>NW_026693595.1:2737000-3948000 GCF_021218885.2 Marmota monax | reverse complement strand
GGGAATAGAGGCCCGAGTTCCTGAGTGGGTACTGATGCCGGTGGTGGTCCTGTTCAGGCTCCTGGAAGTCTGTGCAGGTGAGAGGCCAGGAATCCTTGCTGACGCTGAGGCCTGGAGACCTGCGCAGCACAGCAGCTATGATTCCTGCTCAGGACCAGCTGTCAGGGGTCCTCTAATCACTTGCAGAGCAACAGTATTCCCACTACCTGAATTCCAGGTCACAGAGCAATACGGAATGCAGCCTCCCTCTAGCCCACCATCTTGGATCCTGAATTTTTGCCCTTTATTGTTAATGCAGTGGATTGCACAGATTATTTTCTGCGTGTTGAATCATCCTTGCATTCCAGGGATAAATCCTAATTAATCATAGTACATAAACCTTTAAATACATTACAGAATTTAGTTTGCTAGTATTTTGCTGAGGACTTTTTTTGCATCAATATATAAAGGGGATATTGTTCTATAGTTTTATTTTAGTATTTTTGTCTCATTTTTGTATTGATTATGATAATTCTTCCCTTACAAATTGATTGGTTTGGGAAGTGTGTTCTTATTCTTAGTTTTTGGAAGATTATGAGAAGAATTGATATTACTACCTCTTTAAGTGTTTTGTAGAATTAATCAATGAAGTCATCTTACCCTGGGATCTTCCCATCAGGTTACATATTTTTTTTTTTTTGCCATACAAATCACATTTGTCACTTTGCTGTACTTTTATGACTTAGAGAAGCCATGACCTTTGTTCTTGAAATTCTTTAATTCTTTGTTGTCCAGTTTTTTGTGCAACATGTCCAGGCCATTGACTCCTAACCAGCTAGGCTCTCCTGGATCTACCTTAACTACTGGTTCACATCCACACTCCAAATTCCTGGGCTTCTTTTGAGCTGCTATGCCCATGCCCACAACCTTGAAGTTAAGAATAGGGAGTTTGTGGTAGAGATGGCAAAAAGTGGTTGGTTTGCTGTATCCTCAAGAGGCAAAATAATAGTGTTCCATGATAATTTGAATATGCAAAATAATAGAAAAGAAGTAAGGGAAAATTTCTGGTTTCTACTTTGGACTACCAGAGAGAATGTATGTCATTCACCAAAGCAAGGAATGCTAGATGGAGGGCCAGTGTTTTGTTTATTTACTTTTACCCAAGGGAAAAGATGATGAGTGAAGTTTGGGTGTGCTAATTTCAAAGCTACTTTGAAAAGCCCAGGAGAATGGGTTATTATGTCTTTTATGCATATCAGACATTTGGATATACAGTTCTACAGCTTAAAATAGAATTATAAGTACATATAAATCTGCTTCCATGGGTTATAAACAATAGAACCAACCCAAGGTGATACATGAAGATCCAAGTCCAGATCAGAATTATTCTGAAAGTATTGGATAAGAGTATCTTACAGTACCTTGTCCCACTGGGATATGATTTCATCAACTAACTGTTAGGTAACTAAAGAATGAAATGTATTTCCTACAGGCAGTTACCAAGTGGACACCAAAGAGCAAGACAAGAAAAATATGTTCCATTTGAGAACAGACTATTCTAAGAAAGAAATGGTCAAGCTTCAGGACCATTCATGGATAAGAATTTCAACAGCAATCATCTCACCCACTCCAGGCCTGGCACAGTGGGCTTCAGGTTCTCATCAAACTCACCAATCAGATAAAGTGCTTATTCATCTAAGGGAGAAAATTCCACATAGAAAGGGGACAGGAAGTGTTTTTCTAATGTGGTTCTCTATTGGGGAATGGAGACTGAAGTACCATACATTTCCTTTATGGCATGGTGAGATGTTGAGGTGAGGTGGGGTGGGATGGGTAAAGGTTACTCTTTAATAAAAAGACAACAAAATCATAAGCAGATATTTGGGTAAATTTTTTGTTATATCCTAATTTTTGAAAGGAGAAAGTAAGGGGCTAAATTTAAATACAAGGAAAATAGCTATGCAATTAAATTTTAATAAGCAAAGTTTGCAGGGAGGGATATATTCTAATAAGTGAACTTAGAAGTAACTTCCCAATGCTTGGCCATTCTTGTTTTCTAAGTTGGTGCAAGTAAAACTTTCTGAGCCTGAGCTTTTTGACCAATAATAAATATTTGGATGCTTTAATCTTGTTCTGACATTCACTGAAGTAAATAGATTTTATGTAATTAATTTACTCAGAAATATGGCATAAGACTATTTTTTATCACTCCTGCAAAACAAGTCCATTCTTTGCTAGTCATTGTGCAGCATGAAGTTATTCTTAGGGATCAGTTTTGAACTCTTATTATTATGCTGTTTAATCACCTATTGACCTATATTTCCAGTGGAAAAAGTAATGGATTTCTTTGTTATAAAGTTCACTGGCCTTTTGTAAAAGTAACCTTTTCCTCCCATAGTAATGCTAATATGGGTTCTCATTTATTTATAGCTTTAGAGAGCTTCATACATGCATTTATATAAATATGTGTATTTATATAAATATATATATCCATGAGGTTTTTTAACATGAATTAAACTTATACTATATAGTATCATTATTGTTATCATTTCCTTATTATTATTATTATTATTTAACTTTTTTTCTTCACTCAGTGCAAAGCCTTCTTATGGCTGCAGAAAAATCAACTTGATTAACAACTGTGAAGTAACAATACTGTTCTTGGATTTATGATGTTTTGCAGTAATTAGAACCCAGTGCAACATTTATATAATAATTCTTAGCACAGTGTTTGCCAACTTATGAAAAATGATTTTAGCTTTATTAAGATCATAAGAGAAAATGGAGCTTCATATAAAGAGCACTGGAATAGAGTGCAACCACAGATTTGTACACTGGGAGATTATGGTTTCGATTATTTCTACTATCCTAACTTTAAAATCGTATACATGTATAGTACCGGAACTCCTGCTTTTTGTTTAAAATGCATCCTATTTGGCAAATAGTGAATACCCATCTACACTCAGCTCTATGGGAAAACTGAAGGACAAAAATAAATGTTATTTCCTGCATGTGTCAGAATTTCATTGTAGGTTCATTATGATTTTCAACAAGAAATATTTTCCAGAAAGTACTGACAGCATTTTAGAGATCCATTTCATTAAAAATAGGGAGTTAAGAATCTAGGTAGAAATTAACTGTGGGAAACACATATAGAAGAAAAAATAACAAACATGGAAAAATTCATGAGGACAAGTATGAGTGAGAATAAAATATCCAAGTGGCTATAATTGATAATTAAACTATGGAGTCATTCTGATTCCTGGCAAAGAACTGCTGTGCCCCCTCGTGGTTAGTGTGGAAAATGGACATCCTGATAAAATATTTCAGCCTAGACAGAAAATGATATACAACCTATTTGGGTTACCATGACACACTGCTTTCAAGGGGGGAAATAAAAGTCACCCACGCACGTCAAGTGAATGTTCTCTCTATGGTACAGTCATCAAGAGAAAAGGGCAGATGGTATTAGCATGTGGTAGGCACAGCCCAGAAAGTTGCCTATCATCAACTCTTTCCACTGGTTAGTCAACACATATTTAACGAAAACAAGTTTGTTTACAACCATTTTGTAAGACTGAATAGAATTCAAATTGATTTAAGATATTCTTCTCTTAAAATTGTGTCATTCAATTGGGAAGGTAAAATATAACCACAGTTATAAGATTGTATATTCTGTGTCATACTGGATGACCTACAGAGGGGAGATTGTTATGATTAGGAAAGAATTACCACAGGTAAGGGACTTTTGTACTAGACCATGTTAGCATGTTAGCTAAAGTGCAAGGCATTTTCCCTGAAAAAGGAAGGGTGGGTCAGTTAGGTGTGGAATCAATAAAGTAGAAAAGCATAAAGAACTGGAAGTTAAACAATACTGCTAGAGTTTTGTATTATAGTCCTAAGGCAAGAAAGAGCACTTGAAGCCAGATTTAGCAACCTTGAGCTAAGTGCTTTAGCATTTATCCCATTTATCTTATAGATGAGTAATTGTTCAATGTGTTGAATAGAGAACTAGCATATGGTGAATAGTTCAGGAAGCTTGATCTGGAAACTGCATGCAAGGCATTTCCTTAAGTGCATGTAAATTTAAATGTTAAAAGAGATATAATTATTTAAAACAAATTTGTATCTCCCTAATCCATTATTCACTATTGTCTCACTCTGTTTTTTTCTTGTAATATATTATTGCTTGATAATACATTATTTGGATAGAGACTCTGATAATTTTGCTTACTGTTGTTTCCCTATCTCTTAAGATATTTAATAAATGTTTGTTAATATTATAAAATAATCTACATTGAAGGACAAAAGACATGAGGCAAGAATGACTTTATGTTCATCTGTTAACATGATAAATCTTGACCTGGGGTAGAGGAAGGAGAGCAATGAAAGAGACACTTGATATTTTGAAAAATGAACAAAAACTAAACTTGATAAGTCACTGAATATTTCTAATGAGGGGAAAGAGCAATGTAAAATTGCTGAGGCTTCAAGAGTATGTGCCTGGAGAATGGTGGTAGAATTTAAAAACAATGGGCAGTGGCTAGATGACAGATTCCTCTCTTGACATAAGGATTCCGAGTTGAGGGACATTTAGAGACATGTGAGTAGAATTCAGGAGGCAGGTCAGAGCTGAATATCTTGTATCACAGTAGAGATGATAGCTACTAAAGTCCTGAGCTTAGATAAGATCTCAGTGGGCTAGCCTCTTGAGGAAGAGGACAAGGAACTAAACCTTTAGTTGTTTAAGCCATTTTCAAAACCAATTTTTAAAAATATCTATTCCTTTTCCCCAGGTTATTTATTTGATATTGTACTGTTCAAGTTCTCCAGAAATTCTGGATATTAACCTCTTGTCCAATGTGTACTTTGCAAATATTTTCTCCCCGTCTGCATCTTTACTCTGTTGATTGTTTCCATTGCTGAGCAGTTTTTAAAAAAATTTTGATGTCATCTCATTTGTCTATTTTTTCTCTTTATTTTATTTGTTCTAATTAGTTATACATGACACCAGAATGCATTTTGATTCATTGAACACAAATAGAGCGCAACTTTTCATTTCTCTAGTTGCACCTGAGGTAGAATCACACCATTCATGCAATTATACATGTACCTAGGATAATGATGACCTTCTCATTTCACCATCTTTCACACCCCCCATTCTCCCACCCCTTCCCTCACACCCCTTTGCCCAATCCAAAGTTCCTCCATTCACCCTCTGCTCCTCCATGTTGGATAAGCATCCACAATTCAGAGAAAACATTTGCCCTTTGTTTTTTTGGGATTGGCTTACTTCACTTTGTATGATATTTTCCAACTCCATCCATTTACCTGCAAATGCCATAATTTTATTGTCTTTTAATGCTGAGTAATATTCCATTGTGTATATATACCACAGTTTCTTTATCCAGTTATCTATTGAAGGACATTTACATTGGTTCCACAGTTTAGCTATTGTGAATTGTGTTGCTATAAACATTGATGTGGCTCAATCACTGTAGTAAGCTTATTTTAAGTCCTTTGTGTATAGACTGAGGAGTGGGATAGCTGGGTCAAATGGTGGTTGCATTTCAAGTTTTCTGAGGAATGTCCATACTGTTTTCCATAAAGTTGCACCAAATTGCATTCCCACAAGCAATGTGGGAATGAGTGTACCTCTTCCCCCACATCCTCACCAACATTTACTGTTGTAAATATTCTTCATAATTGTCATTCTGACTGGGGTGAGATGAAATCTTAAAGTAGTTTTGATTTGCATTTCTCTAATTGACTTTTTCATATATTTGTTGATTGGTTGTATATCCTCTTCTGAGAAGTGTCTGTTCACTTCCTTAGCCCATTTATTGATTGGGTTAAAAAAGAAATTAAAGGTACATGAATAGGAAAAGAAGAACTCAAACTATCACTATTTGCCTATGGCATGATTCTAAATTTAGAGGATCCCCAAAATTCCACCATAACACTTCTAGAATTAATAAATGAATTCAGCAAAGTATCAGGATAGGAAATCAATACCCATAAATCAAATGCATTTCTATACATCAGTGATGAATCCTCTGAAAAAGAAATTAGGAAAACTACCCCATTCACAATAGGCTCATAAAAATAATATACTTAGGAATCAATATAACAAAACAGGTGAAAGACCTCTACAATGAAACTATAGAAAAATAAAGAAAGAAACTAAAGAAGACCTTAGAAGATGGAAAGATGTGCCATGTTCTTGGAAAAAAAGAGTTAATATTGTCCAAATGGCCATATTACCAAAAGCGCTATATAGATTTAATGTGCTTCCAATTAAAATCCCAATGACATTCCTCATAGGAATACAAAAAGCAGTCTTGAATTTATTTGGAACAATAAGAGGGCCAGGTAGCCAAAGAAATTCTTAGCAAGGAGAGTAAAGCAGGAGGTATCATGATACTGGATTCTAAATTATACTACAGAGCTATAGTAACAAATATTGCATGGTATTGGCACCAAAATAGACATGTAGACCAATAGTACAAAATAGAAGACACAGAAATAAACTCACCTAAATAAAATTATCTCATACTAGACAAAGATGCCAAAAACATATACACTGTAGAAAAGATAGCCTCTTCAACAAATGGTGCTGGGAAAACTGGAAACCCATATTTTTCTCTTTTGTCTGTGCTTTTGAGATTTTATATAAAATGTCATTAGCCAGATGAATGTCATATTGTATTTCCACATGTTTTCTTTTAATAGTTTTATAGTTTCAGGTCTTAAATTTAAGTCTTTAATCCATTTTGAGTTATTTTTACGTGTATGGTAAGAGATATGGATCTAGTTTCATTCTATGCATTTTGATATCTGGTTTTCCCCAGCACCATTTATTAAAGAGACTCTTCTTTTTTCATTGTGTTTTTGAAGATTTTGTCAAAACTCAGTTGGCTGGAAATGTCTGGGTTTAGTTTTGGGCTCTCTATTATACTCCATTGTTTTGTGTCTGCCCTTGTACCAATATCATATGGGTTTATTCATGATAGATTTATGCTATATTTCAAAGTCAGGAAATTATTCCTCCAGTTGTATGTATTTTGTTCAAGGTAAATTTGGCTATTTGAGGTCTTTTACGTTTTCATATATATTTTAGAACTTTTTTTTTTATTTCTGTGGAGAATGACACTGGAAATTTGATGGGGGGATTGCAGTGAATCTGCAGATCATTTTGGGTAGACATTGGTCAGCTTTCCCTTACTGTGAAAAAATACCTAAGATCATCAACTTAAAAGGAGGAAAGATTTATTTTTGCTCATGGTTCCAAGGAATAAGTCTGTGATTAGCCTAACATTTTTTTCCCTATGAAGAGGAAGTGCATCATGGCAGTGGGAGCATATGGCAGAGGGGCTGCTTACCTCATGTCAGCCAGAAAGCAAAGACATAGAGTAACCAGGGTCACAATAACCCTTCAAGGGCATGGCACCAGGACTTCAATTCTGCCCACTAGGCCTGACTTCCTACAATCTTCACCACACGTAATTGTGCCATAGGTTGGTGACCAAGCCTTTAACATGAATCTTTGAGGGACATTTAAGATCCAAACCACAGCAGAAAGATGGATATTTTAGTGATATTATTTCAATCTACAAATATGGGGTATCTTTTTATTTATTTGTATCCTCTTCAGTTTCCTTAGTTATTTCCCCCCCAAATCAACAGATATCAAAAACATTGTACAGATGTTCAACATTACTAACCATTGGAGAGATCAAATCAAAATGATCATGCAAAATACACATTCCAGTTAGCAACACAATTATCAAAAAGACAAAGAATAACAGATGCCAGTGAAAATGCAAAGAGGAGCTCTTATACACTGTTGTGAAGACCAATTAGTAAGTTATAGAAAATAGTGTAAAGTTTCTTCAAAAAAATTAAAAAATAAACCGCAACATGATCTCACAATTCCACTCCTGGGTATATATTTAAAGGAAATTGAATCAGTATGTCAAAGAGATATCTGCACTACTGTATTTATTGCAGCTCTATTCACAATAACCAAGAGATAGAATGTACCCAAGTGTCCATCAAACGATGAATGAATAAAGAAAACATGGTACATATACTCAATAGATTACTATGAAGCCTTGAAAGAAGGAAATACTGTCATCTGTAGCAACATGAATGAGTTGGAGGACATTATGTTCAGTGAAATAAGCCAGATACAGAAAGAGAAATTCTGAATGACTTCACTCATGTGGAGTCCAGAATAGCTGAGTACAGAAGACTGGTTAATAGAGAGAGGGGAGAGCAGAGAGGCATGCAGAGGTTCTTTAATGGGGACAGTGTTACTGTTGGTGAGGAGAAATAAGTACTGGTGTTCTATTGCACACTAGGGTGACTATAGCTAACAATAATGCATTGTGTATTTTAAATACCTAGATGAGAGAGTTTCGAATGTTTTTATGACAAAGAAACATTAAATGTTTAAGGTGATAGATATGGTAATTACCCTGACTTTATCATTTCATAATGCATTTATGTATGGAAGCATCACATTGTGCCACATAAACATGTATAACTACATGTCAAAAATATTAACATGAACTAAGGAAAAAACTGACTTTGGGTACTGTAATCCAGTCATAATTTTTTATTCATCCCACACGTATTTTGTATTTTGAGTAATATACATGATGTGAGAATTATGGAGAATGCACAATCTAGTAGAAAGAAAGAACAAAAGGAAAATATTTACCCATATGAGTCATCCAAATGAATAAGCCATTCAGCCTTCAGTCACATGTAAACCTCAAGTTGCCAGATGTTACAATCTTTAAAGACAAGCTGAGTTTTTAATGTGAGAATTGCTAGTACCTAAATATAGGGCATTGATTAAAATGTTTGGGCCAAATTAACCATGTTTGCTTGCCAGATTTAATTTGAAGTCTGTCCTATTATAATCTCAATCAAGGATAAATTTTGTATGCTTCTTATAGCTTACATTGTACAATCTCAGGGAGAATGCTTTTAGTCATGAGGATCTGATAGAACAATTTGTTAGAAGGAGTGTCTCAGAAAAGTTATTGTATACTGGTAGAATACTCTTGTTAGTAAGATTTGTCTATTTATTTATCAAATAATTGTGTAGGAATTCCATATATAATGAGGTGTAACTAGAAATCAACATTTTAAAGGGAACTTTTATTAAGTAGGAAAGGATGCAAGATTCTTACCAATTGAAGGAAAATCTTAAATAGTTAAATAAGTAACTGGTATACTGGCTGAATCTCCTTTAATATCAATGAGAAAATAAGTAGTAGAGGAGACAATTTTTAGTGAAGCATTTATCTGCTTGTATTACTTGGGGAAGGGGAGTAGACATGGTTCTAGAAATATCTACTACAGGCATAGAAAAAAAGTAAATGAATGAAGAATACAATATGGAACATTTTTATCTGTAGGAAATAATAGTGAAAAACTAAATTAAATCTAAGACTGATTAAACCGATGGCTTTCAAGATTTCTTGATTATGTCACAATAAACTATTTTCCTTTTCCATACTGTATACAAAAGGAAATTCACATTTATGTATGCACAAATACACACACTGATGAAAGACAAAATTACAATTCTAGTCTTGTAGGTCTTAATTGGCTATATTTGTGAATCTAGAATCAGAAGCAGTCTGAACCAGAAATTGTTCAGAATGCTGCACTGCATCAAACAGGCATCTTATATTTATAGTCAACACAAAGAAAGTGACACACAGAAAATAAAAGTGAGGTACAGAGAAAGCCCTGTTGGTTACAGCTCTTACCTTATTTGAACACAACATGCACAGGTAGCCACTTACGACTGGCTGAGACCCAACTACTTGCTACAGAAGTAGGATGGAGTCTGCACATCAGATTACTTTTGCTACATATAGAGAAACCTTCAGGTCCAACGTAAAACAGATACAGAGGCATCGGTAGATCAACCTAATTAGATATACAATAAAACTAAAATTTCACATTAATATTACATTGACTATGATATCTTGAAATATTTTCCAACCCTGTTTTATTTCATTTTTAAAAAGCACTGATTATGACTTGCTAATGAGCTAAACCCACATCTTTGAAAACAGTGGGCCAAATAAAATAACCACGTGGTCACTTGCTCCTTACTTTCTCTCATGGGCTTAGGTTTTCCAGGACTTGGTTCTAAAAGTGTATGATTATATCTGAGATATGTATATTTCTTATGTTACTTAGTTAAAAAAATCGAATCATTTCATCATATATTTGTTTTCAATTTGATACTACTTTGTATTTATGAAACTATGTTTATTTTCAGAACTTCTTAACTTTACCCATCAAAATCAAGGAATCATAATCTTGAAAAAGAATAAACAAACTGAAAATTTATAGTAAAGTAGACTCCATATAAATTTATATTACTATTTATATAACTTATCTTTGCATTTAAGCAGGATACTCATGACCAAAACAGCAATAATAGAAGCATGCAGTAATAGTGATTTTTAGAAAAATTAATCCAATGTATATAGACTTTTGAAAATATATAGGCTACCTTTTAGAGGTTTTATTAATGTTCATTCATGCTATCAATTTTTTCAAAATACTCTTTAAAATAATTAGGAGAACAGTTTATTATATAGAAGTTACCATCTATGTACAAAGCTTTTGGGAATTGAATTTCTGGAATGTAGGGGAGTTTAATTATAAAGTTTGTATTATATTCTTTAGACAATTGCTTCTGTGAATTGAAATATTATAGAATAAAGCTGGACACAGTGGCACGTGCCTATAATTCCAGCAGCTTGGAAGGCTGAGGCAGGAGGATTGTAAGTTTAGAGCCAGTCTCAGCAACTTAGCAAGGCTCTAAGCAGCTTGGCAAGACCCTGTCTCAAAATAAAATATAAAAAGGGGCAACCAGAGATATGAAAAATTTGTGCTGTATATGTGTAATATGAATTGTAATGCATTCTGCTGTCATATATAAATAAAAAATGAATAAAAAATTACCATTTGGGAAAACTGTTCTAAGAACACATGGAAATTCTTTTCAGTATTTTTACCAAAAAAAAAAAAAAAAAAAGAACTACCATTAACTCTTCTCAAAAACAATGGGCATAATTACAATGATCTGGAAAAGATTGTACTAAGAATTAAATGAAATAATTTATGCAATGTTGAGAATCCTCCTTGAAAACTGTTGTTCCTAGATGGTTCTGCAATAACACAATATTCTAGAAAAACCTACATTTTCAAAGAAGCACTAACAAAAAACACAGAGACACACACAAAAGTGTGCCAATAGGACTTATTAGAAAACCAAGGCTAGAGGCACACCACACACAATATATTTTTCTTTCTAATTAGAGAACTAACAAAAATAACTAAAATCTCAATAAAAGTTTTAACACACGTAAAGCTCCAGTGGCAGTTCCAGTCTTGGCAGCCTCAATCCCTGACTGATAAGACTGTTAAATGTTTTGGCCATTTGTATTTCTTCTTTTGAGAAATATCCTCTTTTTGAGAGATATATTGGGATGCCTCCAGTGCAGCCAAGTATTGCTTTGATCTTTAATTCTAGATCTTTTATTTCTTCCATATGAATTTTAGGACAGGTTTTTTTTGTTTGTTTGTTTTGTGAAGAATTGTCATTGTTTTTTGTTTGTTTGTTTTTTGGTGGTGGGGTGGGGTTTACTGGGAATTTAACTCAGGGGCACTCAACCACTGAGCTACATGCCCAGATCTTTGTTTTTTTTTTTTGTTTGTTTGTTTGTTTGTTTTGTATTTTATATTTAGAGACAGGGTCTCACAGAGTTGCTTAGCATTTAGCACCTGGTTATTGTAGAGGCTGACTTTGAATTTAGGATTCTCCTGCTTCAGCCTCCCAAGCCACTGGGATTACAGATGTGTGCACTTGACTGGCTGTCATTGGCATTTTGATGGGGAGTATATTGAATCTCTAGAACACTTTCGGTAGTGTGACCACTTCGACAATATAAATTCTGCCTATCCAAGAATATGGGAGGTCTTTCCATGTTCTAAGGTCTTCTTCCATTTCTTTCTTCAGTAGTCTATAATTTTCACTGTAGAGGTATTTCTTCTACTTGGTTAGATTTATTCCTAAGTACTTCATTTTATTTTTTGAGGCTACTGTGAATGGGTTAGTTTTTCTGATTTCTTTTTCAGCAGATTCATTACTGCAGTAAAAGAATTCTTTTGATTTTTGTATGTTGAACTTTTATCCTGCCACTTTGTTGAATTTGTTGATGAGCTCTAGAAGTCTTCTTAGGGAGTTTTGGATCTTCAAGAAAGAGGATCACATACCAGCAGAGATATATTTGACTTCTTTTTGTATTTCCATCCCTTTAATTTCCTCCTCTTGCCTGATTGTTCTGGCTAGAGTTTCAAGAACTATATTGAAGAGAAGTGCTGAGAGTGGGCATAACTCTCTCATTCCTGATTTGAGGGGAAGTTCTTTTAGTTTTTGTTCATTCAGTATTTTGTTGGCTTTGGGTTTGTCGTGTATAGCCTTTATAATGTTAAAGTAAGTTCCTTTTCTCCCTAGTTTCTCCAGTGCTTTTAGAAAGAATAGATGGTATATTTTGTCAATCTTTTTTTGCTTTATTGAGATGATCATGTAATTGTGTCAGTAATTCTACCTATGTGGTGAATTACATTTATTGATTTGTGTAGATTAAGCTAATCTTGCATCTCTAGGATAAAACCTACATGCTTAGAGCATACTATCTCCTCAGTGTTTCTGAATGTGATTTGCTTATATTTTTATTAATGACTTTTGTGTCTGTATTCATTAGTCATATTGGTGTGTAGTTTTCTTTCCTTCATGTGTCTTTGATTTGGGTTTCAGGGTGAAACTGGCTTCACAGAATGAATTTGGGAGTATTACTTCCATTTCTCTTTGATGGGATGATTTCAGGAAAACTGGTATGATTCCTTTTTTAAAAATCCAATAGAGATTAGCTCTGATTCTAGACTTTTCTGTTTGAAGGCTTTTAATTGTTGTAATCTCATTGTTTGATATTGGCCTATTTAGGATTTCTTATTCTTATGGTTCAGTTTAGGTAGTTTACACATGTCTATGAATTTGTTAATTTCTTTCCAGTTTACTGGAGTATAATTTTTCATAATAATTTCTAATAGTTCTTTGGATTTCACAAGTGTCTGTGGTGATATTGTCCTTTCATCACTAATTTTATTGATTTGGTTCTTCTCTCTATTTTGTTTGGTTTGGCTAAGGACTTAGCAATCTTGTTATATTGTTCATATTTTCAAAGAACCACCTGTTTGTTGTATTGATCCTTTATATTGTGTTTTTTCTTCATTTCATTAATTTCAGCTCTGATGTTAATTATTTCTTGTATTCTACTGACTTTGGAATTGGTTGTTCTTGCTTTTCAGGTTATGACATTAGATTATTTATTTTGATTTTTTTAGTAGGTATTCAAAATTGTATTATTTAATCTCCAGGTGTTAAAATGATTTCTGTTTTTTATCTTGCCACTGATTTCTAATTTTATTCCATTATAATCTGATAAAATAAAAAAGAATTTATCTCTAATTTATTTTCTATGTGTAGACTTGCTATTTGTCCTAAAATGTGGTCTATTTTAGAGAAGGTTCCATGTGCAGCTGAAAAAAATTAAATTCAGTTTTTGATGGATGAATATTTTAAAGATGTTCGTTAGGTCTAATTAATTAATTATATTTTTTAGTCCTGAAAAGTCTTTACTAATTATATCTAGATGACTTATCTATTGGCGATGGAGGTATGTTGAAATCACCAAATATTATTGTATTGGGGTCTATTTGATTCTTTTTGAATAGGGATTGCTTTATGTATATAGTTGCACCAATATTAGCCACATAAATATTTACAATTTATATTTTGTTTTTAAATGATTCTCTTAAACAGTATAAAGTGACACTTTTTTTCCTCTCTCTTATCTTCTGATTAATTTTGGTTCAAAGTCTACCTTGTCAGATATGAGAGTATCTACTCCTGCTTGATTTCAGTCTCCATTCACATGAGATAGATATATATATTTTCAATCCTTTCATCTTCAGCCTATGGATATCTTTGCCAATAAAGTGAGTCTTAAAAATAACATGTGGTTAGGTCCTGTTTTTAAATTTATTCTGCCATTCTATTTCTTTTAATTGGAGAGTTGAGACCATTTATGTTCAGTGTTATTATTGAGAGATGATTTTTATTTCCTGACATTTTTTATTTTTTCTAATGTTTAATTTAGACTTGATTCTCCTTTAATTGATTACTGCTCTAGTAATATTCATCCATAAGCTGGCTTTAATTTTTTAAAAATTTCTTCTGCATGAAATATTTCATTGAGAATGTTCTGTATTGTTCTCTTGGTGGTGGTGAATTCTTTTAGTTTATGCTTATAATGGGAGGCTTTTATTTTATCTTTGTTCTAATCAGCTTTTTCACTGTTGTGACCAAAAGACCTGATAAAAACAATTTTAAAGAGGAAAAGTTTACTGGGGGGGGGGCATCATAATTTCAAAGACCTTGGGGCCTGAGATGAGGTAGAATATCATGGTGGAAGAGTGTGATGGAAGAAAGTAGCTCAAGACATTACACCAGAAAGGAGAGAGAGAGAGAGAGAGAGAGAGAGAGAGAGAGAGAGAGAGAGAGAGAGAGAGATATGCTCTACTTACTAGGGATAAAGTATAAATTCCAAAACACACCCCCAGTGATCAAACTTCTCCAGCCACACCTCACCTGCTTGTTACTATTCAGTTAATCCCTACCAGAGGATTAATGCCGATTAGATTAAAGCTCTTCAAACTCAACCATTTTACCTCTAAGTTTTATTGCATTGACTCACAAATGAGCTTTTGGGGGACACCTAATATCTAAACTATAACAAAATAGTTTTGCTGGCTATAGCAATCTTGTAATACATTACTCCATGTTCTTCTGCCTTTGAGGTCAGGGCTGAGAAATCAGAAGAAAATCTAGTTGGCTTACCTCTAAATGTGACCTGCTGCTTTTCTCTTGTGTCTTTTAAATCTTTATCAGTGTTCTATTTCATTTTTGTGGTGTTGGGAATTGTACTCATGGCCTTGTGCATGTTTCGAAAGCACTCTACCAACTGAGCTATATCCCCATCCCTTATCTTTTTTCTGTATATTAGGTATTTTAAATATAGTGTGTCTTGGAGATGATTTCTTTTGACCTTGACTCTTTGAGGTTTTAAGTACCTCTGGTACTTGGATTTTGATCTCATTCCTAAGGGTTTGACCATTTTCTGATATTGTTTTATTGACTAGTCTGTGCATTTCTTTAGTTTGTTTCTCAGTGCCTTTTTCTACACCAATGATTCTTATATTTGGTCTCTAAATGTTATCCCAGATTTCTTGAATATTCTGGTCATGGTCTCTTACAATATTTTCTTTATTGTTAACTTTAGTTTTAAGATTATTTGCTCTGTCTTTGAGTCCTCAGGATCTGTCTTCTATGTGGTCTAATCTATTGGTGATGCTTTTTAATTTAATTTATTGAGTCTTTCATTTCC
The DNA here is from genome assembly GCF_021218885.2 of Marmota monax. Taxonomy (NCBI): domain Eukaryota; kingdom Metazoa; phylum Chordata; class Mammalia; order Rodentia; family Sciuridae; genus Marmota; species Marmota monax. The sequence continues at coordinate 3,932,473 of NW_026693595.1, read as the reverse complement.
AAGATTTCTGTTTGGTTATTTCTCAGAAGCTGTCTTTATCGACAGCTATTTTCTCTCTTAATTCATTCCTTATATCTTTTAGTTCATTGAGTAGTTTAACTCTGAACTTTCTGAATTCTTTATCCAACATTTTCTCCACTGTGGTTTCAGTGGGATCAGTTGTTGAACTGGGTGCTGTTTGTGGTAGCTTGCTAGGGATAAAATATACACTCCAAAAGTACACCCTGGCTTTTTCATATAATTCATATGTCTACCCAGTTGCTGGGATGACTGTCTCTGTTGCTTTTATGCAAAGTATGTTTAGTGGGCTTCTTTGTCTTAAGTACCCCCACATTGAGTGAATATCCAAACATTAATACCCCCACTCAGTGTACATCTTTGCAATGTGCAATATCTGGCCCAATTTGAGAGAAGACACCAAATCCTATTAACTTTATCACTTCAGAGCAAAGACATGTACTAGTAAAGCTTAGACAGGGAAATATATTGAAACTGTTCTCTATATTTCTCTAAACCAAGTTGTAATAATGTTCTTGAATATGTTGAGAAATCAGTTATTCAGGATAGTGAAATTATTATTGAATTATTATTGAAAAGGGAGGAGAGAAAAAATGGGCCGAAAAGAAAAAAGAGAAAAATAATACAAAAGAAGATAAAAGAATAAAATGGGTGAGGTTCAAGGCAGGAGCAAGTAATACAAGAGGGAAAAGAAAAACTAACAGGAACAAGTGGAAACCTGAGCCATGAAAGCAAATTTAGAAAGAATAATTCCAGGTAATGGTTTAAAATATTAGAAGAAAATATAATCAATTGATTTGAGGACCCTGATTTCAAATAGTCAGGGAACATCTACAAATTCAATATAAATAGAGATAGCTGAAATATCAAAACTTACATTAGAATTATTTATAATATTCTACACCAAGTTGGGGAGATTTCTTATTAAGTCTTCCTGATTTGGATTTCATCAGGATTTGGAATTAGAAGACACTCACCACTCCTTGGCTTTACCTCAAATTTTCCATGAGGTGTGGAGGTAGTGATCACACCAGCTGACCTGCTACAATTCCAGGATAGCCCCTCCAATCTTTAGTGTGTCCAGGTACCTACTAGCTTTCTGGTGAGTCAGAGGAGATGACCCTTAATGTTTGTGACTTAGTATCCATGTTACTCCTTGTTAAGAAGGGATGCAGTCTTTGTAGGCCTTGCGAAAGAAAAGCTTCAGGTATTCAGTGCTGTCAGTGGGATATCAATGTATATTTAGGTATTTGCAGAGTGTCGTGGTCTAAGATACAGGTATTGTAGCCTATTCAATTTGGCAGAGGGTGATCCAAGGTGGTGGTGGATTTCTGGAACTACAGTAGCTGTTATCTATGGGGTATTCCTTGGTAAGCCCCTATGTAGGGTGTACTGCCATTGTATATGTAAAACATTCTCCACTGGATGCTTTCATTTATTCTCAGGAAAGATCTTCTGTGGTTTCATGCAGCTGAATGAGAATCAAGTTAACTGACCAGTATGGTACTGAAAGTTGTGGATCCTCCTAGAGGTGCTAGGGCACAGGAGCTACTGCCCTGGTTACTATAGAATTCTCTCCAGTTGGTGCTTGTTAGCCCAGAGGCTCAAGACTGTGTATTTGGAACATGTTGTATCTGCTGGATGCTTCTGTTCATTGTGGGGGCCAGAGATGCAGAGGTCTCAGAGCTATTGCTGACTTTTGTGGAAATTTCTTCCAGTGATCCTAGCTAAGGGATTGGTGGCTGTTTGAAGCAGTGGGGATGGTTCATTCAGGCTCTGTGGGTGGTCTGTGGCATACAAGCCTCTACCTTGGCTGTTGTAGATCACTGGGGTACTGTCCCCATGACTGGGGTAGAGTGTTATTGACCTACCTTTATCTGAACCCCTATGAAATGTGGCTGTGAACCCCTGAGTACCAGATCCCTTCCACTGGTGCTTCTTTATAGTGGCCTGCCCTATCTCAGCATTTGGTAGCTGTCTACAACTGAAAGGCCTGTGAATTCAGTTTCTCTGTGGGCCATTTGTGACACAGAAGCCTCCATCCTGGCTGGTGCAGCTCACTGGGGTTTTACCCATAACCAGGAGGTAGGTAGGGTGTCAGTTGGCTGTTAGTTGGCCTGAGCTCCTTCAGAGCTGTGGAGAGTGCCAGGTAGGGGTTAGCACTTCCCCCAAATGATTTGCTCTTGGGTCAGCTTCACCCCTCTTTATCTGAAATGAGGGGGAGGCGGTTTTGGTAACCATCAGTTAGCAGTGATCCCTCTATAAGTTCCTTCTAGATAGATTACTGAGACAGCCCACTTCAAAATAATTCCCTCTGGTTTTATTTGTTACTTGCTATAGGTGGAGAGAAGCTCTATTGATTTAATTTCTTCTAGAGAGATTAAATAGTTGGTACTCTACAAAATGGCTGACCTGCTGGCATAGCTTTCTGAGCTCAATTGAGGCTTAATGGTGTGACCTCCTTCACTGTCTTTACTGTTCCTGTCATATTTTAACTTGGTCTGCTTTTCTTTCCAGCTGTTGTTAAGGAGGTCTGTTTATGTATCTTTCTCTCTATCTTCTTCTCTGTTACTCCTGCTCCCTAATCCCATCATGATCAAGGTTTGAGGTCAAAAGATCCTTTCCTTATTGTCTGATCCAGTAACCAAAATCCAAGTCTCTCCAAGTCTCCAGCTGTACAATATTGACTTTATTGACAGTACTGTCACCCACCTCTCTTTCACTATTTCCTTTCTGGGCTGTGGAGAGTTGGGGGTTGCTACCTAGATCTGCTCCAACCATCTTTGAGATCAAGTATTGACCTTTTATTCAACTACTTATAAAACTTTCAAACCTTGAGACCAAATGTTCTGGGGAATTCTTCATTTATACTCTGAGTTTCAAAAATTAGTTAACTGTGTAGAAAACAGTCATTCATTAGCCACCGAATCTCCTTCAGGATTCAATCTATCCTTCCTCCCTTCCTTCCTTCTTTCTTTAAGTATTCCCATATTGATGATGATTCTGAGGGAAATTTTACCCTTGCTTACTTCAAAACATTAATATGTTGGGAAGCATGATAAGTTGAATGAACCTGACTTCTTAAAAAGAAGAAAAGCACAATTCCTCTAAAAGTTACAAACAAATTTCATTGACAATTACAGGAACATTGTAAGCATATCTGGGTAAGTATGAGCAACTTGAAGCAGAAATAGTATTTTAAAAAATAGAATAAACCCTGTCTCTTGAGAGTCTTAGAAAAGTAAATGGAATAATAAAGGGCCATCTTCTGGGAATGGATGAGTCCTTTGAGTCCTTCTTAGAATAGAGGAACTAGATACTTTCTTGCGTTGGTCTCCAGCCCTCTAAACAGACTCATTCCATTCCCAAGTCAAATCCAGAGCTATTAGTACAGTCACAGTAATTACTCCTGGGGTCTAGTACTTTTTAAAATTGGTTTTATAAACAAAGAGTAGCTTTTATATTCATTTAAGAAAATTTCAGATATTCAAACACTGCCTTAAAAAAAAGGTCAAAAAAATTTCCAGATTACTCAGCTCTAAAATGTTTAGAACCAATACATAAATAAAAGATTAACTTAAATTTTTTTTTTTTTTGAAAATGACAAAAAGAGATGCTTGGGAAATAATTTTGACCTTAAATTCATTTTTTTCCTATTTATACTGACCTTCAAGTGAATGAGGAACACATAATAAATAAGTTGGAACTACTTTAGGATGATATGAACTGAAGAATCCCAATTATTTTTCGGCTAAAGAATTTCAGTCATATGTTTTATTATGGTACATACATAACAAAAATTATATTTAAACTAATTTTTTGTTCCTCTACTAAGAATAGAACCCAGAAATACTTTACCACTGATACATTGACAGCCTTTTTACATAGGGTCTTACTTTTGAGGCTGATCTCAAACTTGCAATCCTTCTGCTTAGCCTCTTAAGTCTCTGGAAGTACAGGTGTGTGACAATATGCCCGGACACTTTAACCATTTTTAAGTGTACAGGTAAGTGGCATTAAGTACTTTCACACTGGGCAAACTGCCCATTCCCTGAACATTTTTCACCTTCACATGCAATTAATCCCAAAGATGCATGAGAAATTTAAGAGAAATTCATTTATGTTGCCTTCACTTTCAATTTTAACATTTCTCCTTAATATTTGTAATATAAATTAATATTTAGTGAATTCACTGATTTTTGGGGTTTGTTTTCTGCCTTCACTTTTAATGTGTTCATTAGTAATTGTTCACATTAATGTGAAATTTGTTGGCAATAAATATATAGTTTTTGAAAAAAATGCTTGTACTTTTTGGAAAGTGAGCCTGAGTAAAAAATTTAACACATTGCAGAATATGTTACATACCAAACATTGGCCATCTGAAGGTAAAATTAATTGTAGGTTTCTACAACAGAAAATGAGATTCTCCATGAATGAAAATAAGTCAGGTGCTATTAAATTAAAATTTGTATTTCATCAGATCCAAGTGAAAGAAGAAAATGTTCTTCCTTTCAAGTTGAATTATTTTGAGTAAAGATGTGAAATTTTGATAATGCTTTATAATTTTAAGGAAAAAAAAAGATTTTTCCCCCCTGTGAACTGATATACTTTTTTTTCCTTTCATAAATCATCTATTTTTAAAGTCTTCATTAAATTCATCATGAGGCTTTCAGTATTACACTTCCTGCTATAACAATAGCACAATATTAATTATAATAGCAATCACAACTATCATTAATTGAAAGCCTATCTTAAGTGAGAATCTGACATATTTTTGTAGTCACCAGAGAATACTGCAAGTGAGAAAAAAATGAGCTTCAGAAAGGACAGATGATTTACTCAAAGTCACTGACTAGGATTATGCTATATACTCTTTGGCATTAAGCATCTCATATTTCCTCTTGAAGCCAGCAAGACTATCATGTAAATGTGACTGGACAGGATTTCTGGTTCCATCTGTAATTTCCTTTGTAAATAGAAGGGCAGGTGCCATGTTGTCATCCTTTACACAGTGACTAGTCAGGTCAGTTTGTTCTATGAGCATCAGTCCCATATCTTGGGAAGGTTTCCATCTCACTAAGTTTATATCTTCAAATAATGTTAAGGTTTTATCAACTATGAGAACACAACTAATACTATAATAAAGACAAATAGCTGAATAAGTTTAGAAAGTATGGAAATGGGCATATTGATAAAAACTTTGATTTATAAAATCATGATTAAAAATCCATGCAGATTAATTTTTTATTAATGGAGATATATGTATGCTCACTGTAAAAAATTTAATCAATGTGGTAAAGTATGAAGAAGAGAGTATATATCTTCCTAAACCTTCACAAACAGATGAGAACTTGCTTCCAGATATCATCTCTTTATGAATGTATGAATGTATGTGTGTTTGGGTGCATGTATAATTTTTTGTAGATTAGTTCTTCCTATGCATGTGGTGTGGTGTCTACTTTTCTACTTAGCAATATGGCAGGGACATCTTCCATGGTTATAAATATTGAGTTGCCAATATCATTTTTAATGGATGCAAAGTATTCCTTGTACAAAGTGCTATTTTGAAGAAAATTTAGGTGGTTTCAAAATTCTGTCATAAACAATGCTTCAATTATCATCTTTGTGTATATATTTTGATTCCCTTGGATGATTAGCTCTTCAAGATAAAATTTAAAAATTTTGTTGCCTGCGTACAAGGGTAGATACATGATGTTGCAGTATAAAATAGTAAGCTACTCTATCAGAAAAGTAGAAATGCATTATTGAAAACTTGTATTATTTCATCAATATTTATATAGAAAAGTTTGTAATAAGTAATCTACAAATCCATTTATATTTTCGTATTATATATTATTAAATAATTATTGAGTTGTAATGAACAGAAGAATATGTTACTACATCTTTGTGGTACTTTTGTGCTGTTCACATGCTGCTAACACAGTTTCCACCTATCACTGCCACAATTGCCAAGTGTTCTCAGAGGTCCCACATGGGAATTACAGTGATCTGCCATCAAACTGTAAATCTCACACCTGCTCAATTCAGACAGCTCAGACCCTAACAAGATGGCGGGCCAAAGAGTGGTTCATAGAGTCAGGAGCTGCTTATCCCAGATTTAGACAGCCAGATAGGAATACCTTCCAGAGATCTGTGTGAGTAATATCTTACACATATCGCTCCAGCAAAAGATCAATCCAAAGAGTTTGATGTGAGGTTCAAAGTAGCTTAAAACTCAGTTTATAGCTTCCTTTGTCTATAATTTTTCACCCCCTAATGGTTATCATGAAGTCTCTCTCATTATTTCATGTGCTGGTTGGTTTATGACAGTGAAAAAATGGTATTATGTTATAAATAATATATGATGTATTCTTTCACAATTATTTCATTTAGCTCTTGCACAAAATTTTATTTCATTTATCAAAACAGATAGAAGAATTCTTGTACTCTATGTGCAAAAGAAACTTTGGTTATTTTTGAGAAGGGCCCAATATCTTCATCTGAGCCTCCATGTCTGCATACTGCTTATATTATAGTGGTGATATGTATGTGTGGTGATAATGGGGCAGGCCTGGGGTGGAGGATGACCATAATGGAGGTGCCATGTTAATAAACATTATAAATCTTCTGTGTTGATACAGACATTTGTGTTTTTATGTAGTAGAGCTGTGGTTTTATGCAGTCATTTTGATAACACAAAAGGAAAAACACAATATCTACTGGGGAAGGCAGATGGCAAATCTTCCTAATATCAACCACCTCTAGAAAATCTTTTCTCTCACTTAAAACTTTAAATGCAAATTGAATAATATTGCTCTGGTATGGTAGGAATTTAGACTTGCAGGAAGCAGTTTATCAAGATGTTAAAATCCTTACAAGGCCAGCACTGCCCATAAGATCATATTCAGCTTGTTACAAATGCCAATGCCAATTGAGCTGTTTTTCCAACCTGGGCCGGTTCACCCCTCCTTAGGCAACCTGGTGGCCCCCCGCTCCCGGGAGGTCACCATATTGATGCCGAACTTAGTGCGGACACCCGATCGGCATAGCGCACTACAGCCCAGAACTCCTGGACTCAAGCGATCTTCCCACCTCAGCCTCCCGAGTAACTGGGACTACAGGCGCTCGCCACCGCGCCTGGCTAGAACTCTGAATTGAAGTTTCTACACAGATGTTTTATTGAGGGGAATTCTCAGAAGATACACTAGTAAGGAAGTGGGAAAGCAAATTTGAGCAGAGAGTGAGCTTAATCCACAATATAAATGTAATTCTAATCAAAGTATCAAGCATCTGCAGATTTATGGAGCTAGAATGAGCCTTCCTGGCTATCCTGAATTGAGTCAAATCATCAGGACCTTTGCATCTGTGCATCAGTCAATCCCTGGCTGCAGGCCACTCCTGGAAAGGAGGGACATCTCTGAAGGAGAAAGTGTCCTGAAACCAAGGGAATGCAGTAGAAAGCTATTCGCAGTAGAAATTCCCAGCAGCTGAGGAGATATGTGTGTTGACTCTGATGAGCAGACTGGAGTGAGACAACACAGTATCCAAAGCCAAGGAAAAAACTAGGGAGCAAACAATCAAGTTTCATGGAATCAAGCATGTCTTGAAAATTAAATTGGCAGTTTGGGCTTTACAATGTGGATTGTAAGTTTCTTGAGTAATAGAATTGTGCACCTGGGGCTTTCCCCCTTCTTTTCATTCTAAACATGGATGTGATGATTAGAGTTGCAGCATCCAAAACGGGAAAGTCTTACAAATGGCAGAAATATCAACTGTCACAGAGCTATGGAAACAGTCACTTACTTTTAGGCATTTGGTGGTGTAAGAAATATAGATTCTATTTATGTAAGTTATTTTAATTTTGGTGGTGTTGTTCTTAATGGCTATTGAGTACAATCTTGATTACTTTAGAAAGCTTTTGAACTAGTTTAGGCAAGATTTGATGGGGACCTGATCTAGGTAATGTAACTGGGAATAGAGACCAAGCTGGTGAGAAATATGTTAATGGTTGAATCCATAGGACCATGTCACTAATTGTGGGATTCAAGAGAGATTGAAGATTCAGGAATGGTTCTGATGTTCTGGTATATGAAGTTTTTCTAGTTTTACCTTCTGCCACTCATATTTCAGTTTATTTCTTGACCATGCCCAGTTATTTTAAACCTGTCTATTTTTTATTTTCTGATTTCTCATTCTTTTCTTTCTTGGTACTGGAGATTGAATCCAGGGATTCTTAACCACTAAGCCATGTCCTTTTTTCTCTTTTTTATTTTGAGACATCATTTTGCTAAGTTGCTGAGGCTGGCTTTGAACTTGTGACCCTTCTGCCTCAGCCTCCCAAACCACTAGGAATACAAGTGTGCACCACCATGCCTAGCCCTCTCTACTTTTTCTCTTCTTCATCCTATTTCATTTAGTAACCTCCAATTTGTGCTTTAAAATTTTAAATAGTACTTTCTCTGTAAAGCACTTCCTTTTCTTTGGAGAGAAGCTACAGGTTTTTGAATTATCATTATGTGCCCAATATTAAGTACTTTCTAGATAATAAGTCATTCTTATAACTAACTCTTAGGTAGGTACTGCTAGAAGTCCTCACTTTACTGATAAATACTGAGGTATTTATTAAATTTAAATAATAGACTATGAAATAACAGAGCTTGCATTTGTATCCTGATAAACTGCTTTTCAGAGACCCTGATAAACTGCTTTTCATAGAAAAAAACGAAGAAGAAAAGTGGGTAACACTCACTTCAATTCCCCAGTCATTTGGATATGGTAACAGTTGTTACATCCCATCTCTAGGGGGTTCCAAAAAAAAAATATGACTATACCCAAGATCCTGTGAATATGACCTTATTAAGAAAAGGATCTTTGCATATGTAATTAAATTAAAGATCTTGAGATGAGACAACCTGAATGATCTCCATGGTCCCTGAATTTAGAGACGAGAGTCCTTATAATGAATAATAAGAGAGACTAGGAGAAGAAGAGACCATGGGAAGGACCGAGACAGAAACTGAAGTGGGGCAGCATGAGTCCACAGAACACCTGGAGCCACCCAAAGATGTAAAAGGAAAGGTAAAATTCATCTTTACAGTCTGTGGAATAGCACAACCCTAATAGTACCTTGATTTCAGACTTCTGGCCTCTGGGCTGTGAGTTAATAAATTCCTTGCTGTAAGCCATCTCATTTGTTGTACTTGGTGACAACACCCCTGAGAAGCTAACATGTCACTCCTGGCCATATAGCGCATGCATAGAACCCATGATCTATAACTCAATTTGGAGGGTTAGCTCCATGATTCTCATATACCATACTTTATGGAGAAGTATTACTATTGCTAGCCCAGAAACTTCAGGTTCTGGTGGAAAAGTTCCCTTCTAGAAAGTGATATCATCAAAGGCTCAAAAGCACAAGTACTAAACGATTTGGGTTCAAATCTTCTTTCAACTATTTACATGCCATTAGCCTGAACAAATTTTGAAACTTCTCTGGCCTCATCATCAGTCATATATAAAACAGAGAAAAAATTTCTTATATTTAATTTCTTATATATAATTTTAAAAAATTTCTTATATATAATTAAAATAATATAAAAAGTACTTTAAAATGTCTATTTATTGCAAGCACTCTATAAACATTAGCCCCACGTTTATTACCATGGAATAGAATTTTCTTTTAACCAATGAGTGTCTCTAGCCAGCCATGGGCTGTGTAGTGTGAGCTATGCACATTTGAGCACATGAGGGGACTGGACTGATGTCACTGCTCTGGTTGAGCTGTGTGACTTGTGTGTCTTTTTTGCTTGTTCTGCCTTTGATCCCACACAGCACCCCTGAGATAGATATGGTCTTCCAAGATGTCAGTCATCTGCTGACCATAAGACAGCACCAAGCAACCCACTGATGCCCAATCCTTTGCCTTATTTGGGTGGAACTTTCTCCAGTGTCTTCCTCCCAATAAATAGGGCTTCAGGCATGCTCTCTCTCTTTTGCCTGCCTCTTTTGCCTCCCTTGTGGGAGCTGGATCAGAAGAGCCATCATTGAACCCCAAGAAAAAGGTCCTTTCTGAGTCTGTGTGGTTATTTCATGCCAGCCCAATTTACCTGGCATGACCCTGACTGATGGAGTCGCAGGTCGAGGCAAATGAATACATTTCTCTCCCAACAAACCTTTCAAATCATACATTCTCAGGCAATTATCAATAGTCTGTGATTAGGTACTTGCACAAATTAATCAAATATGAGTTTCTATACATCAGAGAAGGAGACGCTTCATTGTAAAACATTAGAAATAAAACATTATTTTGGTAGCTAACTGTGACATGATTTTATGCCATTTAGCAAAATTTCTGCAAGTGGGTGAGTGAATGTCTATGGTTTGTAGGCCTGTGATAGATTTTTTTTTTAGGATGCCAGATAACTTCTAGAGTTTAGATATTTAGAAATACGTGTTTTGTTTTTTTTTTTTTTTTTTTTTTTTTTCAGTATAACCCTGTAGCTCAGCTTAGGTCCTGAAGATTACCATCCAGGGGATATATTACCATCCAGGGTTTATCATTTACTTTGGAGGCTTGCTTTCTTCCCTTTGTGAGAAAGTCTGGCTACCAAAGAACAATTTGGATGCTCTCATTAAAAGCTGACTTTGCAACCCTGAATACTTACCAAGCTCAAAACTCTGAAGTAAACAACAAAGTCTGTTATATAATAAGTTGCATAATATAAAATAGTAAAAAAAAAGAATATTGACTATTTTACTTTAAAATAGTAAACAACAAAGTCTGTTAAGTATTAAGTTGCAGATACCCTGACAGGAAGAGGGTCAAAAACCACAGGTCATTTACCTAGCAACATATAGCAAAAATGACTCTTAAGTTTCCTTTACTTTTTCATTCTATCCATCTTCCTGCACCTTAGCCTGCTGATATCCCAGAGGTGATAAATATTATCCTGGTGCAGCACTTTAGTCAGAGGGAATTTGAGACTCCAAGCAACACAACATCTCTGTACTGTTGGCTCCCCCTTGCCCCCATACCCTACCCAGCCTCTTATTCTTTCTTTCCCAGCTCCTTGCTATGTACCTTTTGACCCTACCGCTGTCTAACACCAGCAATTTAAAAAGGATTCCATCTCTCCATCTCCCTTCTCCTGCCCTGTTTTATTCAAGGTTGATTTCCATCTTCTTCCCTTCTCTGGAGCCCCTTGCCCCTGAAGTCATACCTCTCATGCAGCCACTCACGGGGAAATCTCACAGCTCCTGTACAGGCTGCAGAAGCCTCTCTCTCTCTCTCTTCCTGGCTTCCAAATGTCCCTTCCATCTCCAGACTCCTCCCCGTGCAAGTGCAAGTGGGAGGTCCAGCCCTCCTGTCTTCAGGGCAGGATGTTCTCTTCAAGCCCTTCTCTGCAGGGAAGTTCTGGGCCCTGTTGCTGTGGTGGCAGGGATGCTTCTTGTTTCTTAGGACACACTCAGCTTTGCCAAAATCCTTCTCAGTCTTTAGGTCTCTCCTCCATGTTCCTCATACTAATAGGCCAGCTTTCTGGGCACAGGTGCGCCTTCCATGTTTGGTTGTAATGGGATGAGTGGATTTTGTGAGACTGATGATTGGACTTGCATGCTGTTTTTTCCTAAAAAAAAAAAAAAAAAAAAAAGGCCCTCAACCTGGAATCCCTTAGTCACCATTGAGAAGCTTTCAAAAGTACATCTGTGCCTAGAGATTTTTATGTAATTGGCCCATGTGGCCATTGTTACTGTTTAACAGCTCCTGAAGGTGTGACTAGGTTTGAGAATCAGTGCCAACATTTTCAATCTATGTTCTTCTCACGTGTTTTTTCTTTTCTTTTTTTTTCCTAAAAGCATTAGGATTCAGCATGAATCTCGACTTCGAAGCCACCTGTCCTTAAGCAGCCTTATAGCCCCTGTCCTCAGTCAGAGTTCACCTTCAAAACAACAGGAACAGAATGTGCCTCCAGGATTTTCCAAGAAAGTTCCTGAGAAAGTTGGCAATGTGACTGAGCATGGTAAACTGCCAAAGAGAATTTAATAAAAGAAACTAGAAGTGCTCTGACTGAACAGGAATCCAGAGTGATTACATGGTTACTTAGATTTGCTGATGAACTGTTAACTATCGTAGTGACTCTGGCAGAATCACCTGTTGGGGCATTTCACTTTGTGCATCACACGCTGGCTTGTGCCCTGTTTTTCCTGTTGGTTTTGATTCCTGAAGAAGGGAGCTAGCCTCTAAAATCTTCTTATCTGTTGTAATTATTACGCAGATGAGGAAATGGAAGTCAAGAGGGATTATAATTTAATGAAAGTTCTATGGCTAATAAAGGAAGAGGGAGGTGAGAAACTCACCTTTCTGAGAGCCCAGTGTTCTCCTAAGACATACACCTGTTACCTACTCTACTCTGCTTTGGAAATGCTGCTGATAAGCACCGTTAAACAAACTGGTGGTGTTTGGTGTATGCCCAAAACACATTGGATTTCAAAAAAAAGCAAGAGCCAGAGGCAGATCGTTCATAACTAAGCTCAGAAAAACATAGGGAAATAAACAGGAGAAAAAAACGACTTCATCTTTCCAAGAGTCTTTGTAACAGGGTGAGTTATAATTCACAGGGTGTCAGTTGTAAAAGCAGTGCCTAATTTGCTTAGTGCTGTATCACATGTTTAGAGTGCAGTAAATGGTTTTAACTACTACTGATGGGAGAGGATTTGTAAAGTCAGCAGGCTGCAAAGAACTAAATGTGATGAAGTCCTCACTGTGTTATCTTTTGGAACAGATAGAAGAAAGGAAGGGTTTCAAATAGTAGCTGTTGCGTTGATTTTGTGTGTGTGTGTTTTTTTTTTTTCTTTTTAGCTTAAATGCTCATTTTGGCTGATCTCTCAATTTTAACTCCCAAGATCGTTACTTGGAAAAACAGTGCCAACCAAGTAGATGTAGCTTATTAATTTCATCTGTGAATTTACAGAGGCAAAACAATCAGAGAAGATAGTGTTTTCTTTCAGATAATATAGAATTATTTATGCTGCATAAGATTTCCAAGGTAAATATTCCTTTGACTCTTGGCATTCTTTTGTAGAGCCTATCATGCTCATCTAAACTAGAAGATAACTCTTTGCTATTGGCAGGAATTATTGTAGTTTATTAAGATACTTTAAAAATATTTTGAAGAAATCAAGTATCAGTCTACTAAAAAATGAAAGAAAGCTAGAAATTGACAATAGCCAACCAGTATGCTACCCAACAATGCTACTTGTCTCTTAAGTAATCCAAGTGTGACAGTTTAGTTGTGTTTTCTATTTTTATCTATTTTTTTACCATAAAATATGTTAGATAACAATATTCTATATATGCATAGGAACAAATTTAGCTAGTTTAAATGAGAAGGAATTCAACCTAAGGATAATAGTGTACCTGGGTCTTCAGAGAGCACTAGCAACAATGAATGTAAGGTCACAAGGCTTCTCTTTTATTTATTTATTTATTTATTTATTTTACCCCATTTATTGTTCAGACCTACTTCCATGGTTTCTTAGGTCCACTTGGTGGGTCAGTGGCTTCAAAATTATATCTTCAGATTTTAAGAGTTTACAGATCTAACTCCTGAAAGAGAGGACGATCTTTCCTATTCTTTCCTATTCCTAAGGAAGATCTGTCCTGGGCTAGTGGCCCACCTTTGGATCAGCCACTTATGTCTAGGTAGAACAGGTCATGCAGAAATAGGAAAGTTTTAAAAATCACCTTAATAAACAGCCTGGGAAGTTTAAAGACAGAATGGGAGTCAGATAGCCAATTAGATACACACCAAATGGTTTGTGATTCACTAAGTTCTTTCTTTGGATAATGATCTAATTTGATTCTCGAAAAATGATAGATTACTTTGTACCAAATTGTTTAATAGCATTTCCCATTTTGTTATCTTTTTGTTGTTGTTGTTGTTTATCTAGTTTCCTCCTAGTCTATGTAATTTTGTTTTGAATTCTTAGACTCTAACATTAAGGAGTTCTGTAAATATTTGTTGAAAGAACATCTGTCTAATTCTGCAAGATAGAATGCTTAGATGAGGATACTGGGATGCACTGAAGTAAAGTGACAGGGTTCAGGTCTCTCAGCTAATGTTAGTTCCTGTGGCCTCAAGTAGTTTCCAAACCACAAGGCTGCTGTCTACATCTTTTTCTGTTTGTTAGTGACTTACACAGTAGGATTTGGATCTGGTGGTTAGAAATGTGAAAAGAATTAAATTGAGGATAAAGACATCAATTTGTTGTACAACAATTTGATTTTCTCCTCTCTGTGTATCAAGTAAGGACAGTTTTCCATCAACTACAGTAGTCTTTCCTTACTCATTGGGGGATACATTCCAAGATCTTCAATGAATGCCTGAAACTAAAAACTGTACCCATCCCTGCACTCTATATGTAATTCTTCCTAGTGCAGCACATTGCCATCCATCAAAACACATTCTCTGCTCAAGTCTTCCACCTACAAATTTAATGCCTTTCCATGTTAACCAAGCACTTATCATGCACTGTGGCTATAATTTGCAGTTTAAAGTATACCAGCAAAACTGGCATGAATGAATTGTTCCTTTTTCAATTTCATAGATAGAAGATTCATTTCCACCATAAATTTTAATCTCACCATGCACTTTCTTCCCTTTTAAATCAAAAGCTTTCATGTCTCGAATCCAGCATCACTGTTCCTGCATTTTAGTGTCACTATTAAGGAATGATTTGTAAGTACCACATACCACAACAGTGAATTTGATAACCAAGATGGCTACTAAGTTACTAAGTGGAAGGTAGTGTATACAGTGTAGATTTGCTGGGTAGAGGAATGATTCATGGCACAGACAGATAGAGCTTCATGGAGTAAGGTATCATGATACTCAGAATGTGTGAAATTTGAAACTTGTGAATTTTATTTTCCTAGAATTTGCCATTTAATTTTTTTCTGACCATGATTGACTGTGGATGACTGAAACCTTAGAAAGCAAAACCATGGATAAAAGGAGACTATGTACACCGAGTCTCTGCATTTTTTTCTAAATGTTTAAAGTGTGGAAGACTATTTAGTCTATGGTTAAAACTGCAAAAATAAAGTTTTCATTTTTTAATTTTTGGTGACTTATTCCTGAAAATAATATTTGACATAATAGTCACTCTTGGAGAGGTGACCACATATTTTATAATTTTAGTGATGCTTTTGGTTTTGTAAGAGCATTTGGAAGCAAGGACAGAAATCAGATATCTTTTCCTGGCCCTTGGTCTCTCCCCCTTATAAGAAATCTCCAGTTTAACCATGGAAATGAGAAATAAACATGAAGATGCCTTTCTCCTCTCACTTAACATGGTGCCCATTGTGGTAATGAATGGAATGGAAATAATGAGGCAAGTTATATTAAAAAATGAAGAGTGTTTTGCAGGCAGACATATCATGAACACATTTTATTTCCTGGCAAAAATATTCTTTTATATTAAGTGAATTATGGAGGGAGCTAAAAGATTCATTAAAAAAAAGCACACATTTTTGTTGCCTATTCTAAATGCAGAAGCAGAATCCTTCACTGTTGTTGTTTGCTTGAGAAAATCTGTCACCATGGATGCATCTGAGTTGATGAAAGTATTGGTAGTGTTGACATCCAAGAATGTCAACTTTGATCCCAGAAGTGTAATCATCTGTGCAGTGGCCAATATCGTTTGGGCCCTTTATTTAGCAAGAGATATGTGCACAGTGACAAGAAGACTCTGGTAGTGAAAGCAAATGATGGCTTACTCACATCTTCCAGTGAAGCTCTCCCAGTTGCTACAGTCCACTGCTGTCTACTAAGCTCCCTGGGAGTTTGTCAGCCCCTAAATTGGCTAATTATACTACATTACAATATTATCTTATTTCAAGGATGTAAAT
Source organism: Marmota monax (assembly GCF_021218885.2). Lineage (NCBI taxonomy): Eukaryota > Metazoa > Chordata > Mammalia > Rodentia > Sciuridae > Marmota > Marmota monax. Next base: position 3,916,548 of record NW_026693595.1, on the reverse strand, counting down.
TTATACTAGGATGAAAGTTTCAGTGAGAAACAGAGGACAATGATGAGATGCACTGAGTGCCCAGAAAGTTGTAATCTCCCTTGGTTCTTTTCATCAAGGTCTTGCCATAATGAATCCTACTCATGTCATTAGCAAATCTGAAGTCCAGAGAGTGAGATTACATGGTAGTTTTACAGCTCTTGTTTAAAAGTCCTATGAAGATTTCTGTAGTCTTATATTCTCAATTTCCCTAGAAACAGAATTTTCTTGAGCTTGAGGATAGGGCACAGGCATGAGTGAAGAATCTGTGGTTCACTGATAAGTGATGACAAATATGTAGGTAAGGTTCTGGAAGAAAATTAGCAACTGTTTTGTCTTCCTCATTTCACATCTGGCACTCTGAGATCTCAAACTAGTGTGTCAAAAGTATCTGCATATTTTATCAGATCACATAAAGAATAATTATAAAGAATACTCTACAAGAAGCTTCCAATTGTCCCTCATTTCTCACTAGAGTAGGTTTTATATATAAAAATGAATTTTGAGATCATACTCACATCATAAGTATCTCCAGGAAAGACATTAAACCATAAAAAGATAGATAAATACATGAACAGGACAGAAGAGTTAAATTCTTGACTATAAAAAAAGAACAGACAGAAGACATTTCTTTCAAGCTACTGTGGGGACTCCACAGAAAACCTGTGGAATGGAACCACCATTTGACCCAGTTGGAATATACCCAAAGGACATAAAATCAGCATGCTAAAGTGACACAGCCACATCAATGTTTATAGATCTAAATGCACCCAACCTAGGTGCCCTTCAACAGATGAATGGATAAAGAAAATGTGATAAATATACCCAACAGACTATTACTCTGCCATAAAGAAGAATGGAAGTATGGCATTTGACAGAAGATGGTTGGAACTGGAGACTAGAGACTATAATGCTAAGTGAAATTAAGCCAATCCCAAAAAAAACCAAAGGGAGATGTTTTCTCTGATGTGTGGATGCTAACACAAAATGGCAGGGGGTGGGCAGGATAAACAGAGTTAAAAGTTTCCTTTAAAAACTCATTGGATAAGACAAAGGAGAAATGAAAGGAAGGGAGGAGGTATGGGAACAAGAAAGATAGTAGAATGAATTGAACATAACTTTCCTATTTCATATATGAATATATGACCAGTGAAACTCCACATCACAAGAATGGGACCCTAATTAGAATAAGTTGTACTCCATGTATGACTAATATGTCAAAGTACACTCTACTGTATGTATATCTAAAAAGAACAACAACAAAAAAGAATTGATTCTAGTATGGGCATATTGGATATAACAATGTTTGGGAACATGACTTTTGTTTGATGCTTTCTATTTGTTGAATGACATCACCTCTGTACTGTTGAGTGCATTTGCTTGAATACAAGAATTGATTCATTAGACAGAAACTTGTTAAACAACCATAAAAACTGTGCTTATGTACATATTGATTGAAAGAAATTCTAAGGAGAAAAATGAGTTTGGTGATTTAGTTTTCCATTCTACACTCTTTTAAGATTAAGTATTACCATTGCCAACAAAAATGGATGTAAGTTTTAAAATGATCTACTTACATTCCTTATGTTTTTAAACACCCGATTCATTTCACGTTAATTAGCAATGTGGCTCTTCCTGCATGGAATTTATATGTGATGTGAAATGTAGATAGAAATAAGTGCTCATGCTGCCTCTGCCTCCTAAGAGACATTACCAATGCCTTATTAATACCTGCCATAACAAATATGATGCTACCAAGAGAGCCACATTAAATGATGATAAAAATATTAGCACCGTGAGTGATTTCTTTGAAGATGATATGTGAAAATTTTTGTCAATGTGTAAGGTAAATGCTTTGCTCAGGAGATTGAGTACAATATCTTGTTATCTACTTTTTACAGTTTAGACTATTTCTCCTCTTCTTCTACAGGACATTTCGTATTGTTTATCTTATACTGCATAACCAATATAGTATTGTGTCATACCCATATCATTCAGAAAATCTTATTCTTATTTCATTTATTTTTATCTTATTTTTGCAGTACTAGGGTTTGAATCCAGGAACATTGTATCTCTGAGCTATATCCTCAGACTTTATGTTTTAAAATATATTTTGAGACAGAATCTTACTAAGATGTCCAATCTTGCCTTGAACTTGCAATCCTCCTGCCTTATCCTCCCAAATCCCTGGGATTATAGGTGAGCACCACCATGCCTGCTTTATTTTGATTAGAGGAGCAGAAACTTGAGTTAACCACAGTCTCCTGTTCATGGTACAGTTTCATCATTGTCCATATAATGGCTGCTTTTGTTCATTTATTACTTTGGGTCCTTACTCCTTATTTATTCTCCCAATCCATAGATGTTTATTCTTAATCTGTTTAAAATGTTATTGTTTTTTTATGCATTCTTATAAAATAGGATTAATATTTTCACATATAACCATGTATTTTTATATGACCATGTAATTTACATCTAAGTCTTTTTTTTTTCTTATGAAACCAAATGCTTTAAATATCCAAATCCAGTTGCCAGGCATTTTTCTAATTTGCTGTTTCTCAAGGTTGCAAAATATTCCATGATGTACAACCTCACACACATTTAGCCCATCTCCTAGGCATCATGATTGTTTGTAACGAGTGACTTGCCAGAAAATGATGCTGAATCGGGGCTGATGATAAGGTGACCATGTTTTTGTATGAGTTTCACCTCCTTTTTGAAATACAACTCGTGCTAAGAAGTAGAATTTTTCTTATAATAGAATTGTTGAGTTTTTATCGTCAAGTCCCTTTTCAGAATGACTATACCAATGTATCATGCTACCATGTTACTCTCTTTAAATTTCATAGTTGTTTCTTAAAAATCATTTTTACCTATAAAATTTCTTATACTTCCTGAAAGGTGACAGATGGGCGAAACAAAACTTCTTAGTATAACTAAAAGCAAAATGCCAAAAATGTTGTAGCAGTTTTATTTTAGGTGAAGTATCTCGGAATTCATTTTTTCCTTCTTCTTTCTATTCTCATTGGTAATCGATTTTATTTGTTTTTTGGGTTTATAATTGTATTTCTTAAATTTGTTTGCAATTATTATTGTATAAATTTAGCTACAGTTATTATCGCACTACTATAGTCAGAGTTTAAATTTCCACAAAAGCTTAGTCTCCAGCTTGACACTATTGGAAGTGGTGGGACCTTGAAGAGAGGGCTAAGGTGTTTAGCTAATGAGAAGTGTGCTCTTGAGGGTGGTTGTGGGACCCCATTCCCTTCCTCTTTTCTCTCTTTTGCTTCCTGGCTTCCCATGGGGTTAACAGTTTTGCTCTGCCCCATGATCTACCATCTTACTCCAGACCCAGAGGAACAGGTCTGGCTGATCATGGATTGAAACCTCTAACACTGTAAGTTCAAATAAACCTTTCCCTTTATTTCAGCTTATTTGTTGTAGTAGCAAAAAGCTGAGCAATACATACCAATGGCTTGTGTGATGGCACATGCCTGTAATCTCAGCTGTTTGGGAGGCTGAGGCAGGAGGATCATGGTGTCAAAGTCAGCCTCAGTAAAAGCAAGGCACTAAGCAACTCAGTGAGACCCTGTCTCTTATAAAAAAAGATACAAAATAGGGCTGGAAATGGGGCTCAGTGGTTGAGTGCTCCTGAGTACTCCCCACAAAAAATACATACCAATAATATTTATATAGTTCAAAGTTTCCAATTTGGCTTTTCTTACAAATTGCATATATCTATATATTTAAATTTTCATTTTGTTTTTAATCATGGTTATAAATATATAACATTAAATTTTAAGTGTTAACTTCAGTACCTGCAATACATTTACATTGCTGTACAACAGGCAGCTAAAACTTTTTCATATTTCTAAACTGAAATTTGATACCCATTAAATACTGACATCCTTCTCCATTCAGCCTCTTTTCTGTTTCCATGAATTTGACTGCATTTGATACCTCAGATGAGTGGAATCATAAAATATTTGTCTTTTGTGATTGCCTTATTTTACTTAGCATAATGTCCTCCAGATTTAGCAATGTTGTAGCACAGGACAGAATATACATTTTAAAGACTGAATAATATTTCCTTGTACGTATATACAACGATTTCTTTATCTGCTCATCCATTGATAAACATTTGGGTTTCTTTCACTTCTTAGTTATTGTGAATTATATTTCAGTGAACATTGGTACACCAATATGCCTTTAAGATGCTACATTAAATTTTGGGAGGTATAAACCCAAAAGAGTATTGCTGTATGTGATGATTCTATTTTTTAATTTTTGAGGACTCTCCATACTGTTTTCTACAGTAGCTACACCATTTTACACTCTCATCAATAGTGTATAAGATGTTCTAATTTCTTCTCATCCTCACCAACACTGCTTATTTTCTATTTGTTTGAGTAGTGACTATCTTAGTGAGGGAGGTTACAACTATATTCTTTAAATAAGATTAATTTACAATAGTTAATTTATTGCTACTGCATTGATTTATGGGTATATTTAGATTCTTTTACCCCTAGTTTTTAGCATTCATATGTGAAGTAAGTTTTGAATGCTAATATAATTTATACTTTTTTTCATGATATTTGTTCTCTTGTTTTGTTTTCAGGGTTTAGGTCAGTGTCAAACATTGTCTATATTGGAACTTTCTTCATTTGATAGGATATCTGGAAATTCAAGGCAAAAATTCGAGAAGAAATGAGTAACATGCTTTCATATAAAAATTATAATTCTTATAATGATAATTTTTCTTATTAAATAAATAAAATACTTTTCTTTAAGAAACATTGGAAAGAAGCCACCCAGATTTGAAGGCAGAAAAAATTCACTTTACATAGGAGCTTTCCCAAATAAAATATTCAGAGTCACTTCCTCTCTTTATTTAAAGTGTGTGATTCTCCTTTGAAATAGCAATGAATGATGGGGTCTGAGAGGTGAGAAATATTAGATATTGGGGCACTTTAAGTGATTTAAAATTTGCATTGTGTTAATTATTTTTCTAATACTTAATTTTACTTTGAAGCTTTCTATTGAATTTTTTTTGTAGAGAAAAGGCAAATTTCATAATCATTCTTCATAACTAAACTACAATAACATTAACTTTCTTAAATGAACTAAAAAGGGTAGCATAGGGAAAGATAGAAATTCCAAATAATAGATAATCCATCCATAACATCTATTTGGATCTGAAGCATCACATAACTAATATCCTACCTTCTAGACCCATACTCAAAACTGTACACCTTTCCCCTTGACACCTCTGTAATCATACCTGGATTTGATTAAATCATTTTATGTTTTCTTGTGGCTCTTTCTGACTTACTAGATTACCTTCACATTCACTTCACTCCAGAGGATAATTAGCAACATTTCAATCTGATGAGTTTTAGAGAAGACACTGGGCACATTTGTCTCAGCCACTTCTTGGTCTCTCTTCAGGTCAGCCAGCTTACAGTGAAGATATATTGCATTGGCAATCACCACAGGAGTAGTTCTGTTGGGAGTCGACCAGGCTCCAAAGACTAACTTCCCCATCCCCAAAAAAGAGCTGTCCAATGGTGAGCCCTGCCTGCTGGCTCACACGATCCTTACCCACCAATCAGACTAGCCCTGCTGGCTCACATGATCCCCCAACCAATCAGAAAGCACCCCATGCCAACTGTCAAACCGTTCAACCATTAAACTGTCATAACTGTCAAACCACCCCCGGCTCTATAAATATGCAGAGCTGTTCCTCAATAAACGAGCATTTTCTCCGACAGGGAGTCTTGTTCGTTCTTTCATTGGTGCTGAAACCCAGGAGGGGGAATGCCTCATTGCTCTAGGGCCCCCTGTCTCAAGGCTTGCTGTCCTGGTCCACTCTTTCGAGCGCTGCTGCTACTCACACAACACCGGCTCTTCAGTAGGTGAGTTCCCCTATCAGGTATCCAACTTCAGAAGGGCTACACAGGGACTTTGACCGTGATTGTCTGGCAAACTTCTGACCCCCAATCTGGAGGAGAGAACGCACCTCACCACAACCTTCCTGGTTACGGTAGACTCTCTGGAGCCTGGTTCATGAGCAGGAGGTCCTGAGGGGTGGAAGAACAGGCACTCCTCTCTCTCTCTCTCTCTCAACCACCCTTTTCCCTCTCCTGACCTATGGGGCCTCTTCTTCCCTCCCTACAGACTCCCCCTTATTAAATTCTGCACACAAGATTGGCCTTACTATCAATTAGACAATCAAAGTCAATGGCCCCCAGGAGGATCCCTATACCCTGTAATTCTCAGAGATCTGTTAAACTTCTGCGAATGCTCGAAAAAGTGGAAGGAGATCCCCTATGTTGAGGCTTTTTCTCTTCTTCGTTCTCACCTGACCTATCCAGCAGATGAATCCCCTCCCTATTAACCTCCCCCGTTGGCTCCATCCAACCCCTCAGGTGCTTCCCCTGACTCAGCCGACACCTTTAGTCCCCCCAAACTAGGTTCCACTCCCTAGTCCCACAAACCATGGCCCCCTTAAGAGAGGTTGCTGGACCTGAGGGCATTATCTGGGTACATGTCCCGTTCTCTATAAATGACCTCATGCAACTCGAGCGAAGGTTGGGCTCATTCACCACAGAACAGAGTTTCAATGGGTCCTCCAGGCTTTTAGCCTCATTTATATGTTATTGGCTAGTACTCTCCTTCTTGAGGAACATACCAGAGTCTGGGAACTTGCCAGAGTCCATGCAGATGAAACTCACCAAGTTAATCCCAATCACCCTCTGGGGCCACTTGCTGCCCCAGATCAAACTCCCGACTGGGATCATACACAAGCTGGCATACAGAGTAGGGACCGATTCTCTGCATGTATTATTGCTGGGCTCAAAAAAGAGTCACATAAGGCTGTCAATTTCCAAAAATTACAAAAGATTATTCAAAAGCAAGAGGAGACCCCATCAAAATTTCTGGGTCGGCTTACAAAAGCCCTTCAGTAGTAACCTAGATACCGAAACCCTGGATGGCCATCATGTCCTTATGACATATTTCCTCTCTCAGAGCTACCCCAATATCTGGGCCAAACTAAAAAGCTTGAACAAGGCCCTGCCACCCCCCAGACTGAGATCTTGGCGGTAGCCTTTAAGGTTTTTATGCTTGCCCAGGCCCTACAGGGTGCTTCCTTGGGTCGCTGCCCATCATGGAAACCCCCCTGCCCCTGGGCACCTGCTTCAAGTGTGGCAAGGAAGGACACTGGGCCAGGGCATGCACTGCACCATGCACACCGTGTACCAGATGCCCTAAATGTCAACAACAAGGTCATTGGGGCTCTGACTGTCCTAGATCCCATAGGAGGCCTATGGCCAGGGAACCCTCCGACCTTCTGGGCATGGCAATCAATTGACGGTGCCTTGGGTCCTTGTCCCCGGCCTTAATGATCAATAGACAGGAACCCAGGGTGCAGATTCAGGTGGATGGGTGCAAGGTTGATTTTCTCCTTGACACCGGGGCTACCTTCTCAGTCCTGACAGAATTCTGGGGGCAAACAGTGCCGTCCTCCTCTCCTATTGTCGGGGTAGGAGGAAAGACCATCTACCCAAGAAAGACTCCCCTATTACTCTGTTCCATAGACAACTTCCCATTTTACACCAAAAGGACTTAATGAGTTCCTTTATAGTTTAGTGATATGATTTAGTCTACCTACCATGGCCAATCTTGTCATAGAAATACTAAGAATGTTCCATGCATATCTTAGTCATACACATGCTCTGAATATAGTAAGTGCAAATGTTTAACATATATTAATTTAATAATAGGTGGAAATTATTTTGACTTATGAAAGAATGAAGATTTATAAAGATGTAGTATTATTCCAGTAAAAACATAAATAAAAATAGTCTATGAGTCTTCATACATGTACTTTGGATAATGATGTCCATCACCTTCCACCATCCTTGCTAATCCCTTACCCCCTCCCTTTCCCTCTCTCCCCTCCTCCCTATCTAGAATTCATCTATTCATCCTATGTTCCCCCTCCCTTCCCCATTATGAGTCAACCTCCTTATATCAGAGAAAACATTTGGCATTTTTTTTGGGGGGGGGCGGGGGAATTGGCTAACTTCACTTAGCATTATCTTCTCCAACATCATCCATTTACCTGCAAACACCATGATTTTGTTCTCTTTTGTTGCTGAGTAAAATTCCATTGTGTATAAATGCCACATTTTTTTTTACCCATTCATCCACTGAAGGACATGTAGGTTGGCTCCACAGTTTAGCTATTGTGAATTGTGCTGCTATAAACATTGATGTGTCTGTGTCCCTGTAATATGCTGTTTTTAAGTCCTTTGGGTATAGTTTGAGGAGAGGGATAGCTGGGTCAAATGGTGGTTCCATTCCCAGATTTCCAAGGAATCTCCATACTGCTTTCCATATTGGCTGCACCAATTTGCAGTCCCACCAGCAATGTATGAGTGTGCCTTTTTCCCCACATTCTTGCCATCATTATCCAAAGTACATGTATGAAGACACAAATTGGGTGTCAACCTACTTTCTATACAAACAGAGATATGAAAAATTGTGGTATATATGTGTAATAAGAATTGTAATGCAAAAAAAACAAGTACATGTATAAAGACATGAATTGGCATAAATATACTTTATACAAAGATATGAAAAATTATGCTCTATATGTGTAATATGAATTGTAATACATTCTGCTGTCATGTATTTTAAAAAATAAAATCAATAAAAAATAGCCTGTGAGTTGTAGGAGACAGTTTAAGAGCAAGTAATTCAAAATTTAAATTTTCAGGATGTGCTACAATGCTATATTTTACTTTCCTAGTATTACAGCAGACACTACTCTGCATGGCTATTTCATTCTCAAGCAAATCTGCATCTTTATTGACATATATAAACTAAGTTATGATGAGTAAGTTCCCCAAATTAATTTTGGGATAAAATTGGCTTTCTTGTTTATTAATGTGGTAAAGATTTATATTGTTGTTAACCAAACTTTACTCTTATTTCTTTTTAAAGAAGTTCCATTTTCTCTCCTCCTTTGTAATAAGAAGAGTCATACCTTAATATAAATTAAAGGAAAGTCCAATTCATCAGGCTTATTTTACTGTTTTGTGTTTCTATCACAACATCACTGAGACTGGATGCTTTAATAAAGAAACGTGTTTTATTTAGTTCACACTTTTGAAGGTTTAAAGTCCAAATTTGGTTGAAAGTCCATTCCTATCTGCTCTTTGGAGAGAGACTTCTACTATGTCACAACATGGTAGAGGCATCACCAAGCTGGAGCATCACACATGAGAGCAGCATCACACATGAGAGCAGCATCACACATGAGAGCAGCATGGGGCATGTGTGGAGGGGAGTAAACAAGTGAGATGGGCTTGCTTTCAAACCCTTCTTCAGGACAACCAGTCTAGCCACATGAGACCTAATGCACTCCCACAGAATGAACAGCAGTTCCTCCTGAATTTCATGATCCTGCTCACATAATCACCTCCCATGAGCCTCCTCCTTAAAGCTTCCCCACCACTCAAGACCGTTAGATTTGGGACCAAGTTTCCAGAACCAAACCTGGTGGGACTAATTATATCCAAACGACAGCACAGCTCATTGTTAGGGAGGTGTGGGCCAAGAACATCATGGGCTCATCTTTTGCACTGCTATGACCAGTTGATACCTCAAATGCAGTCTGAATTCCCCCACTGGGTGTAAGCCACCAGATGGATTTTTTCCCCCTCTCCTTTTCTTTGTTTTGTCCTCTATCCCAGCACTGCCTGCTGCATACTTAACATTCAATAGATATTTGTTGACTAAAAGGAAGCTATAAAAGGGAGGACTGAGATGAAAGCCCCCTTGCAGAGGAAGTAAGGATAATGACCATACTGATGACTGTGGCGGGAATAATGATTATCACAGCTAATATTTGTAAACCCCTACTGTGTGTCATGCACATAATCTTGAAACATCCCTCTTGAGCCTCAATAACACTGCAGTGGTGCCATCTCGATCCTCATCTTATCTGAAATAGAAACTCTCAGCCAAGTGAAACCAACTGCCTAAGGTCTCATGCTGAGGGGGTAGCAGAGGCAGGACTAAATCCAGATACGTAATTTTTTAAAAAATGGAAATCAGTTTCTTCTTATGGTCAGAACTTTATGAGCCCAATAATTTGGCAGGGATTACCAATTTGTACATATTCAAAATATTGTAAAGTTTCTGCATCTTCACCCAAGGTCCTAACTAATGTCTCACACTCTAGGCTGTTAGGGAGAGAGGGATTTTCCAATGTACCTATTGGCAACTTCACAATCTCTGTAACAAGCAAAATGATGGAAAACAGTGCCTAGGATTTTCTTCTGCAACACGTGTTGGTTAGAGAGATTGATACCTCCATTCTTCACATTGAGTGATCCTACTGAGTGATATTAAACATTTTAAAGCCCATTACAAGAAGAGATACAGTCTAGGTAAATTTCGTGGCATTTTTTTTCTCACTTAGTAAACTCTACATGTTCTGTATGCTAATAATTTACTATTATATTAAATATTGAGTAATGTTTGAAGAAACTGGGTTAACACAAGTGCCACTAAGAAATCCTATTTGTATGGAGACACTTTTTCAAGAAAAATAAATACATGATTAAAGACTGGATACTATAAAAAAATTACTCATGTTTAATCTAAACCAGAGGTCACAAACTCAAGCACCTAATGAGGAATGGAAAACACCAAAAATGAACCGGGCACAGTTGCACACACTTGTAATTCCCATGACTCAGGAGGCTGAGGCAGGATGATTGCAAGTTCAAGGCCAACCTTAGCAACTCTGTGAGACCCTAAATAATTTAGCTAGGACTTTGTCTCAGAATAAAAATATATATATAAAAAAAAACACCTGGAGATGTAGCTCAGTGGTAGAGCAACTCTGAATTCAATCCTCAAACCCCCCCCCAAAAAAAAAAAAGATAAAGAAAATATCAAAAATGACTGAATTGTAATTGGTAAAGCATTAAGTGTTGGGGGGTCATCTCCATCAAACTCAGCCTAGTGAACTACTGAGAAGTACAACATTGTCCCAGACTTGTTAGGTCTTCCAGTTACGAAACAAGACAGAAATACAGATTTGCGGGACGCTCTAGTGGTGCCACTGATTAGGATACAGTCCTCACAAGAAATTCAGGTTTGTATATGAAATCTGGTGTTTAAATATTAGCAACAATGAATTACTTTTAAAAAATGATGAAAGTGAAACAAAATTTATTGAAGGACCTCTAGGTCTGTGACCTCTGATGAAGGTAGAAACCAAGTTTTTCCTCCAGAAGGTGACACCCACGAAGAGGCCTGGTTCTTAGTCAAGGCAAGTGAGTCCATGATGTATGGTTTAGAATGTCTTAGAAAACATGCTTTCATTCATTGTCATAGATGAGCTAAAATCTGGTGACCATAATGAGAGAGAGACAGAAGAAAGAACCAGATGTATAGTGATCTGGGCTCAAGCAGAGATGCTTTCTGGAGACCGGGCTCCTCTCTGTGATGATGATAAAAGCCCTCTTCCTAAACATGTTAGGATCAGAATGAAACAGGTGACTCATTTCATCATTCTCATTCATTTTAAAATCAAAGGAGCTTGAAAATTAATTACTTTCTATTTATTCCACAATTGTGTTATATTCTTATAAGAATTTTGTGGAACTCTTCATATAAGATAATTAAAACTGAAATAAAATTTTAAGATTATTATATAGCATTTAATGAATCAGAAGCCATTGTAGTGAAAATTAGATATATACTAAATATATATGGGTCAATATATGATTATATTTCATTATTATATACTTACACATGTGTGTATACACACAAACACTTGTACACACACATACATATGAACAGTGATACATACCCATACAAAGGCTATTCCAAATTGAGCGAAAATTTGGTGGAAAACAAAATTAAAAAATCATTATGGAGCAATTGAGATGATGGCAAAAGTGTTTAAATGAATTCTTCTTAAAATGTAATTTTATCTATTTTATGAAGGACTATTTGGGATAATCCCAATATATTTACATCCAAGTACTTTTCATATGAAAACAGGAAACTGAATAAATATCTTATTAAGAAGGTGTTGATATTTGGAAAATAAATCCAAAAGTGTCTGAGAAAAAACATGTAGCAAAAAGTGAGATACTCATTTTCATACCTGGTATTCTGCAATGACCCTAACTGAAAAAATGCCCAGATCTGAGATTGATCTGACAACTTATGGCTTAGAAATAAAGCCCAAACTCTATCAACTCCAACCACAATTCCACTACTAAGGCAGTCCGACTGCTTAGATTTGCAGACCAAGTGCACGGTTTCTTATTTAATTAAGAAAAATTAGATGACCCAAGTTTATTTAACAAGCAATTTAAGGAGTACATCCCTGAAACTAGGCTGTTGATTCAATTCTGTGTCACATATTTCAAAGTGTATGGTCTGGCCTCAATCACGAGACACTAAGTATACTACAAGGTAATGACAAAGGGAATGTGAATCAGGTTTAAATTTGTCAAGTGTGAGATGTCCTAGGTGTCAGTGTGAGTGTGAGAGGAAGAGAAAGGTGAGTGGCTAATGGGGTGAGCAGGCAAGGGATGTTTTCCCCTTCCCTTTATGCACATTTTAAGTAGAAAATTATATTCATGTTAATTTTAAATATAGTGTTCAAAAGAGCCAGTTTCTGACATTACGTATATTTGTTTTCAGTGATGCAGGGCCTAGGTCTTCAGTAGGGCCACAGAAGGGAGCCAGGCTGGCTTTGGCCAGGAGACAAGGATTCATAGATGAACTGGGCTAGATTTAGAGAAGTAGAGAAAAGGACATGAAGGTAGATTTCTTCAAAATCCATTTTGGTACCATCTTATATGTTCCACATGGAAATTTGATTCCCTGGCAAAGTAGTGATTTTATAATATTGCTAACTTCTTTTTGGTAACTAAACAAAATTACCCTTGTGGGGGAGAGGGGGGTTAGTTTGTCAGAACAGCTCCAATAACAAAATACCAGAGACTAGGTGGCTTAAACAACAGGAATTTATTTCTCAGAGTTCTAGAGGCTAAAATCACAAGATCAAGGTGCTGCTTTCTCCTGGTACCTCCTTGGCTTGCAGATGGCTGTTTTCTTCCTCTGTCCCCACGGGGCCTTTTCTCTGAGCATATATCCCTGGTGGCTCCCTTTCTTCTGATAAGGAGACCAGTCCTATTGAAGTAGGATCCTCACCTTAATTTCATTACTCCTTTAAAGGTCTTATCTCCAAGTACAGCATAGTCACATTTTGAGGTACTAGGGGTCGAGGATTCACTACATAAAATTTGAGGGGAGAAAATTCTTTCCATAATTACATGTTATGACTGAAAAAAGAAGAAGATGCTAATTGCATTGTTTTTTAAACAGTACACAGTACTAAGTGTGTGCTTATTTAATTGAATATGTTATTGAGTGAAGGCACATAAATGAACTTTAAATGGACAGTGACGAAACAAGTGTTTCAGATTGAGATTTTAAAGTGGAGTTACCTGATAAAGACTTAGAATCCAGTGGGGAGATAGAGCACTTCTCAGAGAGATAGAGCACTTCTCAATTAGTCCAAGCTGACCTAGCACCTAGGGAGGTGTGGCCCTCCAGATGAAGACATCCTGGCCAGGGTGTGGCAAGGGAAGCAGAGAAGTTGAGCACTTCAGAGACACTGAGAATCAGTCACGACTTAGTCTTATTTTCAGACATACATAAATTTAGAATTCTTCTTGGGAATAAACCAATTAAACTATTTTTGCTTTTCTAGAAAGGCTTTTGAAGTTATTTGTATTATCTCCATGGTAGTGTATCAGTACAAAACCTTCCTGTATTTTTTTCCATATAATCAAGTTTTTCATATAATCAACAATAATGGCGATGACTAGAACAACACAAAAATCTTGAAATTTGCTTATCTGATATTTTCTTTGAAAAATTATATTTTTCTCACCACTTTGTTAAGTAAGCAAAGTCATTTTTTTAAAAATGTTATATGATTTATTTTATAATAATATTGGTAAAATATACTCAGAGGTGAAAATAAACATTTAAATAATGATACATGTACATGTCCATTTTTATTAAGGTATAGTAAAATACATCTATTTTTGTAATATACTCTTGTTCATAAAAGCATCATAAATATTATTATCAAATATTATTGTAGCTGCACAAAATTAAAAATCCAAATTGTACATATCTCAGTAAATAAGCTTTCACATGGATTATTAAAATGCTAATTTATACTTTTACTCTAAAAGCCCAATAGTACATTATTTAATTGTGCCTTAGGCACAATTTTTGTTTAACTCATATTTTCATTTTATATATTTTTAGAAACATGAATAAGAATAACATCAGGAAAAGAAAGTATAAGAGCAAAATAGGAGTAAGTTGGTCATTTAATATGTAAAAATGAGTTAATTTCAATTGCATGTATTTGCTCATCCTGAAATGAATAGTTATTTTATGAAATATAATTAGAAGCAACATTGTGTAGAAAAATATTATATCAAAAAGCGTATGAACATTAACAGTTGAAATACTCAACTGGAGACTATGCACAGAATTATTACTGTGAAGTGGCTGATAATGTATGTACATATGCATCAGTTGATGATCCAAGATGAGCGAAGTCCTTAAAGTCATCACATAATAAAGTAAAAGGCAGAGTTGTAGGAATGAAATATTCTACAGGCAAGAATATGTGGATACTTTGATCTCTCTGCCCTTCTTATAGCTACAGCCTCTCCAACTTCTTTGTAACATAAAGACAAAGACCTGTTGAAACATTAGCCACTCTCTGATACAAGGGAGCCCAGGATGTATCTGGCCTGGCATGTTTTTCGAGGAGAACACTGGGGTACCAATTTGAAAAGACCCCAGGGCCTTTTCTCATATTGCAATTCTCTATTTTTTTCCCAGTTAAACACATAATCCAGATATAATATCAACCCACATACTACAAGAAGAAAGAAGAAGCATTTTTAAGAGATACAGAGGGAACCTTTGGGGATTTTACTATGTAAACAATTATTAATTAGGTTGGGAGACCTACAGATGTTTCCAGGACTCCAGATGTGTGCATATCCCATTGATGGTTCAGATTCACATGCACCTCCCCACAAAATCCAAGAGACATGCTTTAAACAAACAAACAAAAAAGCACTGTGCTATATATACCTTAAATCAGATGTAGCTAAAGGGAGTTGTTTTATGGCTTCACAGACTATAAAAACAAATTGCCTGTGAGGAATGCCTCCATTGGCTTTCTCTTTACACAAGCATAAAACACAGGATGCAGACAACTGAAGATCATGCAGATTTTTCACCCTGGAGAAACAAAATGAATAAAAATAATAAAAGCATATAGGTCCTCTATCTTTTAAGTTGTTTACAGAGAATAGTTACTGAATTCAATATGACTCTCAGGCCCTACCAAGAGTAAATTCTACACCCATATACACGATCCTGTCACCTTTATCAGTTACCCCTGGGTACTGAAGCATGGTCAGGGTACATTTTCCAGCTAAGTGAGATGGCCAAGTTCCAAACAGTTCATTTTAATGGCTCATAATAAAAGTCTTTCTGAGTTCTGATGTTTTAAAATTCATTTATTAAACATAATTTTCTCTTTCCCAGACTTTACAGTGACATTTATTTCTATGAGGCACTGTGCTGGGCTATAATCGTTTGTTGCTCTCTCAGTCACACCCTCCATTCCTGCTCAAATATTGGCTTCATTCATTATTTTAACGACATTTTTCTCTACTACTCTGCAAGTCCCATCAATGCAGGGGCACATCTGCTTCTCTTCCCATGGTATGTCCATTGTCTGGTACTGTAGACATGTAATAGACATTCCACGATGCAAATTTCAATCATTCATCTGCAGCCTAATTAATATTTATGTAGATAGTAAAATCCCCAGGAATGTTGATTAAATATTCAATGAATAATGGAATTAATTTATGATTAAATGAGTTGATGCATGGGAGGATGAGGAAAAGCTTCAGTGAAAAGGAAGTGTTTGAGATTGGTAGAGTCTTCTTACTCATTTGATGTGTATCATACAGGTCTAATCAAATAAGCCCTGAATTCTTTTTTTTTTTTTTTAAACTCACTTTTGTGGCACCAGATACACATTGTTATGGCACATTTTAATGGAAATTAGACTCTTAGGTTTCTCTCCAGCATTACAATCACAGTGTCTCTTGTGTATCTAGGAAACTTTCCAAGGGTAACATCTCAAGCATGTTCCAAAACATCACTGCCGCTGGCTCGAATTCTGACCTCCGGGTCTTGCCGACACCAAGCAATAGCAGCTGCTCAGGCTGTTGCTTCATTTCAAACATTTGTTGTTTGATGCATCTGTCACTTCTTCTGCTCACTCTGTGGAGAGAAAGGATCACTGCTCTTTTGTTATGCTCGAATTCGGGACCCCCAAAGACCACCACAGACCCAAGATCATGTAAGCAGCAAAGAGGTGTTTATTGCGAGCTAGCTCCGTCCTCCGCACGCACACAGCAACTGGTGACGCTGAGAGGCCCCGAGCCCAAGGTTTGCAGCATTTTTATACATTTTTTGGAGAGGGCAGGGACTTCACATACATCATAGCCTCTTTTAGCAAATCATCACACACTGCGGGAAAATCAAATAACAACTCTAAAACATGATTAGCACATTCACTGGCGGGAACAAGTTGGGTAGGTGTGATTGGTCAGTACAAAGGGGTATTCGTTTGAACTGATTGGTTTGAGCCAAGAGGGGTGTACGTGCTGAACTACATGGTTTCCCAACTTGTTATTAACCACCATAAACCACTGAGAGGGTTATCTGGCATCCCAGGTATTTCCCTGTCTCATGCTGATTGGTGGCTGCTAGGGGGCTGCTATGGATCCCCACCTAGCCTGACTGAGTCAGGGACACCTGGCGCAGCAGATCTCTCCTGTTATTTGTAGATAAACAACTTAGCAGGGTGGGAATGTGCTTAGGAGTGCTCTGTGGGTTTTTCCAAGGACTAAGGTCATGTCCCTTCCTTGGACAGGCTTTGCTCTGAGGTAGAGGCCGGTTTTTCATTCTCCCTGTACAATTCATACCCAATGATGAGTTTTGGGATTGAACTGAAATTCAATGACATAGAGATTTAGGTGTAATTCTGAGAACCAACTTGAAGATTTGGCACTATTAGAAGAAAGAAACTGGGAAAACAAAAAACAAACAAACAAAAACTACGTTGTCCTACTACCTACTGCCTAAACCCAGACTATCCCCAGGGCTTCATCCTGGGCCAATTCCTTGATCTCTGTGGTTCGGCAGTCTCCTCACCCACTTTTCGCACCAATTCCCATTAGAATTGTCCCACTCCACTTTGTGAACACTCAGAAGCTGGCAAAACATAAAGGCAAAGTATCTTCTCTTAGCCTTGGAGAGATGTATCTTTTGACCCGTGTCCCAGGCATAACTCCTGAACCTTTGCTTCCTAACCAAGGATTACCTCAAAGACCCCATAATCTCAGCAGATACTCAGATTGTTAGCTTTCAAAACCAGGGATATTCTTACTTATCATCATCTTGTTGCTGTTTGCTTTTATTGATAATGATAATGTCCATACAGTATTTGTGCCAATCAATGTAGTGGACATTTCTAATGATCAATTTTGGCACAGACTGTGAACTAGGTATTGACAGTAACTTTTTGCACAAAAAGAGGCTCAGAAATGTTAAGTAGTATGTCCAAATCATTCTGCTGATAAGAGTTTACTGCATTATTGAAATCCATATCAAATGCAAGTCAAAGCTTGTATGGTTTACCATGATGGCAGTGGTTTCAAGAGTATCTGACTTAATTTAAATAAAATCTTGACAGCATCATAATATTTAAAATTGTTTTTCATTGGTAAAAATGCCAAAATTTACTAAATCATTGTAAATAAATTAGTTTTATGTATCTTTGAAATATTTCAAGCAGAAATTTAAAGCTAATACAGTGCAATACTTGCATTGAAATCATGAATATTTCTGGCTATTTAAGTGTTGTTATAAAAGTATATTATTGGCAAGAAAGTATGTTATATTCAAAAGTAAGTGTGAAATATTACAAGTATGCTTTTATTGATTTTGCTAAAAATTCATGTATACTTAAGGGGAATAGTAAGATATGACAGTGTGTTTTAAAGATACTATTAAAAAAAACTATGATTTTTTTTCCATTTCAGTTTAAGCTTATACTCTATATATGGTACTGAACTTATTAGAGATTATAAATTTCCTCTATTTCTGTGAATTTCACATAAAGGGCAAAGTAAGGTTTAAAGATGGCAAAAATTCATAGATTTAATCTAGAGAGAGGGGAAATCCTCAGATTCTCAGAGTAGAGTTAGGAACTATGAGTCAAAACTCCAGGTTGAAGATGTGTTGTGTTAATTAAATTAAAAACAGAATCTGGTGACTGACAATGAAGAAAGACACAAAACTGTAACATAAAACCTTAGATGTCTGGGATTATTCAGTGATCAGTCAAGAAGCTCCTTATGTCTGCATAACACTTTATTTATTGTTTATGGATGTTTTTAGGTGCCCACGGTAAGCCAGGCATTTTGGGTGTCACATATAAAAATACCTAAATTATGACTCCTAATTGCAGAAGAGCTCTTCTACCCTAAAGAGAAGAGGAAAATGATAACAATTATATATTTATATTTATGTACCATATGTATATATCCATCTGCATATGTATACATGTATCACATGTGTTTGTATCTATTTATAGTTGTATATACATATTTTCATTATTCTTTATGAGATGATCAAAAATTCAGGCTTCCTTTTACTCTCCTCATGCATATAAATAGAGACACATTTAAACATTTCACTTGCAATATTTTCTGATTGTCAAAAACCTGGGCAAAGTGAATGCCTTTTGTTGGTAAATCATATTTGTATGTTTCTACCAACTTACTTTGGTGCACAGCAGGTCACTCTTTTAAAGAGTCTTCATTCTTTGATTCCTCTTGCCAACTTGGCCTCTCCAATTCTGTTTTCTAGCATTCCATACTTGGCAGTCCTCTCTGGGTTTCAGCTGCCTCCAGCTATTGTTCCTGACCTTTTGACCTTCATGTATCTGTTTGGCACAGCCCTGGGTTTTTGCAACCTCTGAGTAGCTGAGGACAAGGTAGTTAAAAATCCATTATATTGAGAAGAGAGTTTAACACCTTTAGAAGGAAGAAACAAGTTACCTATTGTCTTAGCCAGTGCTTAGCTAAGTGTCTAAAGTGTAATATCCTCTGGCATGCACTCAGATAACTCATTCACATTCAAAGTGTTTATTGGAAGTTCACTTTGCTGGTCCTTTGTGAGTCATAAACTAGTACTTTGCAAAAAGGCTTTCCAAAGTTGAAATTACGGTGGGCAGTCAAGTGATTTACAAGATGATCTCTCTCAAATTAACAATATTCTTACACTGGATGTTTCACAAAATTGGGAAATAGAGCCAAGTGTATGAAAACCAGTCTCCAGAGCAGGAGCAACAATGGCCTCTGGTCTTGAGATAAAAATCAAGCTGTTGTTTTTCCAGGATATTAGACTGCCCCAGTCTGTAATGGATGCCATAGGTGAGTTTGTGTCTTCTTGATTTATATATAAAGGGAATCAAACAGCATATATTCTTTCATGCCTGACTTATTTTCTTCCATACTATGTTTGCAAGAGTTAGCCATGGTTGTGCAGAATTTTCCATGTTGGATGTAAATGAATTTCATTCATTCTTATTGCTGTAGAATGTTCCTTTAGGTAAATATGCTACAATTTACTAATTTACTCTGCTGATAAAAGCTAGTTAGCAGTGTCCAGTTTGGGTCTGTTATGAAAAGTGCTGCTGTGAACATTTCTGAGCACATTCTTTGGTGAACATGCATACGCATTCCTGCTGACCATAAAAACCTAGAATTGGAATTGCTGAGTTGTAAGAATTCATTCACTCAACTTTAGAACTGCCATTTAGATTTTCGCTATGGTTGTAACAATTTACACTTCATCAAGATAAAAGAGTTCTCTGATTGTTCCACATCTTTAACATTTGCTACTTTCTGTCATTTTTTTTTCTGCCATTCTGATGACAAACATGTCCCTTGTTAAAGGGACAGACCATCAGAAATATCGCTCACTTGTTACCTTAAGTGAACTTGATGTTGGCAATATTAACTAGTTTATTTTCTTTTAATGAAATGCATCTGGGACAGATTGAGTGCCTTTATCCACTGAAGGCTTTCAATAGTGAATGATCTCCCTCACCCCACTCTCCCAAGTACAGATGATCTGAGCTCACAGTTACCATGGTCTCCTGAGAAAGCAGTTTTGCTAAGATTTCTTTCTTCTGATTTCCTTTGATAGAGATGCTACAGGCTTTTTTTCCACTAATTAAAACACACTCTAGTTAAACAATATATGTGTTCCTAGAATGTTTCTATTCTGTTCATGATTTATGGGTAGTCCAGAAGTGGCCATTTACTTGTGGCATGGCTACTTTGTATTTTTCAGAATCCCATTTTTTCATTTCAATGGTGAAGACTGAAAAACAGGATGTTTCCTCTGATGACTTACATTTCTAGAATTTTTTCTTGGTCAAAAGCTCAAGCCTGTTGACCTAAACTGTCTTTTTGACAAAAAAACAAAATTCAGGAGGGAACATGTTGATATCTTATTAACTATTTTGTATACTGCCTTTGTACTTTTTCCTCTATTTCACTTCTTATATTTTTCCAAATTGTACCATTCTGAATTATTTATTTTAAAAATGAAGAATTGAAGTGATTTTCATATTTTTCTAGAGCTATCAGAAAAACATTTCTGAGTAATAAAAGCATAAATCTTACTTCGGAATTCTTCCAGTAGGTTGAAAAAGTCTGAAACTTCTTTCAGTCATATATACAGTGAGATGATCCTCTGAATTCCACAGATTAATTGTACATGTGATGTTTCTTCAATAACTAGTTTTAATCAAAACATAAGCTTTTCCACACTTAATTTATAAATGCATTTTTGAATCTCTCTTTTTACTTTGTATAAAATATCTTTTGCCATGTAAAACTGTAACTTTAAAATAGACAAATGTATCTAGCCTTCTTTTTATGGTTTCTGAGACTCCTGTTATGCTTAGAAAGATTTTCTCTGAACATTTACATAAATATCTTAAATTTTTCTCCAAAATATTTTTTTTAAAAAAAGGAATAAGATTCCAACTCCATTTTCTCTAGGTGGAAAGAAAAAGGAAGGATCCAATTCTGTTTCTTTCTAGGTGGACAATCAGCCATAGCAATATTATTTAAATTAACAAATCTTCCTCATTTATTTGATTAAAACTACATAAATACTAGATCTTTCTGTGAATGCTCAATCATATATAACTAATAAATTTATATATTCTTGGGTCAATATCACATACTTTTATTTCAGTGACTTTATAATTAAGTATCTGGAAGTCTCCTATTTTGCCATCTTGTTATTATTCAGTGTTTATAAATTTATTTGCTATTCTTGAGACTTAGTCTTCTACAACTTGAGATTTAGTTGTGGTTCTCCAGAGGAACAGAACTAATGGAATGCAGATATAAGAGAAAATTAGAAAATTAGATTGACTCTCATGGCCAGAGCCTGCATAGTCTCACAATAATTGTTTGCAGACTGGAGAGCCAGAGAAATCAGTAGGTGCTCCATCCAAGAAGCTGGGAGCCAAAGGATAAGAGAGACCAATGATGCACCCCCAGTCCAACGCTGAAGGTCCCTGGAAACTCATTGGATAGCCTTTGGTGCAAGTCATGTTTAAAGGTTGGAGAAAATAGTATATGCTGCCCGTGGTCAATGGGAACAGCATAAAGCTCAGAGGAGCCCAGCATGAGAGCTCAAGCAAATCTCCCCCTTTTTTTTTTTCCAATTTTTGTTTCATCTAGACTCCTACTCTATTGGATGGTGCTGCTCACATTCAGGGCAGATCCTTTTCCCTTCAGTTTGCTGACACACATGCCATGATCTCTGAAAACTAACTTACAGACACAGACCCAGAGCATGCTTTAACAATTTTTTAGGTGTCTCTCCATCTCATCAAGTTTACAACCAGGATTTACCACCACACATTCACATTATAGAATTATTTTAGATACTTCCATAGAAAAATCCATTGTGTTTTTAATTTGAGTTATGCAATGTTTTCATATTGATTTTAGTTGTATGACATACCTATGATAGTTCATATCATTAAATTTATTTTATGGACTTTTAGATTCATTAAATTAACTTTTATTTATATATTATGTTACTCTTGCCATATTTTGTTCAAAGAATTATCGTGTCTTTTCCCTTTTATGAATAGAATTTTTTTTCACCTTACTTTCAACCAGGATATGGCTAAGTCAGAGAAAAAGCTATTGATTTTCATAACCTGTCAATCAAAGCTAAGACAAGGGCAACTGGGAAGAGATTTCTCTTGGAACTGAAATTTTTTTCAAACTGCTTGTCATAAGGAGTCTGAAAACCTCAACATTAAGAAAAACAGAATCTATGGATACAGACATGGCATGTTCTGGAACTACTATTATTTGAGCTTTTGGAACAAGTCATTTATGAAGTAATTATCAGTTGTTCTTTTTAATTACCTGAGCCAATAATTTCCCCCTATTTTTATTTGACTTGAGCAGGCTTAAGTCAGTGTAATTTCTTTTCTTCTTCTCCTCCTCCTCCTCCTCCTCCTCCTCCTCCTCCTCCTCCTCCTTCTTCTTCTTCTTCTTCTTTTTGTTTTTGTATGGACATTTTTTCAGGGAGGGAGGATGCCAGGAATTGAACTCAGGGGTGCTCAACCATTGAGCCATATGTACAGCCCTATTTTGTATTTTATTCAGAGACAGGATTTTACTGAATTGCTCAGTGCCTCGCTGTTGCTGAGGCTGGCTTTGGACTCAAGATCCTCCCAATTCAGTCTCTTAAGCTGTGAGTATGGACATTTCAGTTTGGCTTTCCCAGATGATTCTTCTGCTGATAATCTTTGGAAATATATCAAGTTATTCTATACTACTATCATCAGGATATAATGAAAAATAATTTAATAGGATAGAGTTGAACATCAGAGAATTGTTGAAATATTATCAAATGTATGTAGTATAAATCAGATGTTGTTTCATTAAAGAGTTGAAATCTCAGAGATATTGTTACAATAAAAGAATGGAGATTATCCAAATGCAGAACTGTAACTAAAATAAAGAAGCTGTATGAAGATGATAGTCACCCATTTTATGCTTAGAGAATATAAATTTGATGCATTAATAATTCCCTTCCAATGGATAACTTATGAAGTCACTAGATAGTCATTATTTTATTCAAGATAATTCTATTAATTAGAAAGCAGACACTAATTATAACATCAGTGGCATAATTATGCTCTTTGACGCAAAGAAAATACAGCTTGAACCCACTATTACATTCTGGTTTATCTCCCTCTTTGTTTATCCAGCTGCCTTATTTCCTCATAATTGACTTCTGAGAGATTATTGCACAACTCTGATTTTGTTTGTGTTTCAGCTTTAAAGTCACACTGAGACCAATCGACATCTTTCAAATAGTTGATTATATTTGAGATTATATTTAGGGAACTTCTTTGGTTTCTGTTAAAAAATGATTGGGACTCCAATGGGATTAGGACTCATCATCTATCACTCAGGGTGCCAAAGCATAGTTTCTGTATCATTTGAGAATTCATTTATTTTTTCTTTCTTTACTCCACCCATTTCATTGGATGTGACCTAAGGATGCAGGCATTTTTACAGACACAATCAGCACATCACTGAAAAAAAAAATGGATAAAGTTCTTGCTCTTATTAAATTTGCATCCCAAGAAGGAAAAATAGTGAATAAATATATAAACAAATATGAACATGCTGCAGGTATATACATAGTATTGAGTGTAGGTAAAAACTATAATGTGAAATAAAGTGAAGAGTGATTAGGATAAGGATGTCCTTTTATGTATAAGACAGGAAAATTACCCCCTGACCAAGTGACATTTATGAAAGGAGTTCTAGTTATAGTGAAGGACAGATCAAACGGATATCAAAGAAAGGGCACCAAGCGAAAAGACACAGGCACAAGAATATGCTAAGCATATTCAAGGAGTGGCCAGAAGACCTAAAGGGCTGGGGTAGAATGAGATCTGGGAGAGTTAGAAGAACAGAGGTAAGGGGCTGGATCATAAGGGATGTGATATTTGTTTTAAAAATTTGTTGTTTGCTTATGCAAATAGATGGTAGATGAGCCAGGGGAGAGTGATATGGCCCACTGCAAAAATGACTACTAAGAGTTGAATTTTGTTTTAGTTTGTTGTCATCAATCATGGGTTAGAAGAGTGGAGAATGAGCCTTGGAGGACAAATGGAAGATATCTAGGATGATGTTACCTAAACACGTACCTATATGAAGACAGGTGCATGCACATGTCTGGGGTGGGGGGTGGGAGGTGGGGGTGGCAGGGAGGGCAGATTAAAAAAATCAAAACGAAATTTCAGACAACAGAAATTTAAGATGGGAACTTGATGACAGATGCAAATAAGAACAATACACCAGTCAGGAGTGTCAGGGAGAAGTTGAGCCTGAGAAATAATCTCAGCATACAGTTGGTCTCAATTCTTGGAACTGGATCAAATCACCCCCACACTGAGTGTGGATGGAGAAGAGCTTATGAATGTAAGGAGGAATCAGCAAGGAAGACACCAAGTAACTTTTTTTTTTCCAGAAGGAGGAAGTCATTAGTTGTGTAAACAGCTGTTAGTAGTAGGAACGAGATGATTACTGGGGAATGACATTGAATTGTCAATGAATATACATCATTAATAACCTTAACAAGATTAAGACTTTAAAAAATGTTGTTTTGATGGAAAATCATACATTGCCTGACAACTCCCCTTGTTTATTCTCTTTGAGCTATGTTATGACTCTATACATGGTAGATAAATGTTAGACCTATCTGGTAGTGATTTTAGTTAATTTTCTGTATCCAGTTTGCTAATGATTTAACCGAGGTTGAAAATCAATTTCATTTCTATTGGTAAATCATTTCAATATTCCATTGCTCTAACTATGTGCTATTTGACATTTTATTTGAACTGGTTATTATATCAGCCTGGTTCTCTTGAAATAAAATAAATAACACATGTTCATTTTCTATATCTGTATGACAGTCATAATTTTACTTCTTTAAAAATTATATTTAAACATTAATTTTGGTGTAATGGTATAGGCAAAAGACTGATTTATATGTGCTTTATGGAGAATGGGGTCAAGAAAGCAGATATGATATTTAGAAAAAATCTGGTTTTGGTAAAGCACATTGAAAAATCTCAACACAACCTAACAACTTTGTGGAGTTTTTTAAGCACTGTGGGAAAACAAGAGAATCCACAGGGATGAATGAGCACTAGATCTACTGATCTGAAGGGTCAGGAGCCTTATGGATAGGAGAAAATCATGGGAGAAAGGACCCCCTATTATGGTTCTGGGATTCATCAAAGGCAGAATCTCCGGGGTGGGGGGGGTGGGGGGAAACTGCCTTTCCTTTAAAATAAAGCTGTGTGAAGTATTTTGTCCGCTCTGGGTTGAGCTGTAGGTAAGGAAGAAAAAAAAGATGAAATATTACCTGCTGAGAATTCCCAACCACAGGCTGCACCCATCTTGTTTGTTTAAAGAACTGAAGTAAGACAGGTGTGGACAGAACACAGTGAACCAAAGGAATCGCGGTGTGACTCAAGACAGGTCTTGTCTATCACCTCTTTGTTACCCTAATGTAGAAACCATAACTCCTTTATTTCATTGGGTAATAAAGCTCTAAGGAAGTCTCTTGATTCGTATTATAAAAGCCCAAACAAGATTCTTTTGTTGCAGTGCACAGGAATAGGTACAAGGATGTTAAAGTGGACAGATTCCACCCCTCTGTAATTTCCATTTCTCAAAAATTGGTTTGTTATATAACAATGATATTCACTTGAATTTTCATTTTATGAGAAATTAAACAAAGAGATGTAAATGTTAAATCAAAATATCAGAAACAGAATTTTATTTTAAGATGAACTTAACTCTTTCTCTGAGCTCTAACCCCATGATAAGTCAATCTGGGTCTCACGTTCATCTCATGGAAAATAAGTTGATTATGAAGCCATTTGACCTTTTACCCATTGGATTGCCATGAATGTGCCTGGTCTAAACCTGCAAGGACCAGTGGAATCAGAGAATCTTGGGTTTTGTTTCTACCAGTAGACTTTGCAAAGGTGATGGACTTAAGCCCATCAAAGTATGGAGGCTGGAGTGAACTATGGTGCCAAACAGGAATCCACAGATGTCCCTCTAGATGATGCTTCTCACCTACCTTTTCTATAACACCAGGCTCTTGTCTTTCTATCTCCTCTCTGGCATAATTCCTTCAATGGGTGTCAGGATTACAAATCATCTGCCTCCCAGTTGGCCTTTCTGTCCCACAGAACAAACCTCCCTTTAAGTTAAAAGCATAAAGGGAGCTGGGCGTGTGGCCTGTGGTGCCAGTGTCTCCAGAGGCTGAGGCAGAAGGATTTTGAGTTCAGACCAGCCTCAAAAACTTAATGAGGCCCTAAGTAACTTAGAAGACCCTATCTAAAAATAAAAACATAAGAAGGAGTGGGTTAAGTGCTGGTGAGTTCAATCCTCAGTACCAGGAAAAAAGAACAAGAAAAAGCATAAAGGGGTTGGCTGCCTCCTTGATGTGGGCATGAGGGGTCAGAAGTGCAAGAAGAACAGCACACAAAATGATGCCAATTCACAGTTTTCACTGTGATGCCCTCCCCTCATTCCCCAAATAAAGGAGGCAAACTCCATCTCTCACATACTGTTCAATTTGTGGGTGACCAAGGGAGTCCTGGGATTGGGGTTGTAGTTCAGTGGTAGAGTGCTTGCCTCACATGACAAGGCCCTTGGTTCAATCCCCAGCACCACACACACACACACACACACACACACACACACACACACAAAGATTACATGGGCTGGGGACATAGCTCAGTTGGAAGAGAGCTTGCCTTGCATGTACAAGGCCCTGAACTCCATTCCCCCCCCAAAATAAAAAAACAAAAAAAGAAAAGAAAAGGCAACCAAAGGAGTCCTGTAGACCTCCACCAGTGGCCTAGCATTTATAATCTTACAATCACAATGTTTTATTCCTGAAATCTTAAACCTGAAGGAGAAAGAATAGTTCAATTACAAACATCCTTGCTCACTGGCTTAAAATTTATCTTCTTGTACGTATTTGAATGCTTCCTTTGTTTTCCTACAGTTTCTTCCAAACTTTTTCACTTGATGTACCTCCAGTACATTGAAGAAATGAAATAATTTCTTGACTCCCTGGGGTAGATAAGACTGAGGAGGAAAGATACTGCCAGGAATAAGCAGATAAGCACTGTTTTTGATAAGAAACCAATGGAGATATGCCCATTTTATGTCTTGTCAGTGGTTAAATTATAACTGAACTGAAACGTTGTTGGACTTTAAATTATAAGCTTTCCAAAATCTATCTTGGTGTATCCAGAGACCGCAGAGAAACTAGACTTTATTGAATATAGGTTTGAGGAACTAGATCAGATGGGTATAGAATGGCTCTATTACTTCTTGAAAGACTTTTGTTCCTTTTGTATGTAAAACTACGAATTATTTGATGGAGAAATTAAAAGTATCCCCCATCAGTGTATTATTAACTACAATCATATTATATTGAAATTTTATCATTCTCTCTCTTTCAGTCTGAGAAAAAGGACTGAAAATCTCTAAAACTCCTTTTATATTTTCTTACTAAGTAGCCATGGGAAAAATCTCTTGTGAATATTGAAAAAACAAAACAAAACAAAAACTTCAGAAAAAAAATGCTGAATGAAGGATTTCAGTGGACACTGCCTTCCGGCATTTTTTTCACATGACATTGCATTTTATTTTCCCTTCTTTTCTGTTCATAATGTGACTAAAAGTATAATTTATTTTAGGGCCAACATCATTAAAAATGAATCAATCATTTTTCAAATTCCAGAATTTGATTGATTGAATGATCATTGTGGTTGTTTATTTTTCTGGGTTTTTATTTTGTTTTTGCATGTGGACAGACAGGAAAGAGACCAACTCAAGACTTTTGGAATGAAGGAATATGTGTACTCTAGCACCACCTACTGGTACATAGTATGTAGTGCCTCAGATGGCAAGAAACTCAACCTCAGAATCTTGATTTTCTCTCCAAACATTTTGTAAATTTTTCTACCATTTTCCCTTTTCCACCCTTTCCAGGCCTGATACTTCTCTCTATATTTTTTTGCCTACTATGAATGCTTTCTCTGTGTAATTCTCATATACAACTGTCTAATGCTATACTGGTGATTGAAGCCCGGGGATGTTCTACGACTGAAATATATTGCCAGCCCTTTTTAATTTTATTTTAAAACAGGGTCTCACTGAATTGTCCAGGTTGGCCTCAAACTTGCTATTCTCTTGCCTCAGAGTCAAGAACAGCTAGAGTTACAGGCGGGCCTCACTAAAGGCTAAAACTCCTACTTTCATGGCATTTGGACAAGTTGGAGATGAGTAAAACACAAATCCATGGTGGGTCCCTGATGGCATGACTTTGGGATATTTATTTTGTATCTGGCCAGTGGAGTCTCCCTCTGCTTTCTGATCATCATGTAAACAGCTTCTCTCTGCCACACTCTTCTACCATGATGTTCTGTTTTACCTAGAGCCCTAGGGAGTGGACCCAGCTGTCTATGTACGAACTGAGACTCTGAAACCGTGAGCCTCCAAATAAATGTTTCCTTCTTAAAAGTCTTTCTTTTCAGGTCTTTTAGTCACAGCAGCAAAAAAGCTGACTAAAACATCACATAAAGAGGTGATTAATAGGAGTGAAGTTTCCACTGGTTTTACTGGAACTATTCCTTCATGTCAGATTTCTTTGGAAGCTCTTTCTCTTTAGCACACACAGCATTCGAAGTTTATCCCCAAACCAGAAGAAAAAAGAGACACAAAGATGAACAAGGAAAGCATCTGATTTTATTCAAAACTCTAAAATTAAATTGATGAGTTGGATAGATTAGAGGAGCATCCAAATCTCTACCAGTGTGTATAACTTGGTTTGGGATAAACGGTTCTCTTGGATCTGACGGGAACTGCCTAGATACGCTTTAGGGTTTCATATCAGGTGAATATTAAGGATTTTGTCTATGGGCTAAAGCACCTCACACCCTTCCAATTAAGAAGAATGTGGGCTGGCTTACATTTGAGACAGGGAGGGAAGGAGAATAAGGGAGGGAGAGTAGTTCTTTATTGGTTCATCCTTCCAGTCTTCTTTTAGCTCCTCTTATATTTCTTCTGCAGCCTATGGATCATTCAGAATCAGTGGTGTCTCTTGATATTTGCCTGGTGCTAAAGGAGGACAGCATGATTAAAGTAATAGATGCCTGAGATTTAAACTCATTTCAATAATTTTCAAATAAATAACAAAATAACAAATCATTGTATTTTGATTTTTTTAAAGCATTTTTCTTAGGTGGTTGCCTTGAAATGTGTCAATGTACAACCTGTAAAGTGAACAAGAACATATGCAGCAGGATCCTAGAGTAATGGAAGTTCCAGCCCCCTGTTTGACAAAATGATCATTATTGCTCAGTTTGAAAATATATGGCCATTCAATTTAAGAGAAGGAGTAGAGAGAGAAAATACACTTGAATAGATTGGCTGTATTGCCTTGTATGGTAGGTGGAATTATACTACGACTTCCCAGATACTGGCCCTTTATGACCTGCATGATTTCCTCTCCTTGAGTGTGGGCAGGGCTATGATTATGACAGGTATAACTCTTAAGATTATGTTACATCTGATTGCAAAGGAATTTTCACATATGATTAAAGATCCCTATTCAATTGATTTTGAGTTGATTAAAGAGAGATTACCCTGAGTACACCTGGCCAAATCAGGTGAGCCTTTTAAAAAATAGACTGGAGCTCTTACTGAAATTAAAGATTTTCTCACAGTGGCCTTGAAGAACCAATCTGCTGTGTTGGGATAGAGCCTGGGGCAAGGGACCAGGAGCAACCTCTAGCAGTTGAGCTCAACCCCCAGCTGACAGCAAGCAAGAAAATGGGGAATTCAGTCCTACAACCACAACGAGCTCATTTCTGCCAGCAGCTGCCTGAACTTGAGAGAAAATAATCCCAAACTCTAGAAAGGAATGGATCCTGGTTAACACCTTCATCAGGTCTTATCAAACATTGAGCAGAGAACCAAACTCAGTTGTAACTAGAATCATGACTCCCAGAAATTGCCATTTTGTGGTAATTCATTTTGAAGCAATAGAAAATTAGTATGCCTTATATTTAAATTCAAAATTTAAAAATCAAGGCTATGTTAGTCTAGCCTACCCCCAGTATTTTATTATTCAGATATTACATGTATGGATACATTTATGCATACAGATATACATATACATATATGAAACTGGATGATTTCATTATGTAAGTCAAACTAAGTTGGCAGGCAAGTTTAGGGAGAACAGAAATATTAGCTCTCATGTTTTGTTTTTTACTTCTGCAGTTTGGAGTTTTAAAATATGTTTGGAATTTAAACCCAAGTTTACCACATGATCTCGCAATCCAATTTTAAATACTTATTAACAAAAGTAAAAACATGTTTGTACAAACATATATTCACCAATAGTCACAACACTTCGTTCATAATAGTATAAAACTGAGAGCCAGCAAAATATTCTAGCAATAGGTGAATAGGGAACCAAACTCAACAATAGAAAGAGATGAGCTGTTGAAATACAGGAACTATGGATAAAATCTCAGAAAATATTATGCTGGGTGAGCACAAAAAAGCAGAGCCAGATATAAAAAAGTACCTATTAACTCCATAGTGGATACTATAATAATTTTGTTTATATAAAATTCCAGAATAGGCAAGACTAACTTGTAACAGATGGTAGATTAATGATTTTTCAGAGGAGGATGAAGGTAAAGAACATTTTGGAGGGAAAAAAATGCTATGTCTTCACTATGATTATAGCTACATAAATGTATGCATTTATTAAAATCCACTGAACTGAACACTTAAAATGGATTCATTTTTGTGAATGTAAATTACACTTTAATAAAGCTTATTAACATAAATAGTAAGAGGTACATAATAAAACATTCTCTAAATATTTGTGAGTGAATAATTAAAGCCAATTTTATTCTTTAAATACTTTAAATTTTAACAAATGTGTTTTTTATTAGTTGTTCAAAACATTACATAGCTCTTGACATATCATATTTCATACATTTGATTCAAGTGGGTTATGAACTCCCATTTTTCTCCCGTATACAGATTGCAGAATCACATCGGTTACACATCCACATTTTTACATACTGTTTTCCATAGTAGCCCATATAGGTCAGTATGTAAGAAAAAGTTCATAGAAAATATATTGACTTTAAAAATGCAAAATTAACATCACAAATTATTTACTCACCTAGCTGTGGTGACGGGCTGTCTGCAATTATTAATTTGGGAAGTTTTCCTTTTATAATGCAATCCAGTGTTATTTGCTTTAGGTCTTGATAAAGCAAATAAGTTTTGGGCATCAGAGTCATTCTGCAAAAAATTGCCACAAAATCATTAACATCATAGTGTAGAAAGTCAGGATGCTGTTAAGTATCACAATGATTACATTTTGACATTTGAGTTAGAGCCTTCTGAGTAGTGGGAAGTGTAACATGTTAAATAAAATAAGTTGGAAAATTCGGGGTCACATTACTCCTTAGGAAATAGCATTTCTGTATCTTCAGATATGTTAGGACAAGGTGATCCTTCCAATAGTCATGAATTTATATTGCCAGATTTTGAAAATCAAATTCACATTGAGAGAGTTAATATTGATGTAAAATCCAATTAATATACAGAGAGACTTCTTTACAGGAATTTTGGAAATGCATTTCAAAAAGGCAGAGGAATATAACTCAAGCTTCAAAATATTATTCCTATCCTTGTTTTACTTTCAAATATTTCATTAAATTGTTTCTTCTTTATGAAAATCTCCTGTAACATAGGATTTATTGAAAGCCATGACTTTATGTACAAAGCAATATTTTATTAACTAATGAATGATAAACATGTAATTTCAAGAATTCTGTCTATAAATTCATAACTCATTAAAATACCTTTGCAACTCCTCTGTTTCATCCTTACAAAATGCTTCATGGGATGATGTCTTTGTCCACCTGTCTGCAGGCTCCTGCTCAGACATCTCAGCATCATTTCCTGTGAGCAGGTGATGGATTCTTTGTTTTGCAACGGGAATGTCACAGTATATAATGTGGACCTGATGAAAATTAAGATTAAATCATTTCACAGACAGAAACTTGAGCCTTTCTCCTTACCACGTTCACTTATTCTGTTCCACACTGGAGGTGTTTGGACAAAGGTTAAATGGCCAACGGCCTGAGAAGTTATGAGGAGTCAAGAGTTAAGAGCCATTTGGATTGGATGTCATTTGAAATTCAGTGTGGCTTGAGATCCTATCTGCAACTTTTCAAATGCATTTTTTTCTTTCACAATCCAATGCACATGTAACACTGACAAATTGTAATTTGTATTTACATAATGCTTAAATGTGGTTTGTAAATTTTAAAATAAATCCAAACAACTGAACTAGGATCCTGTCTTTGTACAGAAACACCAGCCTTTGTGCAACTTGCCCTCTGTAACACCAGGGAACTGCTGTTTCCTTCCGATTTAGTTATGTACTGTTGTAACACAGGACTTGTTGTTATTTTTTTTTTAGCAAAATATTCACATTTTGTAAATAGGCTTTTCTAAAATTTTACTTTTCTCTTTGGTAGAATATAAAAAAAAAGTTTTAATTTTGTTCCAAAACTGCTCTGTGTTTTCTGTTAACATAATGGACTTTTTTTTTTTTGATGGAGATTTTTCTTTCTTTTTTTTAATTTATTTTTTAGTTTTCGGCGGACACAACATCTTTTTTTTTTATTGGTTGTTCAAAACATTACAAAGCTCAGGGCATACCATCTTTCATACATTTGACTCAAGTGGGTTATGAACTCCCATTTTTACCCCAAATACAAATTGCAGAATCACATCGGTTACACATTCACATTTTTACATAATGCCATATTAGTGACTGTTGTATTCTGCTACCTTTCCTATCCCCTGCTATCCCCCCTCCCTTCCCCTCCCATCTTCCCTCTCTACCTCATCTGATAATACATGTAGTCACATTATATTTGAACAAATAATTCAGTAACTTCATTTTAAGATAAGTTTATTGTTGATATTTTCCAAAGAAATGTCATTTTGACCTTGGATGTCCAGTAAGCTCCAATAATTTAAATTATCCATACCTCACTACCTCTGTACTTAGGTAATTAAAGTTATAAATACTAGTTCTGAGAACAAACTCAACCATTAACTTGGCATTTTTCATGAACAATTTTAAAAGAAAGAAAAGAAAAAAAGGTATAAAAATTGAAGTGGAATTATGGCACTTATGTGTTTATTAAGATGTTTATGATAATTATAGGATACTTTATTAATATTAACATATAAAGCTAATAGTATACATCATAATCAGAGCATTTGTTTGTAACAAGCTTTCAAGATTAAAGACACAAATCCATCAACATTCCTTTGCCTTTAGTATCTGAAAGATAATTATTTGCTTTAATTAAAGGCCAATGAGAGGCTTTGACCATGGGGCCCACACAAAAGTGAAACCTGTGATTATCTCAATGTCCTAATCAATGCACTATGGACTTAAATCACAGTCTTGATGGTGGTGAAGAGCAGACAAAGTCTGTATGAAAATGCTATTTTTCCATTTACCATGTTGCTGATCATCTTTCCCAATGAGCACACTATGTACAGAAGGTCCCCAACTTATGATGGTTTGATTTGCAATATTTTTATTTTATGACAGGGCAAAAGTGATATGAAATCAGTATAAACCATACTACAAATTTTCATTTTTTGGTCTTTTCCCCAGCTAACCACGTGTAGTATGATGCTCCCCCTTGATGCTGGGCAACAGCAGTAAGCCATAGCCCACAGTGAGCCACATGATCATGAAGAAAACTACTGACATCCCACAGTGAATTGTATTGCTAAACTATGAGGTTGGGTAGGGTAGGCATATGAAATGCATTTTTGAGCTATATGTTCAATTTACATTGCACTTTATTGGGATTTAAGTTAAGGATCATCTGTATTAACAATGTTTTCCTCTCAAAAGAAGGAAAAGCATGTATTTCTTGTTCCTTTTTCTTGCTATAAATTACATTTGGATTTGTGAAGGAAAATATAAGCTGTCTGCACCATCAGTTAGATGTCTGATTACCTGTCTATTCTGAACAGGCTGAACTATGATGTACTTGAAGGGTATCTGAGGGGAAACTCACCTTGGATACACAGGCTGTCTGACTGTGGGTGATGTCACTATAACTCCTTGTTTTCCCTGCATCAAATAAAAGGATTGGACCACAATAATTTTTGCGAACATCCCTGGAAAGCTTGGTTTTGGGGGTGGGGGAGGGCAAGTATTGTCCCTCTAGAGTTCCAATGGCTCCAGTCCAGTATCCCCATAGCATCTCTATTTTTTATTATTATTTTTGTGTTCTAATTTTTTTTTTTAATTTTGGGTTTCAGGGATAAGCTAAGATTTTGTTTGAAGACAAAGAATCTAAATTCTAGAAAGGATAGAAAACCCCTGGTGTGAATTATCTTTGTCCTCATGACTCCTCTGTTCTGATGTATTCTGACTTGGTGAATCATTTGCCCCAGCACCTTGCACAGGGCAACGAAAACAACGAATGGATCAAAATCTTTGCCACTCACTCATGTCCTTCGTCACCAAAGATCCATTTGGAAAATTTCATTGATATTTACCATGCTTACTAAAATTTCCAATAACCGACTGATTGTTTCTTGAGGTCCATTCAATCTTCTTGGTTCACTTTCACTTTGCAAAATTTCGTTAATAGCTGTCTCTCGTTTGAGTAAGTCCTGTTTCATTTCTTCTAGTGTGAATAAGGCCCCCTCTATATGTTGCTCGGACAGTACCTTCTTCCCTTCTGCCACTGCGTTAACAGTCTGGTAAAAAAAGCACACAAGTTTAGTTTCAGTTTCTAGCTAATTATGTTTCACTTTTTAAGCTACAAAGTAGAGCGGACTTTATTGTGCCCTCATGTGATAAAAAGCAGCAATAAGATGTGCTTATAGGAAGTAAAGTACTGTGTATAAAATGCCAGATAATTAAATTCTGATATGTGTTCTGAAATATTTTTTATAAAATGTTCCAGAAATGTTGTGGGAAGTGATTTGCAATTTTAAATTGAGAGACATTTTGGTATATAATAGTTTAATCTTTTCAAATAACAGGGTGATTATTTGAGGAGAGAAACCACCTTTAAGAATTCTTTTATAGAATACCACACACAGACTTCTAAAGGGTATTTGGAAACATATTTCCCAGAAAATTTCTATTTGTACTCTAAGTGGGTAAAATGAGGCAAATATAAGAGAATGTTTAATTAAGTGAAATGTTCCTAGAAAACAGTCAACATTAACTTAAAAAGTAAATGTGGAATATATGAATAAGGAAGCCCATCTCATCTTAGTTTTTTTTTTTTAATGTGTGTGTGTGTGTGTGTGTCCACGCCTGTGTGTAGCAATAACACAATATCTGAGACTGGTCAATTTAACAAATAGAAAATCATTTTCTCATAGTTCCAAAGGCTGAGAAGCACAAGATCTAGGTATTAGCATCTTATAAAGATTTCTTTCCTATGTCATCCCCTGGTAGAAGGAAGAAGAGCAAGAGAGAAAGAGTCTACTACCTAAAGAAAGCCCTTTTACTAAAGCATTAAACCCACTCCTGACTTCATCATGGCTTAACCTTCTCTTAAAGGTCTCACTTCTTCATATTGTTACAATGGCAGTTAAGTCCCAACATGAGTTTTAAAGGTAACTAACATAAATCCTATCAAAATCTAGTACTTTACATCTTGAAAATGGCTTTGAAGACTGTGAACTTTTAATCAAAATTCTAAGAGGCTTCTATACTTCCTCCCTAAATCTTGGCTATTCACAAGTATCATGAAAATAAAATAAATATCACATTTAGTGTTGATTATTAATTTGCCTTTTAAATATGAAATAATTCTCCATAAAAAACAATTATTTTCATGAATATGTCCAAGTGTTAGAGGGCTATCACTACCTCACTGTACATTTTAGTTGTATAGACCAATAATAAATTCTACATTCCTAAGATTTTTAGCAATTAGTTGTGTTTTAAGCAATGGGGCCATGTTTTTATATTTTCCTTAGTCACATTTACATTTACATTTGATTATTTTGTTATGGTAAGTTCAAATTATTCTAGGTATCTATTCTCATATTTAATTTGCTATGCTACTATAAAACATCAATTTTCAATGAACTGTGGAATGGTCATATAAAGTAATTAAAAATTCATATTTATAATTACATACTTATTTTATTTATTTATATATTTATTTTTACCAGGGTTTTAACCCAGGGGCATTTAACCACTTAGTCATATCCCTAACTCTTTTATTTTATTTTGAGACAGGGTCTCACTAAGTTGCTTAGGGCCTTTATAAGTTTCTGCCTCTGGCTTTGAACTTGGATCCTCCTGCCTCAGCGTCCTAAGCAGCTAGGATTACAGGTGTGCACCACTCTGCTTGGCTTAATTTTTATAACAAAATTAATTTTCAAGATTTACAAAGTGAAAAATTTCTTGGAATATTTTTATAGATTTCTTGAGGTTTAAACCTAGTTTACTTACTTACTAATTTGCAAGTGATCTTGAAATATTTCTTAGGTAATGGTGATTTATCAGTTGCTTTAGAATTTAAGAGAATAA
Source organism: Marmota monax (assembly GCF_021218885.2). Lineage (NCBI taxonomy): Eukaryota > Metazoa > Chordata > Mammalia > Rodentia > Sciuridae > Marmota > Marmota monax. The sequence continues at coordinate 3,879,507 of NW_026693595.1, read as the reverse complement.
GGAAAGATTGAATTAACTTCAAATGCATTTGTGGAACAAATACTACCAGTTATAAAGTGATTACTTTGGAATATTTTTATTGTTTTTAAAGTTTTTTTTTTCTTATTTTCTCTTGCTATTACTATTATTTATTTCTCTGTCTCTGTCTCTCTCTCTCTCTCTCTTGTACTTAGGATTGAACCCAGGAGTGCTTTATCACTGAGCTGCTTTCCTATACATTTTTATTTTTTTATTTTGAGACATATTATTGCTAAGTTGCTTAGAAACTGGCTAAGTTGCTGAGGCTGGCCTCAAACTTGCAATTCTCCAACCTCAGCCTCCTAGTCTCTGGGATTACAGGTGTGCACCACCGTGCCTGAGTCATATTCTCTCTAATATCAAAGATGACTATCTGTTCTTGACTTAAACAAATATTCTTCACAAAACTATTACAGTTCACAACACTCATTTACTCACTACAATAGGTCATAGAAACAGAAAGGTTGAGGCTATAAGTAAGACACTGCTTACATACAACAACCTTTGTAAGCAGGAAAATAAATCTGAGAAGGTCATGGCATAAGAATACAAGTATTTGTTTTATCAAAGTGAATTGAAAATTTAAATACAGCAAGAGAACTAATGGAAATTTGTAGGAGACAACTAATGATTACCTTTCACCACTGAAAATCAAGATTACACTAGTAATTAAATATCAGTTTGTAACAATGATCATTGAGGGATCAAAGTTTCTGAAGAAAATGAAACTGAAGTATCTTCCTGGGTTTTTAGAAGGGTTAAATAATAGTCTTGATATAAGAGGTTACTGCTTTTTGCTTGGCCAGTTTTGTTATTTTGAATTTATCTGGTCCAACTAAAAATAAAAATATTTTAAAAAATTGTTTTGTTTCATTTTGTTTTGTGTCTTGGCCAATGCATTGTAGTATTTTTGACCAAAGCATTTTGTTAAGATAAAAAGGGTTATTTATATTCTTTTAATTCTAAGAAGATATTTCCAGATACATGCTTCCTACTTACCTGTAATTTTTTTCTAAACTGAAAGAAAAAACTGCTTTTATGATGGCAGGCATAGGAAACATTTTGTCTTGCCATTAAAGAAATTTAGATTCTGTGGTTGAGTCCAATGGGAGCCACCAAAAACTGTGCTCCATGCACATAATATATGTGTGACTCTGGGCTCTAAACCTCCTTAAAAAAAAAATGCTCCTAGGAAGCTGAATCCTTATCTCCTGTCTGAAAATGTGTGTGTGTGTGTGTGTGTGTGTGTGTGTGTACTGATGTAGGTACATGTGGGTTTGATTGGAGCAAGGAAGATAAACAGGTATAGTTAAATCCATGGCAAAGAGGCAAGTCAGGCAAGGACAGTTTTACTCTCAGGGAAAGAGTCTAAGAGCTAGATGGGAAGCTGAAACCCAGTAAGAAAGAGGTGACTGTGGTTCACGAATGGAGTTGGATCAGTCAGGAGTGCCTTATCTTCAGGATGGGGCTCTCCTAGGTAAAAGCAAATGTGGCGCACCTGGACATGGAGCCTGGGTGAGATTCCCTGGAGGAACAAAGCAATGAGTCACGAGGTTGAATTTTGCTATCCATGACCAGTATGCCTGCTATAACTTGACATGGTAGGAGAGTCAGCCATCTGAACAACAAATAACTTGTTTAAGAGTACACATGTAGGGCTGGGGCTGGGGTCAGTGGAAGAGCGCTTGCCTAGCACACATAAAGAACTGGGTTCGATCCTCAGCACCACATAAAAACAAACAAATAAATAAATAAATGATAAATAAATAAATTAAATAAAGGCACTGTGTCTGTCTACAACTAAAAAAAACATTTAAAAAAAAGAGTACATGTGTAAGGGGCAATATCTGCCTAATTACATGATTGTTTATTAAAACACCTATAACACACACACATATACTTATATTTGTACTATATATAACTGCAGATATATATACAATATATATAAATATAAAATATATAAATATATGTGATTATATATACATTATATAATTGTGTGCGTGTATATATATATATATATATATATATATATATATATATATATATTTTAGTCCAGAATTTTGGCATTTAAAAATGACTCAAAGTTCTTATGAAGGTAATGATAGTTTTCTTCTTTCTTTTAATGTGTTATTTCTCCACTGTTTTACCCTATGATTAGGTCTGATCACTACAAATCAATATGATGTTTTGTCTTAGTTATAACTAGTGATTCACTAGAACTCTAAATGGAATATATTCATCTAGGCATTTTCTCTGAAAATCAAAGAGAATAGATCTCCACTATCAAAGACACAGCATCTATAGTTTTGAAGATGTCCAAGCTGTGCTACAACATGTATCTAGTGAGTTACATATCTAGAGAATATACTTGATCTAACAGCCAGAACCTACATCTCAACATGACATTATGTAGTGACATTTTAAAGGTCTTTTTGAGGAGAAAAATAGATCTTTAAATGTATTTAGGTATTTATGAAATAAATGCCTTCAAATACATACATGCCTTATGAATGTCAAGTAGTGTAATGGTCTCAATTATTTTATAGATCACCTCATATTGCAAACTGAAATTCCAGAAGGATATTTACTTGAAGGGTGACTAGATTATTATTATCAATAATTATTTTAGTTATTTTAAAGTTATGAGAAAAATTACATTTTCAAATTTGTTTTCACTTTTCTGTCCTCTTTCTACATCCAAATTCCATGATATCATCTTCACAGGGGACACTTTTATTATACTTGGATGGACATGTGCAAATTTCAAATTTTCCTGGACTTCTTCCAGATCCCCCATGATTTTTTGGAGTTCTTTAGCAGCTGTAATAAGAAGAACAGAGAAGAACTTTACATTTCTACTTGGTTCTCTTTCACTTTTTTCTGTTCTAAGTGGTTTTATTTCCCCCTTTTTACTAGAGTTAAGAAAAAGAAACTCTTAAGCATAGTCATAACATTTTTTTTTTGAAAACTCTTCTCTCCTGGCTCCCACCTTTGGCTCATCTCAGGAACAACTTCTATTGATCATTTTCATCCTTCGGAATGCAATGTTTTTCTGGTTCTTTAAATTATGTCCTATTCATTATGGATGTTGTATTTTTGAGCCTCTGGAAACAGTTATAATTCCTTGAAATGTGTGTGTGTGTGTGTGTGTGTGTGTATGTTAACAGTAAATAAAATTGATTAAAATTAAATTACTGGCAAAGGCAGCTCAAAGCTTCTTGGCTCTCTGGACCTTAACCAAGATAGTTGTAGTCTCCCTCAAACTTTATTGTTCAGAAATCTCTTAGGGAAAGTTTAAACATACAATTTGGAGTTCCCTTACTCTTCCTCTCTCCATTCTGGAATTCCTTCCTCACTTTTCACTTGCCATATGACCCTGGGCCCCATTCTATGGTTCCCAAGGCCAGATGGATGGTAGACTTTCTATCACAGATTTATTAGTCCAGAGCCATGCTATAGCTGGGGTCTCCTTCAGATCTAAGCTGCAAAAAGTAAAATACCATTATAGTTTCTTCCTTCAAGTTTTAACTTACTTTCAAAATGTTTGATTTCTTCTACTGTCCTAAGCCTTCAAGTAGATTTATTTTTAATTTTTAAAAACTTTTGTTCTGTATTTTGTTATGCGTATAATAGTTGATCTGATCTTACTCTGCTATACTAGAAGCCTCTAAAGATCTTTACATCATAATGTTTCTGATAAGCATACTAGTAAAACAAGGCTTGTGTGACTTGTGTGCATATATACTTGTGCAAGTATGTGATTGAAAGAAATTTATAAAAACAGAAATAATTTACATCTTTCTAAAAGCTCAGGTAGGACACTGCTCTGTTATACAAGATTAGATCAGTTGATTATATATCCATAGAGAGAAATACAGACACACTACTAGAAACACAAGGAATAATTAAAATTTATAGTTGTAATGAAGCTGAAACACAGGGGAGAATTACTTACTTAGAAAATGATGCGAATGCAGAAAATTCATTTTCTGAGCAAAAGTTTCCAGAAGCTGAGTCTGCAATATACATATTTCAAAATAATGATAACATGGTGTGTCACTTTTTCAAACATAATCTTCATTCTTACCCAAGTTAAATCTAAGAATGTAAAACTCAGTTACATTGTTCTTAGTTTTGTTAATTTAATTTAAATGGTTTTCAAGGATTATTGAAATGGCTGCTTTTAAATCTTCTATTTTCATGCTTAAGTACTTGTTGGAATCTTCTGTGTGTGTTCATGTTGTTTTTTTTTCCTCCTGAGTTTTTCATGAATAATGGTGCTACAGAGTTCCTTATCACTGTTCTCCTAATTGACCTGATCACTTTATCTTTGCAAAGTTTTAAGTTAACTCTGATTCTCAAATCTGTATCTATTGAGCATCAAACCCACAAAACCAAGTGCCTTTCCATCATGATATTCCTTCAGAAGCTCATGTAGTCTATGTCCCCAAATTTTTACCTGTTCCTTTTTCCATACTTCCTTTACATCCTAAGTTTCTTCCACATTTCAAATCATAAAACTACCTTTCACTCGCATTAAGCAATAATTCTTCTTCTAACTTTCCCCATCACACTGTAATGCTGAGAGTGGGGACAGGTTAAAACAAGGAACAAGTTTCACTTCTTCAAGGCTCTCAAGCATGCCTGTTAGGGATTGAATTGTGCCTGTCCCTAAAATTTCTATGCTGATATTATACCCTCAAGTATGATTATGTTAGGAAATAATGGCCTTTAAAGAGGCAACCAAGATTAAATAAAGTTGGGGTCCTAATCCATAGAACCAATGTCCTTACCGCAAGAGGAAGAGTCACCAAAAGCACAACCACATAGAGAAAAGGCCTTATAAGAGGGGTGAAGTGTGAAGACAGCCATCTGCAAGCCAGGTAGGGAGGATTCAGGAGAAACCACACTGCTAACACCTTGACTTTGGATTTCTAGTCAAATTGTGTGCTGTTGATGTTACTCAGCTGGAGGTGTTTCGTTTTGACAGTATTTATACACTCAATGCCAGGCCTAGTGCCTATGTATACAGACCTTGGAGTATTGTGGCAATTGTTAAAAATAGTACCAGAAAGAAAAATAAATAAAAGGAAAAAACAAAGCATAACTATTACCTAGGAGCTCTCCACTCTTGGACAGTCAATGCAATGAAGAGTTATTGAACACACTGTGGTTTTTAAGTTGGAAATTAAGACAAATTAGATGGTAGAAATATACCAGTGAAGAGTACTTTATCTCACTTTATCTCCACCAAAGAGAAAATAGAAACATGTCTAGTAGGCTAAAGAAATGACAAGAAAATGAAGACAAGGAATCACGGATAAGCAATGGGGTTATACATACAAGAAATGACTGCTTCCATTAGGAGTTTTCTAAGGAAAGCGTCATATAGAAGGTGACATTTAGTTTGAATTTTAAAAATGACTAAGAATTCATCATGTACAGAGATGAGGGCTACTGCAAAAAAGAACGAATCCTCAGATCTAAGACATATCAAAATAATGTTGGAGAAATTTTCAATACTCTAGTAGTGATGGAACATGACTTGTCGTGTGTGTGTGTGTGTGTGTGTGTGTGTGTGTGTGTGTGTGTGTGAGCTGTGCTCATGTGTGAAACATAGGGAGAGGAATGCCTTGATTCTTTCATGGTGACATTTGAATAAAACCTCTGGGAGGCAAGTGAATCTGATTAGTAACACTCATAATTTTTTTGTTGTTGTTGTTACTGGGGATTGAATCCAGGGGCACTCAACTACTGAGCCACATTCCCAGCCCTTTTTCGTATTTTATTTAGAGACAGGGTCTCACTGAGTTGCTTAGCACCTCGCTGTTGCTGAGGCTGGCTTTGAACTTGTTATCCTCCTGCCTCAGCCTCCTGAGCCACTGGGATTACAGGCATATGCCACCATGCCTGGATCAAACTTTTTATTGACAAACATACACCTTGAGGAAAATACTGGGATTGTTATTTCTCCTATCTGAAAGCAAATTACAGGAACAGTACTATTACATTCTTGTGAAATGTCTTGCTCTGAAGACAAAATGTTTTTCAAAAGCATGGTTAAAAAAGAAGAAAGCAAAATGTTTAAAATTTACATATTTTAAATAAAATTATTTGTACCATGAGTGCAGTTACCTAGGTTTGAACACTACTTCCAAGAATCTTCATGAAATTAAAAGTCAATGACATTCATAGTAATAATTAGGATCAGATTAATATACTACTAATATAAATATAGAGACTAAAAAAATTATAAAACTCTTGCAAATATGGAATAATAAAGTTCGAGAGTATGAGAATATACCAGCTTTGGGTACATCCAAAAATTAAATTTCTTTTCCTAACTCCCATGTTCCAATAAGCTTATATCACATAATTAGTTTTAGTTAAAATTAAAACTAACTTCATTATATTTGTGTTCTTCTTCTTAGTTCACATTTTCTAACATTTTGTTAATTTTAGGAAATTAATAATATTTTATTAAACAATGTCTTTATAGATAAGCAAAAACATTTATAGTAGGTGTCTTTGTTTGAATCAAAATTAGCAGATTCATGATTTCCTCCATACATATGGCTGAGGGACTTAATAATATATGTATATTATATCATACATACAAACACAGAGAGAGAGAGAGACAGAGAGAGAGCGAGAGAGAGAGAGAGAGAGAGGACTTGATTCATGATGGCTTGATTTTGTGGCTTGATTTTATGATGATGTGAAATTGACAGACATTCAGGAGAAACAAGACTTTGAATTTTGAAATTTTATCTTTTCCTGGGATAGCCAAATGCTGTATGCTGTATTATTGTCTGTCTTGAAGTTGGGCAGTGGCAGTGACACCCAGCTCTCCACCAACCACAAGACCACAAGGGGAAATAAAGTGTACTGTGTGACTAAGGTGTGATATTTGATAGGTTAGGTGTATTAAATGCATTTTAGACTTATATTTTCAATTTATGATATGTTTATTAAGACATGACCCCATTATAAGTCGGGGAACATCCTAAGTAAGTTGGGATAATTATGTGTGTGTGTGTGTGTGCTCTCTTCAGCCTCCAGCTAAAATGCTTCTAGTGCTCCCATGTGCAACCTGTAGGAGCAACAAGCCTGTTCATGTCAGTTGTGTGTGCACTTACGCTCCATCTTTCCAGATTATCACATGAACTGTGTATTCAAAAGCAGGCATCTCTCCTCTTCCCTTCCTTTTCCTCCTTCTCAATACTTGCTCCCAATTAGCACAAAAGAGAAGCTATCCAAGGTGGTGATGAACACCTGTGCTCACCATCCCTTTTAATACTCTCCAGTGGTACACAGTTTGGAGCCCTTTGACGATACGGGTTCCTTCACATGTCTGCTCTTTCTTCATGGTTTACCTGGAGCTTGGTATACCTACTCTACTCTATTCTCAAATTGGCTCATACTTTCTTCTGCTTTTATACTCAGGTCAGGCACCTATCTGCTAGGATATTATGACTGAATCTGTTGTGGTCTTGTTACTTTCTCGAAGCTGTTTCAGAAGCCTTACCTTAGTGTTCTCTTAATAACACATAACTATCTCTCAATAGTCTACCCTTATTGCAATCAAATTATATGTTCTTTATCCTGTCTTATTCCTCTTTATAATGCTAGACTACAATGTGTTGCATAATAAATTATGGTTGGAAAAAATGAAGAACTATTGTTCACAAACACCAGAAATGGGTATTCAAAAATTAGCATTAGGTTTAGGTACAGCAAGAGTCCCCCAAATCTCTAAGGAGATCTACATCAGGCCCAAACAATGAAAGATAAAGCTTATATTTCGTAACCTACTTTTTCTCTCTTCCATTTTTTATTTTTCTCATTTGCTTGGTGAAGGAGGATTTTTTTTTCTTTCATAAGCTCATCATTTCTCTTCAGCAGAGCCTATAGACATTGGAAGAAGGTATAGGAAAAAGAGAAAAAAAATTAAATTATGGAAATATAACTTTTATCGCTATCTATATTTGCTACTAACATAAAAATTTTTATATTAAGATATAAAGAAATTCTTAATCAATTTTGGTCTCAAAACTTCATAAGTAAATTTCTATGGAATTAAAAATCATGCCAGAATATGTGTTGAATAAATATTAACATAATGATGACCAATTCAGCAAATTAGTGGGTGGCCACAATGAGTCATTTAATCTCCCCAAAAACCTGAAGGCAAGTTTCAAGGCTTTAAGTTAAGTTTTGCTACATGGATCTATAAACTGACCCCATTTAGTTAAGCACTTCTCTGTGTGTGTACCCCAAAGAAGTCCTCCCATTGTCTGACATAATCCCCAGAACCTGTAAATATATTAGGTCACATGGCAAAGGACAACTAAAATTTGGGTAGAATGTTGCTAATCCACTGACTTTGAATTAGGGAAACTAGCCTGCATTGTGTGGGTGAGGAGTCTAATGTAATCATGAGTCTTAAAAAGTGGAAGACAGAAGCCGAAGAAGAGAATCAGTGGGGATATGATGATGAAAGAAGAGGGAATCATGCTGTGTTGAAGATGGAGGAAGAGAGCCACAAACCAGAAAACAAGCGCAGTTTTATATGTTGGGAAGGATAAAGAAGCGGATCGCCCCTGAGAGCTTGAAGAGAGACACCACTCTGCTGACACCTTGATTTTTGCCAACTATAAGTTTTGGACTTGTGACCTTCAGAATTCTAAAATAACAAATTTGTGTTTTGTTGTTTTAAGTCACTTAAGTTTTTAATAATTTATTACAGCTTCAATAGCTTAAATTGAAATTTGGAAAGTGACTAGAAAAAAATAACATTGCTACTTAATCAGGTGTACTGTTAACTTTCTAATTGTATAAGAAATATCACAAATTTAAAATTGTAATTAAGGAGCATCAATTCTCATATTGACTGAGGTGAGGTTATTGAGAGCTAGCAAGGCTGACCTCCTCCAGGCCTAATCTCCCATTTCTTCCCTCTTTTTTCTATTGAATGGATTCAATGTCTATAACATGAGCCGGGCTCAGAGTGTGGAGAGGTTTCAAAAGTGTGGGCTATGGAAGATCTTATGTCCTCTTCCAAGAGCCCAAATAGCAAAGATGACACTTGAAAAGATAAAGAATTCTATAAATTATCAAGGACTCCCTGTTTCAGACTTTTTAAAAATATAAATACATCATCAGAGCGATCGTGTTTTGCAAGCAAGAGACAAAGCTGGAATAATTTCATGGATTTATATTAAACATTATGCATTATTACAGAATGAGTTTCTTGAAATCCAAGAGACATCTAGCATCTTCCTTTTGCCTATATTAACCTCACTTTAAAGAAGCTTGTTGCAAATAGTTTTGAGTCATTTGTTTTCCATTGGTGAGAATGAAGAAAGCAGAAGGAATCAGAGGAGAAATACGTGAATAATACCTCAGTAATGAAGTTCAATATGAAGAGGGAGATCCTTGTTTTCTGTTTAAGTCAACTTTTTTTCACTGTGATGAAAAGACCTGACGAGAATATTTAGAGGAGGAATAGTTTATTTTGGTTCACAGTTTTAGAGGTCAAGTCCACAGAGAGCCAACTCCATAGCTCTAGGCTCAAGGTGAGGCAAAATACCATGTCAGAGAAACATGGCAGAGAAGAGCAGCTCAGGACATGGCAACAAGAAGCAGAAAGAGTTCTGCCCACCAGGGACAAAATATATACCTCAAAGGCATACCCAGTGACTTACCTCCTCCCACACCTCACCTAGCTAGAGTACCACTCAGTTAATCCATGCAAGTGGACCAAGCCATTGATTAGGTGACACCTCTCATAACCTAATCATTTTTGTCTCTGAATTTTCTTCAATTTTCTCACACATGAAGTTTTTTGGGGAACACATTCCAAACCAGAACATTTTCCTAACTAGCTGTAATCATCTCTGTGGGCCTATTTTGTATTTTATATAGTATTATCTTTCTAGAAGACAGCATACATTTCAACATTACCTTTACTGTATCTTGGCAGTGTTTGTTTTTCTGTACTGTTTGGTCATGATATGCTTCAAATATTCTCTTGATTAGCTTCATTTTCCTATCATGGTCATTCTATATATGGAGAAGAAAGTTTTAGAGCATCCTTAAAACTGCTTTCACTAACCAGAAATCTTGCTGCTTGTTGCCTGGGCACATTCCATAAGATAAAACCTCAATCGACCCCTCTTTGGACAGGACAGCTGTAACCATCAAAGACACCTATTTTTTCATGGGAACAAGAGCAGCTAGTAACTCTGGATCTCATGCCTCCTCTAACCTTGAACATTGGTGTTAAGTTACTTTTCAGCCCAAAGGTAATAAACAACTGCTTCAAACTAAATGGTAACAAAACAGTGTACTGTGGACAGTTCTTGATTTAATAAATAAAAGCTCATAAGTCAGTCTTGAAAAGGTTAGCTTTTGGCTTCAAAAATCTGAGTAGCTTAAAAACTGAGCTTTAACAGAAGGTAACCTTAAACACAAGCCCCTGCCGGAGTCTGTACATAGGCATTTTTGTTTTGATGATCTTTCCTGCTCTTTCCAAGCCCATGGGGATTTTGCAACTCATACTTTATTTAGTAATACTCCATAATTCTTTGCAAATGAAGGGAATGATAAATTTAGTGATAGAGATGGCTCGTATTTTGGGTGATTGGAAAAGGATCAAGGTCTTCAAAAACCAGCAATAAGTTCTTTCACATAGGCATATCTCATACTGACTTCCATGTCGCAAGCACCACTGATTTTCACATTTTTCATATCACATCATCTGATTTTCACAATATTTCTACTTATTAACATGTTTGGACTCATTTGAGAACATTGGCAAGAAACCAGAAATAGAGCTACAAATGTACTAAGGAATATGCCAAATGCAGTGTCTAAGCAAGAGGAAAAGAATCAGAACTCAGTATTTTCAACTTTATTGAGGAAATGATTAAAATATACTGTTGATTATTTGGCACATTTTGTATATTGGAGACTTCAGAGACTCAGTATGAGCTAATGTGAATATTTTCCTCTCCCCACTAGAATGCTACCTATGTGAAGACGGGATCTTGTTGGTTGCGTATACAGCAGTGCTGTATCCCTACCATTTGGCATATGTCCTGGCCCTGAGTAGGCATGGAGTAAATATTAATTTAGCAAATCAAGAAATTAAGAAGAGTCTGAGAGAAACAAATAAGTCTAAAAATTCACTTGCACTTCCCCTTAATATAGACATTATTTATTATCATAAATTTTGTGCTTTTGTAAAATTAGAATGTAGTCATAAAGTTTTGGATGCTGATTCATGTGGGTAATGCTTGGTCTGCGGTTTTGATATACACAATTTTGAGAGGGTGCCTTTCATGTTACCTCCCACATCCTCAACATTTGTCAAGCCTATATATGTGTGACAGGACTGAAGCTGTGGATAAGTAGGGTCATGTGTATGTGTGTGTGTGTGTGTGTGTGTGTGTGTGTGTGTAGATGTCTTCCCAACTATAGATTGACAAGCTCTAGATACTTTCAAGGCTTTGATAAGCTAGACAGAGCTGCATCCACACAATTGACCAGTAGGGGGAGCGGTCACTAGCTGTATAGGGGGAGCGGTCACCTGCTGTATAGCACAACCAGGCCCAAACTCTTTTTGTGAGGATCCATAACACAGTGGTAATGTTTATCTAAATAATAAAAACCATAGATTTTGTTAAATATGTCAATAGGTATATCTGACAAATTAAAACCCAATAAAGTGTAACATATGACCAGTTGTGAAACATATTATACTTTGTAACATAAAATTGGTTGTAGTGCATGATAAGTTGGCTCTTATGTACTATAGATTATTAGCACTTATGTACTATAGATTTTTTAATAAATGTTTTAATTGGTTTTTTTGTTGTTGTTGCAGATAGACACAACACTTTTATTTTATTTATTTACTTTCATGTGGTGCTGAGAATTGAACCCAATGTCCCACACATGCTAGGCAAGCGTTCTGCCCCTGAGCCACAACCCCAGCCTGTACTATAGCATTTCTGTAGTGGCATTGTTTATCATCATTCACCTTTTCCTTTTTTCTCATAACCTGCATTTGCTTGATTATTTGCTTGTGTTTATGATGCATTTGTTGCATGTCCTTTGTCATCTGCAAAAAGAAAAAAAAAGGTAACAGAAGAGAAAAAATAAAAGTAGAAAACAACCCAAACAACTATGTAAAACAGCATATTAAAATGTAACACAGTGTTTTCAGGATTCACCTCAATTTTTTTTCCCATCTACTATGTTTGTATTAAACATTTGTCAGATATTATCTTGTTTATTTTTCAAAAAAATCATCTTTACAATTGGTTTCATTAATCTAATTTTATAGGGGAGGAAATTACTATTTAGAGAAGACAGGAGATTTCTTCAGGATTGTATTATTAGTAAGTGGCTAATCTGACAATTAAACCTTTGTCTTTTGACTGTAGTTCCCAGGTAATTATCTTTTCTCTTGAGTTACTCCTTTGATCAGCTATTCACTCAAACTTCAACATATGCCAAATATATGGGGTCAGTTTTTTCTTCCTCATTCCAAGGTCAGCATTTGAGACCAGAATCTTACTCAATTTTATAGTGATCACTGTGTGCTAAAGGCACTGATCTCCTTCACAAAAATCTTTTGCTATTTTTTTTAGGAGGTATAAGAAGTGCCTGCTGTTCTCTGGCCTAGTCTGATCTGCCCTACAGCAAAATATTTTGGAAACCTGAGGTGACCAGTGGTCTTCTTACCTCTCTCGAGAAGTGGGAAACCCACAGAGACTAACAAGTTGGTTCATCAGGAGGCTGACTAAGGAACAATAATCAAAACTGGCCCAATATACCTCCACAGTGGCTTTGCTAATGATATTGATTCTGCATTTACTGCCATGAATAACATAATTAAATTGCCTCATGTTTGCATTTTGAATTTTAAGAAAAGACATTGTAAATCCAAACCTTCTATTAAACAAAATTACCATCTGTATGTGTTTCAAAAGCTATTTTGGGTCTTATTTGTCATTACTCTGTTATCAAAATAGAATTTGAGTTACTGGATAGTTCTATTTAATTCTTGGAAATTGTAAAAATGTACAGTTTAATATGAAAGAGAAGCATAACCCCTGTTTAAATGTGGCCATTCTTCATAAATTTTTTTGTGTATTTATGTAATTACCAAAGACATTATTTTATAATACTTATTTTAAGAGATTCCACTACATGTATTGATAGTTCTTTTAATTAATTTATGGGTTCTCAGTCTAATATTTACATGTAATCTCCAAATTAATATCATGCTGATTTTGTTCAACAATTCTTACTTAACCTTAGTCATATTACATCAAATAAGCTAAAAGATTGGTTCCCTAAGGATGGTTAAATACTATATTATTTTTGTTATTAAAACTATAAAAACTTGGGCTGGGGATGTGGCTCAAGCGGTAGCGTGCTCTCCTGGCATGCATGGGGCGCTGGGTTCAATCCTCAGCACCACATAAAAATAAAAAAATAAAGATGTTGTATCCACCTAAAACTAAAATATAAATATTTAAAAACTCTCTCTCTCTCTCTCTCTCTTAAAAAAAAACTATAAAAAATCATAATTTCTAACACCCCTCACCTCTCATGACTGGACTGTTGGACTTTCCTGCAGTGGTGTAATACAGAACAGGCAGCAATGTGAGCCGAGAATAAAGACTGAGAATCTCATCTTACTGAGTCTACCCATAATGCTGTGAGTATCCAGGTGTGGTTTGAATGGGATAATTTTTAAAATTTCTAAGATCTCACAAAGGCAGCATAGCACATTAACAGCCCAGAGCCAAAGCCAGAACACATGGGTTCAAATTGCATTTCTGACACTGCCCTTGATCAATTGCTTAAAGTTACTCTTTGCTTGTCTATGAAATGAGAATAATGCACTGTATATGCATTAGTATGAATAATTCACCTAGAACTTGGCCTGACACAATAGAAGAGCTATGTTTCTATCCCTGTTCTTATTTAAATTGGCTACAGTATTTAGATCTTTGCATGATTTTGAGTAGCTCAGATGTTCATCCAGTATTTGTTCCATGAATTATCTCTATTAAGCTTCAGGGACCACATCCATGAACAAAACATACAAAGACTCCTGCCTGAGTGTTTCCTTATAGTTATATGTTCTACTTGTAGCCTCCTCAAAACTCCAACTTATGAGAAAATATTTCTTATTTAAAGTTTTTTGCTTTTTAAACTTAGTTCTTAATGTATCTAGTTGTAGAAACAGGTTTACTTGCATCTCTAAACCCAATTCTTTTTATCCCACTTCTTATTATTCTTACTGATAATATAGTACCTAGCACATACCAAGAGCTTATTTAATACTTAATGCCATATTTCCTATGATAACGATGTTAAGATGTGAAAGAGAAAAAGTATTTAGTACTAGAAAATATAGTATTACTATTTTCTTTATGGAAGATTATGTGACCAACATGGCCCGAATATAATCTCTCCCAATGGAGCCAAAAAATAATTTGTAATCTACAATCACAGTCCTTCAACAAAATAATTAAAAGATTTATTTTAGCCATCTCCTAGTATATAATGAATTAAAATATATAAATTAAATCAGAAAAGAAATGTTTAGTTGCAGTTGCATGTGAACTTCAATCCAATATGATTCATGAATAGTCTTCTCAAATTGTCATTTTTTTTCAAGTGAATGCAAATGTCTGTGATATGTGATCATTGGCTAGTTACAGAGTTGGTATATGCGACAAAATTGGGGGTATCTAATAAGATCAAGTGACTTCTCTGTCATGTTCTTGTTAATATTTTTCTTATAAACCAAATGTCATGTATATTCATTCTAGACGATTCTACAAGATGATATACAGAGGTGTTCTTGAATTTGGAGGTTACAAATGCCTCCAGACATCACTGTTCCAATATTCCAAGATCTACTGCATGAGCTCATACAAAGACAGAATGACCCAACCTGACTCATGAAACTACTACTACTTTTCATGAGAAAGACTCCCCACATCAATATAGTTAGAACAATATTGTGACAAATGCCAAGTTACCTGGCAACACTGCTTAGAGTAACAGCAGGGAAGCAGAGTTTTCTGACCTGGTCCACAGCTATGTTGGAGAAAAATGTGTTTTACAACAGGATCTAGGGCTTTATTCTGCAGACATGATTAACTGCTAATATCTCAGGACAAGTAGCTCGGTGATGATGTCCTTATCGAGATGAAAAAAGTGAAGACTCATCAAAGAATCTGAAGAAGAAGTCATAGTGGAAAATCCTCCTACTCCAGTCATATTATTTAATGATGTTTGGATACATTTTTACATATCAATTCTGAAATGAAAAACCCCAGACAGGGGCGGTAACTTAAAATATCCTCAAAATCTTTAGAGAAATGAAACCCACATTTATTTTAGAGGAGAAGGTGTTATGTTTCATCCAAATTTCACCAACCTGCTGTCTCAGGATATTTAAGGTATCATGAGTCTGGATTACATCCCTCAAAGCAGTATTACAGTGTAATTTTACTATCAAGCTTGGTTTTTTCATATTTATTAAATGGCGGTAATAGCATACTTTTCTTACCATTATTTTCATGGGTTGCTTGGATTAATTTTATAATATTATTTAAATAGATTGTACTTAATTCAGTATGTAAGTATTAAATTCTTGCCTATATTCCAAAAAGATCTGCATACATTTCCATGCATTTTTTCTACATAAATCAACAGAAGCAAACTAAAAAAAAAAAAAAAAAAACACATTTTCCTGGCCTATTTCTTTAATGGACAATGTATTTACCTTGGTAATGTAGGATATGGCTAAAGCATAAGGAACATAGGGTTGCTTTGTTGGGAAGACTTTGAGCTCAATCGGCCTTTCGTTATTTTCATTAATTACTTCCAAGTTGTTTTCATTAATCACTGTTGACATAAGGCAGGTTAAAATAAACATAAAATAGTATTATGTATTATACTTTCAAAAATATATATATTTATGAAAACAAATATATATATATATAATATCAATAATATATGAATACATAAACAAAAATATATAACACACACATACATATACACATTTACATAACTGAATTTTTAACATTCAAAAATCATATTAAGATTTTTCATTTTATCTTTTTTGCTTCTTCAGGATTTCTATCAGTTTTTCTATCAGTTCAAATAAATAATATTCACATTTGATAAATGAGATGCTCAGGGAAGTGATTGCTCTGTATTCCTTTCATGTACTCTTGTCAGGCTTACTATCAAGGTTACACTGGCCTCATGAAATGAGCTCGAATGTGTTCCCTCTTTTTCTAGTCCATGGAAGAGTTTTGGCAAATTATGGCTCATTGTCTCTTTAAATACTGCTTATTACTTATATTATTTCTTATTGCTATGGATCAGATGTCTTTAGTACATTGAATGTTCTTCTATTTGCCATCCTATCATACACATTTTTACTTTATTGATATTCTTCTCAGATTTTAATGTTTTCAATATTTTCTGTCATAAATAATATACATAAATATATGTGTGCATTTATACATATTTTTTCTTTTCTTTTCTTTAACCTGTTCCTTATTACCTATATTTCCCAGTTCCCTATTAGGACACATTTAAGGGTTGAGAAGCCAAAATTAAGAGTGTTTAAAAAATAAGCATTGAAATACTGAAAAACCTAAATTCTATTCCTATATTCCTAGTGCTATAATAGTTAAGTAGTTTGATCTTAGGCAAAGGATTGTTACCTCAGGACATGCTTTCCTCATTTGTAAGTTGGTAAATTAGGGATATTGTGCAAACTTAATGAGCTATTGTAAAATTTTAAAAAAATGTTTAAGTACAAGACATTTAATAAATTCTATAGAAGGAGCAATTATTATTATCTTCACTATTGGTAACAGTTATAAACAAAAAATGTACTTTTTTAGAAAATTTTATTTTGTTAGGTTAATATATGAGATAGATACATCTATCAGATTTATTCTTATTTCTAACAACTTTAGGTAATATCAAGTCTTACTATCTCTAAATTTTATCAATATAGCATAAAATAACATGCTTTTTAATATTCTCTGTAAGAAAATTGAAAATTTTATGTGCTAAATCTATTAGGAAGAATAGGTTATTTGGATGTTCTTTATCTTGGTTTGGGTGTGTTTTAACAAACTTGTTCTACAAGTTAATAACAACATTTGCATGTTGTGTAATCAAATACCTTTTTCCACAGTTGTACTTTTTTCTTTCCACCCAATGAGCCACCTGAAAAACCTCAGCTTTCTTTTGATGCCAGATCTATCCATTGAGGGCACTCCCAGCTCTTCAACTTCAAAAGAAACAGATAATCTCAGGTGAAAAACATTGAGAGTAATGTATATGGAAGGAATCAAGGTGCCTGAAACCAACCCTAAATGAAAGATGGACTAAATCTCACACAGTAAGGAAGATAAAAATAATTCTTTGTAATTAATATTTATTTGCTATGGCCCAGAATGTCAATGTCTCTGCTGAAACAATGTTCATGCCCATAGGACAGGAGCAGATGGGAGCAAGTATACTAAAACAGTGCAGAGAGAACACATCATGCTGCACAAAATTAAGGATTCTGGGAACTATAATTAGTAGCATTGTTGAATCATGCTAGAAGATACATTTAGCTGTTAGGCAAGATAGTTTATGTTGTCTGTTTATGTCTCTGTCTGGATAGAAACCTCTAAATTTTTCTGATCTCCAACATCATCTAAGTACAAAAATAAGAGATCTGATTCATAACCAAAATGAAGCTCAACCTGTGTTTATAGAATTTTCAATTTTTGACATGGTTAGAGATGGTGAGACTATAAAACACATTGCTATTTTATATTGCCAATAAAGTCCTTGATATTACAACTTTCCTCTGTATCTATACAAAAGATATTCCATTTTAAGAATTAAAATGCCTGAGTTTTTAGTGAGACAAGTGTAAACCAAATTCTTATATATCAATACTATTTTGCAAAAGATTTTTATTTGTGGAAGAGAGTAGATACATGGAATAAGTTATGCCTCAGGGTCCGGAGACATCCTTATTCCATAACTCTGCTTTCAACCTCCTATTAACCAGCTTAATGGCAATATATAAATATTGAGGATTCTCACAGGGAAATTATAAAAAGCCCAAATATATCGCTCTGTAGAATATCCCTACGCACTGAATTTCAATATTGAATGACATAAAAGCTTGTTGTTATTTTCTCAGCTTCCTTGTCAGGTCAATCTGCCCCCATGTCATTCTCTTCTTTTGCCACTATAAAGCAGTGTATAATTTTCAAGCATCAAAGTCGGAGATCAACAGAGATGCTAGGCCAAACAGCATTGAGTTTGTGAACAAATGCCAACAGAGATCCCCTTTCAGACTTCCTCATTCATTAAAAAAAGCATCTCTCTCTCATTCAACTCCTGTTAGACATATACCATGTTACTTATAAATGAAACCATTACCCGACTCCAGGGGCTTATTCTGAGAATTTTCATTAAAAATGATTGTTAAATTTGTCATTATCTGATGCTTTTTTCTGTTGACTTGGAAAAACATAGTGATGTCTGACTCAATATATTTTTCTTGAAAATTAAAATACCTTATGAAAAGTCAGACTATAAATTGGCCCATTTCAGTAGTTGGTTATTTTTAGAAAAACCATCTCTAACTAGGAAAGAGAGAAAAATCTTCAATCTTTATTGAATTCTCTCCAAAAGACTTTCACTCACAACAAATAAACCCAACATTTTAAATTCTCTTTACCCACAATTTGGTCTCCTCATAAAACTAGTCATTACATCATGACAGCATTGTTCCAACTGTCCTTGGTTTGTAAAATCTTCCCAATCTTTTCTTCCCTCCAGCCCAGTGTCCTTCCTCTCGTGGCCTTCTCCTTTCTCCCTTTCTTTTCTACAAGTAACTCTTGGTCAAGAGCAGTGAAAAACAAACAGATGGGGTTCAATTTACAATTATTACTGTAAAACTTTGCATCACCTAAAGCAACATAGATCTTAAAGGTATCTCTTTATAGAAGAATAAGAAAAGCCAGAATCATTCTATAAAGTGATCAGCAGTGAGATTTTTCTCCCATTTATGTTACTTTAATACATGCTTTTTAATGTATCAGCCTTTTAAACATGTTTTCATTTGTTGTGGAATTATGAATTAAGTTGAAGTCTCCTTTCTTTGCTTCCTATCTTCCTCAGGGAACTTTCTCTTTCCTCCCTCTCTCCTTGGGCTGGAGGCAATATGCATTATTAGTCTTTCACCTGAAGTGTCCATCCTAGTTCACTGGCAATGTAAATTCTAGATTTAGCACTTCTAATCAGAAAATCTGAAATTTAAATGATTCAAAATCTGAATTCTTTGAACTCTGTTGTGAGACCACCAATGGAAAATTCCACACCAGGCTTCATGTGATTGGCTAAAGTCCTTCACATGAGTTCTTACACACTCATTGTTCCAGGGACAAGGAAGAAATTCTTCCTGTATGTGAGAAATGAAAAAGATTCTGAATGAGAAGATTCTACTTGTCATTTTTTTCTAAAGCATAACAAAAGCTAGTGTGTTTAAAAGACAAAGCCTTAAAGTAACATATTTAAAAGTAAGCCTTAAAGTAACATATTTAAAAGTAAGCCTTAAAGTAACATAAACAAGGAAGAAATATCTTGTTGCTAATCACTTTGCAACATGACTGTAGTTTTCTATATTCATCTATAAACGATGCCTTTAAAACTCATGTAGCTTTCGGTGTTGAAAAGTCCTTGTTTTTTAATAGGTCTATAAATTTAAATAAGCACTTGAACATTCTACTTCCTGATATTGGTTTTAAAGGAGAGCATTTGCTAACTCGGCATTTCCTTTCTCACTAATCAATCTTAGCTCTAGCTGTCTGTTCCGTCTCACTCGTTATACAGAAAGACAAAAATGACTTCTTGGTCATAACTCTGACTTCATACATCTTGACTGAAACCAAAAGATTCAATACTCAAAGTAAAATTGTACAAGTACATGCGTGATTCCTCTCACCGCTGTTTCCAATCATGGAGTCAGTCCATCCCTCCCTGAGGCAAAGATATCCATCTCTCCTTGAGTAATTTAAAACTATGTGTGACATATTTGAACTAAAATTTGCAGAGCTATTCAAAACAGTTTTAGAGTCTTGCTCTTGATAGGAATATGTCAATAATTGTTTCCCATTTTGAAGAGGTCCAGACCCTTTTTACACATGCATATTTAAAAACACATCAGAAGCAGACATAGTACAAATATTAATAGTGACTTTATGCCCAGAGTGAGAGATCCTGAGTCAACAATTGGTGTGATCTACATCATGTCCAATTTAAAAAATACTTGAAACTCTTTTCCATATGACAGATCACACAATCAGAAGACCTACTTTAATAAACGAACTGAGTGGGTATAGTTTTCCCTATGGAATAAGTGGCCGCTCAGATTTATTATGAAAATAACTGTTGTCCATGGCATAAAAAGAACCTCAGGAGAGTTTTCATAGATTCTGAAGGAAAAACAAGGACAATGAGTAAGAATAAGAGCAGGCCTGCCAGTAGAATTAGCTGTTAAGTTTGAAATGTATTGCTGCTTCTAAACTAGATAGGTACACTTCCTACCACACAGCCTACCCCTGTTCATACCAGGCCCTCACAGGAGTTGTGATGCCCATTTGTCAACAATAGCAGAATTCTAAGAAACTTAGATCTCCAGAACCTTCTTCACAGAATTTATTTGGGAAACTGTCATCTTCACTAAGGTGTCAATAGTCTGGTTTGTGTTGTGGAAATAACCCCCACATCTCAGGGCTTAGTGAATACTTTCCTCCTCACTTGTCTTCAGTCATTCTTGGTCCACTAGTTCTCTAGACAGCTCCCTTCCAAATAACCACTTTGGGTTCCAGGTCCTCTCTTCTTTCTCTTCTTTATTCTAGCCCTACCGTTTGGAACTTCAGTCACTATAGCGGTTGGAGAGGAAGATCAAGGAACTCACTTTGGCTCCTACAGGTCTCATCTCAGAGGGGCATGCCCGTGCTTCTCATTGACTTTTGGTAAGTATAGTCTTATTGGCACAAATTAATTATGTGTAGACTGTGAAATAAAGGAAATCATGTGGACTATTTGGATTTGTAAGGTCGGTGTTTCAGTCCACCTGTCAGTTGTGAGCCCAGCATTGAGGAGTCCAGATGCAATTAGCAGCTCTCTCTTTTCTCAACACAACCACCCTTAAACCAAGAACTCCCAACTCTGGGGCCACAAGACAGAAACAGCCTGCATGCCTGTGTTGCAACTGGGAAGAGAGCTGCTCTCCAGAGTTACCAAGTCACAGCCAACTCTGAGTGTACCAAAAATAAAGCTTTATATATTAAGCTGATGAGATTTTAGGGCTTATTACCACAACGTAGCCTCTCCCATTTGAATAATACAATGGTATAGAAAGGTCTTCTCTCTCTCAGGGAGCCAATGGTGCAACACATTTTGCCATTTGTATTCTCAAATCATCCTTCAGATTTCTTATAAACTTTTGCCAAGTTTTGATACTGTACTCATTCTCAGCTTTGTGAGACTTCTGGGTTTAATGCTTTCTGACATTTTAATTTTACAGGGACATATTTTCTTAATTCTGAAAAGAAAAAGGAAAATACAGATCTATAGGAGACTCTAGATCTATAGGAAAATACAGATCTATAGGAGCAGACGTGTAATTAGATCTCATCAAAATTGTTCATGTTAGATACAATGTAGGACAATGTAAAATTTATACCTGATTAATTTCTTTAGAATTACTGCTGTTATTAAATTGAGAGACATGAGTGAAAATTAGTAGTAAGGTAAAAGAACATATACTAGTTGAATCAGTGGTATTATAGGTGAAACTATCAATAATTTTTTATAATGAACATTAAATACTAACATACATGCATATTTTGTATTGAAGTTTCATCTCACTAAGCAATTAATCATGGCTTACCCTGTCCATATTCTTCATCACATTTAATACCTTTAGTCACCCAGGGTGGATGAGTTTGTGTTTCATCCGGAACAATTCCAGGCAAGGGAGCATCAGGGACAGTGATACCCTGCGCCATGGCTCTGGTGATAAACCTTTTGTGTAACTTCAGCTCCTTGATGGTTTCACAGTATTTCCTGAAGACCCCATTCTGTAAGCATATTATGTTTTCATTAAGTGAAAAGATGCTTAAATTTGGAACTGCTTTTAGTTGATCAATATGATTCTAACCTTTTAAAAATATTTTGCATTCAATCCAAAACAGGTACAGAAATCCTAATAAGTTCAAATCATTATGTTACACCCTTTGGAGACTTGGGAGTTTAGGGTAATAACTTAAGTCTTTCTCTTTATGTACTCACATTTTAAAATTATATTTAAATACATAGTTACATTTACAAGATCACGTTCTTTAAAGTTAGCAAGACAGTGGGAATGACAGCATGGGAAGATGAAATTTCAGCTTATTCAGTAGAATGCATAGGTTTTATGAACTATGTAGTCACCAGAATACAATAAAATGATGCAATACTTCCTTCCCACATTTTCACATGGATCAGTCATGTAACACAACCACTCTCCGAGTCCTTGGGTGTCTGGGTAGGGCAGGGAGCCCTTTCTCATTCTGCCGGAGGAGTGGCATCTTAGTTCATGATTAACTCATGATGGCCTGAGGGATAGGGAGTTAGACAGCCTAGAACATATCCTAGTTAATTCCTGGTCTGAATTACTATAGTGCTTGGTTTTCTGGGAATAAATGATGAGGAAAATCTTCTTCTGGAAACTTCTCAACTTAATAATGTGAACCTGGAGACCTTTGTAATATCAGAGTGGATTTTCTAGACCCCCAATATTACACCAAAATTACAACACCAGGTTTTCATTTTAATGTAAACTCAGAGAAAGTGTTAGTGAGTGAATCTCATTCTTTTCAATTCATTTCTATGTATTTATTATTCTAATAAAATTTCTGGATTTCTTTATCATATCAGTATGCATCAAACTAATATTTTTACAGGTATTACAAGAGCCAATATCTTTAATGATCCTCCATTCTCTTTGATTTTCTGTTCAAATACTTATTCATATCAAAAGGTCTTATTTATTTTAAATAATATTAAACTTTGAAAATATCTCATAAAATTGTAGGTGATGTAGATGTACAATGATTGAAGTCAAATAAATAATGGTCTTTGGAATAAGATAGATTTTTTTCATAGTTGAAACAACATGAATATATGATTTATATGTGTACCAAATAGAAATAATCTCAATGAGAAAATGATTAATGGGCTATAACTCAGGTTAATTAAAATATCAGTCATAATCATTATTATAAATGTAAATAACATGGTTGATTTTTAGATAAATTGGACTTCTTGGGTGTCATAAAACATTTCTTCTTTTACTTTCTCATAGCCAGGTACATACTAAGTTGCTTATACTTACTAACACATATAGATGCCTTCCTGTCCCCGAGGAAGGAGAAACATATTTTGGTATTTGGAAGGAAGACCCTAAGTAATGACATATCAGAGAAGAAATGAGATCATTTCTATCTCATAGGTTTTGTTGGAATCATTTTGAGATACTAAGAAGAAATTGATGGGATAGATTGAGGAACCACAGGAATACTTGGAGTTTTAAAAGCCCAGGTAGCAAAATGAAGAGTTGAGGTAAGTTGTTCTCACTGTCTTTGCTTGAAATTCAGGAGTCCCTTGGCAACTGCAAGATTGAAAACTTTAAAATCATCTAGAAACAAAAACATTGGCACAATCCTTGAACTTCGGATGATGAATGGCCCTGATGGGCTTTCTCCAAATCTCATGAAGAGTGGAATTAAACTACAAAAGAGAATGTTTGGAAGAAAAGACCAAGGAAGACCTGTTGCTATGCTAGAAATATTTAACCACCAGCTCTCCAGACAAGGGAAAAATTCTAGCTTGTAATGTTAAATAAGTCATAATTACATACGATCACTGAACATGGCTCTGGGAAGAGATGTGCACAGTGGGCTCTGGTGAGCTTGTAAGAAGCAACTCCAACACAGTACTGACTAGAGATCTCACATCCTCATTGTTCGAGGAAAGATGACCTATGGTTCATGAGAGACACCTCTTAAGTGATTTGGCACTTTCTTCAGCATTACATTTTACAATCAAGTAGAGGGTTTGTTGCCACCACTACTTAAGAATAAAAATGAATCACCCAAAGTGTCAGGTCAGATTTCTAGGTAACATGAATAATATGTCATAATTATAAGAATTCCTGAAGGCATACTGATGGTCATTATGTGTGGGAAGGGCAATACACAAAGTCATGTGGATCTTGTTCATTCATTCACTCACCTTTTTGCAATTATCATTGTTTCTCCTGCTTTAACTTGGGTTGTTTCCCTTTTGAGTCTATTCCAGTAATTATCTCTTCCTGACTTCCTAATTATTTCCTTGACTTCTCTGGATTTTCCCAGGATACTGGGTAACTGCTCAGACCTGGTTTGGCTCAGCAATGAGTGTGAATTTGCATAGGTGAGGCAATATGAGTTGCTTGAGTTCAATCTCCTATTTCCTGATACACTGATGCCTTCCTTTAGGCCCCCGAAAATTATCTTCAGATTCAGCTACACCCTCTGACTCTACTCTCTAGAAGGTTTTTAGAATGTGCTTGTATCCTGTCTCATGTTAGGTAAACTATAATACATTCCTTTGGAAATCAGATTCCCACCAAATACTGCACAGAACCATCTCTTTTGGAAGCTCAGCGTAGACAAAAAATGTATCTTCTCCACAATTCTGAGTATGTTTTGCCATTTCTTGTTTCTTTAACACACAGCTTTGTTAGCAAGTGCGTAACTCTTAGACCTAAAGTGACAAAGCCATTATCAGACAATATAGGAATATCAACTTCCAGTATTTTCTGCTGGTAGAATACTGGAGATAAGGAGGAATTTGAAGAAGGGTTAAATCTCCTTTGTTCTCCAGAAATTATATCCTAATTTAAGTCAGCACCTCCCTGGTAAGAAAAAAAAACGGGGATATTTGATGCTTAAACTTCTCACTTTGTATTCTGACAGATTTGGTCAATTTATTAATTTAGTCAATAAATATTTATTCTGTCTAGAATGTTTGGGAATAAAAATATGTACCAGATATGGATTCTTAGTTCAAGGACCTATATTCTATGAAGAGAGATAAGGCAGGTACATAAATGGTAATATTAGAAAGTAGTAAGTGATAGGGATCATGAGAAAAGTAACCAAAAGACAAGAGAAGGGAGGAAGTGTTCTCAACCGGGAGGATTAGGAGAAGGAGACATCTGGAGGATGGGGAATGTGGACATGTCTTTGGGCTGGTGGAAAGCAGTGAGTGGGGCATTTCATGTAAGAAGGAAATGTTGAGATTCTTCAAAGAACAGCAAATAAGCTGATTAAGCTGGAATACAGAGTTCATTTTGACACACCATAGGAGGAACTAAATTAGAAAGGAGCAGAGTGGTGGGTATTGAATAATTAAAGTGTGAACTCATGAAAGTCATGAAATCCTAGTGATCCAGTTATTCCTCGGGGCACTTAATTTGATGACAATTGAACGGAATAGGAGAAAAGGTCATATCCGGGAAGGAAAAACCTACTGGTAGCTATTGTAAAGGTATCATAAGGCAAAGGTAGTAAGATTCTAGGTCATGGAAAACCCAGTGAGAATAGAGAAAGGAATCAGATAATAGTAGTTAACTTTTATTGAGCATTTGCTATGTACTAGGCACTGTGTCTGCAAGGATGATCTCTCTTTAACTTAACCAGAGGTTTCTGAGATAATGAGGGAGAATCAAAACTTTGCCTTATATTTAGAGTCAGAAAACTGCTGTCTCTTATAGCAGCATGAATTAAGCTGGTACCACAACAACTGTTTTCCCTCCTGTAAGAGGTTTCAGATTGATTAGAAGAGCAAATAAAGAAAAAGCTCAGAGTTTTTTTCCCCCCATAGGCTGAGTGACTTAAAAGATGAAAAAATTTTAAACTAACTTCATGTCATATCATAGTTATAATGCAAAACTTAAAAAAACAATGATTTCTAACTTTTAGAGTTGACTAAATGATGGCCTTTTCATAAGGTAATTTGATATTTAAAGAATCTATCATCTTTCCATTAACTTTCAGGAAAAGATAAAGAAACTGCAACTTATGATAAAGAACATGACATGTTCCATAAAAAATCTGAGTAAAGTACATGTTTAGTTCCATGAGTTTCATTTCTATCTATGTAATGAGCTACATAAGTCTCCTTGTCCAGTCTAATTCTGATTTATGTTTCCTTTTTGATAGAGACTAATTTTTATCTCAACAAAGAATGTACTGTAATACCAGCAGCTCTGGAGGCTGAGGCAGGAGGATCATAAGTTCAAAGCCAAGCCCCAGCAATAGCGAGGAGATAAGCAACTCAGTGAAACACTGTCTCTAAGTAAAATAAAAAAAAGAGGCTGGGGATGTGGCTCAGAGTGCCCCTGAGTTTAATCTCATGTACCAATAAATAGACAAACAAACAAAGACTGTATATATAGAAATGTGTGTGTATACACATATGTATATATATATATGAATATATATGTATATATTGAATATATATACGCCAATTTTTAAGCAATATTATGACCTAATTTTACAAGTAAAAATATTCTGAAGCTAAGTAGGTTCATTTATTCAAGTTTGTACAATAAGTGGAAGATTCTGGATTTTAAGATAATTATTTATTTATCTTTTTATTTATGTCCATCACACCAATGAAACATAACCTTGATGAAGGTAGGAATAGTTTAGTAGATAAAACACTACCTGCTTCAATTGAAAATGGCTGTTTAGGTGAATGAAGCCAGAGAGTAAGAACACTGGGTGGCTGTTTTCAGCCACTGGACTTAATTGCTTCCATGGAGACACTCTTTTAACACTCGGAGACATGAAAAGATAAAGAACAAGGGTGAGATTCTGTGGGTAACAGAAAATTAGGGGAAGAGTATTTACACAACTCAGAATGTGCATAAATGAGATGATATTATAACATGTTGATTAGTGTGTTTATGGCATATTTGCCACATTGATCCTTAACTTTTCCAATTACATAAAAGTAATGCATTTTTTGTTTCTTCTTTCAAAATGAGCTATTGATCTATAAGAATGGAGTTATTACATTTAGAATTGTTTTTTAAAATCTCTTTCTGTGTGTCTTCTTGGAGACTGACTTGATTTGGAAAGTTCATCTTTGTGTCTGTATTCAGCTTCTGGGTCTGAATACTAACTCAATCTTTGCTCCTCTGGAAGAAAATTATTTCTTTATTTTATTACAGCACAAGCTTTGGCTGTTCTGATTAACAGGCTTAAAAGCAAACTAACATTAAGTGTGAGGAGAACGTTTGTCATGCTAACATCAGGATCACTTTCCATATGGTACACAATTTTCCATGTAAGATTTATTTAGATGTTTATTCTAGATCTGAAAAACTGTTGCATTGTGTTTGGAGTCTTTGCAAATAACCTACAGCCTTTTTTACATTAATTTTTTTGTTATCACTTTAAGCATTACATGTAAAAATTTCAACTTTCATTATTGAAAATAAAATTGATCTCATATTACTTGTCATGTTTAGAAGAACAACAACAAGGAAATAACCTAAATCTTGTATATGTTTATACATATGTATATACATATATCTTATATAGGTATATGCATATATGTTAATAGCATTCCTAATTTTAAAATCTTACTATATCACTTTTATTATTTTTCTTCTTTTTCTAATAAGAGAATTGCATCTGTATATTTTATTCTTAAAAATTTGAAAGCTAAATTGCCATTTTGTGATTTTAAGTATAAAATAAGATATTTGGTTGAATAATTAATATGTAACTTAAAAATTCACAGCAAATTTTTGTCTTCTTCTGTTACCATTCCATCTCCTCACTTTCCTGTGTTTTCTTTACAAACAGGTGATCATCATAGGATTTGTCTGTCTTTATCTTTGGGACATTGTTATGGGTTCAATAGTTTCCCCCCCAAAAAAAAGATATGTTAAAGTCCTCTAACTTGTAAATGTAAACTTATTTCAAAATAAGGCCTCTAACTACATGAGATCAGACTATATTAAAGTGGGTCTGAATCCAATCTGACTGATGTCCTTACACAAAGAGGGGAGATTGGACTCTGAGACCTAAATACATAAGAAAAGTGTCATGTGCCCACTGGGATACAAAGGGAATAATATCATGTGGACATAGAGGCAGAGACTGGAATGACTTATGCATAAGCCAAGGAATACCAAAGATTCCCTGAAAACCACCAGGAATTAAAAAGAGGCATGGAATAGATTTTTCTTTGAAACACTCATAACCAACTCCACTAACCTTGATTTGAGACTTATGGTCTCCAGATGAATCCAGGACTCTATTTCTGATGCCTTATGCCACCAAGTTTGTGGTATTTTTTTACAGCAGTTCTGGGAAATTAATGAAGTTGCCCAGATGAAAAGAACACATTTCAAAAATGGCCCTAAGGATCGAATGCATTGAAAGGGATTCTAGAATCAGATCACTGGCCAACTGGATAGTAATAGGATCCCATTATTAGAGAGTCTCTGAACTCTTATCATTACAATTGTTGTAACTTTCACTGGTGGTGAGATGGGATGGATACAGGTGAAAAGAGATGTACTGCTCTGCAAGATATACCATGGGGGAAATCAGTTATTATAAGGACTTTTGAGACATTAGTTGTGGCTAAGCATTGATGTTCTATTGAAGAAGAGAATGTACAAGCTCATATTTGTCAGTTACTGATCAGAGACACTGTGAAAGTTAGAAGGTCTCCAGTGCAGCATTTAAAGAAATCCAAGGTTTTTTGTTTGTTTGTTTGCTGCTAAAAGGTAGATAGAACTGAAGATTGGATTACACAATTTATGGTAAAAGTAGTAGAACTATAGGGAAGTCTAAATCACACCCATGGTGGTTTTTTTTCCCCCTAAATTGGAATCCTGGTGGGGAAGGATGGATCTCTAAGACACTGAGTAGGGAATCAGGGATTGATGAGTTCAAGAACATGGAACTCTATTTCTGGCAGGGGCCAACCAGGGAAGGGAGAAAAGGAATTATTGAACAAAGAAACTTCAGGACATGAAATTGTGCAGCAAAAGGAATCAGGGAAATATGCCAAAAAATTAGATTTTGATAGTGTTGGACTGTAGATGGGGCTAAGGATGGTGACAGATAAAATTAATAAAGAATTTGTCAATATGGGAGCATTCTCCCATGAATGAAAACTCCCTGGCATGAGTGCCCAGAAATCGTCCTAATACACTGGTTGGATGGTCACTGAAAGCCTGGGGCAGGGAGGGAAAGTCTCAGGTTAAATTAAGTTGAAATGACAGAACTGCCTTGGCAGAGTTTTGAGGAAGGGATCAAAAGGCTCAGAGAAGAAAGCATGAGATAATGAGTCTATTGTGTAGCACCAGAGAGCTTCCCAGCTGACTATGCTCATTGGGAGGGCCAGAGAATGCTCTCTTCTCTAAGCTGACAAGGCATGTGCTGCTGATGGAGGGGCAGGCAGTTTGAGAAGCTCAGTGGTGGACCAGGGAAGCTGGACCAAGGTGGTGGTAGACAGTATTGTTTGAGAACTGGGCTCCCTGTTGTCCGTGGGGATGACAGGATTTCAGAATAGCAGAGGTTACATGGTGATCCTCATCCATTAGGGATCTGAAGTGATGATTGTGTTTCTAAAGAAAAAATAGATGGACAGCTGACAAGAGCATGGCTTGACACACAGAATAAGAATGATTAAGGTAAGTTGAGCAGAAACCTCATGTCATCAGTACCCATGGAATATATGGTCTTGGTTTAAAAACCCTGAGCGAGCTCTCAAATGAACAGAAAGAGCCTGGTATTCTACAAGTACATACCATGGAAGTTTCTGTACACATAACTTTACATGTAATTCACGAACAATTTGAAATGACAATCAGCAATCCACTGTATGCATTCTACTCTGTTAATTATGCCTTTTATCTCTGGAATAGCTTGTGCACCTTCCTTCTAAATAAATGCTATTCTGTTTTAAAACTTCAAGGAAACCTCCTCTGATGACTGACCCCTTCCTCCAAACATACGCTTGACCATTTATTTAACATTCACCACTTTCAGCCTTGTAAGGTTTGTTACAACTTTTATATATAAACAAGCCATTTTTTTTCCCAAAAAGATTCTCAAACCCTTGCAAACAGGATGTCTTATACCTTAGAATTTATTACAATGTGCTTTTTAACAAATTCTTGATTAAATTTTTCCACTTGGCACTTTTGTTTTTGTTGGTGTCATTAATGCTTTTAGATATTGAGGATTGAACCCAGGGGTGCTCCATCACAAAGCTACATCCCCAGCTCTTTTTACTTTTTATTTTGAGATAGGCTCTCATTAATTTCCTAGGCTAGCCTTGAATTTGTGATTCATCTGCCTCAGCCCACCTGAGTTACAGGGATCACAGGCATGTGCCACCATGTCCGGCCACTTAACACTTTTAATTCCTTCCATTTTTATGAAACTGAAATATACATGGTTATCATTGGTTATCAAAATGCAAACATTATTACACCCATACCTTTATCTCAGATTTTAATTGGTTGAATTACTTGAACTCCATGAGATAAGATTAAGTAGCTAGGTGATTTAATATGGAATGATTAACTAGGGTGGAGAGATATATACTTGTCTGTCAGTGTTTTTTAAGCTGGAATTATAAGTTTTCAACATCAGATAAGTTAAGGGATAATCAATGGCCACTGCAGAACAGATACAAAATCTTGAAATTTAGGCTCTTCTGCAACTTTGTTATTCATTGCTTCATAATGACTAAAAAGCCACAATTGGTATCATAGGGCCCTTCCAGAAATCACCATGCCAAAATGGGAACTGTGACTGGCTGTTTTCTATGAGAATTATATCAAAGGATCTCGGTAGAGAGAGACTTAAATAAGAGGCTGTTAAGATTGCCCTATCAGATAACAAAATTTATTACAAAAGTTTAGAAGTTGAAATACTGTCGTACTGAATAGAGATAATAAAAAGATATAAATGTATATATGTTTCATATATGTTATATATATGTATATATAGGCATTTGTATTCACACACACATATATTAAGCCTCAAAAACATTTAAAATAAAGAAAGAGTCAAAGTGAACATAGTGCTGGTAAAATGATGGCTTTACATTTTGGAGTTTTTTAAGTTGATGATGGAAACTCCCCTCACCCCAGCACAACCGTTTATTTACAAGATGATATCACCCTCCAAGATATACTTATTCTCATTTCTTGATTAAAATCAGACCTTCTTCCCCTTGACAGCAGCTCTTGCTTCCTGTTTTCTTTTGAATTAGCTGACTGTTCTGAGGCTTGGAGCAAAGAGCCTTAACCCAAGGGCAATACTTCGGTTAATGATGAAATCCTTATTACTAAAATTTCAGTTTAAATAATGATGTCCTTTGTTTTTATCTTCTTTTAATTCTGAGGCCATTAGGACCAAACACACAAAGATGACAGCATTTCTGCTTTAACATCCATCTGCTTCTGATTCCCCGAGTTGTATAGTATAATTATTTCTATAGCAACCAGTAGAGGAAGTGCCTTGACAGAAAAAAACATGCTCCAACAGGCCGAAAACTCAGACCAGGGGCTTTTTAGCTCCTCTAGGTTCCAGTATTAGGCACTTCACTTGCAGAAACCCATGCCTCTGCCTTTCTCCCCTCCTTGATTTCAAGTGTTAATATTCTGATCTTACAGCATCTTTGTCATCTTTTCTAAGAGTCTTCCTTTTTATACAGTGTGTATTTTTTATAAGTACCTCTTCTAATTCCTGTTTTATAACAGATATTATTGACCCTCTGTATCTTCAGGCAACCACATTCATCTTTCAATCAAGTGTAGATTCAAAATACTTGGAAAAAATTGTGTCTGCATTGACCATATACATATTTTTTTCCTTGTCATTATTTCATAAACAATACATTATGTAATAATGATTTACCTAATATTTACATTTAATTAGATATTATAAGTAATACAGAGAAGATATAAAGTATACAGGAGAATATGGGTGAGCTCTATGCTAATATTTTCTCAATTTATATGCGGGACTTGAGCATTTGCAGATTTTGGTACCCACAGCAGGTTCTGCAACCAATTCCCATAAAAACAAGGGACAACTGTAGAATCTGACAGTAAAATGATGAACATTTTGCTTGTCCCAAATGGTAACTTATAAACACAATTAGATGAAATGGAAAAATAAATAATTCCCTTGCTTTCAACTTCTTACAATATCTTCTAACCCATTTTCCTGCAGAACCAAACTCAGTAGGGAAAGTCGATCGTTTGTCTTTAAAAACACAGAATGCAGTTCAGAGAACATCAGTGAAGTACAAATGATCAATCTCTTTCCCCAAATAACTTCATTGGCATTATAAAAATGCAAAATGATAAAATAACATTTTCAAAAGAAGACTTTAAATTTGTCTAGTTTTAAAATATCTATATCTTTGAAAAATATTTTTCTTACTATGGCCTAATTAAAATGACTTTCATTCTAATTTTAAAGAACTCAGTCTACTTCATTTGTTTTGAGCAAACAAAAGGAAAACTTTACTGAGGAATGTCTACATACTATCATGCTAACTTTCTGCACAGAGGTTCTCATATAATCCACCAAAAATAATGTGGAGTACTAATTTCCATGCATATTTTACAGAATTTAGGGAATTTAGGCATAGAGAAATAAAGAAACTTGTTAAAACTTACACATCTTGTAAGTAGCAAAAGCAGATTTGTTCTTCAGTAGATCAAGAAACTGTGCAATTAGCTCTTATGTTACATCATCTCACATCATTTATTGTCTTTCAACTATATATCACCATTTTTCACATCATTCCATAGGTGCAAGAAAGTTAAGTGATACCACTTGTATTATAGATGAGGATACTGACATAAAATTACTTTCACAAGGACTTCTACAATAAATGGTCAAAAATAATAATGAACAACTGAAAAGCTGTGTGTGTGTGGAGGAGATTTACTTTACTTTCTCATATTAATGAAGTTTGAGCTCAACTAATACTAAAATGTATTGAAATTGAAATAAAGTTCTATAAGAAAGAAGCCTGTAGTTGGATGGCTCATGGCACAGATTTTTAAGGCATAGTCTATAGAGAATAATTGCTCTAGATTTAAGTCGTAATTCTCTCACTTAGGGACAGTGAGAACTTCAGAAAGTTGTTCAAACAAATAAGTGATTATGGGAGGTAGGGATAATAATGGTATCCTGTCCATATAACTGTTATAAGGGTTATTTTTGAAAATGTATGCTGTGAACTTTTGACCAATGTCCTATGATGTGCACATGATAAATAAATATTACCTTTTACTTTTACTACTTAAGATGAGCTGAAGTTAAACTAGAAGACAAAAAAATTAAGAAAAAAAACACATGATTTTAGATAGAGAAAAAGATTTCTTTGTGGATAATATTCATATTCTATATAAATCATATGGGGAATAGAGTAAGAAATAGACGGATATGATTAGAAGCCATTTAATGAATTCTAGCTTTAAATCTTCAACCAATGTCATTGTGTTGTTCTGCAATCATAGATTTTACTTTGTAATGACAGATTCCTTAAAATTAGATTATGTGACTGCTATATTTTATCTAATGTTTTCAATAATTTAACTTATTAAAAAAAATTCATGGCTCGAAGTTTCAATATGCTGGAGTTCAGATCAAGTTAGTTTCTGGATGAGTGAGTTCTTTTGTACCTTCCTAAAAACCAAATAGTAAAGGGGTGGATTAGCCTTTATACTTAAACCTGTATTAGCAATATATAAAACTGATAGAGTGCCAATAAAAACAAGCTACTCTGATGAGCATTTGTGATTCACATTCTAACATCACAGTGAGCCAAGATATTTTTCCTTTTAATAAGATGTTCAGGACTCTGGCCAACAACTGGTTCGATGTTTGCATTTTCTGTGTGATATATTTTTTCATGCTTTCATGGCTCTACTCTATGAGTCAGTTGTAGCAAGCCCCAGCCTCATATCCAGAGTACCTTTCATGTCTTGTTCACCAAAGCAGTCTTCAGCGTTCATGACCCGAGGTGACTGTCCACATTCCAGCTACTTTTCGAGAGTCCTTTCAGAATGATAATTCCTATGTTTCCACATAATCCCCATCTACACCCAGTAGTCATATCACTCAAGCATCAGTCATGAGTCATATACAATGCAAAGGACATCTCCTGAAACATTTCTTAACTGCATTTGTCCTCTACCTGAAACTCTGCTGAATTATAAACCAGTGACCAAACTTCAAGAGAGAAAGGATATCTACCCATGGCCCATCAGAAAATTTCAAATCTTCCTTCATTTAAAAGTGCTGATTTATAGTAGATTTTTGTTTTTTCTTTCCCAAAGTTATTTCATTAAAGAATAGTGTTTATTAAAGCCTTTTGTTAATTTTTAAAAATCCTATATTTTGAAAGCCAGAGATTTTAGAAATTATAAAGTTTTCTATACTTCAGACCTTTTATCTTGATGATTCTTCATTGAATATCTAAGGTCATTAGCTTGAGAAAAATGAAAATCAAGTTACTTTTGGCTTTTCAACAATTAGTAAGGACTTTAAGATGAAATTCTTAATGACATTTCAAGATTATGTCATATTGCCATTGACATAAACAAAGTGTTTTATCTCATAAAATGTGCTAAATTTCTAGAAGATGAATAAACCATAAATTTCAATGATTAGTGCCATCAGTTAATTAAATACATTTCAGAAACAGAGGATCAGAGCTTTTAGACATTCACTGAATGAATTTGATTACTCTATAGACCATGTGAGATAAGCACAAACCACAGTGTCTATTAGCTTTCTTAATGCATGCTTCAGTATTCTGGTCGATTTGTTTTGAAGATGGAATAACAGCACTTTAAATGACATTTGCTGTAATCAATAGAACTTATATCATAATTTTCTAGGATTTATAACTTATTTGAAACCTAATATACAAAGAAAGTTGTCTGGGGAGTCAGGTTATTTTTTTTTTTTTTTTTTATTTTCCTGAAGAATTCTAAGAAAATTGGAATCTAAGCATTTATGTAGTCAACGACTTCAGTGAATTGAAGTAAAGAAATCATGAAGGAAGACTTCTGACATAAGAACTAAAGGTTAAAAGCTAATTCAAGGATTGAAACAATTTCAGAAACTAAATCAAAGAAAATTACAAAAAATAGTAGAGTTCAAGAACAATCAACCTAGAGAAAAGATCGGGAGTGGACAAAAACTAGGCATGCTTGGTGCCTTTGCATTGGATTCCTTTTATTATAAAGACAAAGAATAAATCAGACTGTCTCATTATTTCATCACCTGGCTTTGTTTAAACTGTCAGGTATGAAAAATTACTGAGAAGAACAAAAATTTTCAAAAGGGAGGAAACTTTTGAAAAGTATGAGCACATTAGGAGTGCTAACTCCAGAATAGCTGGTTTTTCAAGAATTGTCAAGGAAACTGACTAATGCTAGAGGAGTTAGAAGCAAAAGTGTACTTCTGAGGTTCTCTCGCCATCCCAAAGACAGAATCAGAATGGATACCCGTGGTTCTATGTGCTACAAAAATGGGGTTGTTGAGCTAGGCGTTCAATATGAAATTATTTTACTATTACAGGGTAACTGGATGTAAGTTCATAGTCATTAAAGCCCTCATATTCTAGCCTCATTGTGTGGCTTTATTGACATCCTCTAATTTTGTTTTCTAGGTTGAAGTTTTAGATAATTTTACGCCTTCAAATGACTAAGCTTAAGTAGGCGCTGTGGTTTGATGTAAAGAAATTTGCATTCAAAGGTAGAAGAATTAGATTCAAGTCATGACTCCCTGGTTTACTATTCATTGAATTTGGCTAAATCCTAACTTCATTGGGCTTCAGTTTTGAAATATGCACAGTGATTGTATCACCTGTCCTATCTTTTCCAATTGTGTTATTGTGAAGAAGGGATAAATATTGTAAAAGACCAACAAAAATTTTCACTTTTACTGCTGTAGCAGATAAGATTTCACTTCTTTATTTTTTACTTAAAAGTTTCTGTAGAATTACATGCTTGAGAAGAAAATGATAGACATTCAGCTATGTCTTTTTCCTCAGTGAGATTCTATAGCACCTCAAGAATCTGGTAGTCAGAAGAATAAATTCCAAGTGATCAGTGATAGACCTCATTGGCACAGTGACAATTTTTGGCATGAAGATAACTTTGTGTATACTCAAAAATAAGAATATAAATACATAAATTTCATTCAATACACTAGTTTTAAGCACTCTTTGAGAGGCCTTATAAATACAGTGAGTTATGATTTAATAACTGTTTTTTAGTTCTATTAATACAATTTTAGCATTACATTTTTCAAATAAAATGACCATAGGTTGAATAGCTACTACAATTACACTTCATTTTCTGAATCAGTATTTGCTTTATAGTTTGTATTATCCTTGGAAATCTGTACACAATGCTGTTCGGTGAAGTGCCAATGCAGCTGCTATGCAAGAATCAGAGTAGAATGAACACAATGTGATCACCGTGGTCCTTGCCATTCAGTTCACCACTCCAATATGTTTCAACTTTTTTCAACATAAGTGCTGCCAGTTATCAGTTAGGCAACAATATTAAGAAATTTAAGTTACTGCTATCCAGGAACATTGGCACTGAGTGAATGTTGAATGCCCATACACACCTTTACACATATACCCATGTGTCTGTCTGATCTATAGAAGAACAGAACCAATCCAGTTTAATAAATTATATGATGAAGTCTTTTCACAGGAAGTAAAACATATCCACAATAGCAGAATGGATCACTCCATGAGGGAAACTTAAAGAATGAGAGTTGCTCCTACCCTGAAAGTTGCCAGGGAAAGACTTGGGGCTGCTGAGTCTCTACTGACTTGGTTTCCATTTGCCCTTTTTAGAGAAGTTCAAGCTTTCCTGAGCAATCTCAGTAAGTGCATGAGTGTACACTAGAGGGTGGGATCTGTAGAGTTTCAGTCATAAACCACAAAGAAAGAGCTAGTCAACTCTAAGTAAACACTGTTGTGTCATTCCTTTGTCACCTGCCCACCTGGGCACAGTGCCCTGCAAAGTTTTATGTTTCAGAGTTTCATGGGTACAGAAAGACTATTGACTGATTGGAGATGTGTTTTATCCAGTATCCAGAGCATTAAAGAAACAGAGCTCATTTGGTTATGCCAGGATGCTTGGCTCCCCTGCCCCTTCACTTGATTTCAAGTAGCTCTGCATGTGTCCTGTGTATAGGATTTATCCAGGAACTCCTCCGAGGCAGGCAGTACTTCTTTTATATTTGATCCTCTTTTTAGTTTCATCCTCTACATGTTCCTCACCCCACCCTGCCACCTTCTCATCAACTTTTAAAGCTATATCCAAGTAATGCTTATTTATCCTTATGAGATCATTCTAAATCTCCTTATTACAAATGTTGGCTGTTAATAACATGTCTATGACAGGTTATTAAACAACAATGTCATGCTTCATTATTATCATCACTATCATTCACAGCGAAGAATTTCACTTTAAGATGAAGAAATGGAAAACAAGAAGAATGTTAGAATGCAGAAACTGAAACTAGAATTGATTTCATAGATATAAATTTTCCATATCTCCTTATCATTTATGAAACTTGTGTTGAAATATAGAACAGATCAGAATCAGCTCCCCTTGATACTGTCCAAGCAGATTTTCTTTCAGGAAATATCAGCTTCCCAGTGGTGAAAGCTAAGCCAGATTATTCTGTGTGATTATTTATTATTTAAGAAGTCCTAGTCCAAATAACCTCCTTTAAGTATCATATCCTCATTTATAAATTATTTAACAAGTATTTATTATGTGTCTTCTATGTGCCAGACACTGTGCTAGGAAATGAGGCACATAAGAAATCAATAAATTTACAGTTTGTTTTTGGAGACAGAAATCAAACACATAATTACAGACAAAACTGCACAAGTAACTAGACATTTGCAGCAATTCAGTAAATAGAATTTCAGCACAATCTTTCTTAAGTCACAATTATATATTCATATATTTTTTTCCTAATCACAACTGGATATATGTAACAATTACTTCAAATATCTAGTATATAGCGAAGTCAGTGTAGAAGAAAATTATCTTGCCTGAATTCAAATATTGTCAATTCACTTTTAGGGGGAAAAAGCATGAAATTTGGTGAGTTTCATTTAATTTTTTCTCATTAGAGAAATGACAATTATAATTTCTAACATGAAAGTCCTGAGGTTTAAATTAAAGAAGTATTAAAAACAGTGAGTACTCTAAAGGAATTTCTAAGACTATGGAAGCATGAAACGCTCATAAAAAATAGAATAAGAATTTTCAAAGGACTGAATCAGAAAGCTAGGGAGTATATAGCGTGGGTTACTGTTGGGCTTGAAAAAATGCAAAGATTTATGGAAAATATAGGGAAGTATCATTCCAAAGAACAACCAAATGAGCACAAGTTGGAATCTAAAGTGTTTGGGAAATTATAGAGAAAGGGTCTCACTAGGATGAGGACACATGGGGCTCAGAATATAGAGTGGGAGAGAAAGAACAAGATGTCACTATTAACTGAAGTATGAGAAAGGGAGAAAAAAAGAAAGAGAGAGAGAGAGAGAAAGGACAGGAAAGGATGTCTATTTTCCCATTTTAGGTCTTTTTAGACATTAAGGCAACAGATGAAACTCATATTTTCATGTTACAAAATGTGTGTTTGTGTTCTTCCTCAGAAATGAAATTGAGAGGAAAAGTGTTTCCTTGAATCTTCAAAGTATGACTTCATTTGAACCTAGGTACAGAATCAGGACAATAGGCTTTTAATAAACAAGGTCAGTTAAAAATAGGTTGGCAAGTATTAGCGATGTTACAAATACATTCTCAGCATTGATGTAATAGACGTATACATAGAAATAGAAAAATACATCTATTTCATCGCAGAGAGTTCTACCTGAAACCATAAATTTCCTTTATTCAAGTGCAATGAACATATGCAAAAGAGGATCACTACTTCAGGTAGCAAAAAATGTGATGAGAAAAGATGAACTCTTAGGGAAAAAAAAGGTTTTACTGTGGGGATGTTGGCTGAGAGCCTCAGCAATACATGAAAATAAAGGAAAGCAAGTTACTAGATTTCATAGAAAGGATACATTGTTCTTTCATTGGAACGATGTATTCCTCATTTCTTAGCAGAAAATAAATGCTTTTGAAGTGTATATTGTCTTCCTTTAAAACAATATTTACATGTAATGCTGCACATCAATCTTCCAAGGCTTTGGGAAATTGCTTTCTATTTTTCAGGACCTGGATCAAATCTTCTTCTGGTGTCAATGACACATATATTGTTTTAGAGTTACAGTCACAAAAATGATTTGGTAAATATGCCATTGAGTTAAGTGTGGATCCTAAGAACTCAACTAACCATAAATCTGAGATACCATATGAGAAGTGTTTTTTTTTTCCTAAATGTAAAATAAAGAACATCCCTAATTATTCCTAAGTATATTTATATCATCGATATGAACCTACCATCAATATGAACTTTGAGTAGACTGTAAACTATTGTTGGATAATTCTTATCCCCTGTGATTTTAAATAGACCTTTAAGCTAAGCAACAACTATAACAGAGATTGGGAGAATGCTCAAAATTAGTTATGACCTGACAAAAACTATGTTTTTAATAATACTCATTTTCTCAATCATGCTATGTTTGGGGGCCTGATGAAAGATCATGAAAATAAGTTTTGATCTTTATTTTATTTGACTCTTAGTAGCTCTATATAGGCAACTTATTCAATATTAATCAATCTAGCCCGATGGCTATTTTATATCATATTGTGATTGAATTGGGTTGACAAAGTATATGGTAGTCAACCACGATAAAATGAAATAATTATATAATAGAACCCTCATTAATGAATGGAAAGGATTATGATTAAAGGAAAATTAAAAAACAAAAACCACAAAAGATTACATGGGTGATTGAACATTGGCATGGGGGTCGTCTTCATCTGCCTATCCTCTTGAGATTTTACTAAGACAGAGAATAAGTGAATGAAATGAGATTCTACTAACAATTATACAGAGGTACCACCAAACTTGAGTTTTATAATTTTAAAATTTTTGTCATGTGTAGCTGTTCATGACAAGATGTTACATGATTTGTTATTTTTGCAAAAAACATCGACTACATAAAGCATTAAACCAATTAACTTTAAAGTTGGAATAATCATGAGATGATATTTATTCTGAAAATGGGATTTTTAAAAATAAAGTCAGGATCATGGGAAAAATTTATTTTGTGTCTACTATTACTTATAGGAGCAACATACTATATTTCTTATCTGTTTTAAAAATTCTGTCTTTACTATAAGTCACTATGTTGGTTACACAAGAATTTTTTTTCAGCTATATCAAGAGGAAAATAAGATGATCAATTTTATATGGATGGTTATGGTTTTAAAACCTTTCCAGATATGAGTTACTGAGGAAGACAGTGGATTCCACTGCCATAAGGCGATATAGAATTCATTATTTTGTCTAAGAAGCAGCCTTCACTAGTATTAAAATTCTAATTCTTCCAGTGCCTTATGGATGAACAACTCTGTCTTGTTTTGGGTAAAACCAACCAACTGGTTCTGCAGAGTCTTCTAATCAAGGCTCTCTGTCCACAGTGGATTATTTTAAGTCAGATCTAAGTTAGGTCAATCGAAACATTTCCATGGGATTTTTATTTTCATTTCTTCAAATAGGGGAAGAAAGAAGATGTTACTGAAGCTCTGAGAAGCAAGAACAGAAATGTTGAATCTCATGTTTATTACTGTGAGAACAAAAACAAGTTAGATAAATGCAGAGACAAGAGAAAGAAAAAGAAACTTCTAACATTATTCAAATTCCTGATCCCAAAAGATTCTGAGGGTCTGGATTAACCCTTCAGTTATCATAGATACCCCGCCATTGCCTAAACTCCTTGTTGTACAATTGCTGCACTTGCAATCCTGAGTAATCCAGATGACTTGTATTTTAAAATAAAAATCAATAATATCAAACACACTCTTTATATTACAGACTGATTAATTAACTTTACAATTGTGACAAACTCCCTTGCTTAAGGCACTTTCCTCCTGGGCAATTGCCAAGGCCCCTTCCAGTGTCCTCTTGAACCTATTTCTCTAATCTCCTCCCTAGTCAAGTCTAATTGTTATTTCCCAGTCTATTTTAAGAGCTCAATATCATATTCAACCATCATACTCACACATCATACTCATCCATCATATTCACACAAAATATGATGAGTCGGGCGTCTGGCCTTCTGCTGGATTTAGTTGACCTTCTACTGATCCCCTTCCTCTAAGCCCCTGCTCCTGTTGGCCCCAAGGGATGAGTTAGTCCTTCTGTCTCTTGGACACAACACTGATAGTGGTTTTTCAAAGTCTCCTGTTAAGGCCCACACTGGGGATGGATAGATGGATGTGCTGTCTTTGCATCATGGCCACAAAGGGCAGATAATTGAATTCAGATGCCCTCAAAGATCTAATTATTACCGCCTTTGTGTTGGGATCTTAGAGTATTTTTTTTTTGTAACTGCGAATATTGGCTACAATTGTAAATATAGGAGCTAAGCCTTGAGACAATCTTCCATCACCTCCTAAGGCAAAAGTCTGATTTCAGTCTGCACTGCACTATGTGTGAACAGACTGTGGGAAAACATTAGGGTGAAAGGGTAAACTTACCTTTCTGACATAATGTAGTGACTGTGTCCTTAGAATGTGTTTGTGAGGGTGGTAGATCTTCTGTTTTGTCTATCACTGAATCCCCAGTGCCAGGCAAAGCACCAAATTCTATGTTATTGGTAACAAGTTTTGAGGAGTTAACACACAGTTACTGGGTAGATTTGAATCATTCTGTTAAACAATTGAATAACGGTTGAGTATTTCATATGTGCACCTACAACAGACAAAGCCCTGCAGATAATTTGGATATGAATAAGAATTAATTTTAAAGAAACAATCTAGTAGAGAGATGGCATAAAACAGATACACTACAAATTATAATAAAATAATTCTTTATTCAAGATCCCACCAATATGCTGTTTGCTTTCAACAGAAGCAACATTTATTTCTACAGAGACTTGAAGTTTTGCTCTAGAGAACTGGGGAGCTGAGTCTTAAAATATGGGGGAGCAAAATCAGCAGAGAGAGCTTCAAGTCACAGAATGCCTTGCTCTAGAAATTAAAGTCTTTTCTGAGCCTCTGTAAAACTAGCAAAAATAAAGAATGCTATGTCTCAATAGCTGAAATAACTGTATTGTAATTTATTAAGCACTGCAACTTATTTAAGTCAGAAGTACTTTAAGCAATTCTGGGCAACTTCCCTTGGGGGGAAATGTGGCTTTTCTACCACTTCTTAAAGTGAAATGAGTCACTTGAAAAAAAAATATTTTTAAGAGCTTTTAATTTATTTTTAAATATCTGTCATTTTAATGAAAAAAGTAAATAAAGTAATAAAAAGTAAATAAAGAAATATGTTTCAAAAAAACCAAATAGTATTATTTTTTCATTATTTAGATACAAACAAAACTATGCAATCTCCCACAATCTCCCTCCACAACTTCTGTACCTCAGGGCAAATTTTAAAGTCATGATTCATCAAACCACAGTTAAACATTGAGAAGTTTTGTAACTCCTTTTGCAAAAGCAAGTTTGTTAACAAAATGAATTCTTAATTTTTTCAGAAAGTCTTTTTTAATGTTACTGACATTCACTATATAATTCTCTTCAACAAAGTGCTTTTTTACAACAACAAAACCCCATCTATAGAGTTTTAAAAAATATCTCATAGTTATGTTAACTTTAGTACACTCAAACTGCATAGAAATGTAACTTAGATGTTTCAGTTTAAAGGAAGTTTAGGAGACACTGCGATTTAAGAAGCTCATGAGGTTGTTTTTCTGATCTGCATTTCATTTCCATATGGCAAATATCACATGCTGTAAAGAATATTTGCCTAACCCACCATTTCTAATCCCAGTGAGTTTTCGTGCTCCCTCTTTACCCAACTAAGCCTTTATTCTCTTTACACTTAGAGTACTTTGAGCAAATTTACCTGTGTCCACAGCAAATAAGCCTCAGCCTCAGGCAGCTGACTTCTTTTTCACCCAGATGGAAATTAAACCTCAGTGTGCATATTGCAAGCACCTGCCACAGCCTCTTAAAAATGCAAAACCTTAACCCGGCAACGGGATACAGTTTCAAATAGGCAGAGGAGCTTCTGATGAAGCCTAAGGATCTTTAATTCTCTGGATTGACCACCATAAACCCATTAGCCGAATTCGAATTTCTTGGGGTTCATTTCCACCTGACTATCACATGTGGAATTTAGAATTGTTTCTTTTTCACATTGTGCTTATTTTTAGTCTCTCAGAAAGACTCCGGGTTATGTATCAGATTTAGGGAAAATGTTAGAATTTGCATGTTTGGCTTTGAGCTTAAAGATGATCATAGTTATAAAAAAGTGTGCAGGTCCCCAACCTGTGTATGTTATATTGTGATGCTCATTTTATGGTACTTTCATGAGTTTCCTTATTTTATGGGTATATAAAATATAAATACCTGAAAAGTTAAGTCAATGATTTTTATATGCTAGCTAGTTATACAACATTACTTCCAATATTTTTGTATAGTTATTTTGACAATGCGAAACATTTTGAATTATTTGGTTAATAAACTCCGCATTATATCTCCTGCCCTGATTATAACTGTTGGGAAAAAAATGTGATATGTTGTTGCAAAACTAAAGCATTATCTGATTCCTTTAAACTAGTTACATCTGTCTTGCGACATGAAAATAAAATGTTGCTCTAAGACATTGTCAAAATCAGAGATAACATACACAAAACAAAGTCTTTTAAAACCTCTTTATAGTAATCAACTTTTCCAAATATGAAGAGCAAAAATTCGTCAAAGAGCTATTCTTATATTTAGTCATTATTTGAAACAGTGCAAAAATGTATGTTTTCTATGAACGAGAGACATTTCTTCTTCAATGGCCATTCTGCACCTACACTTTCCTGGGGGTGCATCCCAAGGAACACGTTCACCACTATTAGCTTCAGTTCTTCAGGCATGGAAAAGCAACTGCTTCATGAGGCAGACATTCTGACCCATCCATTGCC
Source organism: Marmota monax (assembly GCF_021218885.2). Classification (NCBI taxonomy): domain Eukaryota; kingdom Metazoa; phylum Chordata; class Mammalia; order Rodentia; family Sciuridae; genus Marmota; species Marmota monax. The sequence continues at coordinate 3,835,116 of NW_026693595.1, read as the reverse complement.
TCTCCTAAGACTATGGGAGCATCAGTTGCAGCTTTTCTGTGGCTTGGCAGCTTAATAGAAATGTATTGCCCACAGTTCTGGAGGCTGCAAGTCCAAGATCAAGGAGCCATCAATGGTTCATTCTGAGGGCTGTGAGGGAAGGATCTGACCCTGGTATCTCTCCTTGGCCTGCGGATGGCTGTCTTCTCCCTGTTGCTTCCCATAACCTTCCCTTTGAACATTCTTGCCAGTGCTACATCTTTGCCCCTCAGCATGACTACATTTGTCCCCTTACACTACTGAGTTTTCACCTTCCTCCCATCAGGTCTTCAGCAAGAAAGGAGAATATGAGGAGATTCCTGATGGAAGGGGTATTCCTCATCTCTAAGGGTAGTAATGCTTTCTCTGTACTGATTTTTCTATCTTCTTAAATCTTCTAGAAGCATGGTCCCTCAACTGCATCATTCATTCCTTATCTTTACTCTCTTACCTTAATAGCCTCTAACTTTCCACCCAGAAATATATGCAGGTTTTCCACTCTCACTTCATAGTAAATGCCTTGTTGCCTTCACTTTATCACCATTTATTGCAAGTCTATGCCTGAGAGTGAGGACACTTACTCCATCCCTCAGCCCTCAATGCCCTTCTCAAACCACTTTCTCTCCACTGTACTTCTGAAACTTATGCTTAAGTCCATCATCTTCCTCTGGATTTCCAAATACAGGCCCCTCTAAAGCCTCTTTCTGAACTCCAGCCTTTCACAATGGGTTTCGCATCTTCCTTCCTGACACTCTCTCCTCAGTCCTTCCCCAGGATTACGTGCTCTCAGCTTGCTCTCTGTTCTTCTGAATTATCCTCTTGTGTGTATATTTTATTTTAATTGCTGCTGCTAGCTTGCTTTTAAACAAATAGCAATGTGCAGAGAATTCCTTTCTAACAGTCTTGCCAGTGAAGATCTCATACCCCCCCCCCAGTTTTTTTTTTAAACTCTTCTAGGTTAAATAAATATTCTACTAAACTAGGTTATGTGTATAAATTAATATGGAATGATGAATCTTGCGTTATATGTTATTATAGTGCACCAATAAAAATTAATGCAAAAACAGAATTATTTTAGCCAGATGTGTGGTTCATGCCTATAATCCCAGCAGCTCAGGAGGCTGAGGCAGGAGGATTGTGAGTTCAAAGCCAGCCTCAGCAAAAGTAAAGCACTAAACAACTCAGTGAGACCCTGTTTCTAAATAAAATACAAAATATGGTTGGGGATGTGGCTCAGTGGTCAAATGCCCCTGAGTTCAAACCCCATCACACCCCCCCCCAAAAAAGAAAAATTTTAAATTATTTTTAACCAATTTGATTAAAATAGAAATCAAGACAGACATCATTTCTAAATTTAAGGATGTGAAACCCTTGCTCATGTCCTGAGCAGGCTTAATTATGATTATCTGAAGACTTGCTATATTATTGTAAAATGTATATATGAATTTTTTCCTTTAGATTTAAAATAATTCTGAGTAATTATATTAGGAATTATATAGTCCAAATATATCTTTGGAATTATCTTGTGAACTGAACTTTCTTTTTTAGTTAGCAGACTAATTTTTAGAGAAATATCAGATCCAGGCTTTATTGTTGGGTTCAAGTTGATACCTTCATTCTTTTTTGCTGAATCTGTATCAGGAAAAACAACACAATTTATCAAAGGGTTGATCTATTACTCTTTTAAACAGTCATCTTCCTATACCAGATGTGATTAAGAAAATGAAGTTGCTTTTTTTTTGTCTTGTTTGCACACAGATAACTTTGGTTTTTGTTTTCTTAAATGAGATCCAACAAATGAGGTAGCATATCTAAACATACCTACCTATACTTATCTACAGGTAACGGGAAACCTATTTAGAGCCTTAGTTCTCAAAGTGCTTTTATCTGAGAACACATTAGAAATTAAAAAAAAAATGACTTTCATTTGTTATAAAATAGTGAGTGTGAGAAAGCTGTGGGGACATTTGGAGATTTCAGTGAACCACTGTTCATGATATATATGTGTGTGTGTGTGTGTTACGCATATATATGTGTGTGTGTGTGTGTGTATCTATATCTATATCAATATCAGGAATTGAACCCAGGGGAACTTCACCACCGAGTCACATTCCCATCCCTTATTATTTTTTATTTTGAGACAGGGTCTCCCCAAGATGTTGAGGCTGGCTTTGAACTTACAATCCTCCTGCCTCTTCTTCCTGAGCCTCTGGGATTACAGGTGTGTACCACTGCACCCAGCTCTTCTCCATGATTCTGAGTACACCTCTTCTTCCATATGAGCAATAGTGCTTAGAGAAACCTTAATAAAAAGGTTGGGGAGAAACCTCACCAATGTCAGACATTCTGCCACTCTTTCTCTGTTACGGTATGAGGGATACATGGGAGGCTCCCTATTTTTTCTCATTGTTTTGTTTCCTCTTCACTATCAGATTTTACAAAAAGAAGAAGAAATAAGTATGCTGTGAAAAAGTAATATGTACTGGGTGCTTTTAACTGTCTGCTTTTCTTTCCTCCTCTTCCTTTACTTTAGGTTCTCTTGCTATTTGTAAAGTAAATGGAGCTGATGAATCATCTTCTAGAAACAGAAGAGTGGTGAGTCATTTCTCTGGGGTTGTAGTTATCTGCATTTCTCTCACATACAGCATTGAAAAACTGATTCTCCTTCAGTGGTAACATATTTTATGTCTTCTTTTATTTCCAAAAATCCACTTGGCATTATGACTGTATGGGGAAAAAAGATTCCAACAGATTATTCACAGCAATATTACTCCAGGATTAGTGAATTTCTTTTCCTTTACGTTTGGGAGTTTCCCTTGCCTTTAGAGCCACAGCTGGAAGTTAATTTTGGAAAAATGTTCCTTAAACTTTCTTTTTCCAAATTCTACCACAAGTACTATGTTTATTGTTGCTATTTTGGGTTTGACAACACATTTCAAATCTGAACATGTAAAGCAATTCCCTTGGTTCATGCTGCTGGTATCAACAAAAACAAAATAAGATGGCATGTCTTTTAGATTGCTATATTTTACTTAAAAATACATGGACTTTTTTCTTAATTTCACAAGAGTGTCATTATGCAAGTATGAGCCAACATTTCCAAGACCAAAGTTAGAAATGCAAACACAAATAGAAAAAAGAAAAGAAAAGAAACCATATTTTACATAATTATCTTTTCCCTTCTCAGCTGACAATGTAAATATACTATTAGGAAGCTAGTGTACCTCTGTCAAGATCAATTTGCAAAGCTATCAATCAAATTAATTAGCATCTAATTAATTAATTTTTATATTTAGCACATAACAATGTGATAGGTACCAAAATACAGATAGATACTTTTTCCAATATTCAAATTAGATGACCATCTGACTGTAGGCTATATTGACTTCATTGAAATTGGCATTGTGTTCTAAATATTGCCAAATCTTACAAAGGTATTCTCATTGTTTTTTCTTGCCTGACCTACATAATTACCTGTGATATCTATGAGGAAAGAGGAAAAAGAACAAAGCACTAAAATGCAAAATAAACAGAACCATGTGTGAGGCAGCTCACATTTGTGCATAGTTTTATGGAAACATCATACATTATTTTGTGAGGTTTAATAAAGAATTAAAAATGAATCACTCTTGAGGTTACGGGAACAAATTCCCCTTCCTTACGTCAGGTGGGAAACTTCTTATGATACCTGCTCTGTGATAGTTGCTACTCCATTAATCCTTTGAATGTGCAGTTTTAGTTCAACTACTTTCCAGTGTCAAGGATCTATTTGTATCAAAGTTTATAGATGAATGATTTTCTTCAAAAGAATTAATATAGATAGGCCTTGCTCTAATGCTAATGTTTTTATTGAATGTTATAATATTCAAATTTTTAATTTTAACTCTGTTCAAAATTTGGAACCCCTCTGGATTTTTTTAAAAATATTTCTTACAGGTACAAAAAGAATTTTATTTTGAAGGCAGAAAAAATGATGGTGAGATATGAACAGAAAATTACTCATCCCTGAATAATGTTAAAATTTACAAATGTATTTTTTTTGCAATTGTCACAAGAATTCTTGTGGTTAGGCAGCATTGGTATTATTACTCCTATATACAAAAGTAGTAACAAGTTCAAGGAAATTAAATATGTCCAAAGGGTCACATAGTAATAGGTAATGGAGCTGGAATTCAAACCCTTTTCTTTCTTTGATTTTTTTGGTTTTCAAGTTAATGTACAATCTATTTAATTTAAAAGTGTGCCAATATTTGGCATTAGGATTCGAGCAGACAGCACTGCATACTTGAAACTGTATCGAATTCTTTCCCATCTGAGGGAAAAAATGTGCAAAAGGAAGAAGGGAGGAAAAAAATCTGTCCTTCCGTTTCTTCTTACTGTCAGCTGAGTTGGTTTAGTGAGTAGTTTTGCAAGAGTCGTTTCACTTTGTTTTTGGACAAAGCTGAGCCTGTACTTCAAACAAAAGGAAGCCAATTACTAACTTCTGGTTGCTAGGTGTGGCCTCCGTTCAAATCCTATAAAATCAGAAGTACAAGGCTCCACTTCTAGACTGCAACCTTCAGAGAAGAGCCTCTCTTTCATTCTTTAGAAGAAGGTAGAAAAAAGGTAAGCCTTGATTTTGCCTTTAGATAGCTTGGGTTGTTTTGAAAACTTTTCCAACACCAGTAAAAACTCTTTAGATTTTTCTCTGTGTTTTTCTAAGGAGTTTGATGAACTTGACTGTTATTGCTTCTATAGAATTTGTGGCTAGTTGCATTAATATGCTTTAATAAATCTGTAAAATCACATTGGATATTTATGTATATTTTAAGAATCGCAAATTGGAATGTTTATTTTATTTAAGGAACATTTTCAAAAATATGTTAAGTTTTCTTCCTGTACTGTTGTTGAGTTACCATGGAAAAGAAGGAAAGAATGTGCTTGGCCTGTGCCAGCCTGGAAAGATTGTGTTTTTCCTTCCTTCCTCCTTGGATCCCCTGTCTCCAGGAGCTGTGTGTGTGTTACATGTAAATCATGCTGGAGGGGGTACTTGGTGGGGGGGTGGTCAGAGAAACAGGGGTGTCACTGATAGGTTACAAGGAACTATTAAGTTTCATAATTTATTTTTCTCTTTTGTAAGGCAAACTAAAGAGACCTCAGAGCGGTAATTGTGCTCTTTGCAATTAACGTTTTAAAATTAATGTTATGTTTACTCATATAGTTTAAGAAGGCCCACTTATGACTCATTTCATTTAAACAGGGTGTGGTCACATTCTTTTCCCTGGAGTCTCTGTGTCATGGACAGGCTTTTCCAGTGCTGGTTTGAAAACCTAAGGGAAAGGAAATATTTCCTGGGTGGTGTCAGATAAGTCATCCCATGGGAATGCCAGAGGGGCCTTCAAAAAGCTCTTCTAGCTTAGCAGTATCTTGACTGTTGAATGAGCTAATGGTCACAGAACTCCTTAGGAAAACACAAAGCAAGTCTTGAGAGCTTTGCTACGTGAGAGATTATGAATCATAACCTTACAAATGTTCCTTCAAGGATTTTTCTTTTAAACATTTTAAATGTTAATTAAATGCCTTGATTTCTAATTTTTAATGTTAGCTAATTAAGAAAGATGTGCTTTTTCTTGCTTTGGTTGTGCCTAAAATTATGTAGACACTTTGAAAAAGCAATGTTCTCCTATGTCTGCAGAAAAGTATTTTGGTAGCTGTAAGAGAAGGCATGTTACAAATGATTCAAATGTGGAAAAATACTGGTTTCATAACTCTGAAATGATCTCTTACCCAGAAGTTATGTTACCGCCCTAGCCCCAGGCATCCACATCTGGCAGACACCCAACATATGATTGATGTTGGCAAAATAATAACAACACTATTAGGGAACCAGCTAGAGTTTCAAGCTTATTAAGTACTTTTTTCAATCAAAACATCTGCAAAGTTGATTTCAGTACATGATACTAGCTATCTAAACTGATTGTTCTTAATTCTCTCTAGAACCATTAATTTGTGACTTATTTAACATCAAAGCAAAGTGAATGGGCCTATTACATTTAGTGATAAGCTATAAATTGTTTTGAAGTAAACTACTTCCTTTTCCTTTGAGTTCTGACAGATATTTATCATGAAGATCATGATAGATCCAATAGTAGCCTTCCTTCATCAGGCTAACTTTCTTCACCTCCAACCACTCAAGGTGAAATTTAAGATTGGTACTTCGGAGCTGTAATGGTTTTTAGATAGTATTCATTCCAAGATTTATATTTTATCAATTAAAACCATCTGGAGAAGTTTGATATTTCCTTGGGGTCAAATTGCTAATAGAATAGAGGAAAGGGATCTAAAGTGAGGGAGGAGGGGAGCAGGAGGAACTACTAGGAAAAGAAATCTACCAAGATATACTACATCCATGTATGAATATACCAGAGTGAATCCTGCTTATATATATGTATATAATAATGTACTAATTAAAATAATGATGAAGATATTATTATTAATAATAATAGAAGGAAAATCAATATAGTAAAACAAGTGGATGGGGGAGAGGGAAAACTCAGCAAATTATGTTATATACAAATTTGGACTTGATATAATGAATTCCACTTTTACGTATAATTAAAATGCACCAGTAATAAATAAGTAAAAATGAAGAAAATCCAATTAAGGCCAGGAGTACTTTAGTTTTTAAGTTGCTATTCCATAGATGTGGATAGATGATGATTAAACCGGTATAGATCTTTTCTAAAATCCTAGCAATGATGCATTATTTATTAATTCAATAATAGTTACAAACATACTAAATACCAGGCATTTTTCCAGGGTTAGGATGTACATAATGAATGATATATTTGCTCTGCTCTCATGGAATGCTTCTGGGGGCTATAAATGAGTCATCAGAAAGGGGTAAGAGCACAATAGTTGAGCTACTGCAGAGATGAAGACAGTATGCTTTGGGAGAGCACAGAAGGTCAATCCAGTGCTGAGGACTCAATGAAGGCTTGGTGTAGGATGTGATGGGTCCTCTATGCTAAGTCTTCACTTAGAAGTAAGCAGTTAGTTAGGTGAATGGAAGAGGGTGTGCAGGAGAAAGCACATTTCAGGCAATGGAAACTCCCTATTCAAAAAGCTAGAAGTAAAACATGTATCAACTTACATTTCATAAATTGGTTCCTCAGAATCAGGCCATTGTATAGTTTAATTGTCTTCTTCTCAAGAATAGCAATGGTAAGGATTTATAAAATACATAGTCAAGGAAAAAAAATGTACTAGGCCAAAGCATTTAAAAATAAACTCCCTAGTGCTGCTATGAAATCTGCTATAGTCTCCATGGTTTGATTGTTAATGAATGTGATTTTCAAGTGTGAGTTATTAAAAATAATATTGTCCTTGATATTATTGTCTTTTGGTCACTAATTTTTAAAGCATGTAACACGTAGAAGTCAGAAGGCATGGATTTGTGTCACAATTCTGGCCACTACTAGCTACAACACTGACTGAAAATCACGCTCTTTTTTTCCTAGACAGAAAATGAGATTATGATGATAAACTTGTTCCAAACAAGAGGCGATGCTACTGGCATTGCAGAATTCTGATAGTTCTTGCATGTAACCCAGACAAATCATGAAGATATCTCCTCCAGGGACACTCTCTTGTGTCAAATAAATTGCTCAAGCCTGTTAGCTTTTGTATGTTGTGTTATGCAGTTAACATAGTAATATCACTGTTGTAACCAGGAAGTTATGGTAAACCACAGAACAAAGCTTCCTCTGTCACAAGTTCTGGAAGTTGCCTTTCATAAGGCTGATAAGGATAGAAAAATGATGGGGACTCTCTTAGGACACACAAATATACAAAAATATTCTAACCTTTAAAAAGCTACATATTTAGTCCACAGATAAAGTGAGATTGGTATATAGTGCTTGTTCATCAGTCATAAGAAATGTGGAACATTATTTATTTTCTTGTAGGTCAGCCCTATGTACAAATAGCTAATTTCACCCCAAAATAGCTGATGCTCATCATGGAGATAAACTTGGTTTGAAACTCACTGGTAGCTAATTGAAATACATATTAACCTAAAATACTTAGTAGAATAGGATCTTAAAAACCTAGTCAAGTTTTAAACATATTATTAAAAAAGAAAATGTATTTTGAACTCTTAAGTTTAAGGTGGTTTTCATACACAGTGTAAAGTAGTGAATAGGCAGAGGGATTTAGTAATAAAATTGGGCCAAAATTTTGTTTTGCTGTGGTATTTGTAAGGTGTGCTATGGTTATGCAAAAATTCTGTTAATACATGAAATTTGATGAGGGCACTAAACTAGCAGACTATGGTAAAATATGTTTCCTTTAGAGCAGTTTCTTACATCCTACCATCATCTTGTGTCTAAGCTTTGCTAAGAGCTAGAAGATGTTATTTGACAGACTCAACTTTCATTTCCCTCCCTGGACTGTCTTGAGGGTGATTCCATTCTCATGCTTTTCTCTCCTAGACAATGTTTCTAGGCCAAGAGTCCAGACTAAAATGTAGGCACTCAGAAGTTACAAGTCACAAAGCTCTCTTGTCTAAGGACACTCATGTCAAATAAATTATTCAATTCCCTTATTGTTATTTTGTGTTGTGTAATTAATACAGCAATATCATTATTTTCCTAGACTTTCTCAGTATTTTTAATGGATGTACTTTTAGTAGCACATTTGCAAATATTCTTATTTCTGCTTTGCTCTCTTTAGGAATTTTTCTTCTCTAGTTGAAAAGAATAGAATTATTGAACATGTTTTTATAAGTAATAGAAAAAAAAAACTTTGCCAAGTGACCAATTATATTACTTTTTTTGAGGATTCTACTTTATTAAAGGTTTGAGTGAGATGATGAAAAAGAAATTCTGAATATTTGAAATTTTACTAGAATTGCTATGCAATGTAGGATGTGCCAATTAAACAGTTTGCATTTGAAATTTCATGTGGCAATAGCAATTGCACCAGATTAGACTATAATGGGAAGTAAAATCTTGTGCAAAACTGCACATCATGACTTTACCATAGGAAAACAGCTAAATTTATGGGTTGCTGGAGAGAAGAAAATGCATTAACTGAATGCACAATATACTGGTTTTTCACACAGATGACAAAATAGTAATTTGAACAATTCCCACGATAATTAAGTGGCAGTTGTTTCTGCTTTGGATATTATTTCCCTCAGGTATTTAATCTCATTACTTGGACGTGCAGTCATTTTTCAGCAGGTGTGGATTGAAATACTTTGTCTGAACATGCTGTTAAGGAATCAGGTTATGAGTTTTACTCCTCATGAGTCACTTCACTTCATATCATGAATTTAAAACTGCAGAGATTATTTTTTCAACCTCCTTCACAAGAATCCATGAGAGTAGTCTCCAAAGTGATATAACAAAAGGGTGTGGAAAGAGATATCAGGGTAGATTTTCAGTATGAGCTTCTAAAATACAGCTCCAGAGAAAAAGGATCATTGATGGCATTTTTTGTGTGTGTGTGTACATGAAGAAAACAGAAGACACATTAATTTTTAACATGCATTAAGTTTTAAAAATACATATGCTCCATTAAGTAAAAATATTATCACAACAGAACAATTTAAGAAATTTTATTTAAGATAAAGTTTGACATCAGGGCATGCATGCTGCAATTTCACTCCAGTGCTTCTTGTTAGAAAAAAAATATTGGTACAAAATAATCCATGTCCAGCTGTGTGTGTGTGTGTGTGTGTGTACATGCATGCATGCATATGTGTTGAGCAAAAAAACACATGTCTAATACTTAGTTCAGATAGAAGGAAATGTGAAGATAGCAATTACTATAAGTAGTGAAACCATTTTTCACCCAGAAATGGAAGAAGAAAGTGGATGATTTGGGAAGAAATACATGGATTTTTGAGTAAATTGAGTTTTAAGTAAACCACACCTGCAGATTGTTACAGAATATTGACCTCGGGCTGGGGATGTGGCTCAAGCGGTAGCGCGCTTGCCTGGCATGCGTGCGTCCTGGGTTGGATCCTCAGCACCACATACAAATAAAGATGTTGTGTCCACCGATAACTAAAAAATAAATAAATAAAAAAAAATTCTCTCCCTCTCTCACTCTCTCTTTAAAAAAAAACAAAGAATATTGACCTCACAAATGTAATACTTATGCTTTTTCTCTAAGCATCCCATGGTACAGGCCCTAATTCATCTCACACAAATTCTCTAATAACCTACTAAGTGATCTCCAATCCTCCAACTTGTCCGTGTCTTAGTCATTCTCCATGACCTGCAATGAAGTTTCTTTCTGAAATATAAATGAAATTATGCCACTTTGTTTTTACAAAGGTATCATTTCCTTAATGCTCTGGACATACATTTGAACTTCTTTGTTTCAGCTTCTGTCAACATTTTTCGTCCCAGCAAACTTTTTTCAGCTTTCCAAATAAGATCAACTTCTCTGTTTTATTCTCTTCTACTTTCTGACAGATTAATCTTGACTCATTTCGTAAAAGGCTTTGCTCAGCCAGCACTTGTTCTAAGAAGGTTAGGATTAAATATACCAAGAAAGAGTTCAGTTTCTGAGTGGAGACTATGAGTTTCTTTTTTAGAGTTAGACCATTTAAAATAACTACACTTCATATTTATTATGCCCCTAAATACAATCCCAGCAAGTAAGCACCAGGTAACTTTATAATGTTATGTCTTGGGTATGTAGGGGGAGTGTTTGTGTGTGGTGGGTTTATTTCATAAAGACATCTACCCATTTTCTTTCCAGACACTTCTTTGAAAATGGCAATGGTATCAGAATTCCTCAAGCAGGCCTGGTTTATTGACAACCAAGAGCAGGAATATGTTGTAAGTACAATGACTTAGTTACCATTTTCAAATGGAATTAACACAAGTAAACGGACATTAATGTATGCCTCTATCTCCACCATAGCAAACTGTGAAATCATCCAAAGGTGGTCCTGGGTCAGCCGTGAGCCCCTATCCTAGCTTCAATCCTTCCTCGGATGTTGAAGCTTTGCACAAAGCCATCATGGCTAAAGGTGAGTGTGTCTCCTGAGGACAGCTGCTCCCCAGAACTCCAGAGTGGCTTTCCATTGGCTGTTGAATAATAGACCTGAGAGACTGGAAAGAGAATTTCATTTGAAGATAAAAGTTCTCTTTGTTGAATGAAGATATATTTCCTTTCTTGTTACTTTGAAAAATGTGGTATAATCAATGGAATAAATGCTATAACAGGTATCCACAGAACCCATTTCAAGCAGATACTCAATCCTGAAATCACCATTCTGATCACTTTTAGGGTTTAAACTGGGACCAAACCCTGTGACACTGAGGTCCAGGGACAATTAATTGGAATTTCATTTTTCATTCAAATGAATGAAATGCCATCCTAAATGCTTTAGCTTGATAGTAGTGTAGCATTTATTTTTTGGGATGACATAATTTATATTTTTTGGTTTGTTTAGAACCTCACTTGGAGCACCTTGAAAATGAATCATTTTATGTTAGCTGTTGATTATGAGGAAAATTGATTTTAAAGCCTGGAGTCTCTTTATTTCCAGGTGTGGATGAAGCAACCATTATTGACATTCTGACTAAGAGAAACAATGCTCAGCGTCAACAAATCAAAGCTGCATACCTCCAGGAAAAGGGAAAGGTAGGTTTGAAGTTTGATTTGGGTTTTATTTATGCATAATTGTAGATTCTGAAGCACACTTACCTAGTTTTTCAAGTTTCTAGCTATCGTTCTCCCATTATATCTGAGACTGGCATTGCAGTATTTATTCATCCATTTCATTACAATTTATTCAAGTTTAGCAAATTAGTTGGTTTCATATGCTGGTCATCTTTGTGTAAGTTCTTTGCAGAAGTGATGTTCTATATTAGAGATAAGTCTTCAATCTGAACATAACAAATATTAAAATTAATATAGGTGACAAAGAATATATTTTGATTGGAGTGCATCTTCTGCTAAATTTTAAATGAGTTGAAATTTAAAGTTTGTATATATTTATTTTAGACGTAAGCTTTGCATCTTCTACAGAAAATATGGATATAATTTTTTTTTAAATTGGTGCCATTAGAAAGCTGTAAATCATTGATGTTCAATGATAGTACTTATCTGAGCAGCACAAAGCTCAATGCTTGGAAAACTTCATATCGTGTTTTAAAAGTATTCTTACTACTATTTTCTGTTGATAACACAGATTTCTGTTCTTTGAACTGTGTGATTTCTTTTCTGTATTAAGATTGAGAACCCTATTCTCTAAGAAATTAAAAATAGATTCATTAAATTTCATCTAATCTCTCTAGATCTAAAAAATGAAGATGACATTCCTAAATATCTGTCATGTTTGTCAAGACTCTAAAAGATGGCTGTGTTTAGGAAATTCTAGCAAGATGACCTAAGATCAAGTATCACCACATTGCTATATAAGCTAGCACCTAACTTCTTCTAAACTTTCTTATAGCCCCTGGATGAAATTCTGAAGAAAGCCCTTACAGGTCACCTGGAAGAAGTTGTTTTAGCTCTGCTGAAAACTCCAGCCCAATTTGATGCAGATGAGCTCCGTGCTGCCATGAAGGTAACCCTCCTGATTAGGCAAAACTCCTTTCTTAGGACAGTAAATGGAGCAAGTCTGCTTATTCCTAGCATCACCTCTTCAATATCTAGTACAGTGTATGTCAATCAGTGGGAGCTCAATGAATTAGTAAATCAATAATTCAATAAATATAAATTAGTAGAGAAAAAATAAATGTTGGCACTAATATCCTTCTTGAACATGATCTAAATCAAATATCTACATTTTTATGTCTTTACCTGAAATATTGGTTTTTAAACCCAATTTGTTTTAGAGGCATACAGTAAATAGAATTTATCATAATTATTAAAAATTACAGGTGAAATTGACATGATTAAATTCAAACAAGTTAAATTCAAATTAAATTAAAAAAAATCTGGTTGATCCTCCTGAATCCAGATTTGTATATGTTTTTCCTTTTCTCTTCTTTCAATTCAGGGACTTGGGACTGATGAAGACACTCTGATTGAAATTTTGGCATCAAGAAATAACAGAGAAATAAGAGAAATTAACAGAGTCTACAGAGATGGTAAGTTGTAGTGTCCAACAGTCCAAGTGTGCTCCTGGGAAAGGAATTCTGATACATTATCTTAAAATTAAATGCAGATGTTGGTTGTGCAGGCTTTGGAAAGCCTACCTATTAAAATGTGTCTTTACTGTTTTACACATGTCTACTGAAAGCATACATTGTTATCAGGCAGCATTCAATGTGCTAGAGTGCTGATATCCCAGGTCCCAGGTCACATGGGTCTGGCATTTAATAGAAAATATCCATCCAGAACTAATAGGCTCAAGTTATTAGGATGGAGACCTTAATTCAGAGCATTGTGTTCTGAGAGTTATTTCATGAAAATGGTCCAGTATTATTTTTTTTTTAATTTTGAGAAGAGTATGTAATAAAACATTTCAAAAATATTGTTCACCTGTCTTTGACAAAGAAAAGAATTAGGTACTTTTAATTCTATGTTGGAAACCTTAACTTTACCATTATGAACATAAATGATTCCCATACTCTTTATCTCAATTAGATTCATGGTATAGAGAGACCAACCATGACTCATTTTACCTATTCAGTGAAATATCTCATTTAAATGACATGCTCCCCACTAATAAGAGGATACCCACATATCAATTACTATTTTCCTTTTCTTTCCCCAAACCAATACATGACTCCCTCCATTAGATATCTTCCTCCCTTGTTCTCATATCAAGCCCTGAAAGCCCAAAAGTTCTTATATGTTGTTTTTAGAACAATATAATAAAAGTATGAAAGCAAGAAGATTTTAACTTAATTTTTGAAATGTTTATGTCATTACAGATGTTTACCTTATATCTATTTATCAGTGATAATAACCAAAAGGGACATTGTTATTAATTTTTGTTTGATAAAGCATATTTCATAAAGGTAAACATCCATATTTCTCCATTATGATGAAGATTAGTCCATTGATAGCTTATTAAATTGCTCTGTTTCTAGTCAATTACAAATTCAGCTATTTTTTTTTTCTATTACAGCATGATTTTATACACTTAATGAGTGTATATAGACAGGTTAAAATATCTCTATACACATACATACATCATTAAGCTATATTGCATACAAGATAGTTATACTTTTTAAAGTAAATAAATAATTTATGCTGAAGTGTGTATTTTTGTTTTATTCTTTTAAATACCTGCTCTATTCACTATATTGCTTAATTCTGGCATACTTTTATTTCAAAATTATTTGGTAAATATGTACTTAAGCAAATTATTCTTGTTAGAAAAAACTTTTTGACTCTGGGTTTTCATTCACAGTGTTGTTCAGATTGCTTCCAATGCCCTACAGGAAATAATTTATTTATTTGTTGTCATTAACTATACATGACAGTAAAATGCATTTTGACTCATTGTACATAAATGGAGCATAACTTTTCATTTCTCTGATTTGTACACAATGCAGTCATGCCTTTCGTGCAGTCCTACATGTACATAGAGTAATAATGTCCATCTCTTTCCACCAGCTTTCTCACCTTCACCCCCCTCCCTTCCCATCATTCCTCTTTGCCCAATGCAAAATTCCTCCATTCTTCCCTTGTTCACTCCCCCACACCATTATGTATCAGCGTTCACTTATCAGAGAAAACATTTGGCCTTTGTTTTTGTGGGATTGGCTTACTTTGCTTAGCATGATATTTTCCAGCTCTATCCATTTACCTGCAAATGCCATAATTTCATTCTTTTTTAAGACTGAGTAATATTTCATTGTGTTTATAAACCACAGTTTCTTTATCCATGCATCTATTGAAGGGCATCTAGGTTGGTTAGGAAATCAATTTCATTATCTAAAATTTCACCTGTTCTAATTTCTCAAATTTTATTCAAAAATGATAATAATTTGAAATATGTTTCATAAGTCAATGGACATTGTGGCAATTATAAGTTGTAAGCAAATACAGACATGTCAGATATGGTTATTCTATTATTAGCACCATTGTTTTTCAATAGCTTACTAAAAAACTATTTTTCTTGTTTCTTAGAACTGAAAAGAGATCTAGCCAAAGACATCACCTCAGACACATCTGGAGACTTTAGGAATGCTTTGCTTTCTCTTGCTAAGGTATAACACATACTTTGGGAAATTCCTCTGCTCTTTTATGAACAGTAAAATCTGATATTTGAACCCTCTCTAGAAATAAGTAATTAACTATTTTTCTTTATTTTCTTTTTTTAATTAATACTATTTTAATTGATAAATCATATTGCATTTATGGGTACATTGTGATGTTTTATATATGTATACATGTGGGATTATTAAATCAAGCTAAATAGTATACTCATTACCTTGATTAACTATCCTTTTTTTATGGTGAAACATTTGAAATTTACTCTCTTAGTTACTTAGAAATATACACTATATTAAATCATTGACTATGGTCACCTTGCTGTGCAATAGATCCCCAAACTTATGCTTCCAGTGTGAAACTTAGTACTCCTGGGTCAATATTTTCCCTTCCCCCTGACTCTGGTAACCATCTACTCTCCACTTCTGTGACTTCAGCTTTTTAAAATTCCATGTCTAACTGAGGTCATCTGTCTGTGCCTGGCTTATTTCACTTAGTATAGTGCCCCTCACTTTCATCCATGTTTTCACAAAAGACAAGATTCTCTTTTGACTCTCTTTTCTCAAAAATTATTATGTGTCCGAGTTCAAGGGAATTAAGTAAATCATGTGATTATTTAAAGCTTATGATAGAATGAGCCTTTTTTTTTTTCTTTTTAGGGTGACAGATGTGAAGATTTGGGTGTGAACGAAGACTTGGCTGATACAGATGCCAGGGTAAGCAAGGGCTCAGAAAATATTGCTGCAGTAGGTCTTCTTACACTGCACAGGTCACCCGTGTGACATCAGGGTTCAGATCTGCTGAGAAGCCAGTGGTTCCTTAACATTCCTTCCCTGAATGAGATACAGCTTCCTAGTTCAAGAGTGAAAATATGGTCTTTAAGTTTTCAATGGATCTCATACAGCCAGAGAGGATTAAAAGAGAACAATGAGAATTTTTGTTCGTTTGTTTTCCAAGAATTGCTTTTTTGAGAACAATTCTAAATTTTCATTTTATCAAGTATAAGAAAGGGAAGAAAAAATTTTAAGTTCAAAATATAAAACAGTAAGCACATCTAACATTCTTTTAACAGTGATTATGAAATGGTTTACAGATGCAAATTTATATTCTAAAATTTTTGCAGTGATATTATAAATACAATTTAAATTATAATATCAAAGTTATATCATTGAAAACATACTATTGCATACCATTCAATGAAGTTACCATTATTTATGCAGTAAACCATTGTTGATGTTAGAAAAAAGCAGAACATTTCAGATCTGGAATTTCCATTTAAAAAGAACAATTATTTGCATTATGCTTTCCCAACACAATGAGTCATTAAGGAAAAAAAAACTTATTTGTCCACCCACATCAACATATTGTACCAGTACATTATCTTGCAATAGGCACTAATTAACTTTTTGTTTAATTAAATACATACATAGTAGATCATTTTGCTTGAAAAGTTCAAAATAACTTTTTACTGAAAGTTTGATTGTTTAAACAGAAATTTTACAAGCATATAAAAGAACAAGAGAGAGCACTTGAATAATTGCCCATGATAAAAATTATTCTTGTTTGCTTGTGACATCTCTGAATATGTTTTCCATTTTAAGACTCTCAGGGCACTTAGATGTATATTTATAGAGGCTACATGGATTAGTGTGACCCAGGAGGATGATACTAATTAACATTTCAAAGTTAACAGAGCATACTTATGACAATAGGGCAGGGGATTATCTATTTCATTTACAAAAGATGAAAATTTGTGGTTTAGTAAAGTTAAATTATTTGCCTAAGATTATATAGCCTTTAAATTTCAGAGTCAGCATTTGAATCTTAGAAATTGTAATATCAAAACACCTGATCTAGCTTATGGTTAATTTATTGATTTACAAGTACCATTTAATGATAATTACTTTGAATAGTAGAGTAAGAATCTTTTAAAGAGAGTTACTTGAAGAGGTCTTGATGTGCAGCATAATCTTAAGGCAATATAATTCTGCAAACATGTGTTCTGCAAATATATTCTTGTCTCTAGGGTTTACATGGGACCTTGAGAGAATTAGTGGCAGACATGACAAACAAAATAGGTCCCTGTCATTGAGGAATGTGCAGTCTTCTTCTGGCATCCTCTCATTGTATTGAACACAGAGCAACTGTCTAGAAAAGCTTTGGGGAAAATCTACCATCCTGATGGACAGAACATTTTGGCAGATAGTCAAGCGTTTATCTTTTGTGTTTCTTGACAGGCCCTATATGAAGCAGGAGAAAGGAGAAAGGGGACAGATGTGAATGTGTTCAATACTATTCTTACCTCAAGAAGCTATCCCCATCTTCGTAGAGGTAACAAGAAAAATATTTTTGTGGTATCAGTTCATGGAAAATGGATTTTTTTTCACTGAGGATATATAGAGCAGGGAAAGAGAAAAGTCTTATTCAGGTCCCTCCTACATCATATGGCACAGTGCTCCTGACCCAATATAGCTATTTGCCCATTTTTACAATGTATTGGAAATACATTTTACATCTTTGGCACGCAGAACATTGTTTATTTTCACAGTTTCTATTCTCCCCAAAGATTTGGCTTAGATATGACAAAAAATACCCATATAATGGAACAAAACAAAAGTTACCACAAAGTAAAGCAAAACATACCAAAACACTTGGGGGTAAATGAAGAAAAGATTACACAGGTATTACAGAAAGCAAAAGTTAAACAAAACCAAACATAGCTCAAAAAGACTTCTGGCCTTTGAGCACAAGACTTGCTCTGAGCCCAACAGTAGCCAAGGCAAGAGTAATGCCATGATGCCTATCTAAAGCTCATTATCTTATAATAACACATTGATTTCTAATGCTAAACAAGAGAAAATCACCATGCAGATCTTTATATGGGGGAACATCCATTTGCTTTGGCACATAATTCTGCTGTAGTAAATGTTATAGTTGCCATCATGAGTCATTTCTAATAACTGTTAACACCTGCAAACTTTTCCCCAAATATACAGGAGCACCAAAATGGCCACATGGGTTACATTCCTAGGAGGAGATGAAATATTCATATTATGCTGATTTGTATGAATAGTTTTTAAAGTGTGGCTGGAGTTTAGCCAACCCTAGAATTTCCTTGAATCAGTTACCCTGATTTTGCTAGACTTTTTTAAAGGATGATTTGTATGTACCTTAATTTAAATTTAATGTTCAGTTTTTCAGAAATATACCAAATACAGCAAACATGACATGAACAAAGTCCTGGACCTGGAGCTGAAGGGTGACATTGAGAAGTGCCTTACAGCCATTGGTATGTAGTCCTGGGCTTCAAAGAAATTTCTAACTAGGAACTGTGTTTTTAATGTTGCCTAATATGTCAAACAAACCAACAAAGCACCAACCTTCAGAGGTGATACATCCATGTTTCAGATGGAGGCTATTTGTAAGACTGACAAAGAAGTATGATAATCTTCTTAATAGCAACAGATACTATTTCCCTTTTCAAAAACATGGAGAAGTAGAATGTACTTATCAAATACCTACTTATGCCAAGCGGTACACTAAGATGGACACACTGCTGCACAGTCAAGAATGGTCAACAAAGGCATGGGATTTGGAATTAGATAAATGTATATTCAAATTCTATTCTACCATTTGTTAGTTGTATGGTCTTGGTCAAGCCTAGGAGAATCTGATTTAGCAGTTTGAAGTTGGCTTCTGAAAATTTGAGTGTTTAAAAGGTCTTCTAGATTATTGAGATGACCATCAGAGTAAAAGAATCTGTATCTCAAGAAGTGCTGCTCAAATATTACCTTGCTTATGGTTGAATACGCTGGGAATTGTGTTAACATGCAGATCCTGATTCAGTAGGTTCTGCATTTCTAACAAGCCTCTGGTAGATAGGAGTAGGTCCATGGATCTCCCTTGGAATAGCAAATAAAGAAAACTCCACAAATAGACCTGTGCTAGTATTTTGTTTGAGCAGCTTCTTTATATTTAAAGCTTGTTGTATTGCAGGACTTTAAAAAAATGTTCTTATTACAAATGATTCAAATACTTACTTGTATGACCTTAAATACTTGCTTGTTTCCCTGTGTGCACTGAGAGTTTATTTGGGATAGCTGTAACTCTTGAAGTTGCAGTTGGGATGAATTAAATATAATTAGGAAATAGTTGATATTTTCAGGACCACCATCTGGAGAGTTACAATATCTTTCTTTAAGGTGAGTGTCTCATATTGGGATGGGAAAGAACTAGTGGTAGATGGAAACCTATTGGCAAAACTCTCTATTCCTGTTTCTTTCATATGCATCTTTCTTCTGTGATGAATATATCAACTAAAACTCATCTCTCTTGCAGTGAAGTGTGCCACAAGCAAACCAGCTTTCTTTGCTGAGAAGCTTCATCTGGCCATGAAGGTACCATCCACTCATATGCTTTGCTTAGAGAATAAATGTATTTGCAGTATAGAAAACCTAATATTGTTTGAAAATTGGAGTTAATATCTTCTCATTGAAGAGAATCTTTTTTCTATTCAATGCAAGAGAAAATCTACCACTTTATTTGTGTTAGATTTGGTGCATTTTTAAAAATACATGGATGTGGTTGTAATGGCAGCTTGTAAGTGATTTATGCCTGACTTGTGACTTGCAAAACTTGAGACACCAAGGGAAGGGTGATATACCTTCCCTTTTTTTTTTTTTTTTTTTTTTAATTTTTTATTGTTGGCTGTTCAAAACATTACATAGTTCTTGATATATCATATTTCACAATTTGATTCAAGTGGGTTATGAGCTCCCATTTTTACCCCATATACAGATTGCAGAATCACATCAGTTACACATCCATTGATTTACATATTGCCATACTAGTGTCTGTTGTATTCTGCTGCCTTTCCTATCCTCTACTATCCCCCCTCCCCTCCCCTCCCCTCCCCTCCCCTCCCCTCCCCTCCCCTCTTCTCTCTCTGCTCCCTCTACTGACATTCGTTTGTCCCCCTTATATTATTTTTCCCCTTCCCCTCACTTCCTCTTGTATGTACTTTTATATAACTCTGAGGGTCTCCTTCCATTTCCATGCATTTTCCCTTCTCTCTCCCTTTCCCTCCCACCTCTCATCCCTGTTTAATGTTAATCTTCTTCTCCTGCTCTTCGACCCTACTCTGTTCTTAGTTACTCTCCTTATATCAAAGAAGACATTTGGCATTTGTTTTTTAGGGATTGGCTAGCTTCACTTAGCATAATCTGCTCTAATGCCATCCATTTCCCTGTAAATTCTATGATTTTGTCATTTTTTAATGCAGAGTAATACTCCATTGTGTATAAATGCCACATTTTTTTTATCCATTCATCCATTGAAGGGCATCTAGGTTGGTTCCACAGTCTAGCTATTGTGAATTGTGCTGCTATGAACATAGATGTAGCAGTGTCCCTGTAGCATGCTCTTTTTAGGTCTTTAGGGAATAGACCAAGAAGGGGAATAGCTGGGTCAAATGGTGGCTCCATTCCCAGCTTTCCAAGAAATCTCCATACTGCTTTCCAAATTGGCTGCACCAATTTGCAGTCCCACCAGCAATGTACAAGTGTACCCTTTTCCCCACATCCTCGCCAGCACTTGTTGTTGTTTGACTTCATAATGGCTGCCAATCTAACTGGAGTGAGATGGTATCTTAGGGTGGTTTTGATTTGCATTTCTCTGACTGCTAGAGATGGTGAGCATTTTTTCATGTACTTGTTGATTGATTGTATGTCCTCCTCTGAGAAGTGTCTGTTCAGGTCCTTGGCCCATTTGTTGATTGGGTTGTTTGTTCTCTTATTGTCTAATTTTTTGAGTTCTTTGTATACTCTGGATATTAGGGCTCTATCTGAAGTGTGAGGAGTAAAGATTTGTTCCCAGGATGTAGGCTCTCTATTTACCTCTCTTATTGTTTCTTTTGCTGAGAAAAAACTTTTTAGTTTGAGTAAGTCCCATTTGTTGATTCTAGTTATTAACTTTTGTGCTATGGGTGTCCTATTGAGGAATTTGGAGCCCGACCCCACAGTATGTAGATCGTAGCCAACTTTTTCTTCTATCAGACGGCGTGTCTCTGATTTGATATCAAGCTCCTTGATCCATTTTGAATTCACTTTTGTGCATGGCGAGAGAAAGGGATTCAGTTTCATTTTGTTGCATATGGATTTCCAGTTTTCCCAGCACCATTTGTTGAAGATGCTATCCTTCCTCCATTGCATGCTTTTAGCCCCTTTATCAAATATAAGGTAGTTGTAGTTTTGTGGATTGATTTCTGTGTCCTCTATTCTGTACCATTGGTCCACCCGCCTGTTTTGGTACCAGTACCATGCTGTTTTTGTTACTATTGCTCTGTAGTATAGTTTGAAGTCTGGTATCGCTATACCGCCTGATTCACCCTTCCTGCTTAGCATTGTTTTTGCTATTCTGGGTCTTTTGTTTTTCCATATGAATTTCATGATTGCTTTCTCTATTTCTACAAGAAATGCCGTTGGGATTTTGATTGGCATTGCATTAAACCTGTAGAGAACTTTTGGTAATATCGCCATTTTGATGATGTTAGTTCTGCCTATCCATGAACAGGGTATATTTTTCCATCTTCTAAGATCTTCTTCTATTTCTCTCTTTAGGGTTCTGTAGTTTTCATTGTATAAGTCTTTCACCTCTTTTGTTAGGTTGATTCCCAAGTATTTTATTTTTTTTGAAGATATTGTGAATGGAGTGGTTGTCCTCATTTCCATTTCAGAGGATTTGTCGCTGATATACAGGAATGCCTTTGATTTATGCGTGTTGATTTTATATCCTGCCACTTTGCTGAATTCATTTATTAGCTCTAATAGTTTCTTTGTAGACCCTTTTGGGTCTGCTAGGTATAGAATCATGTCATCTGCAAATAGTGATAATTTAAGTTCTTCTTTTCCTATTTTGATGCCTTTAATTTCTTTCGTCTGTCTAATTGCTCTGGCCAGTGTTTCAAGAACTATGTTGAACAGAAGTGGAGAGAGAGGGCATCCCTGTCTTGTTCCAGATTTTAGAGGGAATGCCTTCAATTTTTCTCCATTCAGAATGATGCTAGCCTGAGGCTTAGCATAGATTGCTTTTACAATATTGAGGTATGTTCCTGTTATCCCTAGTTTTTCTAGAGTTTTGAACATAAAGGGATGCTGTACTTTGTCAAATGCTTTTTCCGCATCTATCGAGATGATCATATGATTCTTATTTTTAAGTCTATTGATGTGGTGAATAACATTTATTGATTTCCGTATATTGAACCAGCCTTGCATCCCAGGGATGAATCCTACTTGATCATGGTGCACAATTTTTTTGATAAGTTTTTGTATCCGAGTGGCCAGAATTTTATTGAGGATTTTTGCATCTAGGTTCATTAGAGATATTGGTCTGTAGTTTTCTTTCTTTGAAGTGTCTTTGTCTGGTTTAGGTATCAGGGTGATGTTGGCCTCGTAGAATGAATTTGGAAGTTCTCCCTCTTTTTCTATTTCCCGAAGTAGCTTGAAAAGTATTGGTATTAGTTCCTCTTTAAAGGTTTTGTAAAACTCTGCTGTATACCCATCTGGTCCTGGGCTTTTCTTAGTTGGTAGTCTTTTGATGGTTTCTTCTATTTCCTCAATTGATATTGGTCTGTTTAGGTTGTCTATATCCTCCTGACTCAATCTGGGCAGATCATATGACTTAAGAAATTTATCTATGCCTTCACTATCTTCTAATTTATTGGAGTATAAGGATTCAAAATAATTTTTGATTATCTTCTGTATTTCTGAAGTGTCTGTTGTGATATTGCCTCTTTCATCCCGTATGTTAGTAATTTGAGTTCTCTCTCTTCTTCTCTTCGCTAGCATGGCTAAGGGTCTGTCGATTTTGTTTATTTTTTCAAAGAACCAACTTTTAGTTTTGTCAATTTTTTCAATTGTTTCTTTTGTTTCGATTTCATTAATTTCAGCTCTGATTTTAATTATTTCTTGCCTTCTACTTCTTTTGCTGTTGTTTTGCTCTTCTTTTTCTAGGATTTTGAGATGAAGTATGAGATCATTTATTTGTTGGTTTTTTCTTTTTTTAAGGAATGAACTCCAAGCAATGAATTTTCCTCTTAGAACTGCTTTCAATGTGTCCCATAGATTCCGATATGTTGTGTCTGTGTTTTCATTAATCTCTAAGAATTTTTTAATTTCTTCCTTGATGTCTTCTATAACCCATTGATCATTCAGTAACCTATTGTTCATTCTCCAAGTGATGTATTCTTTTCCCTTCCTTCTTTTATCGTTGATTTTCAGTTCCATTCCATTATGATCAGATAGGATGCATGGTATTATCTCTACTCCTTTATATTGTCTAAGAGTTTCCCTGTGACATAATATATGATCTATTTTTGAGAAGGATCCATGTGCTGCTGAGAAAAAAGTGTAACTGCTTGATGTTGGGTGGTATACTCTATATATGTCAATTAAGTCTAGGTTATTAATTGTGTTATTGAGTTCTATAGTTTCCTTATTCAACTTTTGTTTGGAAGATCTGTCCAGTGGTGATAGAGGTGTGTTGAAGTCTCCCATGATTATTGTATGGTGGTCTATTAGACTCTTGAACTTGAGAAGAGTTTGTTTGATGAACATAGCTGCACCATTGTTTGGGGCATATATATTTATGATTGTTATGTCTTGTTGGTGTATGGTTCCCTTGAGCAGTATGTAGTATCCCTCTTTATCCCTTTTGATTAACTTTGGCTTGAAATCTATTTTATTTGATATGAGTATGGATACTCCTGCTTGTTTCCGAAGTCCATATGAGTGATATGATTTTTCCCAACCTTTCACCTTCAGCCTATGTATGTCTTTTCCTATCAAATGCGTCTCCTGTAGGCAGCATATTGTTGGGTCTTGTTTTGTGACCCATTCTACTAGCCTGTGTCTCTTGATTGGTGAGTTTAAGCCATTAACATTTAGGGTTATTATTGAGATATGGGTTGTTCTTCCAGCCATATTTGTTTATTTATGTTACTAAACATGGTTTGTTTTCCTCTTTGATTATTTTCCCCCCTTTAGTGTCCTACCTCCCACTGTTGGTTTTCATTGTTATTTTCCATTTCCTCTTCCTGTAATGTTTTGCCAAGGATGTTTTGAAGAGATGGTTTTCTAGCTGCAAATTCTTTTAACTTTTGTTTATCGTGGAAGGTTTTAATTTCATCTTCCATCCTGAAGCTTAATTTCGCTGGAAACACAATTCTTGGTTGGAACCCATTTTCTTTCAGTGTTTGAAATATGTTATTCCAGGATCTTCTAGCTTTCAGAGTCTGTGTTGAAAGATCAGCTGTTATCCTGATTGGCTTACCCCTAAATGTGATCTGCTTCCTTTCTCTTGTAGCTTTTAAAATTCTCTCCTTATTCTGTATGTTGGGCATCTTCATTATAATGTGTCTAGGTGTGGGTCTCTTATGATTTTGCACATTCGGCGTCCTGTAGGCTTCTAGGATTTGGGGTTCTGTCTCATTCTTCAAGTCTGGGAAGTTTTCTCGTATTATTTCATTGAATAGATTGCTCAATCCTTTGGTTTGAAACTCTGTCCCTTCCTGTATCCCAATGACTCTTAAATTTGGTCTCTTGATGTTATCCCATATTTCTTGGATGTTCTGCTCATGGTTTCTTAACAGTCTTGCTGAGCTGTCTATGTTCTTTTCAAGTTGAAATACTTTATCTTCATTGTCTGATGTTCTGTCTTCTAAGTGTTCTACTCTGCTGGTAGTATTCTCAATTGAGTTTTTAAGCTGGCTTATTGCTTCCTGCATTTCTAGGATTTCTGTTTGTTTGTTTTTTATAACCTCTATTTCCCTGTGTAGTTGATCTTTTGCTTCTTGGATTTGTTTATGTAATTCATTGTTGAAGTGATCTTTCATTGTCTGATTTTGCTGTCTGATGTCTTCCTTGAGACTCCAGATCATCTGAAGCATGTATATCCTGAATTCTTTATCTGACATTCCATCTGCTGCAGCTATTACCTCTTCTAATGTTGAGTTGACCTGCATTGCTTGTGGTCCTTTCTTTCCTTGTCTCTTCATACTGTTTGCGTTCCTTTCTACTTAGTGAAACTGTTGTGTTATTGAATTTTCCCCCTATATATTTATATTGGTCTTGTATAGTTGCAAAGTCTCCCTCGCAGGCGCGGGCGGCGGCTCTGTCCCACTGCGGGCCGCTAGGCTTGTTCTGTGGGTGGTCACAGTTCTGTCTACTTTGCAGGTGCAGGCAGCGGCACTGCCCCTCTGCAGGCCTCTGGGGCTGTACTGCCAGTGGGTCGCAGGTCCACCTACCTTGCAGGTGCGGGGGGGAGGGGGGGCGGCTCTACCCTTCCTCAGGCCACTGGGCCTGTTCTGTCTCTCGGTTGCAGGTCTGGCCTGTTCTGATGGTGGTCACAGTTCCACCTACCTGGCAGGCGCGGGGGGTGGGGGGCGGCTCTGCCCCCCAGCAGGCCCCTGGGCCTGCTCTGTGCGTGGTCACAGTTCCCTCTACCTTGCCGGTGCAGGGGGAGGGGGCGGCTCTGCCTCCCAGCAGGCCGCTGCTCCTCTTCTGCCAGTGGGTCGCAGGCCCGCCTACCTTGCAGGAGTGATTGGAAGCTCTGTCCCGCCGCGGGCCACTGGGCCTTTTCTGTCGGTGGTCACCTGGCAGGGGCGGGGGGTGGGGGGTGGCTCTGCCCCTCAGCAGGCCGCTGGGCCTGCTCTGTGCGTGGTCACAGTTCCCTCTACCTTGCCGGTGCAGGGGGAGGTGGCGGATCTGCCTCTCAGCAGGCTGCTGCTCCTCTTCTGCAGGTGGGTCGCAGGCCTGCCTACCTTGCAGGAGTGATTGGAAGCTCTGTCCCACCGCGGGCCACTGGGCCTTTTCTGTCGGTGGTCACCTGGCAGGGGCGTGGGGTGGGGGGTGGCTCTGCCCCTCCGCAGGCCGCTGGGCCTGCTCTGTCCGTGGTCACAGTTCCCCTACCTGGCAGGCGCGAGGGGTGGGGGGCGGCTCTGCCCCTCAGCAGGCCGCTGGGCCTGCTCTGTGCGTGGTCACAGTTCCCTCTACCTTGCCGGTGCAGGGGGAGGGGGCGGCTCTGCCTCTCAGCAGGTCGCTGCTCCTCTTCTGCCAGTGGGTCGCAGGCCCGCCTACCTTGCAGGAGTGATTGGAAGCTCTGTCCTGCCGCGGGACACTCGGCCTTTTCTGTCGGTGGTCACCTGGCAGGGGCGGGGGATGGGGGGTGGCTCTGCCCCTCAGCAGGCCGCTGGGCCTGCTCTGTGCGTGGTCACAGTTCCCTCTACTTTGCCGGCGCAGGGGGAGGGGGCGACTCTGCCTCTCAGCAGGTCGCTGCTCCTCCTCTGCCGGTGGGTCGCAGGCCCGCCTACCTTGCAGGAGTGATTGGAAGCTCTGTCCCGCCGCGGGCCACTGGGCCTTTTCTGTCCGTGGTCACAGTTCCCCTACCTGGCAGGCACGGGGGGTGGGGGGCGGCTCTGCCCCTCAGCAGGCCGCTGGGCCTGCTCTGTGCGTGGTCACAGTTCCCTCTACTTTGCCGGCGCAGGGGGAGGGGGCGGCTCTGCCTCTCAGCAGGTCGCTGCTCCTCCTCTGCCGGTGGGTCGCAGGCCCGCCCACCTTGTAGGAGTGATTGGAAGCTCTGTCCCACCGCGGGCCACTGGGCCTTTTCTGTCGGTGGTCACCTGGCAGGGGCGTGGGGTGGGGGGTGGCTCTGCCCCTCAGCAGGCCGCTGGGCCTGCTCTGTTCGTGGTCACAGTTCCCTCTACCTTGCCGGTGCAGGGGGAGGGGGCGGCTCTGCCTCTCAGCAGGTCGCTGCTCCTCTTCTGCAGGTGGGTCGCAGGCCCGCCTACCTTGCAGGAGTGATTGGAAGCTCTGCCCCGCCGCGGGCCACTGGGCCTTTTCTGTCCGTGGTCACAGTTCCCCTACCTGGCAGTCGCGAGGGGTGGGGGGCGGCTCTGCCCCTCAGCAGGCCGCTGGGCCTGCTCCTACCTTCCCTTTTAATGTGTGATTTTAGTAGCCTACTTCCACTAAAGTTGTGTGTTTTATAACCTTCCATTTTCTTTTTATTTATCTTTTTTATTATGCTGTCTTTTATGCCATGAATTAATAGTGAATCTTTTAAAATGTCATTCCATGGTTACAGAAGTAGTAGGTATTACTAAGATGAATTTGAGATACTTAAACCTATATCACTTTAACTTTACCGTCTAACATGCACAGTATTATACAGGATACCACCTCTATATTTTCATTTTGAGTTCTCAAATGAATAGTTATGAAGTTATCTTTGTTTACTCTTTGTACTCAAAAATGAGGAGGTCTTCAGAGAAATATAGGGGCAGGGGGTTTCTAACCATTCAAATACTACTAAGGAATCCTGGGAGATGGTAGAAACATTAGGCATGCCTAACACAAAATGACAAGTACTGGTATAGGGTACTTAGCACATTTGCTGTCACCATGCCTGCCACTGTCAGTGTGGTATTTAGATGGGTTATGATGACTACTTGGCATTAAGGGAGAGAAAAAAGGGACATGTGCCCCAGACTTCAGAAACCACGTAGGCTTGCTGTCAGCTAACCTAAGACCTGAACCTGAGTATACATGAGCCAGGTAAGGACAAGGGTGGATGATAAGGGGGACAAAGCAAGGGTGGTCCAAGAAGAGGAAACGGCACGTCCTTAAGCTTGAAAGCAGACAGTAGCACAACCCTTTTCAGGTGGTAAATATCATCAGAGTGACGGTGCACAGTGGAAGAGGTTGTGCAGTCAAGCAGGATATTGTAAGGCTGATAAAATGATTAGTTTTCATCCTGAGAGCAACAGGAGACTGATGAAGTATTTTAACTAGATGAGCTAGATGATCTAAGTCACAATTTTGTAAAAATGCTCTTTATTTGCAATTGTTGGATGGTTCAGACATAGGAAAGACTGACTGGTAGAAGGCCAGTTAGGAGGTTGAAAAGCTTTAATCAGGCAGCTGGTTTCTTTTAATTTCATTACCACTTGTCTGGGTACCCCCGTGTGTGTGTGTGTGTGTGTGTGTGTGTGTGTGGTGTAAGAATAGGGAGGTAGTTTCTCCATAGAGATTATATGAAAAGATAAAAAGGGATTCATTTTAAAATCCCTCTTTAATGAGAGTTCCTTCTGAATACAAGAAATAACACAATTTTATTTATTTATTTATTTTTTGTATAGGGTGCTGGAACTCGTCATAAGACGTTGATCAGAGTTATGGTCTCCCGTTCTGAAATCGACATGAATGAAATCAAAGCATACTATCAGAAGATGTATGGTATCTCTCTGTGCCAAGCCATTCTGGTATGTAGTGCTTTTTATAGTCTCACCTCCTCAAATGAAATTTCTTTTAGGAACATCTTCAAAAGAAGAACTGACCAAATACATAATTAAATCTGTAGAAAACTTAAAATCTTATTTTCTGAGATAAGGAAAATTATTTGCCTGTTATTTAAGTAACTGATTTTTTTTCACATTTCTTTCTTGTATTAGCTCTAGATTTACATTAACATTTTGTCTAGCATTTATAGGTTCATAGTGTGGCTGGAAGAGGTTTTTATGTTTCTTCAAATAGAAGTATTCAAATATCATTGTAATAACTTATTTTATTTTTTAAATGACAAAAACAAAAAAGAACTCATTGTATCCATAAATTTCATATATAAGATTAATTCAGTATATCTAGGTGAATACTTCGTCAATAAACTTTCACTGGCAAAATCTACTCACTAGTAATGGAGAACTAGTACATTTTTCAATTTAAATCATGAAAATGTTTACTTGCTCTTGCATAAATATTCAAAATATTTCAGAATTTTTACTAGCATAGACATCATGATTTATTTTGCAATTAAAATCTGTCAGAAGATAAAAGGCTTATTATTAAAATATTTTAATTAATTTTATCATGGTAAAATGTATGAAATATATGTTAAAGTTATCTCATTTGGATGTTGAAATATAAGACAGAAAGAAAAGTCAAGGATTTTGAACATATTGAAAGATTGATAACTATTTAAATTTGTATCCAATAACTAAAAACTACAAATAAAAAGTGAGTGATTCTGGTGAGTGAATCAAAATATTTTTCTCATATATATGAGGTTATATTTGTAATACTTTATTCAATCCCATATAATGTATTTTACCCTTAGATAAAAATGGCTCTAACATATAACATAATTAACTCAGGAAAGTTTATAATTTGAATCTTGAAAGCCCTTGCTTTTTGTACAACAATCCACACTTACCAGATTTTGGCTGTACATATTATTTAATTATACAAACAGTATTTTGATTATAGATCCCAGATCACTGAAGAACTGCAATGTATGATATAGTCTGTAAATATGCAATTTTTCTACAATTAAAAATATATTGTTTAAGATTTTGCATAGCACTAATGGTACACTATTTTTGAATCAACAGGATGAAACCAAGGGAGATTATGAAAAAATCCTGGTGGCCCTTTGTGGAGGAAACTAAACAATCCATTGATGTTCTCAAGCCTTCTCATCAGAAGATTGCTGAATTGTAGCTCTTCATTCTGTAACAGGGTTAACTAGGAAGGTTTGCTCAGTGGGATTACAAGTCTTGCTACCTACTTTCTGAAATATATAGCCTATAAGTCATTTTTATATCACAACTCTGTATAGTAGAGAGAAACTTTTTTTTTTAAAAAAAAAATATGTTTACCTTAAACCCTAAAACCCCATAAACAAGTTGTTCTGGTAACTACCTGAGAAAGGTACAAGTAGTTGAAAATAAAGTGTTACAAGACAATTGGTGTCATTGGCCCCTTATTCTGATTTTCTTTTATGTGTAATGCAGAGATTTAATTTGGTATCAAGGGACTGGAGCCTGAATGCTAATTGACAATTATTTAATGAAATCATTTTCACATGCTAAATTGAAGAAAATATTAATGGAGTTGGAAAATGAACTCCTTAACATTTTGTCATCTGAGTACAGATTACCAAGAGGCTGTCTGGATTTCTATTGCACCAACATTATAATTGACATCTGCAATATTTCATGGAGTAGTATAAAAATGAAATGGCAACACCAACAAAAAGTTTCTCATGTTTGTTTCTGGGCAATTGCATGTTGATTTTTTTCTAAGAAAACCTGTCAAACATATCAAAAGTGGTAATACCATTTTACTTTGCCATCATAAATGGAACAGTGGTTGAGTTTCTCCACACCCTTGCTAGAATTTGGTGTTGTCACTAGTTTATTTCTTATTGATGATTTTTGAGAATCCTTTGCATATTCTAGATAATAGTTATTTGCCAGATTTTCTCTGTTTGTAATATTTTCTTACAGTGAGTAGCTTTTTTTTTCATTCTCTTTATATTTAGGAATATTAAAAATTTTGTTCTTTTTAGTTGTACATTACAGTAGAGTCAATTTTGACATATATATACAAACATGACTTTTTGGAACAAAAGTTTAAAATTTTAATAAAATCCAATTTATTTATTTTTCTTTTGATAGATTTTACTTTTAATAGCATATTTACAAACTCTTCACCTAATTTGAAGTTCTGAAATTTCTTCTCCTTCCCAAAGTTGTGGGAAGAAAGGACATGTATGAGGAAGGAATGAGACTCAGTAAAAATTTACTTCGGATGCCAGGCCTTTGACAGGAGATAATTTTAATCACAAGTATCCAAAAATAACAAAAGTAAATACATCTTTTTTTTTCTTACAAATACTGTGATTCTTTTTTTTCCCCTGCCTGCCCCTTTCCTACCTTTCTTCCTCCTTCCTGCTTGCTTCTTACTTTTTGTGGTAAATCTAGTGAACAAAACAATAAAAGGCAATTTTGCATTATTTGCCAATATTTTTTTGTGATAGCATATGCCCTTTTAATAACCAGATTTAAAGAAAACATGGTTGAGACATGCAAATAGCAGCTATAAGAAATAAACATTTTTGTCAAGATTTAGGAGAAGGGGGTGAATAAAAAGGTGATAGTCTCAAGTTCCACAACAAGATATTAAAATTAAAGATCATGCTAAGAAATAAGGTCCCCCTGGTAAGGATATTTCTCTTGGTAAACTGTGGTGTAGGTAAAATTCTGACAATACTCTGTATGTAATGATTAAACTCAGGGAAAACTTGCTATCCCCTCTATTTGTCTTTCTAATTAAATGAATGGCTCAGATCTATCTGTGTTAAGCTCTTAATTCTTTCAAATAGTCTTTGGTTAAGTCTTCCTCCTGTTTTCCATAATCTTGTGCTGTAATTTCCTAATCAGCTGTCCTTGTTTTTCTCCAGGTTTCACAAGGGTAGGAACTATGCTTGTTCGATTCGCTTCTGTGTTTGTAGTACCTAACCCAGTCCTGGCTGATAATATATGCTTGAAAAATTAAATATATGAATGCACACACACATTAAGCATGCAGTCAGTATTTTGCATTGGCACAAACTCTATTACTTTTTTTTTTTTTTTTTGGCCTGGTACATTAGTTTTTCAAATTCACACACACACACACACACACACAATACTTGTTGGTTTTGACATGGAGAAGTAGAAACTAAATACTATCAATGATTAATCTCTCAAATAAAATAGTAATTATATCTAGAAGTAGTACAAGAGAGAAAATATGTCATGCTATAATACCTTCCCCGTGTACTAATTATTGGTCCTTCCATCTCTTTTTATTCTCAGGATGTACTTGCTTTATGTCTTTCATCTATGTCTAAAATGTTCCACAAGCTCCTCGCTCCTTGCTTATATATGAACTTTATCTATCCTCATTTGCATGCTTTTCTTATTATTAAATAATAAAGCAAATACCCATATATTGTACCCTGTGATACTTCTGATAATACCTCTGCCACTGGAGTTCCCAGGTCAATTCGTTCAAGCCCCCTTTATTTGACTCCCTTCTTCCTTTATCTCCTTGTTCCTTAATACCTTGTATGAAATGAACAGTGATAGTTTCTAGGAACATATCAAATAAGATTGTGGTCCTACATAGGTAACAGAAAAGATGTCTAATAATGGTGAAATAAATGGGATTTTTATTTTCGTCATCTTCCTCCCCCCAATACAGGAAAGACTGTTTGCATTGTTGCATTGGGTTAGGATTGAATGACAGCAGGAAATGCTCTGTTCTTTTGGCATTTCCAGTTAGTGGTTATCTCATTGTTTCAAAATGGCAGCCAGAGCTCCAGCAAGGAAAAAAAAATGAAAATAAAAAAGGGAAGTAAGAGAAGGTGGAGCCAGTTGCATATTTTCTCTCTCATTCTTTTTCCCTCCTAGAAAACTTTCTCCCATCCCCACCTCAGCAGACTGTGTTTTAAGAATCACTGATCAGATTGGAAATAGGGTGGCATAATTGGTCTCAGCCAGTGGTCTTCAATCAGGGCCAGGTTTGGCCCCCAGAAGACAGGACAATGTCAGGAGACATTGTGAAGCTACTACAAATGGGAGATGGTGTTACTGGCATTCAGTGGGTAGAAGCAGATGACACCTGTGAATATCTGACTACAACCTGCAGGACAGCAGCTCCTCCCCCCTGCAAGAATTACTTTGTCTAAGTTTCATGGAATTCTTATTAAAAATTAAGTCATATAACACTCTTGTCCATTTTATTATGGGTTATTCATCAAGGGAAAATCAAGCAAAATATTACTTACTATCTTGAGGAGAGGTCTAAAACTTACAAAATATTCCCAATTATTCTTCACATTAATTACAACATATTATTTACTTATTTTTATTGACTTACCCCATACCTTGCTCTCTTTTGTCTCTACTCTCATAGGCAACCTAGCATTAGTATGCATTTGATGTTTATCTCTAATTAGATATTTTTGTACACATTCTTTAATTTTGTTTTTCATCAGAATTGAATTCATAGTAAATTGCCTTTAGATCTGCAAAATGAGGTTGAACTCCAAGATGCTAGTTTGGTCTAGAATTTCATATTTTTTTTGGGTGGGGGCAGGTACTGGGGATTGAACCCAGAGGTACTTTACCACTGAGTTACAACCTCAGCTCTTTTAATGTTTTATTTTAGGACAGGGTCTCACTAACTAAGTTACTTAGGGCCTCCCTAAGTTGCTGAGGCTGGCTTCAAACTTACAATCCTCCTGCCCCAGCCTCCAAGCCACCGATATTACAGGTGTGCACCACAGAGCCTGCAAGGATTTCTATTTTTAATGAATAAATTTAGGATATCTGTACCCTTACTACTAGAATCTACATTTCAATTTTTTCACATTTCTTTCCATTAAATACTAACAATAACAATTGCAAAATTGTAAGTATAAAATGATTACCTTATCAAAAAGCAAATATGATCATCATTAGTACTTCTACCACCCAACAGTCCCACACCACACACACACACACACACACACACACACAGAGTTAACACTGCTTTGTTGACTTCCAATTGCTTTTAGGAAAGAGACAACTTTCTTATGGAGACAAATAATATGTGACATGACCTGGGTCTCACCCAGCGTCCCATCTTGGGTCAGCATGTTCTCTGGCACTTTCTGTACTCCACCTTTGTGGGTATTCTACAATCTTTACTTCTTCAAATGCTCACATTTTATACTTTCTCACTCTAAACATATCTGTTCTCCTCTCATTCTTGTTAACTTCAGTAATCCTAGAGCTATCAACTGAAGGCCCCTAACAGACATTTTTTAGCACTTAAGCCTCTATATTATAGTGCATTCCAGAGTTGTAATTATATGCTAACAGTTTTTCAGCATAATTACTTTTTGGCTCAGAGGATTGTATTCTATGAACAAGACTTAAGAATAATCATGTTTTTTTTTCATTTTGTTTTGTTTTTTGCAAGTGTTATGCAATATTGCTAGCCAAAGAAGAGGGAGAAGAAAAGACATTTGTAAATATTTGCTTAGGGCTTTTTATGACACAGGAGCAGAGTGGTTCAGAGGATAGTGACCTGGAAACCAAAAAGATCTGTCTAATCAAACTTCTACCGTGGCCCCAAAGGTAACAATTACCTTTTCTAATTTCTAGATTTTCATTAGTAAAATTCTGCTATCCCTACCTGCTATTCAGAGTTGCTACAAGGATTATATATGATAGAGTTAAAGCAATTGACAGTTAACAGGAAATAATCAGAGGAATAGCTGATATCAAGCCAATTAAGAGAAAGTGAAAAAATTCAATGCTTTCAAGTGCTAACATAATTGTTAATGATAGGCCAAACAGAATAATTGAATCAGATTTTAGTTTTCATCCACATTTGCTGATATAGATGGTAGAGATCTTGTGGTGATTAAATTTGGATTAAGCTAATTCTCAACTCCAAACTGAAATGACTTTGAATAATTGTATGATCATATATCGCGGAGGGACTCTAACCTAGGAAACAGATTCAGGTTCCCAGCAGGTGGAAGAAGATGCAAGACACAGTTAGAATAGTTGACATGCTTTATTCAGATGTGACAACAGCCTCTAGCCTCCAGCTTCAGCTTTAGCCCCCAGCCAGTTACATTTTGCCCCAGTCATTGCCATTTAGCCCCCGAGTCTTTTTCATAGGCCCTTTTTATATGTAGGCCAAACAGAGAATGTACACTGCCAACATGTTACATAAGTAGGTGCAGGCTCACAAGCAGACTTTTATGACCTTGAGTATGTAGGCTGAATCAGAGTGTTTCTGGCCTTGACTACACACTAACCACATAGAGCCAATTCATGGCTTTGGCTACATACTAAAAACATAACAAAACATCTCATAGTCCACCACAAGCCTCAGCAAGGGAGCCTAACTATAGCCATTTGGGGCCTGCCCCAACATCATATAAGAAATTCTTAAAGATGAATTTATGTGCCTGCTATAGCTGAACCAGAAATACTGGAATAGAAACAGCTGTTAATATCCAGAAAACCAAAAAGCAGTCATGTGGAAATGATCCTTTTTCCTTAGCTTTGATTCTAATGCTTGGAGATGCTGACTCAATAGCCAAAGTGACCCACCTTTTAAATACTTTCTGCGCGTTTGACATGTAAAAAAATGCTCCTGGCAATTATTATTACTGTTTAATTTCTGACTCTGAAAATGGGCTCAGAGGAGGTCAGTGTCTTCACAGCCATAACTCGGAATTAGGCAGTTTGAGTCTAATCCCAGCCCCAATATGCACTGGTAGTGGGGCTCAGTCTAGTTTCTTACGCTCTTTAAGCTGGGTTTGCTCATCAGTAAAATGAGAATATTAATGATCATGATACAAACTGAACGTGATCATCAGCATGCAACACACAGAAAACACTCGGTAAATTTTAATATATAGTAGCTACTGCTACTACGAGGATCTCCTAATGCATTGCTAAAAAAGAAATCTTCCTTTAATATGATAATTCATTATGAAATATCCTGTAATATTAGAAACAGTAGACCATTTCCAGTTGCTGCAAAGATAAATGTAGTGAATTTATCACATGTAGTCAACTAGGCTATGGGTTATATTCTTTATATTCTTATCTCACTGAAGATTATTAAATAGTGTCAGCCTTTTAAATAGTGGATAGCTTGTTTATAGACTGTCTTTTTGTATATTAATATAAAACTATAAATGGATCCAATGTAGGTGCAGGGAAAATGAAAAGGAGCAGGGTTCAAATTCAGCATATTAGACATGGGAGAAAAGAATAGAAATGAAAATGCCTTGAATACATCTGGGTATTAAAGATTACAGAGGTGTTACCCTTTCTGCTCCTGTTGAATTCAGAACCATGGCCACAGGTGAGACAGGTGGACCAGGGAAAGAAGCTGACTAGGCCTGGAGACCCCGGGGAGGCAGGAGAGGAGAACTGGTGGATCCACTCACAGCAGTGACAGCAGTATGGGCAGCTGGGAGTGGCCAGAGCTCTGTGAGGAACCTGTATCCGCCCCATTAGGTAGGAGGAGCTTTTTGGCTCCAGTGTGTCCACAACTTTTTTTTAACAATGTTCATAAGTGCTCAGACTCATCCTCCTCAGTCTTTGTGACCTGGACACCAGCACATTTTCTTCTGATTTTGAATAACTATTTGTTTCCAATTTGTGTAACTATAAGCTCATATGAACCTCATGGATTTTAGCTTAGAGAAAGTAGATTTTATTTATTTATTATCAGTGATTCCAGCTTAATAATGTCCCGTGATTCAAAAAAAAAAAAATCACATATTTTTTTCTTTAGGCCCAAGCAGAGGGGTCGACAGAAACTCAGGCTTAGTCCCAAGTTGAGTCATCAACCAATCAAACCACTCATCTGGAAAGAATACTGATTTTGGCTAGTCTACTGGAAATATGGAAATAAACTTTTTAGGCTCTTTTTCTAACTGGAAACAATTATTGTGGTTCCATTTTCATGGGGACTGTGACCACTGGAAAGTTTGTGTGGGCGGAATGCAAACCAGCTATTAATTTCAGATGCCTTAACTTTTATATTTTATTTATTTATTTTCCTAGACTTAAAATTGCTTTAATAACACACAAGCACAATTTTTTTATTCAAAATACTGATTTCATTTTCGGTGTTTATATTTTAAATATCTTTATCCTAGTTTATCTGGCAGTCTGTATGTCTTCCTTCTAGTCTCTGCATTCAGGGTCCTGCTTAGGACTTTCTAATTCTGATACCATGGGAGAGAAATAGCAAAGTACCCAAAAAACATACCTTCATAGTCATAGAAAAACCATATTTTATGAGTATTTTTAAAAGGAAAGAGAGAGGGTGAGAGAAAGAGAGATGGAGGGAGGAAGAAATTATTGGCTTTTCTGTAGTGGCCTTACATCATATTTTGAAAGGACAAGAGAATAAAGTTAAGCAAGCACATCTGCATAACTTGCAGAGCTGTGTGAAATAAAAAGATTAGGCTCCTTGTTCAGAAATTCTAAAGAATTTCAAGAAGGTGAGAGCCCATTAATAACCAAAATTGGACTTTTTGGTCATGGAGCCCTGTTCATCTGCACAGGCCATACATTTTTGAAGCCAACCCTGAATTTAGGTTATGTATTTTGTCTGAAAATTATTTACTTTTCAAGAACTCATACATTCTGCTTTAGGAGGGGGAGAAGTTAACTTTTCTGCATCTGCTGTGACTTCATTGGATCTGACAATTTACTTTTAGATACTCCTTTTATTTGTCTAGGAAAAACAGTGTAGTTTCTTAATTTCTCTTCCACCCTTTCCGTTGCTGGCTTTAGTCTAAGAATTTTAGGCATGCACTGGGAAAGGAAGTCATTGGAGAATATGAAGATGGAGGTCCATTGTCTTCTGACTCTTCTGTTTTTGTCCCTTATCCATCTCTTATCCTTCTGGGGATTACTTGATATTGGAAACTAAAGTCTATAGCTAGTAAACTTGGGTGGTGAGACATTGCCAGTTCTTAAAAGGACTATTATTAGTGGATTTTAAACTAGACAGGTCACCAGGTTAATTTTCCTACTAATATGTGGAAACTTGGAATAAAGACAAGATTAACCACAGTCAAAAGAAAAAAAAAAAGGGAGTATAATTTTCTCTAAAAATAAGCTGTGATTTGTGGAACCTTTATGACCTAGTCATATATGGTAGTTTTCCCAAATTTTTTTATACTTAAAAATAAGTCTTAATTCATGTTTTGGTGAGTTTTGTGGAAAAAAAATGAGACAAATAATAAATCAAACAAAATTACTTATGCTTAAAACCACAAACTTGACTTCCTATTAGTGGAAGTAAAGTTATAGTAAGCTCATTTATTAAATGATGTTGGTGTTAAAAGTGGGTACATTTTGCCCATTGTTTACTCTTATTTTTCTTAGTTCTGTTTTGATGTATTCAAAGGAAAATGACACTAATAGGGTCCATCATTGTTTAGTTGAATTTACAAATTTTACTTTTATCAGTTCTTTCTTATCTTTTTTAAAAGATTCAAGGATTTTCTATCATAAAAAATAAAAACAAAAATAAACAGTCAAGCTTAGCATACGCCAAGGCTTCTGGGGCCACCTAAGCTGAGGATAGCATTACTTACTTCCATTAGGTAATGGGGCTGGTTAGTGAAAACAGATACCAAGACAGAGCTGTGAGGAGGAAACTCTGTTCAACCTAAAATTCACGAAGTGATCCTGCTTCTGCGATTCCTTTTGGATGGTGAACATGTCCACGTGAGTTCTGATCAGAGTGTACATGTGGTGCTGTTTAGAGTGCAAAGACAATAATGCAAATGTATTGCCAGAACACTCGCATTTAGAGGCAAAGGGAACCATAATCCTTCCACAATAAAATGCTGATAAAAATGAGGAACTGTGTTTTAAAAACTCTGCTCTTAAATACATTTAATATGTAATTGTTATGTGAGCATTACTGTGTAGCATCCTAATATTGTTTTATGTTAGCCAATTGTTCCACAAAAATGAGGAAAGTGCTAAAAAATGATAAAATCGTAAATGAAGAAATTCCCCTACTTTTATTTGTTGGGGGAACTTAATGTTTTCTGACAGAAAGTACAGAATTGGACTGCGAAATTTTAGGCATGCTTCTAATGTTGTGCTGGGTGATGGAGGGTCCATCTGTCAAGGAAATAGTAAGACCATTATTAGATTCCAGTCATTAAAATTTTGACTTCAATATTTCCAAGGCTTTCCCCAGGAGAATCTTCCTTTTAAACACTAATAATGAGTTGGCATATTTTTTCAGATATATATTAGCTAGAGAACTTGGAAATGTAGCTTTCATATTGATTTGAAAAGGACAATTTCATAATTTATTTCAAAATGATAGATCATGGTGGAAGATTTTTGCCCCTGATTTCATCCAACTTTTGATCTTTTGCACCATCTAGTGGCAACATTTTGAACTTCCTCTTCACTGCATACAGAATAAAGAACCATGTGGTAAAATGTTTAAAAAAAAAATCTAGAAAGTATGCTCTATATCTGTATAGGATTTATAATCTAGCCCAGGACAAATTACCTGTATCCACTGAAAAGTATGAAAAATATTTTAGGAGGCTATAAAAGAATAAAAGCTTAACTACAGTGGGAAAACTATATATGTACTAGGGAAACATAATAATGATATTATACATTCATTATTTTATTTGTAATAAAGCATAAGAATGCAAACATCCATTGTCCATAATTCAGTGTAACATTAAGATTAATGGAGCATAGAGCTTTAGAAGTCACAGTCACACACATTTTTTTTTTGTCCCCCTTCTCATCCATAGTTCCTAAAAAGTACACCTTGGTGATCCTTTCCCCTATTTTACTCCTCACTACTCTGCCAAAATGACCTTGGAAACCATTTGTGAACTTATCAATCAAAATGACCACTTTTAGCCTCTATTTCTCTTTGCTATATTCAACAACTCTGTTATATCATCTTCTCCTATGAGTTTGGTCCTCTGATTTTCTCCTCTTTTCCCTTCCTCCCCACCTTCCATGGGTTCTGTGTCCCCTGACTACTCTCTTAAGTGTTTCATCTATGACCTAAGGTGGTTACTTGGCTAACTTATGGTCACATGACATCATCTGCATACTTGGTTTTATTTTCCATTGCATTTCCATGTCCTTCAAGCCTAAGGTGTGAACACTGACTTTTCACAGCCCACCTCCCTTGTATATCTAGTGACTTCTCCAACACTTGGATGATTCTTGCAAACCAAAGCTCTCTGTGTCCACCTTTCCTATCTGAAAATGAATTTAAGGCTTGCTGAGTAACAGAATAACCCTGTGAGAGATAGATAACCTCTGGCCACCATTACCAGGATCTTTGCACTGGTAGCAAATAGAAATTCAGGGACCCCAAAGACTGCCAAAGATCTAAGATTATTAAGGATGAAAACAAACAAAAGTTAAGGGTGTTTTACTAGGAATGTTTACTAGTAGAAGGACTCCTCTGGATTTTAACAGCCAAAAGTATCAATAAGAACTAATAACTCCATTTAGAATTCAGCACTGTGAAAACAGAAGTTTAGCAGAAAACATCCAATGTTTGAAAGTCTTGCTTCTTGTCTCCTGGTGCTATGCCAGTAGACACTTGGATTTATGGCAGATTGTCTAAAGCCAGTTCACACATAAACAAGAGATTTTCAATTACTTAAGACTATTAGCATTGATTGAGGGTGTATATATGACATGGCAAGCAAAATAAAAAGAGATCCTTGAAAATAAAAAAAAAATGTAAGGGGAAAAAAGCATCCATTGAAGGCACAAGAAATCCAATAATACTCAATCACCTCTTTCCAGGGATTCTTAAAATTAAAATATACCTTAAATTCTAAGATTTTTTTTTTTACATTGTTAACCTTTTATTCTTTCTCAGCTGTGTGAAGGAAAGAGAAAACCTATTTAGGACAAAAAATTGCAAGAGACACCTGGGAAATACACTGAATAATCATACCAAATTATTTATGCATGTTTTATTTGTACAGGTAAATAGGGACATAATATTAAGAAAGTTATGTGATATCATTTTTTTGGTATCTTCCCTCATTTAATATTTTCAACATATATTATTTTGAATTACTCCTTTTAAAAATTCATTTAAACTCCTTAAGTCACTTTTCCTAATTTTGTCTTTCTTTCATATATTGTCTGGGAAAGTACAATGCTCCACAGGATAAGGCATTTGAAAAATTTACATTCTTCTTCTTTAAATGATTAACTCAATATTTCTTACTAGAAACATAAACTTCTATTTCTTGGTTTATTAACTTTAGAGTGTATATGTTAATATCCCTATTGTAAAAGATGAAGTTAATAACTTTCTTACTCAATCTCCTTGGTCCTACCTACATTTATAACTGTTTGTTAAGTATATCATTATTTTGAGTTTTTCAGATTATTGTGTTTACATATTTAAATGTTGGTTCAGTTTGGGAATGTTTTTTGGCTCCTAATGAAAGAAAACTTGATTATTACTATCATGGCTTAAATGAGTAAGAATTTATTTCCTGCTCATAATAAGAAGTCTGGAGGGTATGGTTGTAGGGTTGGCCAAGACTTAATAACAGCAGGGCCTCTGGACAACTCTGCAATATCTTGGTCTTCTCCTTTATGGCCAAATAAACACCATGGATTATCATTCCTCTGATGCCATTACTTGGTGGCATATATTGCAGCCAGATGCAAATATGGAAACTCTACCACTCTCTATTTAGCCTTTCACTAATTACTCTGTAGGAAACCCTGCCCTTCCTGAACTTTGTCTACTCTGAGGTTGGCCACTTTGGGGAGCATGGCCACTTTCTTTTTCTTTTTCTTTTCTTTTTTTTTTTTTTTTTTTTGAGAGAGAGAGAGAGAGAGAGAGAGAGAGAGAGAGAGAGAGAGAGAGAGAGAGAGAGGGAGAATTTTTATAATATTTATTTTTCAGTTTTTGGTGGACACAACATCTTTATTTTTATTTTATGTGGTGCTGAGTATCAAACCCAGTGCCCTGCGCATGCCAGGCGAGCATATTACCGCTTGAGCCACATCCCCAGCCCAGCATGGCCACTTTCTATGGAAAGAAATTGTGGTTATTTTCTTCTCAGCCTTCTTCTGCACATGTTTTGATTTGCCTTCTATATGCCCATTTATACATCAATAAGAATCTATTGATTTTCTATATTATGGAAATTCAACATTTGTGTAACTGTAACTGATGGATGCTATATTTTCTATTTTTTTCCCATCATAAGTAATTTTCTCTTGGGTATATCTATTGTAATTTCAGGAAGACTGTAGTAAGGAGAGGATAAAAATTCCTGCGCTTAATTCAGTTTTTTGAACTAAAACTTTCTAAGCAGCTTTTAAAACTGTCTCTATGACCCTATACCTAACACACAGATATTTTACTTTTCACTTTGTGAATTAAAAGTTCACATAGGGACTAAAAAGTTGAATGGCAAGTACTTTTTAATTTAATTTGTCATATCAAGTGATTGACTCAAGTTGTTTGTTGAAAATCATCAATTATAGGCTCGGCATGAAGACTTGCCAGGAATTGTGTCTAGTATTATTTTCCATACACTCTAATTGTAATTTTTAAAAAAATTAAATAATTTAAGACCTACAAAAAAGTTTTAAGACTAGAACAAAGATTTATACCTTTATTTCAGATCCCCTAATTTGAAATTTTGTTTATTTATTTTTGGTATTGGGATCAAACTCAGGGGTGATTTACCAGTGAGCTACATTTTTACTTTTTGTTTTGAGACAGGATCTGGATAAGTTGCTTAGGGCCTCACTATGTTGCTGAAGCTGGCCTTGAACTTGTGATCCTACTGCCTCAGCCTCCTCAGTTGCTGGGATTATAAGTGTACACTATCCTGATGAGTTTAATTTTAGCATTTTGCCGTTTTTCCATCTTTTCTGTCTCCCCTGCACTCTCTCTCTTTTTCTTCTCGTACACACGAATTTGTTTTGAACCATTGGAAAACAAGTTTAAACATTATTCCCTTTATCACTCAATGCCTTAGCATGTGTTTCCTAAAGAACAAGGACATTTTCTGACAAAACCATAGTAAAATGATCAACATCAGGAAATTAACATTGACACAATATTTCTATCTACAGATCTATTTCATAGTAGAACCTTAAATGTTTCTGATACTATCTAGGCAATGGGAAAGTGCAGTGTCTTTTAATTTGCTACAGCATGATTAAGATTAGTTGTTCGGTTTAGGCTCTGCTTTTATAAAAATACCAGGCATTAATAAACATACTCTAAAAATTCGAGCTTTGCCTGAGCTTAAGTGGATTCTTAGAGCTCTATTAAAAGCGTTTTAGACCTTTGATAACTCATTAGGTTTTATTATTACACCAGTGGCCCCCCACAGTGGATCACTCCTTTATTACATTCTTTTTTTCTTTCTTTTTAAAATTTGTATATGACAGCAGAATGCATCACAATTCTTATTACACATATACAGCACAATTTTCATATCTTCGGTTGTATACAAAGTATATTCTAGTATCTTGAAATTCTTCTTAAAGCTTATGATGATTGAAGTTCAATTTTTAATTGGAAATAATTTATTAATATGTCTTCTCTATTAAAATGCAGGCACTGTTTCTAAAAATGAAATTCTAAAAATATAATATAGTTGCTAGAGGACAGAAAAGGCTCCATAAACATTGTTGAATGAATAAACATACACATTCCTTGTCCTGAGGCCATATAGCTTTGTCAATCTAAGAAATATTGATTT
This sequence comes from Marmota monax, assembly GCF_021218885.2. Classification (NCBI taxonomy): domain Eukaryota; kingdom Metazoa; phylum Chordata; class Mammalia; order Rodentia; family Sciuridae; genus Marmota; species Marmota monax. The sequence continues at coordinate 3,791,754 of NW_026693595.1, read as the reverse complement.
TCATTTATTTATTAACACATTCAAAAATATTTATTTGACAAATGTTATGTTTTGGGTATCAGAAAATCCATATATTTCTTAAGTAGTACTATCTTCATTGTTTTTCTATAATGTATGACAAGTATGGATGGTCTACATTAGACTACATGACTGTACCCAATAAAACCTAAGTAGGTATAATGAGAAATACTGTTTATATTTGCTGAGGAATCTTAGTGTGGCATGAAATTAAAATATGCATTTTAATATTTTATTTAATTTGTAAGCATTAGGGATGCATTAAAATAAATTAAAACATGGACTATATTAAAACTATGATCTCCCTTTTAAAGAATATCTTTAAAACTTTAAGAATACTTCAAGAAAAAAATGAAATTTCATCGATCAGTTTAAGTGTTGTTGTTTTTCAGTCTGTATTCAATCTCCTTTATTCACCAGTGTTTAAAATGTCACCACATTTACAAAGTTTACTGTTTGTTTCTTGTATATTATATTATATTATATTAATAGCGGATAGTGAACTTTTAGTGCCAAAGAATTAAAATCTTAAAAAGGAATAATATTTCCAATATTTTAGATTACTTAAAATTAGAAAAAATGATTATTTTTGACATTACAAATTTTCTAAAGTGCTTTAAAATATAGTGTTAAAAACCTACAAACTTTTTTATCCTTAAAATGTGTGCATACACACATAGTTATTAGGTACAGAGAGAAAAAGTCCCCATAACTTAAAATTTAGGCAAGGATGCATGACATGATGAATGAGATTGACCATCTATGTAAGTTAACTAAGGTATTAGCTCTGGAACACATTTCTGGCCCCAGTAGGGGTACAATTCACAAAGTATGATTGCAATATTTCACCTAAGGAAGTGAAAGTCTAATCTTTTCAGAATGTTAAAAAAAAGACTAAGGGTAATATAAACAGAGACACTATAAAGTGTAAGACTAATAGGCAAGAAAACTAAAATAGCAGGAGTCAAAAACAGCTCAGAGAAGCAGGTCCCCAGATTTCGAGGACATAGTTGCTTCATCATCTGAGTGTGTCTGTATGTGCTCAAGTGTGACATAACAACATTTTGATCAGTAGGCAATCAATTAACTATGCAACAACAAAATCACCTAACAGCACATTTCTCAGAATATATCATTGCCATCATTAAGGACCATATTACTCTATATATGAACAGTTCAATTCATATTTGCTACCTTATTTAAAACTCTATTTTCTGTCTAGAGTATACATTTTATTTCATAATTTGTAGTTATTTTGTTAAACTGCTCATGCTTTCTTTCTAGAATGCAAAGTCTATAAGAATATGTATCTGATTTGATGCCTGTTATATCCTAATTTCATGTGTCCAAATATATGTCCTGAATTAATATGTTGAAAAGTTTACTTTATCATAATGTCCCTGTTTGCTCATAATGAGGTTAAAGTGATTAAATGAGATAATCTCAGTAAGGTTCAGATATACAAATATTATTACTTTTCTATTTGTTGTTGCTGCTCTGTTTTTGCGATTGATATTATCAGTGTTATTATTATTGTCAAAGAGAAGAAAGCCAAGGAAGGGTACTGGGAGGGAGGATGGAAGGAAAAAAAAACAGGAGAAGAAGGAGAGAAAAAAGAAAAAAAGAAGAAAGGAAAGAAAAGAGACAAAGAAAAACCAAAAGGAGAAGGGAAGAGGAAGAGGAGAAAGAAGTAGAGAGAAGCAGGAAGGGAAAAAGTGACACAAATGTCATTGGACTTTGACATACACTGGATCAAAGGTTTGTCAAGGCTCCAAATGCATTCAACATTTGAACTGAAAGAATTTGATGGCAAGTTCTTTGGGCAGCACATTCCAGAGTTACAGACTCAGAAAAGACTTCATACATGTTTTCAATTTTGCATTGATCAATAAGCATTCGGATTTCCATGGTACACCAACAAAGCTGGGCTTCAGATGCTCAAAACATAAGAACTAGGCTCTGCAATAGGCTGACCCCACACACTGCTGGAGGCTCTGTTGGTGGTAGTGGCCAGCTTCACCTGGCCAGGTGATGACTATATATCTGCCCTACATAAACAGATTTGCTACTACAAGCTGAATAATGGGATATGAGTTGGAACATTAGATAAAATGATCTTTCATTTGTGTTAACAGTAACAAAAATAAAATCAAGAACATTTGAAACAGACATTCTTCAATTCTTGGTTACCTACTGCGAAAGCTTTTTGATTGAGGTTCCAATTAAGTTATGAAGAGGAAAAAGAGTAAGTATTCTGTTTTAGCCTTCACTTTTTCAGGGAAAAAATATCATTTATTTTCTTATCTGTGTATAATATATGCTAGTTTCCTTGGGTGTCTCAGCTATAAAATTGATAAAAGATTGTCTTATGGGAGATGAGAAATGTAGTGGGTAATTTACTTCTTAGATCAGGTAAAAGACTCTATATGTAAATAATACAATTTTAATTTTATTGCAGTTTCTAACCGCCTCTTCTTCAATGCCTTGCTAAGAAACAAAACAAAACAAAACAAAAACACAGCAAACACTAAAAACAAAAGGCAAGCTTTGCATATAGGTATCAGATCACAGTAGAGGATAAACTTCCTCTGAGCTAAGTGGCAATTTTTTTCCTTTACAAAGACTGCGGGATAGGGTCCAATGTGATTAAGGGAGCATCTATTCTTCTTAGCACAGCATTTACATTTTAAAGGAAAACTCAAAGTGCATTCTGAGACAAATTTGTAAATACTACTACTGTTCCTCTGGTGGTAAAGTAAAACATAATAGCACATTCGAGGTCAGATTCGCCACTAGATGGAGATGTTGTCATTTAGAGAAGAGAGAAATGTCTGAGTTACATTTTTATTTTTTGCTTTCGGAATCAAGAGAAATTATGTATGTCCTCTGTGACCCGCAGCACGCATTTACTATCGCCCACCCTCCCCCCAACACACACATACACACAATAGTGCGCTAGTTTGATAGCCACAAAGCAAAACTAAAAGACAACACACCATCTCATGAGTTAATAATGGATTGGCCACAGTGGAGCTGCAAAATAAATTCAGAGAGAAATATCCAGCTATGAGTCTGACATTGTAATTACAGGAGTGGAGCGCAGGTTTCTCTTGAAGCATCAGTGCGTTTTACATGGGTAGGATAGAGCCATAATCCGATCAGCGGCAACTGCCACAGCAACAGAAGGACCCTAAAAATAGGCCCCCTCTGGTAATCTGTCTGGATTACTAAATTCAGTGACTGCTTGGCAACAAATCAGGGAAATGTTTGCGGAAAAGGATTTAAATATATCATGAAGTTCTATCTGCATCATAGAGAAACTCATAAGGCCCCTAATTCAGAGCTACTGCTGCAGGGCTGCTTCCAAACAACCAAGCTCATTTTGTCACAACATCACCTTTCTGTCCCGCCTCTGCCTCTTCCAATGTAGTCATCTTAAATCCATTAGTGGGGGTGGGGGAAAAGACTTCAAAGGAAGCCCTCAGAATCTGCACTCTGATGCCCACATTTTACACCGTGGTGTCCTTATAGGTCCCATTTTATTTGATTAATGGTTGTACAGAAATTTACCAGGAAATAATTTGGATTCTTGTAAAAACATTGTTTGAAATAGATGAAGGTAGGATTTTTTTTTTTTAAACTATGCAAAGATGCATGAGGCACAGTCTTAGGTCTATAAATAGAAAGTAGCTTAATATTTTGGGTGTGTGCTGTCACTGATCAGAGAGATAGATACTCGTGTTGACCATCAATCACCTCAGAACTCAGATTCAGATTTTAAAATCAAGCAAGACTAGGACTCCTGTTGTAAAAGACAACACACCATATTTCTGGGCATTTAGGATCCATTATTTTGTGGGCTGGCACTGCAGTTGTTTAACATGTCAGGATGCTGCACACAAGTCTTTTGACTTTGAAGCTTCACATTACCTTTTTGGACAGAAAAGCTCCCCACAGTTCCCTTACTCGGTCCTGGGATATTTGGAATGCTGCTGTGTCCTTCCATGCCTGGCACTAGTCACTGTCTACCCACTTCCTCAGGACGTTTCTTACACTCCTCCAAGATGCTTCATTTCCCGCCCCCTCATTCTGGTCCCCCTAACAATCCCCACAGTCTTCCCTTTAAAGCTGTTCATTGGAAAGCTCTTGGAGGAATCAGGGAGTGAACAGATCACATATATGGGAACAATCAAGCACTGCAGGCCAGGTCTCCCTTCTAAATCTTCTGCCTCCCCTTGAGGCTATTGAATGCAAATTCAAGAATATTTAAACACTTAATTTAAAAGGAGAAAAAATAATAACTGGTTAAAAAAAATCAGTGATTATTCTAGAATGTGTTTGTTACATGCTTAATACTTAAGTCACAGATACTGAAAATATTGCCTATTTTTTTCAAGTTAACAGTGATAGCTTTGATGAAAGCCAAAATTACAACTCAAATGGTTTAAAGTTAATTGATTCAGGCATAATTACTTCTATTATTGTCTCACCTAAAATTAATAATATGAACAATTTGAACAAGTAGACCAAGATTTTACCATCATCTGTTGGATACATAGATATTTTACCTTAAAAATTCTGATATGAGCATATTTTGATTTGTCTTTTAATCGCCATACTAACTCCTGAGCTGTGCAGGTAACATATGTGAATATTAATTTTACATAGGATAATATTCCTCAACAGTTATAAAACACAAAGAACTCCGAACAGTGTCTCAAGTTAGCATTGTATAAGATAAATGCATCTATTTTCACATTTTTTGTGGGGAATGATAAGTTCCTTTTATTAATGAAGAATCAGATATTCTAAGATTATCATTGCTTTTCTTTTAGCAAATGTAGTTTCAGAATCTTATCAATTTTGGACATTTTTATACTAGCCTATAAGAGTTGTAGACTCATCATCAATATGAATCTGTACTTACGTCACAATAATAAGGAACTGTCAAACAGGACAAATTATAGCCAACCTGTAGCAAACTTTCTTGGGCCCTATAACTTTTACCAGCAAGGTACCAATAGTTTTTGACACCATTGTGAATAATAATAATGTTAATGAAAACTGATGTGTTGTATAGCAGAAAAATATTTAGGGATGATACCAGTGAAACATTTGAACTGTGTTTTCTTGTAAATAATGAATTTAACCTGCACCGGCAATGTAGAGGGAACTGTGACCACGCACAGAGCAGGCCCAGTGGCCTGCTGAGGGGCAGAGCAGCCCCCCACCCCCCGCGCCTGCCAGGTAGGTGGAACTGTGACCACTGACAGAAAAGGCCCAGTGGCCCGCGGAGTGGCAGAGCTTCCAATCACTCCTGCAAGGTAGGCGGGCCTGCGACCCACCGGCAGAAGAGGAGCAGCGGCCTGCTGAGAGGCAGAGCCGCCCCCTCCCCCCCGCGCCTGCAAGGTAGACGGAACTGTGACCACCATCAGAACAGGCCAGACCTGCAACCGAGAGACAGAACAGGCCCAGTGGCCTGAGGAAGGGTAGAGCCGCCCCCCCCCCCGCGCCTGCAAGGTAGGCGATCCTGCGACCCACTGGCAGTACAGCCCCAGAGGCCTGCAGAGGGGCAGTGCCGCTGCCTGCGCCTGCAAAGTAGACAGAACTGTGACCACCGACAGAACAAGCCTAGCGGCCCGCAGAGGGACAGAGCCGCCGCCCGCGCCTGCGAGGGAGACTTTGCAACTATACAAGACCAATATAAATATATAGGGGGAAAATTCAATAGCACAACAGTTTCACCAAGTAGAAAGGAACGCGAACAGTATGAAGAGACAAGGAAAGAAAGGACCACAAGCATTGCAGGTCAACTCAACGTTAGAAGAGGTAATAGCTGCAGCAGATGGAATGTCAGATAAAGAATTCAGGATATACATGCTTCAGATGATCTGGAGTCTCAAGGAAGACATCAGACAGCAAAATCAGACAATGAAAGATCACTTCAACAATGAATTACATAAACAAATCCAAGAAGCAAAAGATCAACTATACAGGGAAATAGAGGTTATAAAAAACAAACAAACAGAAATCCTAGAAATGCAGGAAGCAATAAGCCAACTTAAAAACTCAATTGAGAATACTACCAGCAGAGTAGAACACTTAGAAGACAGAACATCAGACAATGAAGATAAAGTATTTCAACTTGAAAAGAACATAGACAGCTCAGCAAGACTGTTAAGAAACCATGAGCAGAACATCCAAGAAATATGGGATAACATCAAGAGACCAAATTTAAGAGTCATTGGGATACAGGAAGGGACAGAGTTTCAAACCAAAGGAATGAGCAATCTATTCAATGAAATAATATGAGAAAACTTCCCAGACTTGAAGAATGAGACAGAACCCCAAATCCTAGAAGCCTACAGGACGCCGAATGTGCAAAATCATAAGAGACCCACACCTAGACACATTATAATGAAGATGCCCAACATACAGAATAAGGAGAGAATTTTAAAAGCTACAAGAGAAAGGAAGCAGATCACATTTAGGGGTAAGCCAATCAGGATAACAGCTGATCTTTCAACACAGACTCTGAAAGCTAGAAGATCCTGGAATAACATATTTCAAACACTGAAAGAAAATGGGTTCCAACCAAGAATTGTGTTTCCAGCGAAATTAAGCTTCAGGATGGAAGATGAAATTAAAACCTTCCACGATAAACAAAAGTTAAAAGAATTAGCAGCTAGAAAACCATCTCTTCAAAACATCCTTGGCAAAACATTACAGGAAGAGGAAATGGAAAATAACAATGAAAACCAACAGTGGGAGGTAGGACACTAAAGGGGGGAAAATAATCAAAGAGGAAAACAAACCATGTTTAGTAACATAAATAAACAAATATGGCTGGAAGAACAACCCATATCTCAATAATAACCCTAAATGTTAATGGCTTAAACTCACCAATCAAGAGACACAGGCTAGTAGAATGGATCACAAAACAAGACCCAACAATATGCTGCCTACAGGAGACTCATTTGATAGGAAAAGACATACATAGGCTGAAGGTGAAAGGTTGGGAAAAATCATATCACTCATATCGACTTCGGAAACAAGCAGGAGTATCCATACTCATATCAAATAAAATAGATTTCAAGCCAAAGTTAACCAAAAGGGATAAAGAGGGACACTACATACTGCTCGAGGGAACCATACACCAACAAGACATAAGAATCATAAATATATATGCCCCAAACAATGGTGCAGCTATGTTCATCAAACAAACTCTTCTCAAGTTCAAGAGTCTAATAGACCACCATACAATAATCATGGGAGACTTCAACACACCTCTATCACCACTGGACAGATCTTCCAAACAAAAGTTGAATAAGGAAACTATAGAACTCAATAACACAATTAATAACCTAGACTTAATTGACATATATAGAATATACCACCCAACATCAAGCAGTTACACTTTTTTCTCAGCAGCACATGGATCCTTCTCAAAAATAGATCATATATTATGTCACAGGGAAACTCTTAGACAATATAAAGGAGTAGAGATAATACCATGCATCCTATCTGATCATAATGGAATGGAACTGAAAATCAACGATAAAAGAAGAAAGGGAAAAGAATACATCACTTGGAGAATGAACAATAGGTTACTGAATGATCCATGGGTTATAGAAGACATCAAGGAAGAAATTAAAAAATTCTTAGAGATTAATGAAAACACAGACACAACATATCGGAATCTATGGGACACATTGAAAGCAGTTCTAAGAGGAAAATTCATTGCTTGGAGTTCATTCCTTAAAACAAGAAAAAACCAACAAATAAATGATCTCATACTTCATCTCAAAATCCTAGAAAAAGAAGAGCAAAACAACAGCAAAAGAAGTAGAAGGCAAGAAATAATGAAAATCAGAGCTGAAATTAATGAAATCGAAACAAAAGAAACAATTGAAAAAATTGACAAAACTAAAAGTTGGTTCTTTGAAAAAATAAACAAAATCGACAGACCCTTAGCCATGCTAGCGAAGAGAAGAAGAGAGAGAACTGAAATTACTAACATACGGGATGAAAGAGGCAATATCACAACAGACACTTCAGAAATACAGAAGATAATCAAAAATTATTTTGAATCCTTATACTCCAATAAATTAGAAGATAGTGAAGGCATAGATAAATTTCTTAAGTCATATGATCTGCCCAGATTGAGTCAGGAGGATATAGACAACCTAAACAGACCAATATCAATTGAGGAAATAGAAGAAACCATCAAAAGACTACCAACTAAGAAAAGCCCAGGACCGGATGGGTATACAGCAGAGTTTTACAAAACCTTTAAAGAGGAACTAATACCAATACTTTTCAAGCTACTTCGGGAAATAGAAAAAGAGGGAGAACTTCCAAATTCATTCTACGAGGCCAACATCACCCTGATACCTAAACCAGACAAAGACACTTCAAAGAAAGAAAACTACAGACCAATATCTCTAATGAACCTAGATGCAAAAATCCTCAATAAAATTCTGGCCACTCGGATACAAAAACTTATCAAAAAAATTGTGCACCATGATCAAGTAGGATTCATCCCTGGGATGCAAGGCTGGTTCAATATACGGAAATCAATAAATGTTATTCACCACATCAATAGACTTAAAAATAAGAATCATATGATCATCTCGATAGATGCGGAAAAAGCATTCGACAAAGTACAGCATCCCTTTATGTTCAAAACTCTAGAAAAACTAGGGATAACAGGAACATACCTCAATATTGTAAAAGCAATCTATGCTAAGCCTCAGGCTAGCATCATTCTGAATGGAGAAAAATTGAAGGCATTCTCTCTAAAATCTGGAACAAGACAGGGATGCCCTCTCTCACCACTTCTGTTCAACATAGTTCTCGAAACACTGGCCAGAGCAATTAGACAGATGAAAGAAATTAAAGGCATCAAAATAGGAAAAGAAGAACTTAAATTATCACTATTTGCAGATGACATGATTCTATACCTAGCAGACCCAAAAGGGTCTACAAAGAAACTATTAGAGCTAATAATGAATTTATCTGTATGGCTATTAAACCTTACTCATCTCTAAATATATTCAATGAAACAGCCCTATGACATAAAACAAACTTCTGAATTCATTATAAAAATAGATTTTTATTGATATTTGTCTCTGCAACTAAGTAATTAACTTTATATAACATTCTCTTGCAACTAAGTAATTAACTTTATATAACATTCTCTTTTATATGATCCAGAGGCATAGAGTTTTCTGGTAGAATCTCTAGAAGATATTTACTATTTCATATATTACTATTATTAGGGTCAACAAATATGAAAAATTATGTTGCTATTGCTTGGGAATAGCTACTTTATCTGTGTTTTTTCCCCCTTTCCTTTTGATTTCTTGAATAATTGAAAATTGTTTTTCCACAGATATATTGAATATTAAACTCAGGTGGGAGGGTTGTTTCATTTGTTTCAAATAATGTGCATTTTGTCCAAACAAGTGTTATATTACTTATAGAAAAATACAGAAATTAGTGAAAATCAAGTCAAAGAATAGTAGCTGAGCAACCATACATAAGAAATTTTGTTTTATGTAGATAAAATGCACAAGTATGAAGTGTTAAGCTCAATTAATTTCATAATTACTCATCACTTTGTAAGTGAAAGAATACTAACAGAATATTTGTCAATATTTAAGAGCATGGCAAATCCTAAAGTGTGTCTTTCCTCAGTCCTTGAGCTTTTTGATCTCTCTATAAGATTAGGGAATATTGGTTGAATATCAGTTTTTTAAATACTCTTTTCATTTTTAAATTACTGTATTTTTTCTTTCTCACTTCCAAATTTTGTTTACCCATTTTCTTACCTTTCCCACTAACTCAAGTTCTTCACCAAAGTGAAGTCTTTGAATATAGAGATTCCATGTGAGAAGGATACCATCAGAAGGAATCTCTTTTAAAGTTTGTACCCCATATGGCCCACAGTCTTTAGAACATTTCAGCCAATTGATTTCACTTCTTACTATCTACATATGCTCTACTGGAATAAGTTTCTGTCTGAGTAAAGATTTAAGATTGTATTTTAAACTTCAAAATTAACAAATATTTATGAGCTCCTTTGTATGAGTAAAGCATTGTGCTAATGTTGTGGAGAACCCAAACAATAAGACATAATATTTGCCTTTAAGGTACTTCAGATAAGCTAAGGGGAATGAAAATGGCTCCATTGGAGCAAAGGAAAATATCACAACCGATTAATTGTACAAACTAGAGCAAGAGACACATGTAGGTACGTCTTCAAAGGGATATTGTTTTTTAAGACAGGTCTTGAAATATTTGAACTATTTCCACAGGCAAAGTAACCAGGACTATAGAGAAAGAATGCAGTACATATGCAGAAATGTCACAAATATATAAATAGATGCTGGTTGGTGAATTTGTACATCCAGGGGTAATTTTGTTTCCGGTTTATTATATAAGTTATTAATGGATTATTCTAGCAGTGCTACTAAAAAGATAACTGAAAGTTGATTTGATCACAGAAAATTGAGAGTAGAGCTATAGATATAAAATTGGTTTTCATACAAGTAAAAATAAAGTGCAGTGACAGTAAGATTCTCTAACAGAAAAAGCATAAAGTAAAGAAAATTAGACACAGGTCATTGAGAATATTTCATTGAAACAGTTTGTCTCAACTCTTGTACCTAAAGGAAATACCTCTCAGTTTATCATCCTATACAAAATACTGGTTCTTTATAGATTTACTTATGAGTTGTCTACAACACAGTTACTTCAAAAGGCTGACTTAGGATATTTGCAAGCGATATCCTCATGGTGTATTTATCAATAGAAAGAAAATTATTTGGGTCATATTTCCCTCTCCTGAAATGCTCTCTTTGAGTAACTATTTATCTGTTTCCTTTTTCTCCTAACAGAGGGTAATTCAAAAGTGTTGACTTGAATAACTTTTCTATGAATTGCAAAACTAAGACTAATCAGACTGTCCATTTTTTCACGCAAATGTCCTTTTAAAGAAACCCATATGATAAATTAATGCTTGAGGCTCGTCAGCAGCAGCCTGTTAACCTTTCCCTTTTATTGATAATTGTTGATCAGAAAGTAAAATCTATGCACTTCAGTGTGCTTTTACTTTTTACTGTGGAAATACTTGGATTCAGAATCACTGATGGTATGAAGGTACTCTGCTTTGGTAACTGGCAATATCTAAATATTTCATTGATAACTTGCTTTTGCTGAAAGAAAATAAACCCAGACTTTATAGCTTTACAAGATTTGTTTTTAGTTCATGATTTTTGGTTTGGTCATTAGGACTGTTTTTAGCCAGGGAATCCCTTATCATAAATGTTGGCTCCCTCCTAAAGCTACAGTCAGCTAGTGGCACACCTGGAGTTTGTTGGTTCCAGAGGGCTTCCCTCAAGGTCTGACGGTTGTTTGAGGTGAGCAATACCAAGCCAAACCGTGTGCCTCTAGCATTTAGCAGACTAGCCTGAGCCTCTTCAGATGGCAGCTGGGTTTCAAAAGCAGCAAAATAGGGACCCAATGTGCAAGTACTTTTCAAACCTCTGCTTGCACCACGTTTGCTAATGTCCCCATGGACAGTCAGTCACAAATCCAGACTAGATTCTATGGAGGGGGAAGGAAACTGGCTCTACCTCTTGAATTGGAAGAGCTACAAAGGATTTGTGGCTATGTTTTTGCAATCTGGCATCTGCTCTATTTTGATGATTTCAATTTTGTTTTTACTTTGCCTTATATTTTGTTCAACCTCTTTCTTTACTTATTATGATGCAAATTCTGGAAAGTACATAAAATATACACTTAAAATTTAATGAATAATTGTAATGTGAATGTCTAGTACACCACCCACACTGAGAAATAACCAGGTTAATAAAACTCCTAAAACTCCCTCCTGTTGCATCCTCATTCCTATCTTGCCTTCCATAGTAAACCATAGTAAAACTCTTGGTTTTCTGTGTATTTTTACTATACATATAAGTAATGACATTTTGTTGGTTTGGTAATAATATCTTTTTGAATGAAGAAATACTAAGTGTACTTCATTTCTCTAATATTATTCATAATGCTGCCTATAGCTACAGATCTTTGACTTTTCTTACAATAGAATTTTCTACACACATCACATTCTGATGAACATTAGGTTCTTTCCATATTTTTATTTTTATGAACTATGTGGCTATAGATTCATAAAATCTTATTGAGAGATATTTAAAAACTGAAAAATCTAATTAAATGGAACAAACCATCATGTTCTTGTTTGGGAGAGTATAATTTTAAAGAGGTCAATTCCCCAAGATCAATTTATAAATCCAGTATAATTTCAAGAGAACTTTCAACCCTCCCCCCCCCCCAAAAAAAAAAACCCTATTGTTAACACTGCTGCCAAATTAATCTACCTAAAATTCTGTTTTTATCTTGTCATTTCCTGCTTAAAACTTATAATGATTCCCTACTCTCCAGAGCTATGCTATTTAATACTGATACCACCAGCCTCATGTGGCCACTTAAATTTAAATTTTAATTAATTAAAATTAAGTAAAATTAAAATTCACTTTCTCAGTTGCACTAGCCACATTTCATGTGCTCCACAGCCACATGTGTCTACAGATATGAAGTACAGTACAGATATGAAGCTTATACCTCGTTATAGAAATCCCACTGAGCAACATGGTCTGATTAAACCTATTGACTCAAATCCCTCCAAAAGTTTGACATCATTTGTACCTGGAACTAACTACTTTTACTTCCCAACTTGGGTGAACTCTTCACCCTTTCCATTCTGAAATTCAATTGGTCAACTGTTGTGCTTCTTCTCTTACTTAAGCTAAGTTCGATTTCAAAACAAAAATGATAATTAACGTCAGCACAATTTTTGTAACTTATGTCAATGTGTTCTGCTGTGCATTCTTTCAGACTTTCTGCTTGTGGATGTTTCAAGTGGGATAGAGGTTTTCTTGATGATAGGGCTGTAATTGCTATGTCTGTGTATTCTCTCTTACACTGTCCCTGCTGGGCTCTTGCCTAATCATCATAACCAGTTCCAGTAGATGACGACATCATCAGTCCCCCAACAATGTCATCCAGTCCCTGTGGTACTTTCCTAGTGAAAAATACATCTCTCATCAGTAATGCAGCCCGAGGTTTCCATTTCCACTCCCATTTTCATTCCTGTGCAACCCTGACATGTAAGTACTAGTGTTTCTTTCCAACATCAAGTTCCTCCAAAGATCCCTCTCCAACACTTCCCCAACAACCCCAAGAAGTTCTTCTAAACCTAGCTCACTGTGGTGATGATCAAAATTATCCACAAAGTGTGTCATGCCTACTTACTTGTGTATTTTTGCTAGAGTTAAATGATACAAATTACTAATGGTTTAGTATGCCCTTCATATCTAATTTTGCAAGTTAAATTTATATCGGTTGTTTCGGGCCACATGTCATAGGTTGATACATGCCATATGTAATATTTTCAGAAAGCTTCATTAAATATTGGTTTAAAAAGAATTGGTAGACAGGGTGCACTTCTCAACAATTGAAGTGACCGTGTCACTGGCAATTTTACCAGAGTTGACATTAACATAACCTGATTGTTTCCTTACCATCCTAGTAGAGAAGCTGAAGCCAAAGACTAATGACACTTAGGAGGCTCAAAATGTACTCTCCACAGACTCTCTTCACTTTATTGTTGTTCATTGCAATATAGTTCATACCAGGATGTTTAATTGTGGATGATTCTAGAACATTGCTGAGAAAAAAAATAGAAATGTGAGCTACTGGGTTTGTTAGCTCTTGTTTTCTGTGCCAGAGAAACAGCCACTCGACTAATTTCTCTGAGAGAAGCAGTCATTCTATTGGAAGTCCATTTTCCATATACTTAGGAGTTTGAACTGCTCATTTTACTTCCATGTCTTTGGCGTTGGCCTACATGCTGTATGGGATCCTGTGAAATTTAAATTAAAATGGTAAAAGGATCAAAGTGAAAAATGTTTAATGTTTTTTTAAAAAGCATATAACAAACAATAATTTTTAGGTTTCCCTAACTGAAAACTGGTAAGTTGAAGTTGACTAAAACTGAAACAAAGAACTAGAGATTTTTTGATATGATTTTGAAAATTACTTTTATAGAACTAGAAATGTTATTCTGCCTCCGTCTGGTAATAATGCTTACTGTCCCTGTCTGTGGAGGAAAATTCTTCATTGCATACCTTAATGTTTTCTTTGACTAGACCCTGTTAGTGTCCAAATTTTAAAAATTATTTTGCTCTTTAACACAAATGTCCTGGAAAGGGCAAACATCATACCCTTATTTCTTGGCATTTTCCTGCTGTCTGGTCTCCTATTTTTTGATTAGTAGAATCGTGTTTTCAAAGGTGCTGTCTTAATTCTGTTCTCATTTCTACCCTTCCTTGAATCGATTCATCAGCATAAGTATAATTGAGACTTGTTCTTTATTTATTTTGGTCTCTGATGTCAGGAGTTTTAATATATTAAAAACAACAACAAAAAAGGTATTTAAAATTATTCCCTGGACTTTATAAGACTATTTTTGGGGGGGCTATTTTTTTGTTGTTTTGTATCCAGAAGTGTTATTTATTAGCAATCAACATGTTGATTTTTTTTTAAGTTCTACATTTTACCCTTTATAATATTCTCACAAGCCCTAGAAAACAGTAACAAAATTATTTCTTCTGTGCTCAATATTAACAAAAGGTATATGTTTATCTATGTGTAGAGAATTTCAAGTGCTTTCTTATCTATGGTAAGATGGACAGTGTATCCGAGCTGTGGATGTGTAGTGTTTATTGTGATGAAACAATTGTGTTAAGCTTCCAGTGTAAACATCTACCAACTTTGGACTATTAGTTCTCCAGTTATAGGAGCCCATGGCTTGATTTTATCATGTAAACAAATTTGTTAGGGTTGTCTTCAATTAGTTTATGTAAATTGTACTTTGAAATATTCCCTTAAAACAATCGATACACTACAAATTGTGATTCATTCTTATTTACATTCTTATTTAGTAAAGTAGTTTCTCTAATGACTGCTTCTAGGCAACATTTTATTAGCCTAGTGTGAGGCACTGAGCACGCTCAGGAGGGAAAAAGATAGCATTGACTTCAACACAGTCATTAATTCAGGCTACTTCTCTTTTACTTAGTGCAAAACAGGGGAGTTTCTAAATCTCTTATTTATTTTCCTCTGCCTCAGCACACACAATTAAATCCCCCAAATTATACAAACAAAACTCTACATTTCTTTCCTTTTAGAAATATTACCAGAAAATTCTACAAAATAAATATATGGAATGCTTTAGGTATTTGGTTTATTGAATCCAAAAAATGAGTGAATGTGATGGTTATTTTATTTGGTTTTCTAAAAGATTACTATAAATAATGAAAGCATATTAAAACATACTCTCCTAAAGTAATTCCTGTCTGTTTGTCCTTGGCAATGGTATATACAGGTAGAGTACATTGTGATATTACATCTCCATTCATCAATTTTCTGTATTTAAAATGCTTTGGAAATTAGATAGAACATCTGGCTTTGCGAAAGTGTTTAAAATGTTCTTTCCTGGTTTTGTATGTGTCTGTGTATTTGTTTGTGTGTGCACTTGTCTCAATGTGTACCTGAGTGAGGATAACTCAATTTTCTTGTTGTCTGAAGCCAAATTAAGTGAGACAAGGATGAGTTAGGTGTTACCCATGTCACTATTTACAGAGGGTTGCCATAGCAACATGGTAACCATAACCATATAAACACACAATTTTCCCTCTCAATGTTTTATTCTAGGCAACCCCTAGTTGAGTTTTAAATTTCCTCCCATCTGACTCTTAACCACAGGGGCACAAATTATAGGCTATATCTGACCAACAGAGTTCAGTACTAAATGTTCAAGGGAATTTGACTTTCCTTTTGAGTGAACAGAGCAGCAGCCTCTTTGCCTGCCCCCTTTGGCCTGGATCTTCTAGTATTTGAGTTTTTTTTATTGTTATTGCTAGCAGTGATCATGGTCACATTACTAATAGCCTTATGATATTAACAGAATTATTTTCCTCCTACTTTCTTGACAATGCCAATCATAGACCTTTGGTGCATATATATTTAAATTAAAAATAACTGCTAATTATTTTAAAGTACTTAAAGTATTTTAAAGTAATTCTAATTTTATTTTATAGTTAGGAAGAATAAGTTCTGGAATTCTATTTCACTAATTTATTGTTGTTGATGGTCAGCAAAGGATTATGAATTCATTCTATACCTCTCAATCTCTGTATCAATTTACCTAGTTATTTAACTGAAGTCCACCTGAGCAGCCATGGCTAATCTGACAAGGTACTACTTACCTTAATACTCACAGACAGGAGGAAATTTTTCTGATTTCTGAAGAGAACTTTCCCTTGGGATTTTATCATTAATAAGTGGAGAGACATCAGACAAAAGGGAATATTCCCATACCATTTCTTTCATGAGTCAATCACCTTTACTAATAAGTGTGATGCTATTCTCTCACCAAGAGTGGGGCACCAATTTTGAGATGTTTGCTTAGCAGTGTAATGAGTTTTTGCTAATTCTGTTATACTTTTTTCCATATGTGTGCTAAAGGGAAGACATGTGTTCTTGGTTTCATAATGAACCAAATAGCTCTACTCTCACTGCAGAGATCACAAAGGGGAATTTCCACAACATGTGACTTTGTGACCTTTATTGAATATTTCTGTTGTATTGTAACAAGTCTCTGTAAAGAGGTAAAGAAGGACACAGGGAAAAAGTAAAGATGGTTATGGGAACAAGCAGGATGCCAATTTATTTGAGTATTTCAGAACAATTTATCTTGGGTTTTCAAGCATTTACTGTATAATGTCAATCACTGGTTGGTTTATAAGTCTTTCCTCTTTGGAGACTATAAGTTTTTGAAAACAGAGATGATATGTTTCATTTATATTAGTATTTTAATCCCAATATATATAAAACATCAGGACTTCCACACAATCTCTCTCATTTGTGGAATACAAAATAGTTAATCTCATGGAAGTATAGAGTAGAACTGAGATTACTAGAGACAGGGGGAAAGGAGAGGGAGATGGAGAGAGATTGATCAATGGGTACAAAATTATAGTTAGATAGGAAGAATAAGTTCTGGTATTCTATTTCACAGTAGGCTGGCTATAATTGACAATATTATGTATTTCAGAAGAACTAAGAAAGGGATTTGACAGTTTTCACATCCCCCCCCCCAAATGAGGTGAAGAATAGGCTAAATAATGTGATTTGATCATAAGACAATGTATACCTGTATCAAAATATCACAATATATCCCATAATATGTACAATTATAAGTCAATTAAAAATAAAATGAAACTATGTGCATATATATATATATATATATATATATATATATATATATAATTAAAAATGGAGGTTTGATGCATTCTCAATTAGCATTGGGTTTAAAGATTGCTAAAACATAGTGTATGGCAGATGTGTCATTAATTCATTTGTGTTAATTTGATTTCCTTCTGGGACAGGGTTCGAATGCATTGGTATTTTGCTTAGGGCATGATTCCAGGAAACACTAGAAGGCTAAGCAGAAAAGTCAAGGCATCTGATAGAAGACTATGTTAGCAAGCAAGAGTCCACTCTGGCAAGTGGAGCTTAATTCCAGTGGCAAACTCTGAGAGACAGACTAGAACAAATATCAGAGTACTGTCACCTCATTAATAAGGGAACAGGAGCATTTAGACATCAATTTAGTGTGTTCAGGATGCTATAAGAAAATATCATACAATGGATAGTTTATTAACCACAGAAATTTATTTCTCACAGATCTGGAGACTGGGAAGTTTACTAGCAAATTTGGTGGTGTCTGGCAGAAAGCCCACTTCCTGGTTCACAGATGGCCTTTTCACTGTAATCTCACATAGTAGAAAAGGTGAGGGCTCTTTTTCTGGTCTCTTTTTTAAGACATTAATGCCATTCAAGAGAACTCTTCTCTCATGAACTAATCACCTCCATAAGGTCCCACTTTATAAAATACCACCAACTTGGATGTTCGGTTCCCAACTTAATGAGTTGTGGAAGAACAACCAAATTTAGAATACAGCATGCACAACTCTTATTTGTGGTTACATAGGAGTATTCCTGGGGATGTTAATTCCCTGAGACCTGTTGTTCAAGTGAGAAACATATATCCAAGGGCCAGAGACAGATCTCAATCAAAGGAATGCAACTGTTGGATGTTGACAGGAGGATTAGCGACAACACCCCACAGAAAGCACATCCCATTATGAGTATTAGCTAAGAAATAAATAAAAGATATTTTCCTGACATTTATGTCCAATGTTATTTTCTCAATTGTTACTAGATTGTTAGAACATAAATGCTTTTTTCAGTGTTTGGACTGAACTACTTAATGAAAGGAAAAGTATTAATTTTGTTCTAGGTGCCCTGGAAATATCATTAAACATTAAGAGTGCCATGAACCAAGAAGGTTTGAGAAATTCTAAGCTATTTCTTTTGAGTTTTAGACATATCCTTGCAAGATTGATCTTTCCATGAATAATGCTGTGAATTATATGAGTCTATAAGAAGATACCTCCCTTTAATAGTCTGCTGATTAAAATTATTTGAAGTTTCAGAACCAGGAGAAAGCTCACATGACTAAGTACAACCTGAATTTTTGTATAAAGGACAACCACGTACCATAGGTTGCTGTACTTCATATTTTTGGTAATTGAATATGTTTTCATGAGAAAAAGTGGCCAAAATTATTTTCATATAATCTTTGACCCTCAAGTAACCTAAGCCCTTTGGTTTCAGAAAAAAAAAAATTACCAATTCTGATCTTGGTATTTTAAGTAAGAGTAAGCTAGAAACTATTCTTGGTTGAAATCTTGCTATTTGCACAATCATGACAAATTTGAGGATTGTTGGGTAATGCATTTTTAGGCTCAATCATTGCTCCATGCTATGATTTCAAACCTTGTGTGTCTCTATGTTCCACAATTTTAATTTTATATATTTTACATTTTATTATAAATATTTTTTAAAAACTTCTAGAATAGAAAAGGAATACACAAAAACAGCACAGAGATTTTTTTTTTCATTTTAGCAGTTTTTAAAGCAAGTTGTTAATATGGTTACTTTATTCTCTCATCTTCTCAATTGTTTCTTCTTTATATTTGCCCCTTTCCTTCCCTCTTTTTAAGACAGAGCCTTCCATTCCAGGATCTTTTTGCAGTCTTTGTCCAGTTTTAGCCAAGTGATAACCACCTTGCTGGAGTGAATGCCTACATGGAAAGTTGTGCCATTAGTCTTTTCCTATAGCACCCATTCAGGAGAAAATACATGCTTCTTCCTGTACACTTGGACCACTTTGCTAATCTGCTGACCTTTATAAATATGGGCTTCATCACCCTTTTAGATGGGCATAGATCAAACACTGTACTTCTCAGCTCTTTGGAAAGAGGGGAGGATATAATCTTGCTGTGAAGGTGAGAAGGTGCATTGAAATGCCTTTTGTAGTTCTTGCTTCGCTCAAACTTCACAAAAGGATTGAACTTTATTTTGGTCACTGATCCTTCAGCAGTGGTCGCAAAAGGAAAGAGCCAGAGATGATATTCTTAACTGAATAAAAATGAATATCTGACAAGCCAATAAAACTGATTTTATCATAATCATAATACTCATAGGCATGACATAATAAAGTCCATTGAACACTTAGCATGCATCAGAACCTATGTGGCCTATATGTTTCTATTCATTTTATTCCAAAGCACTCTGAGGATGTAGGTTCTGTTATAATCCTATTTGGCTTGCATTAATCTTGTGGCAAAAATGTTGGTTTCTAACAGTATTTCCTAGGACCTTACCATATAATAATTTCTTTTTTAAAATTTATTTTTTTTTTACACAAATGACATCTTTATTCATTCATCTACATATTCATTCAACAAAACTCATTGAACATCAACTACATCTTAGCATCACACAGGGTTGAGGGACAAAGACATGGGACCCCAGAAGAAACTCAAGTTCAGTTGGAGCAAACGACTTATAAGGAAATAGTATGATAAAACATTTTGTTTTGGGGTACTAGGTATTGAACCCAAGGGCTCATGCATACTAGGAAAACACAGAACTACCATATAATAATTTCTAGCTGCCAAATTCTTCTTCTCTTTGCTTAGTGGTTTTTTTAATAGCTAGATCCAGTTTTGGGCCCTTAGCATAGCAGTCTGGAAGTACAGGAGGATTAATGTAACTTGTTACTTATTCCCCTTCATTGATATTTCCTGGGTTAACATTCCAAATCATTGTACTTCATTCAGAAGTTGTAGTTTCCATAGTTTCAGTTATCCATGGTCAATGATGTTCCAAAATTTTGAAATTCCAGAAACACAGAATGTATGAGTTTTAAGTTTCACACCATGCTCAGTAACATAAAGAAATTTCACACTGTCCTGCTCTGTCCTACCTGGATAGGAATCATCTCTTTGCCCAACAGGTTAATGTTGTATATTAGTCACATTATGTCACATGTATGACCCATTAGTCACATGTATGACCCATCTCTGTTATCAGACTGACACTATCACAATGTTCAAGTAAATTTAAAAAAATTATCTGAAACATTTTTATTGATGCCTATTAATTATATAGAATTGTGGGTCTCTTTGTGACATATTTGTACATGCATATAACATAATTTGATCAATTTCATCATCCTAAATCATCCTTACCCTCTTCTTCTCCCTCCCCTAGTCCCCTCTTCTCTTTTAATGTTCTCACTTTAATAATGATCTCAAAGTTCAGGAGTAGCAATACTGGCAGTTTTATTACATTATATTGTTGTAATTATTATGTTATTAGTTATGGTTGTTAATCTCTTATTTTGCCTAATTTATAAATTAGACTTTATCATACAGAGGTAAGCACAGGATAAAAAAATAGTATATGTAGGTTTTGGTGCTAGCTGCAATTTCAGGGATCTATTGAGATCTTGAAATACATCATTGAGATGAAAGTCCAAGGGATGATGTAGACTATTTGCATTTAAATCTTTGTTTCCGGGTTGTCTTCTGGAGGAACCTAAACTGTGACACATCAATAAATTCACTTGAACAAATAATGAACAATATAATGTTCAAAATAATTCATGAACAAATAATGGAGAAATAAACAAGAAGTGTGTTTCTGAAACTGAGAAAGTATTGTCTCAGCCTTGCATAATAAGACCTCTAGAGAGGGAGGAATAAGAAACTAGAATGGATTTCAGATTTTAAAAGGACACCAGTAGGAGGCTGGGTCTGGGGCTCAGGGGTAGAAATGCTTGCCTAGAATGTGTGAGGTCCTAGGTTTGAATGTCCAAAAAAGAGTGGGATGCGGTGTTCTAACAATACAGATTTATGATAGTAGCCAAAACTATTTTGGTCCTAAATAGAGTGGAAGAAAGAAGGGGTGACCTTGTTGCACAAGACATGGCTATACCATCCTGCTGGGGCCCAGACGAGGAAGCAGATGGTATCAATAGCCAGCTACCCGATGATTCTAGGTTTTCTCCCATCACTTGGCAAAATGATTCAGGGAGACAATTAGTAAATGAATTAAGTCAGATGTTCTCAAATCTGAAAGTCTGATGATCCTGTGGGGGATGCTGGCAGGGTCTGGACTGGGAAGTTTATTCACACATATGTGAAACACACCCACACTCAAACCCAGACACTGAGGAGATAAGCTGTACTAGTTTAGGGAAAGTGTTAACAGGATGGTCCTGTGCTTAATATTCTTTTTTTTTTCCTTCTAATTGATGGTGTCTCTTAGGCACTGGCATTTCTAAGAATTGTGATTGACAGTGAACTTGGATGAGATTGAGGTTTTTATGGGATCCTAATTAATTTTGACTTGTCTAACCTTTAAAACTATTTAACTTCTGGTGAATTTCGCAATTTGCTTAAAAGATACCTATTTCTCTCTGATTATTTTTCTATTTTATTGTCTTGAAATGTTATTTTATAAAAGTAGTGTGAATATATGTGTCTTTTAAAGGAAAATTGATAATAAAATATTATTTAATGTGTGAGTGCTGGAAAGTAGGTACGATCTCACTTGACAGCCTGTTCAGAATGGAATGGAAGCTGTGTGCTTCTCCATCGGAGTCATTACAGTGCATGCTGTGAGTGTGAATGTTCATTAGCATATTATGGATCTATAATTTCTGCTTAAAAAAACTATGCAAAGCAATTACCCAGCATGGTAGGAGCTCTGTTTTCAACTTCAACATTTCCTCCAGTTTACTTCCTCTTCTTAATCTTCCTTCTCCATACTTCCAGATATTTGTTCTTAACTAAATAGAAAGATTGGACACTTCAAGGTATTTGATATCAGATCATTTTACAGAACTGGATCACTCTGACCAGAAGGAAAAACATGGTAGTCAAAGTTGAAGCTGCTGCTGATAATCTGGTTTGTTAAATGGTTGAAGGAAACGTATGCTGCAGAGAAGTGCTTTTGGGGGACAGGGGCACCAGGGATTGAACTCAGGGGCACTGGACCACGAAGCCACATTCCCAGCCCTATTTTGTATTTTATTTAGAGGCAGGGTTTCACTGAGTTGCTTAGCGCCTCATTTTTGCTGAGGGCTGGCTTTGAACTCATGATCCCCCTGACTCAGCCTCCTGAGCTGCTGGGATTACAGGTGTGAGCCACCTGGCCTGGCTGAGAAGTGCTACTTTTGAAGTAGGAAGGGGCCTCTCCCATTTACATGGTATGACTTTGGGACATTCAGCCTCTTGGAGTTTAGTTCTAGTGTCTTTCAATGCAAACAATGAGATTCCCTCTTGCAGAGTGGTTCTGAATAGAAAAGAAGATGACGTATGGTAAAAGCATAATGAAGAGTTGTAGGAATGCAAAGTTATTAGCCTCATTACTGGCTAAGCAGGTGGTAATCCACAAATTGCTTTAATGTCTGTTGTTTAATTCGGCTGTTGGCAAGGCACTGTACAGTAGAAAGTGAAAATCCCTATTGCTCAGGTGAAAACACTGAGGGCCTACAAGATCAGGTATGATGAATTTTACATTTTAAGAAATGCTTGACTCCTGAATTTGAGATTCAAATTTCCTCAATTACTTGTAAATAACATAAAAATATATGCATGCATGCACACTCACACACCCTCTTCCACGTACACATCTGAGGAGAGAGATCTGTAATTCGCATGGACTCACTCTACCCTTTAGATCAGCTCAAATTTTTATTTCAAATACTGATCTGCTCAAGATTTTACACAATTTCTACAAGTTCTCCCATGGCTAATGTTTCTGACATCTCTGCTGCAGTTACTACCTTCTGCGGAACATCAGTTCTCTATGTCTGGTGGTTGCTCTGGGGGTACACTGGGTTATTCTGGTTATTCTCATGTAATGGTAAAGGTCTTTGCACACAGAGCTGCTCAACAGAGAGTTTTAGATTTGATATCAGACAATCTGGCTTTCAGTGTTTTTCAGTCATTTTTCATTGCCTCAGGCTTCATCTTTTCACTTCAATTCTTTGGTCTCTCTCTTCCTTCTTAAACCTTTAACTTCTCTCTGCTTTTATGCTGGTCCCCAGCGCCCCAACGCCTGTCCTTTTCCTATGCTGAGCACATCACAAATCTCTCTCTTTTCCTTACTCAAGTCTCCAGAATCACCTTCCCCTGCAGTGTCCTGACAAGATGAGCTCAGACAGAATGGAGGCTCCCTGTGGGGAGGGAGAGCATCCGCTTCTCCAGTTCTCCACCTCTAGTGTGAGCAGGAGGCAGAGCTTGGAGGCTGATAGGCAGCAGATTAAATCATAAGCATACATTGAATGAATATATCAAGGAAATCTAGTACCAATTAGAGAAGCAATCTTTATGATGCATGTATTATTCTCACCCCACTACATATTTAAAGAGGATTTAGGGAATTCTAATAGGTAGATTTTTAAGCAGACAGCAGTGTTTTACCAAAAGCACATTTTAAATGTGTTACATATTCCTTGACACTTATATTACTTCCTTTAAACAAAGTACTCACTACAAATTCACTTACCATTTTTTCCCATTACTTTTGTTTCATTTTTTCTTTGCCCTGGAGATTGCTATTGTGCTGGATGCAGGCATATTCTAGAAACTTCATTTAAAAATTAATAAATGTGTTTAATTGGAAAATTAGAACAGCTATGTTTTCATGGGCACTGGGCAGACACTTCCTGCTAACCCTTATCCTCAGATTCTTTTTCTTTAATGTCACTCTCTGTAGAATTGCTTGATCAACGAAAGCATGTCTCTTGATGAAAACAGACTGTTCCTCAAAGAACAAATTAAGGACTTTCAGTCCTGGAGGTAAAACACTGTGAGTTCATCATGCAGTGCTGTAAAACAAATGTGTTATGTGCCTGGCAACTCTGTCACACAATCAACAGGAAACCTGAGCCGCGGAGAGGGGCTGATTTGCACATTTTCATCAGGTACTTGCAAATGCAATCAAAATAAACCAATAGGATTTAAGACTTTATGTCATGACTCAGCCTCTCGGATTTTCCCCCTTTTAGCAAATCATTTATTTTACATTAAATGAATGTATTGAATTTTTGAAAGCCATTTCAAATTCCAAGTTCTGTTTGAGAGAACAAGTGTGTTTTAATAAGAACGACCTCTCAAGGAGCTGCCAGGTGTAATGAGGAGAATGGAGGAATTGCAGTCTTTTTTAATCCCCTCTTCTCTCCTTCTCTCTCTTCTTCCTTCCTTTTCTTTGCCAGTTTTCTGTTCGTCTGTCTTTATTCTTTCTTTATTCTCTCTTCCTAGTCTCCCGTTCCAATTTTATACATAAAGAATGAATGCTCATGGAAATAATGGACATAGGATGCACATTGTTTTCTTAGTAAATTATATTTACTTATTTAGCAAACATTTTTGGAGGCAGCAACTGGGTGTTAAGTACTCTGTTGACCATAAACATGGTTTTCAATACACCACTGTTCATCTTGAAACATAATCCAATAAAACATATTTATTATTTAAGAGATTGCTCTCAAATAAAGTTCTGTTACTGTAGGTAATGTATGCCAAAAAATCTATAACTCACAGTTTTCACGAAATTCTATATGTCAATGTGAGGTGTAAGCGCACCCACTCATTAAAATGTAAAGAATGTACAGTGGCTAGATGAGATGGAAATTTACATTAAGCTCCACTTTTTATGACGTATGAATGAGGAGCTTTAACAATTGCTGATTAATTTATTTGAATTTGATGTTAATGCACTCACAATTTTATACCTTAGTTGAGGTCTTTATTCATGAAAACTGTTCAGACTTTTTGCATAGACTCAAAAGTGTTTTCATTTTGTCAATCCATGTTGTATTTAAGAACTTTAATGCTTTGTATATATTTTGGAATTGCTTAGATGTTGTACATTGTAAATCTCCCTCATGCCACTGAAATGATAAATACTATTTCTACTTGTATGGTCAGGTTAGAGTTAATTACTATCATTCCTGATCTCTTCTTGAGTATTTCTGGTCACTTAGTCCCCTTTGAAATCCTTGGAAGTCCTATGCAATAAATTTATCTACAAGGAACTGATCTGAGAAATAGGCTCTTTTAATAAAGACTAGATCTTAGAATAATAAAGTAACTGACTAATAAATGAAGTTATGTGCTTATTCATTGTCTTCATTGATGCGTGATCCCTCTTTTCCAATCCATATGTTCTAGTCCTCAGCACTAGAATTTGACCTTATTTGGAAATAGATTATTCACATATAAAATTAGTTAAGATGAGGTCATACTGAAGTAGAATGTGCCCCTAATTCAACAGTCTGGTGTCCTTACAAAAAAGAGAAATTTGCACATAGAGACATTCAGACATGAACAAAGTTCATTCCAGTGGTGCTTCCAGAAGCCCCCAGAAGTAAGAATAGCAGCCTGGAAGAGATTCTCTCTACATGTTCTCAGGTAGCATGGACCTTGAGCACATTTATCCTAAACTTCTGCATATAAAACTCCAACACAATACATTTTTCTTGATTTAGTCAGTTTGTGGTACTTTTATGCAAGAGTCATTTATTTTCTTAAATCTAAAACTCAGAATAATATAGTGAGAAATTTGCAGGCCCAAACTCAAATCAGGGAAGTTCCATGTTTTTATCCTTTTAAAAGCATCCCTCAGAAAGAGGGGTGAGGTAAGAATTTGAATCTAAGACTAACTCACAGTAGTAACATTGGTGTCTTGAGGGAATTTAGAATGATAAAATTTATCTTTAGCAGATGAAAAACTATAAAAGCATTCAGAGTTGGTCCCTTAATTCTGATCCCCAAATCTCTCAGCAAAATTTATAAATACCTCAAGAATTCCTGAATGTTCCAATCTCCATTTATGCTGCAGAGGTAGCTATAAGATAAATAAAATTCCAAGCAGCCAGGTTCCTTTTGATTATGCATCAGCAGAGACTGAAAGATTTTATTTGTTCTCCCAAGTGGACTGTGAGAGTCTCATTCTAACAACATACCTGTGCACAGCTAAATGAATCGAGCCTTTTAAAAAGTTGACAATACAAAAAAAGAGAGGCAATTCTACATCTAAGAGTCTGAGAACACATCTTTGAAAATGAAATACAACAAAAACTCAGACTGACACATTCTCTACTATGCAGAGCAACAATGCAAACAACTACAGGGTATTAAGAGATGATAATAGAAAATGAAATAGAGCACAACAGAGAAAATGCAGAAATTTAATGAATGGCATTGATAAAAGTATTTTTATGTGGGAAAATTTTACATTTCCAGATTTTAACTACTATACCATATTGACCTTGGAACATGTATGCATAAGATCAATGCAATAATATATTTTTAATCTTAAATGTGCCAGTTGCTTTCCCAAGCACTTAGTATATCATTTAATGCTTACATAGATCTTTATAGTTCTCTTATTTCATTTTACAAACAAGTAATTTGAAGCTTAAAGAAGTATTATTCTTAGGGTCTAACAGTTAACGAACTGAAGATTAGAGTTGGTCCATACCTTGCCTCCTAAACCAATAATCTTTACTACAGATCTACCCACAGAATGTCCCTTTTCAAAGTTGGTCATTTTTCAATGGAAAAAGAACAAAAGAGGACATAGAAGTGTATGTTGTGATTTCCTCAGTCTCACCAGCTAGTCAATATAAGAGTAGTGTACCAGAGAATGTACATTTTTCATCTAAAATCACCTATGGGTCAAATATTCAATTTCTCCTCAATGCAGTTTGAAGAACAGCTTGTTAACATGGTTATCCATTACCATTTTAAAAACAGGGGTATTCTCCGATCCATGGGTGACAGTACCTAGGAAGAGTGCTTGAAACAATTTTGTTCTATAGTGCTACCTCTGTAGGTCAAAGCTTTAGCTTAGCAGTCTCCTGGAAGGAAGAAAAATAAAAACCAAAGATTAGGTTCCACACCTCATTTCTTATGTATATCTGTTGAAGCTTTATTTTTGGTCGCCAAAAACTAAATGATCTCACTGGGAGAAGTATTGCCAGTTTGGACACCTGTCATAGTTTTGCTTTCATTGATATTATTAGACATGGGTGCTATAAACAATCTGCTTCTACAATGCTTGCAGCAAACAACTTTTGCTAAGATCCCTGGTCCTGCTGAATCGTACATATCCTTCCTTTTCCTCATTCAAGGTAGAGAGAAAAATCTTCCTTTAAAACAAACGACGAGTTGAAATCAGCATTCTGAAATAATTCTTTGACTTTAAAAATTGTGTCCTCTCAAAATGCCCTCAAAATCAAATAGAAATGAAAGTATGTGTGAAATTCAGACCTATGCCTGTAGACAGCAACAGAGAAAGTCAAATATTCCACATACATTGCCCATTCAGAGGTCACCTTGAAGATGTCTTTTATCACTGTGCACTACAAGTATTATATATTACAAAATATTTTTAAAATTACATATTTCCCTTAAACATCCGAAGCAATAATATTTTTTAAATCCATGTGTTTTTATATATGTTATAGGCATTACATATATTGCTACTAGAATAAAGCAGTGTTCAACTCTGTATCACTTAATGTCATATGTTTGACAGTTTCATCATCCCTTTTACTGGGAAGTGTGCGGGTTCACAGCTGCCAACAAGACTACAGCTAGCCTCTCATTACACTCAGTCCCCCACCTCACACTATATCCTCAGTTGGAAAACAAATGAAAATAAGATCAGAACTCAGATCTCCCAAATACCTTTTCACCCATTTCTACTCCCTGAGAATGTCATGCAGTCTTGAATTTTTCAGTACTCTTAGTAGGTTAGCCCATGCATTCACCTCCTTAATTTCTTTCATGGCCCTACCCTTATGAGCACAATTTCTGAATACCCCTTCACTACTGTAGCTGCTGTTCTGCCAGTCTGCTAGTCTATTGGTCTCTCTACTAGTCTCTACCAGTCCTAAAGGGAAATGAAAAGGAACACAGTCTGCCTCTATTCTCTAGGAACAACTTCTCCCAAGAGGCCAACTCTGTCACATATTAATGTTTCTGTGCACCTGATGTAGACATCTTTGCCTAGTGGAAACTGCCTATTACCCAAGTAAGATGCCATTCTTGGGTCAAAAAGTTACTGTTCTTTTGGTCCACAGTTCCTTTCAGGTTCAATCTGTGCCACCAATGTTTCACATGAAAGTTGATGAAACTTTATGTTTTACAGGTTTAGATTCAAATCAGAACCCCAACATAAAGAGAGAGAGAGAGAGAGAGAGAGAGAGAGAGAGAGAGAGAGAGAGAGAGAGAGAGAGAGAAGGCATTAAAAAATGAAATAAAAAATAAAACTTGAATGACAAGGACTGAGAAAGGAGAGCAGAGGAGTGGCCGTAAGCAGAGGGAGGAGTGGAACCCGGTCTGGTCAAACACACACACACACACACACACACACACACGGAGACATAAGTCAGCTAAAAAGGGAGACAAGAATCAAGCCAATTTTTGAAGTGAAACCTCAGACAGTCTCTGGATTCTAGAGTCCTGGTGAAGGCACATCTGG
The DNA here is from genome assembly GCF_021218885.2 of Marmota monax. Classification (NCBI taxonomy): domain Eukaryota; kingdom Metazoa; phylum Chordata; class Mammalia; order Rodentia; family Sciuridae; genus Marmota; species Marmota monax. The sequence continues at coordinate 3,762,675 of NW_026693595.1, read as the reverse complement.
AGCAGCAGGACTGAGGAGAGTCTAAGTGGCAACCAGACTCACTCTTGTTGAAGCTGGTGAGTGTCTTGACCCGCCATCTCCCCGACATCCACAGCAGAAGCCTGGACAAGCAGAATCGAAGCCAGAAGAAGAAAGGGAAAAACCATGGGCTAAATGGTGAGACTCTGGCCTCCAGCCTTCTCACCTTTGACTCAGGACCTGTCAACTGGTGTTACACATCCCAGGCAGGGGATTGGAGGATTCTTCTCCTGGAAACTGACTATCCCAACAAATAGGGCACCTAGAACGAAACTGCCCAGACAGATCCCATAAAATGAAGCCCGCAACATGGCAAGTCAAGTCTGAAAGAGCAGAGAATCTAACCCTGCATTCCAGGTCCTCATGCATAGATATGAATGATCAAGTGTAGGCAGGTGTTTTCAGGAGACCACTAATGTAAAAGACTGAGACCAAACAGACAGACAAACAAATAGAAAGAATTTCTAGGAAAATCATGAATGCAAGCAACAGAAGAAAAAAAACAAAACAACAACTAAAATCAATATGGTCAGAGAAATAATATATTGTGTTCTTGAAACATCGTACAATGAACAATTTCATATATTTCAAAATATATGAAAAAAAATGTTCAACATCTCTAACTATTAGAGAAATGCAAATCAAACTACACCAAGATTCCATCTCACTGAAATCAGAATGGCAATTATCAAGAATACAAGTAACAATGAATGTTGACCAGGATGTGAGGGAAATGGTTTACCCATACCTTGCTGGTAGAACTGCAAATTTGGTGCAACCACTATGGAAAGCAGTATGGCGATTCCTTGGAAAACTGGGTATGGAACCACCATTTGACCCAGTTATACCACTCCTCAGCATATACTCAAAGAACTTAAAATCAGCATACTACAGTGATGCAGCCACATCAATGTTTACAGCAGCTCAATTCACAATAGCCAAGCTATGGAACCAACTTAGATGTCCTCCAACAGATGAATGGAAAAGAAAAAAATTATATATATATATATATATATATATATATATATACACACACACACACACACACACACACACACACACAGGAATATTACTCAGCCTTAAAGAAGAACACAATTATGGCATTTGTTGGTAAATAGATGGAACTGGAGAATATCATGTGAAGTGAAATAATCCTGTCCCCAAAACCCAAAGGTCGAATGTGGATGCCAACCCATAACAAGGGAGGGTAAGGAGGGGAAGTGTAGAAGTACACTGGAGTAGACAAAAGAGAATGAAGGGAAGGGATGGGACAGTAAAGGCAGTAGAATGAACCAGGCATAACTTTCCTATATGAATACACAACCAGTGTAACTCCACTTCATGTTCAACCACAAAAATGGGATCAGAATTGTAATAGGCTGCACTTTATGTAGGTGTAATATGCCAAAATACACCCTACTGTCTCATATATCTAAAAAAGACAAATTAAAAAAATTGAGAAAAAAGGAATGTTATTTGTAGATAAGCAATATTTAGAATCAATGAGTGTACATTTGGAATTTTAAAAGTAGACACAGTAGAAAAAAACATTAATAGAAAGGCAGAAAAATAAGCTGGTATTGTGATCCAGAAACTAGTATCTTTAGCTATAAGGAAGAGCTGAAATAAGAGAAACGAAGATAAAAATCTTATTATTGAGAGTGAGTGCTAAAGGACCCTAAAATTAATTGCTAAAAGCCTGGTAACAAAGTTGGAGGACTATGGAGGGAGAAGTGCTGGAAGAACATTCAGTATAGCCCTGGAAGCCCCTAGGGAGAGGTGGACTTTTAGATAAAGGCACAAAGGGAAATTCAGTACCATTTTAAACATATTAAAATAGGTTCAAGGAACAGCTAGTGTGTCAATGGGGCTGCAGTGGAGTTGGAGGAAGTTTGGAAGTAGGGGCCAGATCCTGTTGGTCTTTTATGGAGATGATATCTTTTTGTTTATCTTTTTCTTCCATGAGGATGAGGTTTCTCTGACGGGTGTCTTTAATCTAGAGTCATTGAGTAGAACCTGCTAAAGTGATGCATGGTTGAATATTTCCAGTTAGAAAAAAAAATGCAATAATACAGTTTTCTTCTAGTATATCTTCTTCTTAAAGTTACTTTAAAGGGATCTCTTTCATGTTAATATCTAAAATACATTTGATTTCCTATCATTTTTCTTTCTTAAATTATACAACTTTCCTGGAATTTATTTTTAACAGTGAACCACTAACAAGACATTTGCAATGAACTAGCTGCCTAGAAGTGTATTTTATTTGGTTTGTAGAATAGTGGTTCACTGTTGAAACATGCCACTTTTAATACATGAAATCAGCTTAACTCATTCATTACCTTTTCATTTCTGACTTTAATCAAATACTGGGAATTTCTGGTGTAGGGAGGTATTCATAAGTTTCCTCTGACGTTTTCATAAGTTTAGTCTATGAAATAAACTGGCAGTGGACAGATTAACAAGGAAAAAGCACACAAAGTTTATCAACTTGAGGAGAGATGAAAGCCATACACAAAAATATGAAACTCAAAAGTTTCGTCAGAAGTTTGAAGTTTAAATTTGTTCTTCACAGGGGAGAGGGAAATGGGGATGCAGGCAATTTTAGAGGGATAGTAAATTATCCTTAGGTAAAATGAATGGGACCAAAGAACATACCATAGCTCTGGACAAGTGCCTCTGGCACTAGGTGTGACGTTCAACTTTCAGTTTTCCTTCCTGCAATATGAGTTTAAGCTTCTCTGGTTAATGAAATTTCAGTAAGATCTAAGGTAATTGTCTTTGTTTTGGAGGATCTGGTAAGGTGAATAAGGTAATGTTCTAGAAAGCCTCTTCCTATGCTCAGAGGGGTACCATGGAGAGTCAGAGACACCTTGAGTCTGATGCAGCTTCTAGGGCCTCTCAGCATGAACAAGTGTCAGTCTTTGGGATGTCACATTCTGAGCCCAACATTGGCAATACTGGTTTTGTGTTCACACTGAAAATTGATTTCAATTAAGTCACACAGCCTTCCCTTGTTCTGAGCATGACCCCTCTTGTCCTTCTTTCTCCATTGTCTCAAATTTCTGGAATGCCTTTCTCCTTGACATCACCTCTGCTCTCTCCTGAAGGCATTTGAGGGTTCCAGCTCTGTTCCAGATGGACAGGGTGGATTAAAAAAAGAATCTCTCACTTAATAAACTGGTATGTTTTATGACTTCTCCAGCCTCAGGGTGAGATGAAGAGCCAACTTGAATTGTTTGGAGTGGCAAACCCTTTACTGAAGCAGAGAGTTATTGGGGAGAAACAGCTTCCTGTAGTGTTGACATCAGAGTATTATGTATTTAGTTTATGGCTTTTTATCTCACTGACATTATCTAGCTCAATTTGAAGGAAACAGGAAAATAGCAATGTCTTTCAGTTTTCTCTTAGTTTGTCTGATTTCATTTTCTCAACAGATAACAGTGATTTTTGCCACAAGAGAAAAAGGATATATATGAAAGTGTGAACACTATTGTTTAGGTTGAACTCTTTTGAATGTCTTTTGACCTCCTCCTCTTTCTTTTTATTACGTAAAATGACATCATATCAACAATCAACAAGAGATTGGCAGACTTAATTAATTAGGGTGATGGTGGACTGTATTGGTCAAGAAATGCACTTTATAATTGCAAGAGAATAATGCTACAAAGGCTTCCTTTTTTTTTCTCTCCGTAATTCTGAAGCTGATTAGGGACTCTCCAAGGCAGTTATCTTCCACTTAGCTTTTCAGGAACCATATCTTCCTACAACTAGTGATGCCGCCAGATCAAGAGTGTCTTCTAGGATAACTACTTCAGGGGAAGAGACAGTTTAAAAATTCAAACTAGGGTTACTAGATAAAACAGGAGCTTCATTAACCCTGAATTTCAGATTGATCTAGAATAAAGCTTTAGTATTAATATGCACCAAATATTGCATGTCACATACTGTACATGCAATATTTATACAGCGTGATATGTATCTAAAAATCAAATTTAGATTTCCTGTATTTCTGTGTGAAAATTTGGCAATCCAAAGTCATATATAAACCTGCTCTTGTATATCTAGGCTTATAGATGACATACCTTTTTCCTTTTTTACAATACATTGACTAGAACTAGTCATGAGATAATCAAACCAAGTCCACAGGAGGCTTAGAAACTTAAACATATGAATTATGTGATGAGTATATGTATATTTGTTCATATTTTAGAGATAAATTATAGATTATTTTGAATCAATGGAATATCTAATACATTTAGTCCACTGATATTTTGTTTACTGATGAGAAAACAACTCAGAAGGCATGTGTATGAGTCAGCATTTCATTACTGTAATAAAATACTTGAGACAGTCAATTTTAAAAAAGAAAAGACTTATTTTTAATTCAGTTTTGGAAGTTTCAGTTCATGGTCAGTGACACTTTGCTTTTGGGCAGGTGGCAAGGCAACATGTCATGGCTGAGTGCCTGATGCAGGAAACTGCTCACTTATGGTGGCCAGGAAGCAGAGAGATGTGAAGGAGTGGGAGTACCAATATTCCGTTTAAGAATATGAACCCATTGACCTAATTTCCTACCACTAGGCTCCACTCCTCAAGGTTCCACTATCTCCCAGTAGAATCACAGGTTGTTGTCAAAGCCTTTAATACCTGGATATTTGGGTGACAGTTATCCAAATCATAATAGCATGTGTGCATTTTATAAAGCCATTTAGTGACTAGCTGAGAATCTCAGGTATAACGAATCCCACTTTGATTTCCCACCGTTACACAGAAGAGTCTTCCCATATCTTCTTGGAGATTAGCATGTAACTCATTGTGGGAAGGCTTCTCAGATCTAACTCTCCCTTGTCATTGAGAAACGAATCCTAATGCTAATGAAAATTTATTCTAAGTATGAATTTAGAAAATATCTTGTCAACATAATTAGAAGCAAAATATTGGTGGTATGAAGTTATAACATACGGAAACATGAAGGGAAAGTTTTGGTTCATATTAAAACATCCAACCTTTTTCTTTTTCCTTTTGCCCCTTTTTCTGGTAAATCAGAGTCTCAGCTACAATGCATTAAGTGATGGCTTAATCAGAGGCTAGAGATGGTCTGAGGTTTGCTTCAGTGAGTGAGAGGCTGGCACTAAAGGCATTTAAGTATCTTCCAGCCATTTCACACAGTTGATTGTAATGATTGTTGATTGTAATGATTTTTGAGCCATTCTATATTATGGGAAATGTCAAAATCGGTATTGTCCAAGTACTCACACATTGAAAAAAAAAAGTGTACGGGATGTGGAAGAGGAGAAGAAACCACTAGAAGTGGACAGTCGCTAATCTAATAGCTTCATTTTTTCTTTGTTAAAGTGGCTCTTTATCACTGCCAACCACTCCCCACCGCTCTTGCCTGTCCGTCTTTTCCCCCCACATCATCACTTCATATTGATTATTCCAACTGCAGGGTTTTATTTGTCAAGTGCTTTGTCATTTGTACTAGCAGAAAGGTCACCATTGGCAACACTTCCAAAGTAGAACATTCCCTTATTGGTATTATGCAAAAAAAAAAAATTGCTTGGTGCTCACATTGTACAAGGCAGAGACTATCAAAACATTAGGCAAGTAGCTACAGTAAAAATACCTTTCATCCCTGTCTTCCTACATATATATGTCTGAAACTAAGTTTCTTGAAACAGTGTCCTTGCTTAGGAAGACATACTGATGTTACCTTTTCTAATTTATGTTTACATTCCCTTCCATTTTATTCTACTCCCTTCTCTTCCATTCCATTAAAAGTGGTTCTTATGGATTATATTGATTTCTTAACTCAAGATAGGCCTTCTTCAGGCATGTTTTAGAGTCTTGCTGTAGACATGCTCACCTGACTGCCCTTTACAATGCTCCATAATGAGGCTGTGTTTGATCAGTCTCATTTGAAGTGGAGTTCTGAGTTGTCTTTAAACTTGGTTAGCTTAAAATATTACAGCAAATTTACATGTGGACTGGGAAAGCCTTGTTGTATCTAGAATCATGCCCTCACTTTTCATTTCTTCATTCCCACATCTTCCCTTATACACTAAATTTCTAAAAACATACTTTCATTTTCAGATAATGTTATGGTTTGGAGGTGAGGTATGCCCCAAAGGCTCATGTGTGAAACAATGCAAGAAGGTTTAGAGAAATGGTTGGGTTATAAGAGCCTTAACCCAATCAGTGAATTAATCACCTGATGAGACTGAGTGGTAATTAAGGACAGGTGGACTGTGGTGGAGGAGGTGGGGCATTGGAAATATGGCTTTCAGGTATATATTTGTATTTGGCAAATGGAGATCTCTCTCTCTCTGTGTCTCTGTCTCTCTCTGCTTTCTAATCATCATGTGAGTTGCCTCTTTCTGGCACATTCTTCTGCCATGATGTTCTCCCTTACCTTGAGCCTCGAGGAATGGAGCCACCTGTCTATGGACTGAGACCCCTGAAATGGTGAGTGCTCCAACAAACTATTCCTCCTCTAAAATTGTTCTGACTGGGTCTTTTAGTCACTGCAGCAAAAACACTGACTAAAACAGAGGTACAAAGTCTTATTTGTCTTGCATGATACAATTATAAACACCTGGACAGTTTTAATAATGATATTAGGCAATAAATAAAAGTTTATTTTGTTTTTAGCTTGTATTTTGCTGCTAAATTAATGTGGCTTCCTTATTTACCCAGTCCTTCTAAAACATATTTTAAGCCCTTTGATTTGTATATGTAGATTGTATCTATGTATGTGCAAACACATATATGTATGTCTGTGTGTATATTATATATTTCACAATGAAAATGAACAATTTTATGAAATCATTAATCCAGAATTTAAAAACATATGCAATATTAAAAGGCAGTCAACCTGGGAGAGCTGATAAACTTGTCTAATATACACAAGTATATGTTCACTTTTGGGGCTTATGTTCACAGAAGTGGGGCTTAAGCCTTTTTAACAACTAACAGGAAACTAAAGATGTGATCAATGTGTTTTTGTTTTCTTATGATTTCTTAGGAGTCTTGGTTCAGATTTTGATTTAACTTTTATGGTAAATTCTTGCTTTCTTATACTTTGTTGGTGTTCTAAATCCATTCTCTTGGAAGATTAGTGAATGGAAATACATTGGATACAGTTTATTAATGTTTCTGTAGGTCTCAGTAATCTCTCTCACTTTCTCTTCCTCTGTAAGTTAGGGAGGAGGTGAAGAGGGGGCAGACAGAGGAGAGAAACTCTCTCATCCCTTGCCTATCTCATCATATCCACAGTATTTTCTTCCATTAAGAAATCTATGGGGTTCTAAAATTTATCTATTCAACCTTGGGGAGAAAAGGACAATCAAATTCATCTTTTGTCAACTAATAAAGAACATATTCTTGAAGAACAGGAAATCTGTGAGCTCATTCCTAGCATGCAGTTAGGATTCAGGGAATTTGGAGATTTAAATGAGTTTGGAAATTCTCAAACATATCATCAACAATACTACTACTTTCATATGGTGAGCCCCTTTGAAATAAAGCTCTTGTGGGGTGAAGGTTTACTCCCATGATGGAAAACAGAGTGGTTGGAGAAAATGGCATGCATCTAGGTTGCAAATTGGTAGGTACCATGCCATCACCATGGCAGGACTTTTGCCTGTATCCTGTTGAGAAAGGATGAAAGCAGAAATAGAAGAAACTAATTCCAGGAAGGGAAGACTAGGAAGAACAAGAAACACAGTTTTAATCATTTTTTTTTTTGTTGTTGTTGTTACTTTGAACTAAAAGGGACCATTTTAGTTTGGAATCTGAGTTTCCCAGAACCTGGTGAGTTCTGTGACTCTCTAGCTTTCAATTTGGGTGAATTGAACTCAGGGGTGTTTAACTACTGACCACATTCCCAGTCCCAGTTTTAATCACAGGGGACAAAATACATAGCTGAGGAGTCAGATAGTAAATTATCTGATGATAATAAACATTCAGATTGTGGAGAGGTGATGCTACTTTGGCTTCTCATGGGTTAGCTTCTCAAACACTGAGAGTTCCATATTCTCATAGTTGTCTCTGGCTTCTCATGGGTTAGCTTCTCAAACACTGAGAGTTCCATATTCTCATAGTTGTCTTTAGAGACAGATGATAAGAAAGATGGTAGCAGCCTGGGCAGACAATCCAAGCACATAATCACTGAGTATGCAAAGGTAGATTTGGGAAAGGGAATTTTAGGCCCTGGAAGTGTATATCATAGGGTGAGTGTATTTTACCCATGAGGTCTCTTATTATTATTATTATTTTGGTACTGGGAATTGAACTCAGGGGTGCTTAACCACTGAGCAACATCCCCAGCCCTTTTTTATATTTTATTTAGATACAGGGTCTCGCTGAGTTATAAGTGCCTTGCTAAGTTGCAGAGGCTGGCTTAAACTCCTGATCCTCCTATCTCAACTTCCTGAGTCATTGGAATTACAGGCATGTGCCACCACGCAGCAGTCCCTTATTCTATTAGTCAATATGAACCCAAATCACTATAAGCCCATTGATACTACAAGATGGAGAGAGCTTGGCAGACTGGACACAAGTGAAAGACAGGCCATGGACATGTGGCTGGTCAGAGGACACTGGCATAGCTATGATTGTATTCCCTGGCCATCAGGACACAGCCCAATGACCTCTTAGTAGCTGAAGCTTTAGAGAATGCAAAACCCTTCTTCAGTGAAGTCATAGTGGAATGTGGACAAGAAGAGACATATGTAGGCCATGTCTACTAAACTCTTCTAGATTTTTCCTCAATTTCTGTGAAAATCTTACACTTAAGTCTCTAGCTACAAAGTCACAAAACTCACCAGGCTCTGGGAAACTCAGATTTCAAACTAAAATGGATCCTTTTAATTCAAGGTAACAAAACAAAGACACCGAGAGTCCAAAATGAGCCAAAGCAACATACCCATGTGTGGGTGTGGCAGAAATGAGAATAGCCAGCATTCACCTGGACTTTGGGAGCTTTTATGTTGAGTAAGTGAAAAAAAAAAAAAACTGTTGATAATTTTGTTTTGTTTTGTTTTCTGATGTTCATGAAACTGACCACCTAATTTCTATTGTCCCTACATTTCATCTGTAGCTATCAAATGAATGTGAAAAAACTGTATTTGGAAGAGAAAACAAAGTCCAGAACAGTTTGGAGAGTGACTGAATGTTCTCTGCTCTTCAGAATGAGGTCCACATTGTCCCTGCAGGGAAAGAGCAGAGCAGCAGCACACGGAAGGGTTGGCTGCAGGGAGGGCCCACTGAGCATGGTGTGGTGCTCAGTACCCAGGCCTCACTTACGTCTCTGTCCAGAGGTGTTATGCTCACCTAGGGCACTGAGTTCACCTTGCCCTTTGCTCTTCCTACTCTCTTTATCTACTCCAATGCATTTGCTTTTCTTCTTTCTTTTCTTGTCTTTTAATCTTTTCTTTCTTTTTTTTCCAAATTCAACCACTTTTTTTTAATTTATTTTTTTTATTGGTTGTTCAAAACATTATAAAGCTATTGACATATCATATTTCATACAATAGATTCAAGTTGGTTATGAACTCCCAATTTTACCCCAAATACAGATTGCAGAATCACATCGGTTACACATCCACATTTTTACATAATGCCCTATTAGTAACTGTTGTATTCTGCTACCTTTACTATCCTCTACTATCCCCCCTCCCTCCCCTCCCATCTTCTCTCACTACCCCATCCACTGTAATTCATTTCTCTCCTTGTTTATTTTCCCATTCCCCTCACAACCTCTTATATGTAATTTTGTATGACAATGAGGGTCTCCCTCCATTACCATGCAATTTCCCTTTCTCTCCCTTTCCATCCCACCTCATGTATCTGTTTAATGTTAATCTTTTCTTCCTGCTCTTCCTCCCTGCTCTGTTCTTAGTTGCTCTCATTATATCAAAGAAGACATTTGGTATTTGTTTTTTAGGGATTGGCTAGCTTCACTAAGCATGATCTGCTCTAGTGCCATCCATTTCCCTGCAAATTCTATGATTTTGTCATTTTTTAGTGCTGCGTAGTACTCCATGGTGTATAAATGCCACATTTTTTTTATCCATTCATCTATTGAAGGGCATCTGGGTTGGTTCCACAGTCTAGCAATTGTGAATTGTGCTGCTATGAACATCGATGTAGCAGTATCCCTGTAGTACGCTCTTTTAAGGTCTTCAGGGAATAGTCCAAGAAGGGCAATAGCTGGGTCAAATGGTGGTTCCATTCCCAGCTTTCCCAGGAATCTCCATACTGCTTTCCAGATTGGCCGCACCAGTTTGCAGTCCCACCAGCAATGTACAAGAGTACCCTTTTCCCCACATCCTCTCCAGCACTTGTTGTTGTTTGACTTCATAATGGCTGCCAATCTTACTGGAGTGAGATGGTATCTTGGGGTGGTTTTGATTTGCATTTCTCTGACTGCTAGAGATGGTGAGCATTTTTTCATGTACTTGTTGATCGATTGTATGTCCTCCTCTGAGAAGTGTCTGTTCAGGTCCTTGGCCCATTTGTTGATTGGGTTATTTGTTTTCTTATTGTTTAATTTTTTGAGTTCTTTGTATACTCTGGATATTAGGGCTCTATCTGAAGTGTGAGGAGTAAAAATTTGTTCCTATGATGTAGGCTCCCTATTTACCTCTCTTATTGTTTCTCTTGCTGAGAGAAAACTTTTCAGTTTAAGTAAGTCCCATTTGTTGATTCTTGTTATCAACTTTTGTGCTATGGGTGTCCTATTAAGGAATTTGGAGCCCGACCCTACAATATGTAGATCGGCGACAACTTTTTCTTCTATCAGACGCAGAGTCTCTGATTTGATATCTAGGTCCTTGATCCATTTTGAGTTAACTTTTGTGCATGGCGAGAGGAGGGGATTCAGTTTCATTTTGTTGCATATGGATTTCCAGTTTTCCCAGCACCATTTGTTGAAGATGCTATCCTCCCTCCATTGCATGCTTTTAGCTCCTTTATCAAATATAAGATAGTTGTAGCTTTGTGGATTAGTCTCTGTGTCCTCTATTCTGTACCATTGGTCCACCCTCCTGTTTTGGTACCAGTACCATGCTGTTTTTGTTACTATTGCTCTGTAATATAGTTTTAAGTCTGGTATCGCTATACCGCCTGATTGGCACTTCCTGCTTAGAATTGCTTTTGCTATTCTGGGTCTTTTATTTTTCCATATGAATTTCATGATTGCTTTATCCATTTCTACAAGAAATGCTGTTCCTCTCTCCTTCTCTCTTCTGTCCCTTCTTTTCTCTTTCATACTCTCACGGCCAAATGGCTTTTCCAAAAGTTTGCATTAATTTACATTCATATAAACATTTATATGCATATACCTAGTTCCTTGTGTTCCTAAAATATAAATATTATCAAATATAATAAATATATATTATATATATAAATAAAATATTATCAAATATTTTATTCTTTCTCAGTATGCTAGGAAAAAACAACCTCTCATGATTAGAATATATTCAATCTATTCAAGTGCTTTGAAAAAGGATGTTTTGTATCAGAGAAGGGTAATAGAATAATTGTTGAACCTCTGAGCTAGATGCTTTCCACTATTGTCAATTCATATGGATACTGAATTTATATAAATGAGAAGTGAAACTCTGAAAGATTAAATAACTTTCTTGGAAAAAATACTGCTGGAAAGTACAGGTCTGTGGTCAAATATATAGATTTTTCTTATAAAAACTATGTGCAGGATGTTTTGTTAGGGATAGATCATACAAATAAGCTGAAGAAAGCATTCAAGGAATATAGAAAGATGTATCTTCATGTAATTATTTAACATAGTTCCTATCATTTGCAACAACATGGATGTAACTACTTATTATTATGTTTAGTGAAATAAGCCAGGCACAGAAAGAAAAAGTACTACATGATTTCATTCATATGTGGAGTGCAAAAACATTGATCTTATAGAAGTTGAGAGCAGGATGTTGGTGACCAGGGGCTGGAAGAGTATGAGGGGGAGACAGATGGGGAAAATCTGATTAACAGGCATCAAGTTATAGTTAGTTGGTCATAAGAAGTTCTGATGAACAGGGTGACTGTAATGATGATGTACTGCATTTTTCAAAAAGATAGAAGAAAGTATTTTGGATGTTTATACCACAAAGAAATGAGGAGTGGTCGGGCTCAGTGGTGTAGTCCTGTAATCCCAGCAGCTCTGAAGGTTGAGGCAGGAGGATTGTTAGTAAAAAAGCCAGCCAAAGCAACTTAGCAAGGCCCTAAGCAACTCAGTGAAATGCTGTTTCTAAATAAAATACAAAAGAGGACTGCCTGAGGATGTGGCTCAGTGGTTAAGCACCCGAGCTCAATCCCTGGCACACACACACACACACACACACACCAAAAAAACATCAAAATGTTTGAGGAGATGTCTACCTTGTTAAAAACATAGAATGCATACATGTATCATCAGAATGTCACATGTTAAATTTTATGTTTTCATGTATTAGCTAACATAAACTCAAATGAAATTTTTTATTTAAAAATAATTCACTCCCTGAAAAAATGATCCAACATGGCGATTTATTCTTTGTACATTAGAATTACCACTTCCCACGCATTGAGCTATCCAGTAGGTAAATAGAGAGCAAATTATATATATATTTTTCTCTCAAGGCACATACAAAATCCTAAGGAAGATAAATAATAAGTGCATGTTTTTTTTTCCAAGTTAATAGGACATAAATTCAAGTAAAAGAAGTGGAGAGAGAATAGCTGCTGAAGAGAGTGTTGGGATTTGAATACTTGAGGGTGGGGTAGATCCAAGCGTAGAGGAGGCATATGGCCACATCCTGGTGAAGAACACTAGGATGGAAGTAAATCACCAACATTGAGGAACTGCATGGGTAGGCTCTGATAATGTTACATATTGGTATTTTTCAAGTATTTCAGACACTGTGACTGTTTGGAAGTGTCAAGAAACAGATGTGTCTCAGGGAATGAGTCCTTTGATTTTGGGAGAATGTTCTGGGAGTTGGTTGACAGGGAAGATGAAGTTAAAAAAGAGGAGAGAAGAAAAAGAAGTTTTCTTCCCCTATTTCTCAGTATTAGTGGTAGATAACATTAGATGGTAATTTGTTTTTAATGCCTATATGCAGTATCTAGACTATTTCATGTGTACTGTGTCAGCTATCAAATTGTTATGTGTTCCTAGGGGAATTGATGTACAAGAATTGGTTTGAACAAAGGGAATTTTAGTGAACTGAAAATTCAAGAGAAGAAATTAGTAAGAGAACACCAGTTTGGAGGTGCAGAGGTAAAGGGGTGGATTCAGAATCCAAAGTAAAATGACTTCTTTGTATCTTTCCAATCTGATTGGTGTCTGTGACCTAGAGAATGAGCTATAGGAAAAAACTGAAGATCTTTTCAGTGAGGCCACCATGAGGCACAGAACTCTGCTGGACTGTTTAAAGATCCAAGTAATTTAAGTGATCATAAAATAAGAACATGGGCATCCTCTTCTTCCTGCAGAATATAAGGCAACTGTGATTCTTGGAAGTTCTATTGCTATTCAATCCAGCAGACTTTCACAGCACATGGCTATTCAAATATAAAATAATTAAAGTGATATAAAAAAGTCCAGCCCTTTGTCCCAGTAGCCATATTTGTGCTCAGTATTCATTTGCAGTTAATGGATACTTATGGATAGGAAGTTTTATTGAACAGCAATAGAACTGTGATGCTTGATGGGAGGTTGAAAGATGGATGGGATTGATAGCACAGCACAGGAACCTAGACAAATATTCCTTTAAGGATCTTAGAAACACTTACGTACACTTTCATAGAAAAGTGGTCTCAAGGAAGTGGATGGGCAATTGAGTCAGTATAATTTACTCCATTATGGTTGTAAGAGTCCCACTTACATAATTGCAAAGCTTGAGTTCAATGAGTAAAGTTGCATTAATAAGAAACCATATGTTATACACTGAGAATGAACAGATTAAAAAAAAGAGTAAACATACCTAGTTTGAGTCAATAGTCATCAGTATAACAAATATGTCTAGCAGCTAACAAAATTGGACATATCCTAAGGTGCAGTTCAAAGTGTTCTGAATGCATTAACTTATTTATTACTCATAGCAGCTGTAAGAGGCTGATACTCTAAGTGGCCATGTTATCAGACAAGAAAACCAAAGCATGCTCATGTATATAGACCTTCTACATACATAGCCCATTTACTTAGTCATGATAAAATTAAAATTGATTGTGGCATAATAATTGTAGAGCTACAAACAAACCCTAAAATGAGAGAAGGCAAATCAATAGACAGGTTTTATTACTGGGATACATTTAATTTGTACTCTGGTTAAAGTCTGAAAAAAATTCAATATAAAAAAGTAACAAAAAATCAAGAACCAAAGTCAGAGAGGCATGATTAAAGAAAGGATAATTTCATACAAATGTGATGACAAGCCAGAGAGTAAGCAACTTAGACAAGAATATAAGGGATGAACTTCAAACTCTGTAAGTCTTTGTAATAGTCCAGGACAAGAATCACAAAGATGTCTGAATTTTCCAGGCCCACTCTGATTAATTGTAGTGCTAGGGTGGAATTGTGTTCAGAAGGATTCTGAGACTCAATAGGAGTGTACATAATAATTAATTAACAAAGTCCATCGTAATCAAAGGAGGCAGATAGTCAACATGTGTATCAAGTGTCTGCCATTCCTGATTTGGAGAGATGTGGAGGAAGAGGTTGCAGGATAGAAACAAAACTGTTTAAAAAATAACTAATTAAACACTTTTTCATATATTTGTTGATCAATTGTATTTCTTCTACTATGAAGTGTTTGTTCAGTTCCTTAGCCCATTTATTGATTGGGTTATTTTTTTTTTGTATTGAGTTTTTAAAGTTTTTTTATATATCCTAAAGATTAATGCTTTATAGGAGGTGGATGTGGTAAAGATTTTCTACTAATCTGTAGGCTTTTCCCTCACTTTATTAATTATTTCCTTTACTGATCGAAAGCTTTTCAATTTGAATCCTTTCCATATATCAATTCTTGATTTTACTTCTTGTGCTTTAGGAGTCTTGTTCAGGAAGTCAGATCTTAGGCCCATGTGGTGAAGATCTGGGCCTATTTTTCTTCTATTAGGCATAGGGTCTCTGTTCTAGTGCCAAAGTCTTTGATCCACTTTGAGTTGATTTTTGTATAGGGTGAGAGAGACAAGTTTAATTTCATTTTGCTACATATGGATTTTCAGTTTCGTCAGCATCATTTATTGAATAGACTCTTTTCTCCATTGAATATTTTTAGCACCTTTGTCTAGTATGACATAACCATATTTATGTGGGTTTGTCTCTGTTTCCTCTATTCTGTACCATTGGTCTACAAGTCTATTTTGGTGCAAATACCATTCTGTTTTTATGAAAAAGTGTTCAACATCTCTAGCAATTAGAGAAATGCGAATCAAAACTACTGTATGATTTCATATCCTGTCAGAATGGCAATCATCAAGAATATAGGCAACAATAAAGATTGGAGAGGATGTGGTAAAAAAGTACACTCATACATTGCTTGTGGGACTGCAAATTGGTACAACCACTATGGAAAGCAATATGGGGATTCCTCAGAAAATTGGGAATGGAACCACCATTTGACTCAGCTATCCCACTCCTTGGTTTATACCCAAAGGACTTAAAATCAGCATACTATAGTGACACAGCCACATCAATGTTTATAGCAGCTCAATTCACAATAGCTAGACTATGGAACCAACCTAGGAGTCCCTCAATAGATGAATGGATGAAGAAAATGTAGTATATATACTCAACAGAATATTACTGAGTTTTAAAGAAGAATAAAATTATGGAATTTGCCAGTAAATGGTTGGAGTTGGAGAATATTATATTAAGTGAAATAAGCCAATCTCAAAAAACCTAAGGCCAAATGTTTTCTCTAATATGCAGATGCTAATTCACAATAAGGCGGGGGGCACTAGGGAAGAATAGTGTTACCTTAGATTAGGTAGAGGGAAATGATGGGAGGGGAAGGGGGGATATGGGGATAGGAAAGATAGCAGAATGAAACAGACATTATTACTATATGTACATATGTGACTGAATGACCAATATGATTCTGCAGCATGTACACTCAGAAAAATGAGAAATTATATCCCATCTATATATGATATATCAAAGTGCATAAATGCATTCTAGTGTCATATATAACTAATTAAAACAAATTTTAAAAAGTAACTAATTAACATTCATATGCATAGTCCTGCACATTAAAAAATGGTAAATTTTGAAGAAACAACCTGTGTTGCTCAAAGTGGCCCTTATGCTTAGGTGCAACAATCTCATTATCTTTAGAATTTAAAAATTCATGTGTCGTTGAGTTGAAAATTTTCAACTATAAATAAACTATATTTAATTCTTATTATTTTCAGCAGTAATTAGAATGAACTTTTTTGCTGAGGTGAAGAAGGAAAGTGGAAACTGCCAAGATAACCATTCCCAGTGTATGTTGCTACCTGCAAGAGATGTAGGCAGTCCTTGAAAATGTCTGTATTCCTGTCTGTATCCTTCTTTCTGTCAGTGATGAGAATTTAAGGGGATGAGTGAGTACTGAGGTCAAATGAAAGACACTATTTCTTTACTTCAATCTTCCCTCAGAGACTCGGCCCTAGGAAGGCCCTTTACTAGTTACTCAAAACTCTCCACTTTTTAGCATTAGTTGACAATATTTATATAGGACCTTTTGGCAGAGAGCAGTGAAGTATCATGTTACTCAATAGGAACAATAACTCAGTAGTGATAAAAAGGTTGATTGGATTTTGTTCATTCTCTCTCCTGACTGTGAAAAGTGTAACGCTTGAAGAGGTAAAATTATTACCAGAAGAGCAGCACTCCTCTTTTCTCTCAGAACATGTGTAGGAGGATACTTGTGGACTCTCATGTTCCATCAAGTCCTTTTTCAGGGTTTGTCTAAAGCATGAGTCATCATGGACCCTAGTTTTGGGAGAATTGGTTCATGGATTATTTTGCTGTTGAAAACACAGTTTACGTAGTCTTGCTGTGTACTGAATATTCAATATATATATTTGCTGGCTTGAATTGAATGTACCCCTTATACTTTCCCAACTGTCACCCATGCCCCTTTAAGCAATGCATCAAATCCCTGTTTCCTAGAGGACATGAATGGAGCTACTCATAAAGTAACAGGTAAAGATAGAAAGGAAAATTCATTTTTTTCTTTGGATTCCAATCAGGGGGATTTTTAATGTCTCCAAAGAGCATGATGCCCTTGCCTGCATACCAGAGCAAAACCAGATCAACTAACCAGCTAGCAAAACCCACAAGTCCCTACAGGGAATTCAGGTCATCATTACATGGTTATCCCCAACATTAACAAAGAAAGACTCAAACCTGAAACGCTTTCCTTCCAGGAAGTTGTTAACAAAAGGTAGAACTGAAGAAGGGACTAGCAGCTGGAACCACATGTCCAAGCACAGAGGAGATGGTGTGGGAGCAGAACAGAGACCCTAGGACAGCAGTCAGAGACGATCCAGACAATGGCTATGCACCCACACTGCTTCAGAATTGCTTTCAATTCCTAGGAAGGAGAGATGTAATGATTCTTCAAAAATCAACTTACTGCAAACCTCCTCAATGTTATCTCTAGATAACTACAATAAAGTATATATGGTTTAAGAAACAAGGAACTAAAAGAAGACACAGTTAACAACAAGATCTATTTTTAAAAGAGCTCTGAGCAAGGTTAGAACTAACTATATATGTTAATATAAGGAGACACATCACAAACACACACACATTTCTAATAGGTTATGGTGAATATAAAATAATATAATGCCTACCATTTATTTTGCAGTAAGGTCAAGGCAATAGTGTTATCAGCAATAAAAGAAGGCAAACAGATATTCTTGACACAGTCAGAATTAAGCATTAATAATGTCTCCTTTTTAGGTCTTAATTGGATGTGATTTGCCTCTGATAGCACCTTTCATTATCAGTACAGCGGGGCGTCTATGTGTTCCATCTGAGGTGTCCATTGTTCTAATTATTCCTACATGCTGGCCACCCTCAATGCATGTTAAATAACACCAGTAATGCATCTTGAAAAGAAGAAATATGCTTAAATATATTATAGATAGTCTGTCAGCCTGGGATTGCATTTTACTCTCCAGATTATAGAAGGCTGTGTGACTATTTTGCATTGATAGACATTTGTATTGATTGGAGGGGGAAAAAGAAAGTGCTCATTACAGAAGTGCTGGCAGTGTAATTATAGAGTGGCACCCGTGCTGGGGTGTGTTAGAAACCACACTCGTCTTTAACACTATGCATCATGGAATACCAGTAGCTCAGTGGAGTGTGTTTTTTGTACTTGAAATTGCTTGCCAATGAGATAAGTGTAGCAGTCATCTTTTTTTTTTTTTGTTTCTACCTATCAGAATTGTGATGTTAGGATATTGTCATGGGATATACTTTCATCTTAAAATTATGTAATTGTCGAAATCAATATAACAGGATTTTCTTCATCCTAGATTTTGGCCTAATGGTTAAAGGTCTGGGTTTGAATACAGTGTCTTCCCTTACCAGCTATGTGAACTTGGGGGAATGTCTTCATGTCTTCTAGCCTCAGTTTTTTTTTTTTTTTATCTGAACAATGGAGTTACTAATAGCACCTCCTGGAAATATTTATGAAAGAAATAAATTCTGGATGGCGAGTAGTTGTTCTATGAAAATAGTAGTTGAAATAATTGTCATGATTATAGCTCATGAATCAATTCATCCTGATTCCAAATTATTTTTTATTATAATATGTTATCATCTCTCTACTGATCTAATCTTCTACCAATATGTTCTCTGGAATAGGAAGAGAAAACAGCCTATAAGTTAGTATGTATTTTCCTTAAAGACGTATTAGACTTCCTGCTGTCTGGGTTCACCCTGTTACAAGTTCTTGAAACTGTCCAACAACTGAACTTCCTTTCCACTCTGATTTGTTTTCCTATTCTTTTGTCAAGTCTC
Organism: Marmota monax; assembly: GCF_021218885.2. NCBI lineage: Eukaryota > Metazoa > Chordata > Mammalia > Rodentia > Sciuridae > Marmota > Marmota monax. The sequence goes on along the minus strand of NW_026693595.1, from coordinate 3,743,630 downwards.
CTGAGTTTCATGCTTCTAAAAGCAAATTTAGATGCAGATCCAGAAGAACTTGAGATTCTTGGCCATTTGACAATTGATTTGCTCATGGCCTTTATGGAAATGCAGAAGGTAAAAGAGAATAATTTGCCTCTGAGTGCACTGCTCCAGAATTTCACTGTTTTAGCTCCTGTAATTCATAGAAACTCTGATTCTATAGTTAGGGCAGGAGATTTTCAGAAACATCAATGCCACTAATATTTTTTTTCCTTAAAGTCTATTTAGCCTGGTTCTATGGTTCTAGTAAAGGAATCTGTACTCTTCTCTGAAATACCCAGAGTTTAGAGGACAGACTCAGAAAGACCAGACAAACCTGGCTCCCAATTGTAGCTGTGATCCTTTCCAGGCTCTGTGAGATGCAGACGGGACTTAGATTCTTGAAACTTCAATAGTTTTTGTTATGCAATGAAGGTAATCATAGCTATTTCTTGGCTGATTTGAGGTGGGAAATAAATGAGAAAATACTTAGGCAGTAGAGTATCTTCTTTTCCTGTGATATGATTTTTGTATTGCAATGATAAGGAGATCTTCTAAATTTATTCTCCCCTGCTGACAAAGTATAGAGTACACCTGAGAATCTAAAAGGTGTGTGTGCCACTAAAATCATTTCAGCTCTTTCTCTTATAATGTTGAATGCAGTGGGAAAAAAATAATATATTATACATATATATTTATGAGAAAGAGCAATATTCTATCTTTGTAATGCAGTGCTTTTCTTTTTATATTAATAAGATTTATAAGAATATATTAGTAGCGAAAGACCTTCCCTTTCACTCACATCACACACTAATTGACACAGGGCAATCCACTTATTCTGTTCCTTAGAATCATCTGTCCGTTTATTTGCAGAATTTTTCACCTTAACTTCCCACAGTTAGAAGGTTGATTCTACCTTCCCAAAGAATACCAGAGCTATCTGATGATAGGTCAAAGCTGAGTTTAATGGTTATTGCAATAAGGGGAATATCATATTTTTAAACTGTCGTCTCAAAATCACAATTAAAATACTCATGATTCACAAATAAAATATCTATATTTGAAGAGATATAAATGGCCGCATGGTATCTATAGACAGGAGGGATGTGCTAGAGGCAATGGGTCACTGGGAGATGTCCTGGAAAGTTACGTCTTTTTTTGTGGCTCGTTCCCATATATCTTCTCTCTGTCTGCTTCCGTCCCTGCTATGAGCTGAGAAGTTTTCCTTGGCTGGGCCCTTTCACCATGATGTGCTGCCTCTACTTGAGTTCAGAGCAATGGAGTCATCCACCTATGGACTGAAACCTCTGAAAATATGAGCTCCAAATAAACTTTTCCTCCTCTAAATTGTTTTTCAGGTGTTTTGGTCACATCAATGTAAAGGCTAATTAAAACACCCTATTATAGAGAATTGATAACAAACATCTAACTTAGGAACAATCTCTTCTCCCTGTGCAGATTGTCAACATAGACCACTACAAATTTAAAGTCCAAATGAAAAGCAGGTTGGAAAGATAATGAGCCATGCCTGAAAACCTAAATTTCACCAGGTCCAAATGTTCACACTTTCCACATAAATAAAGTCCTGTCTGCCCTGGGGTTTAACTTGTTCTGTGTCCTTTAGTCCATCCTTCTCAGGCCTCTTACCCACCTGCTCAAGGGTTCTACCTACTGTTAGGGCTTCTTTGGAAACCAACCCAATCTATATCCCAGATCAAAATGTGAACAAGAAAAAGCATCAGGACAAGACTCTTGTCACCCAAACTTGTCGTGTTGGCACACAAGGAAGATGTAAAAAGGATACTTTGAGACGTGAAATCCTTCTTCATGGAATTGAAGTATTAGAGGCATAATTGATTCTCAATAAAAATTAAAATATTTTCAACTAATGAATATAAACTAATGAATCCAAAATAGAAACAAAGGCAGAATTAAATTTACTTAATACATTTCATCCATTGAAATAGCTACTTTCTTTTTTCTTTAAAAGGGGAATTGATTGCTGACATTTGGCCTATAAATACTCAGGTTTTTCAACACACATATCATGGTTCTCTAGAGGAAAAGAGCGAATAGAATGTATAGACACACACACACATACACACACATATATATAGTAATTATAAGAGGGATTTATTATATTGGCTCACATAATCAGAGACTGAATAGTTCAACAATGGTCTTCTGTAAACTTGAGAGCTGGGAAAATCAATATTTTCTCAGTCAAGAAGCTGAAGCCTTAGAAGAAGGGGGCCAGCAATACAGCTCCAGTCCAAGACTGAGGGCCTGGGGTCTGGTACATGTCTGCATTCAAAGGCTGAAGAATTCTGGAATCTGATATCTACACATAAGCCGCAGCAGAAAGTGCATCACTCAAGAAAGATTGTACTTTGTATTAGTCAGCTTTTTCACTGCTGTGACCAAAAGATCTGACAAGAGCAATTAAAGGAGGAAAAATTTATTTTGGAGCTCACAGTTTTAGAGGTCTCAGCTCATAGAAGAAGGCTGGCTCTATTCCTTGGTTCTCAAGGAGATGCCGAACATCAAGGTGGAAGTGTGATAGAGGAAAGAGGCTCAAGAAATGACCAGCAGGATGCAGAGAGAGAGCTCTGGTCAACAAGTACAAAATATAGACCCCAAAGTCACAATTCCAATGACCCACCTCCCCCAGCCACACCCTACCCACCTATAGTACTAGCCAGTTAATCCCTATTATTTCACCTCTAAATCCTTTTTCATTGACTCACATTATGAGCTTTTGGGGAGCATCCCATATTTAAACCATAGCAGGAACTTCCCCTTCTTCCATCCATGTCCCCAGCATATTGGACAGTGCTGTTCACATTTAGGTTGGGCTTTATTCCCTCAGTTCCCTGACCAATATGGCAGACTCCTCTGGAAACAGTCTCATTGACATACCCAGAAGTGTACTTAGCCAATTTTCTATGCATCCCTCAGTCCTGTCAAATTGACAACCAAGATTAACCATTGCAACACCTGCATCCCTAATGCTTGTAGTGTTTTATTTTCCTCTTTTCTATTTATAATGTCAGAATAGAACAGCTTTTCTCTGATAGTGAATTTCTTTGAGCTTCTATTTTTATTTAAATACTTGCAAAAATGAATAGAAAACAAACCAACAATATTATAACTTTGAGAGCAGTTCTTTTCATTAAAACAAGATTAATCCATGAGAAAAATTGCAACTCTTTTGGCTTCCTATAAAACAAGACTCATTCCCACCTGCCTTCTCTTCTTACTTTTTCTTCCCTTATGTACAGTACGGTGGGACTTTTGAGTGAAGGAATGGCAAACAGTTAATAAAACCTTTGATGGGTATTAATTACTTTCCACTTAATTACCTGCCATGCGGATCTTGTTGAGCTATTGATTACTGGCAAACACACATCCCACTGGGGATAAGTGTGATTTAACTTCATCCAAAGAGTCAATTAGCCCAAGTAACAATGGGAGAGCTGGTGCTTCGCCTCAATAGCTGGGGTTCCTTGCCAAGAAGGGTAGATAAGCCATTTATTTGTTCATTAAAACACAGTACTACTATCAACAGGAGGCACTTACCAGGTGTTATTGAGATTGGTAAAATGTCACTCTATGTCATCAAAGATTAGCTGCATGGTGTACAAGCAATATGGGCAAAGTCTGGTTGAGAACCCGGGAAGAACTATTGAGGTTTTGGAGTTAACCCTAGAGGTACAGTCCTGGTGTGGTTATCTACTTTATAAAATGATAACCAAACAACTTTATCAAATGCACCTTTGCACAGCTGTCACTTGTAATGATAATGCCCTCTTCCACTGTGTGACATTTGGGATCCCAGATTATATTGTTTGCTATATTAGATCATAGGGCAAGATACTTTCTGAGACTTTCACTGAATAATCTAATGAACTCCATGTGTATTTCAGTCAGAAAGTGCATAAATGGATTGGGAGGGAGGGTGGCAGAGAAAATATATATGAGAGAAAGAAAAATCTTTCCGTTCATCCAAACTTGGTATGAATTTGTAACTTGCAATCTATAAGAAAATCCATGAAGTGATACTCCTATAAAACTTTACCCATTAAGATTTAAGTTAGAATTTTAAAGACATAAATATATGTATATATAAAATATATATTTATATGTATATTTATATCTTTCTACAGTATTCTTATAAATTAAATTAATGCTGCAAAAAATGCCCCAAACTTGGAGTTAGAGGGCAAGGGGTAGAATGCAGTGAAGTGCTCAATAAATTGTGTAAAACATAATATTTATTGTGAAAAGTTGTACCAATATTCAAAGAACTCTAAAATATTTTTACTTAGAATCATCCATGAATTAGAAATTTAAATTACTTGCTTTGTTGTGGGATTCAGTTTGTGCTGAATCTAACAGGGCTTATACCCAAAAGTTCAATACTACATATATGATAGTAAGTTTCCATTTGTACATTAAGTGGAATTACTATTATTTTTATTACATAATCATCATATTATTTCATTCTATGAACTCTTTATGATATCCATGTGAAATACAAAGATTGTTATATACCCTTTTTAATGAAGTTCAAATAGAGAATTGGAAGTTTGGTGACTAGATGAGTGACATGGAAGGTATCAAACAAGGACTTGATCTCAAGTTATTTGGACTTCAAATTCTTCTTGTGCTTCCTGTTAGTAATCTAGCTTGCTCTTGCAGATGTTGAAGACAGAAAAATGTCAAATCAGAGTACACATGAATATCAACCCCCGGAGTCAGTTTCATGTCTAGTGTGTTGTCTTCACATTTTGCTTTTGCTCCCAGATCCTTTATAGCCATAAAAATAAAACAAATATATGGTGATAAATTCATCAAATATATACAGATCATATGTATAATAAAAGAACAGTTTATATAGCAGTGGCAGTGGTGGAACATGGAGAGATAGGCAAACACTTAGCAAATGGGTTTCACTGCAGTAGGGTAGACTCTTTATATATATCATGCCACCTAAATCTCAAAAAATCAATTTAAGTTTAAAATTTTGCCTGTTATTTGGAAAAAGGAGACAGGAACCAGAGAGGTTAAAAAAAGGAAAAAAAAGAGGCTAAAGTGATATGCTCATAAATGACTTAAACTCATATTATTCTTGGCACACACAAAAAATCTTTACATTGTACTTATCTGAGAAATACTTCCTAAGCCGAGGGGGCAGTTACTTTGTTCATTCCTCACAAGACCCATGGGTTTAGCAGGAAAGGTGTAGAATAAATACATTTTGACTCATAAGCCATGTTATCTATGAGGCATTTTCTTATTCATACCTTGAGTGTCAAAGCGATCTCAAAGATAAAAATTTATAGTAGCAGCTGGCACTTTCTCATTATCTTTTTCTCTCAACAGAGAAATGCATTATTGAAGGAAATTATATGTAATATGCATTGTATGTGACTTAATTTTTCTAGTTATCTTAATTATATATAATAGCAGGAAAATCACATATAATACACAAAATTTAAAAGGTAATTTTTCCAGATAAATTTAACGCAAATATTTAAAGTTTATTTTAAAATCAAGACTCTTTCCTTTAACCAAACATTTTAATGAGTGCACATAAAATCTTGTTAGCAGGTTAGAAAGAGGTAACTTCTGTACCTACAGTTATACAAGAAAGTAGGATGCCAGGGTGGCATTGTTTGTGTTTGGCTTCAGTATTGTTTAAATGCTTAGAAATAATTTGTTAATTCTTTAAATTGTTCAAAACACATAAGTGAATTTTTTATTCCAGCTGTTATAGAATAACCTACGTTGGACTTATTCTTCCATTGTAAACAAATAAAGAACCTGAACAAAACATAATTCTTTTTAGGTGCTGAACAATTCAGGGATATGGTATTTGAGAGAAAATGAGCAATTCAGTATGGTAAACTCAGTATTCACTAATGCTTCCTTAACTTTCTTCAACACAGAAAAGTGGGATCCAGTGTTCAAAATTTCTTTTTTTATATTTTTAATTTTTTATTGTGGGTTGTTCAAAACATTACAAATTTCTTGACATATCATATTCCACACTTTGATTCAAGTGGGTTATGAACTCCCAACTTCACCCCATACACAGATTGCAGAATCACATCAGTTACACATCCATTGATTTACATATTGCCATACTAGTGTCTGTTGTGCTCCGCTGCCTTTCCCATCCTCCACCCTCCCCCCTCCCCACCTCTCCCCTCCCCTCCCCTCCTCTCTCTCTACCCCCTCCACTGTATAACCCTGAGGGTCTCCTTCCATTACCATGCAATTTCCCTTCTCTCTCCCTTTCCCTCCCACCTCTCATCCCTGTTAAATGTTAATCTTCTTCTCCTGCTCTTCGTCCCTACTCTGATCTTAATTACTCTCCTTATATCAAAGAAGACATTTGGCATTTGTTTTTTAGGGATTGGCTAGCTTCACTTAGCATAATCTGCTCTAATGCCATCCATTTCCCTGTAAATTCTATGATTTTGTCAGTTTTTAATGCAGAGTAATACTCCATTGTGTATAAATGCCACATTTTTTTTATCCATTCGTCTATTGAAGGGCATCTAGGTTGGTTCCACAGTCTTGCTATTGTGAACTGTGCTGCTATGAACATCGATGTAGCAGTGTCCCTGTAGCATGCTCTTTTTAGGTCTTTAGGGAATAGACCAAGAAGGGGAATAGCTGGGTCAAATGGTGGCTCCATTCCCAGCTTTCCAAGAAATCTCCATACTGCTTTCCAAATTGGCTGCACCAATTTGCAGTCCCACCAGCAATGAACAAGTGTACCCTTTTCCCCACATCCTCGCCAGCACTTGTTGTTGTTTGACTTCATAATGGCTGCCAATCTTACTGGAGTGAGATGGTATCTTAGGGTGGTTTTGATTTGCATTTCTCTGACTGCTAGAGATGGTGAGCATTTTTTCATGTACTTGTTGATTGACTGTATGTCCTCCTCTGAGAAGTGTCTGTTCAGGTCCTTGGCCCATTTGTTGATTGGGTTGTTTGTTCTCTTATTGTCTAATTTTTTGAGTTCTTTGTATACTCTGGATATTAGGGCTCTATCTGAAGTGTGAGGAGTAAAGATTTGTTCCCAGGGTGTAGGCTCCCTATTTACCTCTCTTATTGCTTCTTTTGCTGAGAAAAAACTTTTTAGTTTGAGTAAGTCCCATTTGTTGATTCTAATTATTAACTTTTGTGCTATGGGTGTCCTATTGAGGAATTTGGAGCCCGACCCCACCGACTGTAGATCGTAGCCAACTTTTAATTCTATCAGACGGCGTGTCTCTGATTTGATATCAAGCTCCTTGATCCATTTTGAATTAACTTTTGTGCATGGCTAGAGAAAGGGATTCAGTTTCATTTTGTTGCATATGGATTTCCAGTTTTCCCAGCACCATTTGTTGAAGATGCTATCCTTCCTCCATTGCATGCTTTTAGCCCCTTTATCAAATATAAGATAGTTGTAGTTTTGTGGATTGGTTTCTGTGTCCTCTATTCTGTACCATTGGTCCACCCGCCTGTTTTGGTACCAGTACCATGCTGTTTTTGTTACTATTGCTCTGTAGTATAGTTTGAAGTCTGGTATCGCTATACCGCCTGATTCACACTTCCTGCTTAGCATTGTTTTTGCTATTCTGGGTCTTTTGTTTTTCCATATGAATTTCATGATTGCTTTCTCTATTTCTACAAGAAATGCCGTTGGGATTTTGATTGGCATTGCATTAAAACTATAGAGAACTTTTGGTAATATCGCCATTTTGATGATGTTATTTCTGCCTATCCATGAACAGGGTATATTTTTCCATCTTCTAAGATCTTCTTCTATTTCTCTCTTTAGGGTTCTGTAGTTTTCATTGTATAAGTCTTTCACCTCTTTTGTTAGGTTGATTCCCAAGTATTTTATTTTTTTTGAAGATATTGTGAATGGAGTGGTTGTCCTCATTTCCATTTCAGAGGATTTGTCGCTGATATACAGGGATGCCTTTGATTTATGCGTGTTGATTTTATATCCTGCCACTTTGCTGAATTCATTTATTAGCTCTAATAGTTTCTTTGTAGACCCTTTTGGGTCTGCTAGGTATAGAATCATATCATCTGCAAATAGTGATAATTTAAGTTCTTCTTTTCCTATTTTGATGCCTTTAATTTCTTTCGTCTGTCTAATTGCTCTGGCCAGTGTTTCGAGAACTATGTTGAACAGAAGTGGAGAGAGAGGGCATCCCTGTCTTGTTCCAGATTTTAGAGGGAATGCCTTCAGTTTTTCTCCATTCAGAATGATGCTAGCCTGAGGCTTAGCATAGATTGATTTTACAATATTGAGGTATGTTCCTGTTATCCCTAGTTTTTCTAGAGTTTTGAACATAAAGGGATGCTGTACTTTGTCGAATGCTTTTTCCTCATCTATCGAGATGATCATATGGTTCTTATTTTTAAGTCTATTGATGTGGTGAGTAACATTTATTGATTTCCGTATATTGAACCAGCCTTGCATCCCAGGGATGAATCCTACTTGATCATGGTGTACAATTTTTTTGATATGTTTTTGTATCCGATTCGCCAGAATTTTATTGAGGATTTTTGCATCTAGGTTCATTAGAGATATTGGTCTGTAGTTTTCTTTCTTTGAAGTGTCTTTGTCTGGTTTAGGTATCAGGGTGATGTTGGCCTCATAGAATGAATTTGGAAGTTCTCCCTCCTTTTCTATTTCCTGAAGTAGCTTGAAAAGTATTGGTATTAGTTCTTCTTTAAAGGTTTTGTAAAATTCTGCTGTATACCCATCCGGTCCTGGGCTTTTCTTAGTTGGTAGTCTATTTATGGGTTCTTCTATTTCCTCAATTGATATTGGTCTGTTTAGGTTTTCTATATCCTCCTGACTCAATCTGGGCAGATCATATGACTTAAGAAATTTATCTATGCCTTCACTATCTTCTAATTTATTGGAGTATAAGGATTCAAAATAGTTTTTGATTATCTTCTGTATTTCTGAAGTGTCTGTTGTAATATTGCCTTTTTCATCCCGTATGCTAGTAATTTGAGTTCTCTCTCTTCTTCTCTTCGCTAGCATGGCTAAGAGTCTGTGCCTTTCGGGCACAGGTGGAGGCTCTGCTCTGCCCCTACTCCAATTGGGGTGTTGTGACTACCCCGCCTGCAGGACGCTGGGCCTGTTCCTGGCACGGGCGGCAACTCTGCTCTGCTCTGCCCCTACTCAAATTAGGGTGGTGTGTGTACCACGCCGGCAGGCTCCTGGGCCTGATCTGCCGGTCTGTTGCAGGTCTGCCTACCTTGGAGGCGCGGGCGGCGGATCTGCCCTGCCCCTCCTACCACGCCTGAGGGCCCCTGGGCCTGATCTGCAGGTTGGTCACAGGTCTGCTCACCCTGCGGGCACGGGTGGCGGTTCCGCTCCGCCCCCACTCCAATTGGGGTCACGTGACCACCACACCGGCAGGGCCTGATCCGGGCGTTGGAGAAGGATCTGCTCTGCCCCTACTCAAGTTGGGGTGACGTGTGTACCACACTGGCAGGCCACTGGGCCTGACCCGCCAGGCTGTCACAGGTCTGTTTACCTTGCAAGCGTGAACGGCGGCTCTGCCCTGCCCCTCCTACCACGCCCATGTACCACTGGGTCGCGGGTCTGCCCACCTTGGGGGTGCGGGTGGCGGCTCCGCTCCGCCCCCTCTCCAATTGGGGTCACGCGGTCACCACGCTGGCGAGCCGCTGGGCCTGCTCCGGGCGCTGGTGGCGGCCCGTCTCCTCCCCTCTGGCTCGACGACAAATTGAGGAGACTCGGGTGTCTGTGCCTCACCCCCCCTACCAGGAGACCAACTGTTTATGTTGCCGCTGGTATTGATGAAGTTCTCTCCTCCGCCGCTTTCTGATGACATTAGATCTCTGCCATGTTGGTATCCTATGTGAATGGCAGCATTTTGTTCCCCTTGCCGGGCAACCAAAGCAACGGGTGAGTCCTGACCGGCCCTCAGCAGGATCTGGACCGAGAAGCAGTTTCCGCGGGCTCCTAGCCCCGGGCCAGGGAAGTTCCGGGAGCCGGAACTCGGCCGCTCCATGCTCAGTGTAAGCTCCTATAAGTGTAGGCTCCAAGAAGCAGTCCCCGCGGGCTCAGTTCCGGGAGCCGGAATTCGGCCGCTTAGTGCTTGGTGTATGCTCTGATAGGAGCAGGGTCCAAGAAGCAGCCTCCGCAGGCTCCGCAGCCCTGGGCCAGGGCGGTTCCGGGACGGTTCCGGGAGCCGGAACTCGGCCGCCCCGTGCTCGGTGTTCGCTCCGATAAGATCAGGTTCTAAGAAGCACCCAGGCACTGAACCCTAGCAATCTGTCTGCAAGCCGCAGGTGAATTGCAGCCTGAAATTACCTGATCTATGGCTGAATGAGCTGCGGTCAGTCGAAAACAGGTATGGTGACGTCAGCTTTCCAACATGGTGGCTCCAGTGTTCAAGATTTCAAAGCAGGCTAACAGAAAGGAGGAGCTAGCATATAGAGGAAACCCTGGCACTTATTTAAGATACTGCTAAGTCTTTGGCCAATTACTATGTTGCTCCTGCATAGGACAAGACTCTTGAAGGCCTGGCAAGAAATAGTTACTTAGGACATGAACTTAGAGACATTCTGGTTAGTTACACAGTGATGAGAGATGCGGACTTCTTACCAGTAAAAACAAAGAGATCAAAGAGAAATATACATGGATAGATATAATATACTTTCTTCTCCTAAGTTTTATAAATTGTGGTTGATGGAACAAGTGAAAATTATAGCATAGATCTTTCATAAATATATACTGAGGCCATATTTAAGACAATTTTAATCGGATGAGATTAGTTGATGTAAAGGGAAGCAATATTTCTATACCTCAGTAGAACTGCTAAAGTGAGGATACAAGTGAACTGTGGAAAGTTGTGGATATATAATATAACACCTAGAGCAACCACTAAAGCAGCTATATGAAGTGACATAGTCAAAATGCTATACATAAAGTGTAATTGCAAGAGTGTTTAAGAAATACATAGAAAGGGAAGGAAAGAAAATAGAAAAATGTAAAGCAAGAGAACAAACAAAAGAGGAAAAATTAAAGTGGTATATTTAGCCCTAAAGTCTCAATAATTATGTTAAATTTAAATAAATAAATATATCAACTAAAGACAGAAATATCAGAGCAGATTTAAGAACACTAACTACAAGTTGTCTAAGAAAAGCACTTCAAATATCAGAGTATAGATGGTCTCCTACTTAGGATGTCACAATTCATAACTTTTACTTTAGGAATAGTAATAGGCATTCAATAGAAATTGTGCCTCAAATTTTGATCTTTCCCCATTCTAATGATATGTGACATTATACATCCTTATGACACTGGCAGGGATAGAGAGCCACGGGTCACAGTCAGTCATACAATCACAAGGATAAACAAGCAATACTCTGTAGTGTACTGTTCTACTAAGATATAATGTTTTGTAGATTAGGTTATAAGTTCATTTTTGACTTATTATTTTCAACCTATGATAGGGTTGTTGGGATAAAATATGATCATAAGTTGAGGACAAAATATATAGATTAGCTGAAAGTAAAAAGTTCATGTAAACTTTATTCAAAAGACAGCAGAAGTGTCTATATCAACATTATATAAAGTAAACTTAAAAGCAATAAAATTTACTACAGAGAGGGACATTATATAATAAGAAAATTTTAAATAAAAAGATATATAAATCTTAAATGTGTATACACAAAAAGACAGTTTTTACTTCACATTTTGCAAAATATGTGAAGCAAAAACAGATCAAAGTAAAAGGAGAAAAAGGCAAGTTCACAATAACAGTTAAAGACATGAACACACTCTTCTAGTAACTTGTAGAATAAATATACAGAGCATCAGCAAAGATACAGTAGGGCTCAACCAACAGAATCTAGTTGACATTTATAGAGAACTCCACCAAATGATAGACAATATACAGTTTTCAAATATCATCATTATATCAAGATAAACCATGTCCTTGGCTCCAAAATAAATCTTAATAATTTTAAAATAATTGATTGCATACAGAGTGCATTCTCTGATACAATAAAACAAAGTATAAAATCAATAAAGAAAAGATGACAAAAAATTCCCAAACATTTGAAAACACACTTTAAATAATGCCTGGGTCAAATAAAAATCTAAAGAGAATTTTTAAAAACTTATTGAACTGAATGGAAATGAAAATATTAACATTTGTGGGACACAGCTAATGTAGCACTGAGAGGCAAATTTATAGCACTAAAATAAATATATGAGAATAGAGAAAGTTTTTCAAATCATTGAAGTTAAGCTTCTAACTCAAGAATCTAGAAAGAAAGAGCAAAGCCATCCCAGGAAAGCAGACTAAAGGCAACAATAAACAATAGAAGTCAATGAAATTGAAAACAATTGAGAATATTAATTAAACAAAGAACTAATTGTTTAACAATACCAATGAAATTGACAAAACTTGTAATTAAAGACTTATTATAAAGGCAATCTCCAAACACACAAGGTTATTTTAGGGAATTCCATTAAACTTTCACAGAAAAATTAACACCAATCATGTACAATATTATACAGAAAAATAAATAAGAATGAATGTTTCTCTATTCATTTTATGAGGCTAGTATTACTTTGATTCTAAAAACGAAGACAACGTGAAATAAAACTACAGACAAATATCCCTCATGTTAAGAAATCCTTAGCAAAATATTAGCAATGAATTTCAGCAATATATGAAAAGAATTATACAACATGACCAAGAAGGGTTTATTATAGAGAAGCAAGGCTGGTTCAATATTCTAGGAGCAATCAATGTAATTTAACATAAAAACAGACTAAGGAACGAATGAATTGTTTCATCAATTAATGCAAAACAATATTATTAAAAAATAAGTGCTCACACAAGAAAAAAATTCACAGATAAATGGAAACAATGGAAATACTTGAATCTGATAAAGAACACCTACTGAAAACTTATAGGTAATATACTTCATAGTGAAAGATGAACTGTATTTTCTTTATGATCAGGACATGTAAGGATGTGTGCTCTCATCTCTCTTATTTAATGTAAAGGGTGGAAGTTCTAGACATTATAGGAAATAAAGAGAAAACAAAGGAATAAAAGAGATAAAATTGCTTCTATTTGCAGATGGCAAGTTCATTAAGATGGCAGGATACAAAATAAACATAGAAAATGAAAAATGCATACTCAGTATTAAATACAAAAGTCAAAGAACAGTGCCAAATTTAATAGCTGAAAAAAAAAATGAAATACTAAATTTGTGCATATGTAATAAAATCTTTACAGGGTTAGTATCATGAAAAAATACAATGTTGATTGAAGATATTGAAAAACAACTAAATAAATGGATATATACAGCATGTTTATAAATTGGAAGATTCAAATAGTGAAGATGTCAATATTTCCCAAATTGATATGCAAGTTTAATACAACCAGCATCAAAATTTCAAGAAGTTATTGTGTAGATATAAATATGACTATTCTAAAAAATAATGGCAAAGGAAGAGTTGAAACAACTTTGAAAGGGAAGAATGAAATAAAAGTATCTCCCAAATTTTATAGCCTAAGTAGTTAAAACTGTGTGGAGTTGCTGTGTTGAACTAGAACAGAGTAATGAGTCTAGAAACAGATCTATAGGCCCAATTGATGTTTGACAAGCTACAAAAACAACTCAATACAGGAAAGATGGACTTTTCAAAAGCTGATGCAGGAGAAATTGCCCATCCACAGGCAAAAATCTATAGACTTTGACCTAAGTGACATTTTACTCAAAAATATCTGAAAACAGATCACAGATTAAAAATAAAATTTAAAACAATAAAATTCTCTGAATAAATAGGAGAAAAACTTTAGGGTGGGCTAGACAAAGAATAAATAGTTTTAACATTAAGAGTATGATTCATAAATGGAATAAAAATGTTAAATTCGACCATATAAATTTGAAAAATTTTACTCTGTAAAAGACCTTGTTAACACAGCCACATCAATGTTGATAATAGCACAATTCACAATAGCTAAACTGTGGAGCCAACCTAGATGCCCTTCAGTGGATGAATGGATAAAATAAATGTGGCATATATACACAATGGAATTTTACTCAGCAATAAAAGAGAATAAAATCATGGCATTTGCAGGTAAATGGATGGCACTGGAGAAGATAATGTGAAGTAAAGTTAGCCAATCCCTCAAAACAAATGTGGAATGTTTTCTCTGATATAAGGAGGCTGACTCATAGTGGGGTAGGGAGGGGGAGCATGGGAGGAATAGATGAACTCTAGATTTCACCTTCTAGATATTCATCTTCTAGGGAAGTGGGGTGGGATGGAAAGAGGGGGCAGGGGATTAGCAAGGATGGTGGAATGTGATGAACATCATTATCCAAAGTACATGTATGAAGACACAAATTGGTGTGAATATACTATGTATACAACCAGAAATATGAAAAATTGTGGTATATATGTGTAATAAGAATTGTAATGCAAAAACAAAAATAAAAAATAAAAACCCCAGAAAATATGAAAAAAAGACCTTGTTAAGAGGATGTGAAGAACAATTATAGTGTAGAATAAAATGTTTGCAAATCACACACCTAACAAATGACTAGTATCTAAATAACAAAGCATACTCAAAATTTGACAGTTGAAATGTAAAGAATCCAATTAGAAAATGGACATAAAAATATTTCACAAAGGAAGATATGTTAATGGAAAATAAATATAGTCAGCATCTGACCATAAGGAAATACCAATCAAAACCACAGTGAGTCTGTCAGGCACTGTGGTACATGCCTGTGATCCTAGTGACTTGGGAGATGGAGGCAAGATGATTGCAAGTTCAAGGCCAGCTTCTGCAACTTAAAAAGACTCTGCAGCAAAGCTACCTTTAGTTGAGAATAAGCATCTAAATGTGTTCATGGTCAGTATTAACTTTGGTCCCATTTCAACTACCCTAGTTCTCAGAAAGAGTATGTCTTAAAAAAATTTAAAAAGTCTGGGAATGTAGCTGAGTGGTAGACTCCCCCCACCCTTCAATCCTTGGTACTGCAAAAACAAACAGATTTAAAAACCACAGTGATATATCATTGCATACCTATCAACATGGGTAAAATTATCAATAGTGTCAATAGTGAATGCTGTTGGGATCAAAAAGAAACTGGATGGTTTATATATCACTGGTGAGAACATAAAGTACAGCCAGTCTAGAAAACCATTTGGTAGTTTCTTTAAAAATATCTAAAAGTGATTTAAAAATCTAAACATACCTTATAATCCAGAAATTTCACTCCTGAGTATTTATACCATAGAAATAAAGACATATGTTCACACCAAAACCTATATTTGAATGTTTATAGCAGTTTTATTCATAGTAGTAAAAATCTGGAAACAACTCAATTGTCTTTCAAAAGGTGAATGATTAAACAAACTGTGGTACACTCATGGGATGAAATACTACTCAAGGATTACAAAGGAAGGGGCTGTTGATGCTTGCAACTGTCTGGCTGACTCTCCAGAGAATTATGTTGATTGAAAAAGGCAAAACCAAGTGATTGAATACTGTATTATCCCATTTACAAAACATTCTTGAAATGACAAAGTTACAGCAGTGAAAAACAAATTTGCACTTGTTAGGATTTAAGGAGGAAATTAAGGTGGAAGGACAGTGAGTATGGCTATAATGCACAAGGTGAGGGATCTTCCTAGTGATGGAAATGTTCTTTATCTATGACTGTATCCATGTCAATATCTTGGTTGTGATATTGTGCTATGGTTTTGCAAAATGGTACTTTTGGGTAAAACTAGGAAGAGAACATATGGATTACTGTATTTTTTCTTACAACTGCATCTGCAATTATCTCAAAACAATTCAATTAAAACCATAGTAAAAGACTTAAAATTAAACAGATCATTAAGGAAATAGATGTACAAATGGCCAATAAGCTCATAAAAATAATCAACATCACTAATGGTCAGGGTAATGCCAATTAAAACCACATTTAAATACTGATGTTCTTCTAATATGATGGCTAAAATTAAAAAGATCGGCAGCAAGAAATTCTGGGGAATATGTGGAGTAACCAGAATTTATATGCATTACTGATGGTAACAGAAAATGATATATGCTTTTGGCTCTTTTATAACAAATTAAACCTTAGCAATTATACAGTGAAGTAATTACTCAAGACAAATAAAATCTTTGCCCACAAAAAGACTTTTACAAAAATATTAATTGTTATTTCATAAATGATGATTAGTTTGGAAACAGGAGCCTATTTACAGGAAAATGGATAAAACATGATATTAGAGTATTAATCTGCAATATGAAAACATAAACTATTGAAATACAGAATAATATAAGCAAATATTAAAAGCATTAAGTGAAACAAAGGAAGTCATATACAAAGAGTATATATTTTATAAAGCTTTAGATATTATCAAAGGGAAGTGATTGTCATAGAAATCAGTTCACTAGTTTCTTTGGTGGGAAGAGAAATTTACTCAGAGTACTGTACTAGACTGAGTTTGCTTTGAGTGTGTGAATTTCACCATTCTATGCATGTTTACAAGCTTACAAAACTCAATTTACCAAGCTTATAAAACTCAATTTACTCAAAGTACACCTTGATTTTAAAAAAAGACTTAAACAATGAAATTGAAGAAAAGTTTAAGAAAAGTTCCTACTGTTTAATTTATCAAAAAAATATTAAATGTAATTTTTACCAAGTTCTCAGTATGCGGATGGTCTTTGGGTACACCCTACATTAAAAAGAATAACCAGCTTACTAACTTAAAAAATTAAGCAATGCCTATATTAAAGTTGAGAGTGGGTTATGAGCATGGACTATGATGAATTCAGTCCTAGGGTCCTGAGATACTTCCCCCATAAAAAAATTAATAAATTGAGGCCTTTTGGTTTTCTTATTTGACTTAAAGATATAGATTAGGTTAGACACAAAAGAATGCATAGGTAGCATTTACACTTATTTCTCTGCCTATTCTAAACCTGATTTTTGATAGGGTTGGATATCAGGTGATTTCACTTTATGTTAATTAGTTGGGAGCCTGGAGTTCAGGTAGAATAGGACAGTGCTGGACAGGTGCTGTGGCTTAGTAGTCAATGTATGTTTGAGGTAACATACAACTTTCCTGCTCCTCAGCTGAACCTTGGCATAGTCAAACTCTCTGTTTTCTTATCTTGCTCTTGTGTGGTGATGATAGTCGATATCTCAAGAAAAACAGTGGAATGAATCAGACATCATTTTCCTGTGTTCATATAAGAATACATCACAGTGAATCTTCACATCATGTACAACCACAAGACTGGGATCGTAATTAGAAAAATATATACCCCATGTATCAATAACATGTCAAAATATACTCATGTATATCTATAAATACAGATAAAAAATTGCCTTGAAAGTAAGATAATACATAGAATAGTGTGCCGCAGTCCGGCTGGGCAAAATAACCGGGAGGTGACAAGCAACTTGAAGGTTGAAGCGGGAACTACTTTATTGTGGGGAAACTCAGCGGGAACTGAGTGGGAACTCAAGGTAGCAGGCACCCAAGGTAGCAGGAGCCACCTTATTGCAGAACAGCAGAGGTATATATACCTAACTGATTACACACAGCTTGACTCAATTAGCATCATCTAAATACAGCAATCAGCCAATAAGGAATCCCCATCATCTTAATGGCTCAGTGGTGGCGTTGCCTCACAAACCACTCCTCCTGGCAAACTGCCAGGTGCCATCTTGACTTGATTTGTGGTCCCCAACAATAGTGTCTCACACATAACATGGCTCAGTAAATATTTCTGTATTTTCTAATATTCGCAGTGATCTATAATATCGACTAAAAGTAAAAATATTGTTTTAGAAAGAAAATAAGCAAATGATAAGACTTATTCTATTATTGAAAAATACCAGAACAATGATTCCTTTTTCTCATCACAATCATTCCTAAAATCCCTCTACAATAGTCTCATAGGTTATATAGTTATGAAGAAAGTGGCCTCTTGATATATTTATTATTATGTTACATACAAAATTCAAACTATTATTGACACAAGCAGGATAAAATTCCCTGATGCATAGAATTAGTTAATATCAACCACTTAAATACTAGAGAATTATTTAGCTCTACTAAAATAATAAGTACCTATGTCATCATAATTAATGGTAATTACCTCTTCTTGATTGATAACTATCAAGTTCATAATTCTTCTAAAGTCTGTAATGATCCATGATAATAAAATCATGACCTTATTTTAGAGAAGGGTAATTATTTTCCTCTTCTCTCTTGTGAGTGGGCAATGATCCAATACCTTTAAAAAGAATATAAAGATATCTAGACGAAAGTAAAAAGGACCAAGACTAATTCTTCCCTTATACATTTAAATTGCTGTCTTGCTTGATTCTGGCAATGATACCATGGATGTAGATTTTACAAGCATATTAATAAGTAGCGACTTATATTAAACTCACAGAGCTTAAAAAACATATCCATAGAATCAAAGACAGATGTAAAGTTAATCAAAGCTCTGAAGACTGCTGCTATTTTCAGCAAAATTTTTCTCAATGAGATTAAAAAGAGTTCAATAATAATCAATACTTCAAGAGTGAATTCTAAAATCCCCTTGCTTCTCACACAAGGAATTACACTGTGATCCCAAATATTCTCTTGTTCAAGTGGACAGACATCAAAGTTTGGAGGCAGACTAAGTGAACAGTGGGAACTTCATTTTTAAGAGTGCTAGGTTATTCTTTCTAAGGTGTGGAAAACTAAGCGCTGAATACTTTTAAATGAAATTGCAATGGAGGGGTTTGTGAAAATAAATCACTTGATGCAGAAGATGACTGTTGTTTTAAGAAGACATTTTATATAAATTTGTTAAGCTTGCATTGGATAAATCTTTTAGTCCTCCCCATATGTGTCAGTTATCTTGTATGACAAAATACTTGAGATAAATAACTTTTAAGGAAAGTCTTGGCCAGGCCCCATGGCACATGCTTGTAATTCCAGCAGCTCAGGAGGCTGAGGCAGTAGGACTGCAAGTTCAAAGCTCATCTTAGCCACTTAGTGAGGCCCTAAGAAACTCAGTGAGATCTTAAGCAACTCAGTGAGATCCTGTCTCTAAATTAAAAAAAAAAAAAAAAAAGAGGGGGGACTGGGGATGTGGCTCAGTGGTTAAGCACCTCTGGGTTCAATCTCCAGTATGAAAAAAAGAAAAGATTTATTTTGATTCATGGTTTCAAAGGCTTCACTCTATGTTGGATTGGCCTCATTGATGTTGGGTCTGTGGTGGGGCAAAAGGTCATGGCAGGGCTTGTGGAAGCAAAACTGCTTACCTCCATTGTGGCCAAGAAGTGAAGAAAGAGAAAGAAGGAACTGGGGGCCCCAATACTCTCTTCAAAGGCACACATCCAATGAACTATCTTCCTTCCACCGGGCCAAACTAGCTGAAGATTTCCCCTCCTCTAGATAGCACTTGGAGCTGGCAACCAAACTTTGAACACTTGGACCCTGGCGGCATATTTACAAAAACCACAGTATCATAGCTAGGACCTATCACTGTGAATAGACTTGCTCTAAGCATTTGTCTTAAGACCTTGAAGCCAGGAGAAGATAATCTTATAAATATTAAGAAAAACATTACTCCCAAAAATTTCTGAATAAAATCCTGTGAAGCGAGAAACATGTCTCAAAATCTACCATCTACCATATTTATAAATCTTAAAGACTTTAAGTAAGCTTTGATTAGTGTCCCTTAAGAAAATATTTGCATTTCTTCACAACATTTGTGAGATAGGGAATTTATGAATATGTTTTTTTTTCAATCTGTCACAAGTTAAGCAGTCTAGTTTTATTTGGATTACATAAGTAAGGTACAATTAACTTCAGAATGCCTTTGTTTTTAGAAATGAAATGTGAATCTTTCAATTACCAGGCAAAATAAAGTTGTGTTATGTATATCAATGGCCATCTTTATGAGAGGTAATTTGATACCCACTCTTTCAGTGAATATTGGACAATGTTTGAAGGAATGTTGGGGGCTGTACTACTGATAGTAGGTAAAAGCCAAGGTTGGTGCTGGATATCCTACAATGTGAGAGACCCACACACAGGAATTATCCAATCAATGGCACTGAGGTTAGGAAACTCTGACATACATGACACAAAATATTCCAAGCCAGATTAAAGTGATTGTTAAGATCTGTTCTTAATTTTTTCTATTAATATGATTAATCATATACCTAATATATATTAAATAGCAAATATATATTTCATATATGTTATATGTAACATATTATGGGGGTGTACATGTTACGGATATCACATATATGTTATATGTAATATATTACACATAATATGTATATACCTTATATATCATGTATGTTATGCATACATATCATGTATGTATTATATATTATTTAAAATACATCAGTTCCTAATAGGTTATTGATCAATCCATTACCTAAGTAGACTATTGACTAAAGATTTTCTTAGGTATAAGATATAAACTAAAATATACCAGTGTTTCCCCTAGTTAACATCTATTTAACTAAAACACTGCAAAATCAATATTTCTCAAATTCAGAAAACAGTATCATGTGAAGATTAATTACACAACTTGTTTAATTATAAAAATTTGTCCTTAAAATTTCCTAAAGAATTTACATATCTTTCCATTTATTGGTTTGCTTATTTATTTTGTTTTCATGATTTCTGACTGGAAAAGTTACTCTAGCATGCTAAGACTTCATCCTAATTGCTGTCCTGGGAACAATTTTCTCAGTGTTTCTGCTGAAAAGTGGTCCTCTGAGGTTAGAAAGGCATAATATCATGGAGATGTCTGGCTAATATGTCAAAGATCTAAATATAAGCTCAAAACCAAGAAGTAGTCATTGAGAATATATTGCATACCAGTCCTGTGCTTTAACACATGCTTTCTCAAACTATTGCATGAAGTATTAAAAAGATTCCTTTATTCTCTTCTCCAAATTGATATGTTCAAAAGCTGTATTATAATAAAGTACTATGTTTCAAAAACACACAAAATTATGCACTTCGTAGTGTTTGGATATCAATCACAAAGCTAAACAGTGTGCGTTTTGGGGACAGATACAAGAGAAGTAAAATACTCTCTTAGCTTTTACATGCCAGTTACAACCAGAGAATTAATTAAGTGTATGGGACAAGTTTTGAGTAATAGAGGAGAGCACTTTATTCACTACCAATTTTCACCATAAATCAGGATTAAGTTATGGAAGAAAATAAAAATAAGACATGTGGAATAATAGAGGATAATATGTCACAAGTAAAGTTGATCTTAAATATCAAAAGGTGAATGAGATTTATACAATATAAAATCAAGCCAAGGCAGAGTAAAAAAAAAAATATGATAACAAGGATTTAAATAAAGGGAGAGGGAAAATAATGTCTTTTTTTACATTGTTTTACAATGTTTTCAAATAAGATAAGGGCTATATAACTTTCCAGTCTTCCTCTTCAGTAGATTGATAGATAGATAATTATTTTAGTAGCTGCATCAGTTTCTCGAGATGAAAATATTTAACCTCTTGATAATTTTTAAAGGCTATTATTTTCCTGTTTCTAGCAAGTAATGACTTTTGGTGCATGTACTACTTTTGCAACAAAGATGTTCAGCTACATCATTCAAAGTGTTATATCCATTATCAACTGAAGTCATTACAAATACTACTTAAGCTAAATAAATTAGTTCTTCTAGAGAATAAAATTAAAATTGTAGGTCTATGATATATAGAATAAAGTTCATTATGTCCATTTGATTGTGTATGTTAACTATTATTACCCTAGTCATTCTTGTGTAATTACTTTATATTACTAATTTATTATCAACTTATTAATACTACCACTTACTAAGGTTACATGTAGGGTTACACACTATGATCACCATTTCATGTGTAATTGAGGAAAAGAATTGCAATTTAAAATCACTGCCATCTAATATGGTCAGTGCCTTGTGTAAAATAAAGACTCTTGTATTCTCCTGGGTCTCTAATAAGAAGGAATTTGTAAAGATGATCTGTGCTGAGTTTGCAGTATTGACCCGTTTTCCTACAAAAAGGCAAAGAATTCAGGATTTGGGGGGATATTGAAAGAAGTTGTGGGAACAAAGAAAGTCTGAGCAGTTTGAAAGGAAGCTAAAAGACGTGTTCTACAAATGGCTGGAAAGTTTCAGTTACAAAATATTCAGTAATCAGTTTAAAGAGTTTTTGCACTTTGCTGAATCAATCAATCAATTTATCTATCTAGCAATCACCTATTATCTATCTTTATCACCATCATCATCTTTATCTATATATCCCAAAAACCTGTCTTCTGTCCTGAAGTGCATTAAATACTCACAAATTCCTCTGAAGCTCCAAGTACAAGACAGAGTTTCAGCTGAGCTACTCGAGGCAAGACAGGAGCCTAGATTCAAAGCTGACCGGAAAATGATATTAAACACTCTAGGAATTTGAAGAAGCAAAGGAGATGTTATTGAACTGTCTACAATTTATAAAATAAAAATTTGTGCTACCCTAATCTAGATATTTTGGTGTGGCAACTACAGAATATATCTAGACTACCATATATGATCTCATTTTAATTCATCTTTGGAATGAAGCTGATTAATTGGATATTAGATAATGTGAAATAAAGTATCTGAGATTTTGCCCTTAAGATCTAGAGACTTTCTTTTTTCCATACTTTTTATTGGTGCATAGTAATTATGCATAATGATGGGATTAGTATTTATATGCACTTGTTAAAACAATATAATTTAGTCAATATAATTCCCCACCACAGTGTTTCCTTTTCTCACTCTTTTTTCCTCCCCCGTTTTTTTCTTTCTTTCTTTTTTTAAATTCCCATGAAAATAGAAGAAAGAAGAGAGAAAATACCAGTTACCAGTGTACCTGTAAAGGAAAGGAAGCAGTGAGACTTTCTGAATGAAACTTTTTCAATGTTCCTATTTCCCTTTCTCTTCCCTAGAAAGTACTGGACCATTTGTTTTGTAATTGTGACAGGTTTTAGGGAGTTCGATAGAAGAGGTTTACTCATCTGCCTTCCTTTGCAGATATAGTCTCAGACTCTTTCCATTACCAGGCACATGAAAGTCATTTCACAATGTGTGATACATGCCTTAATTTTCTAGCACCTTCAAGGAGAGGAGTGAAATGCTTTTTCTGTTCACATTCTCATAACAACCAGCATAGTATCTTCTCCATAGCAGGTGGTCAATAAATGCTTATACTGCATGGTAGCCTAAAATAAGTGAGATTCTGATAAAGTTCCTTCTAACTTTGTTGTTCTGGAAAAACGTAGCGGCAAAGTTGCTATCTATTCAGTTGAATTTGAAAGATGCCAAATGTTCTGCGCCGAACAACTATTTTCTCAAAGGCTCTGCCAGTTGGTGTGGTTACAAAAAATGTGGTTCAATGCTGTCACAGGATGGGACTTTTACTAGCTGCCTGGCCTTAGGAAAACCACTTGAATGGTATTAGTAAACTAATACCATTTTTTGGTATTTTGTAAGAGGGC
Organism: Marmota monax; assembly: GCF_021218885.2. NCBI lineage: Eukaryota > Metazoa > Chordata > Mammalia > Rodentia > Sciuridae > Marmota > Marmota monax. The sequence goes on along the minus strand of NW_026693595.1, from coordinate 3,720,019 downwards.
CATGGGTTTAAGTCAGATAAAGTACATTCTGTTGTCTACAGAATTCCTGGCATATGGAAGGAATGGTCATAAAAGTTAATCCCTCTATCTTTTCCTAAATTTCACATAGAGAGTTCTTTGAATAAATGTGAAGATATTTCAGGAGTTCCCTGTGGAGATGTTAACATATTTGTAACATATCCAGTATAGTCAATGACAGAGTTTTAAAAAATTTACATTATCCAGCTGTCACCTTACCCAGGATACAGCTGTAAAGGAATGGGGTGTAAGAATAGCCAATATTTATGGCAGGGTTTTGAAGAGTCGAAAAGAAACCGTGATTCAGTCAGTAAGTGATTCCCAGTTTTCAGGAGTTAGCATTTAAACACTGGCACCAAGCAAAGAGGAAGAATGGATGAGATAAAATAGATGAGTGAAGAGATTATGTGGTAAAGTATTAGAAAGAAACTTAATACAGTGCAATACAGTGGTACTAATCAGAATGTCAAAGTACATGATTCCTTTTGTCTTTTGCAGTTCTATAAACCCATCCTTCCTTTGTCTCCTTAGCAAACCTTGTGCTCCAAGCAGTCATTAACTAGGTTTAGTGCAAGACTTTTATAGACTCCCAAGGAAGACATTTGGAAGAACTGCCTCCCTGTTTCTTTTGCATGTAGAACTGTAGTTGCAATCCAAAGGACAAGAAAAGCAAGATTCTGAAGAGTGGAAAAAAAAAAAAAAAGATACAGGCCACCATTGTGCTGTCCTGGTCCTGTCTCCACTTTAAATAACTTCCTGCCATAAGGTGGAGCTATATCCTATCCAGAGAAAAGTATTGGATATAAGATCTGGCAAAAGTCCACTTAAATCATTTTCACTTGGCTTGTGGTTTGTGATTTTAAAAAGTTAAAATGCATGGCAGCCACTCTCAAACCCACCACCAACTGATGTAGAGAGAGAGTTGTTATTTTGGTGCTGCTTGGATTTTAATGTGGTGAAAAGGTGTGTGAAAGCAAGCAGGACCTTGTGTTTTAGCTTAGGTTATAAATACAGCTTCAGGGGAAACTCTTTGAAGTGCTGAGATCTGAGGTGGCGGGGGTTGAAGCCCCCCTGAGGTCCTACAGAGAAACCACAGGTATCTGATAGTGTTTGCTCTGGAGTAAACCATCCGAGCATCAAACAGAGGGTTGACAAACAAAATTTCTAAACGGGCTTTATTTAAAGGAGTATATTGTGGAAGATACTCTTATGTTAAATAGGAGATTGCTAGAATTTATAATGCTGGATTATATTAGCGGCAAGAGGGGTTTTGCTTCTCAGCTTGTGATTGTAAGAAGTATGGCCATGAAAGCCCCCAACTGAGTTATCTGTAAAACCCTAGCATCTCCACCCAAAGGAAAAAATGATCCCCCAAAGAGAGAGAGCTCCACGGGTTTCCTGATAACACATCAAGGGTAATCGAGATAAAGGAGAATGGCTCAACAGGAGTGTGTGTTGCATGACTCCCTGGGCAGTGCTCTCTATCTGAAAATCAATTAAAGGGCAAGGTACACCAGCTCAGAGCTGGTTTGGGATTTCCCGAGTAAAGATTTGCATAGAAACCTTTCAAACAACTAAAACCTATTGTAAAAGCAAGGATGGGGTTGATCTTGGTGGAGAAAAATCTCTGTCCAATACAGACTAATACTGGGAAATATTTATCACCACAACATTTATCCAATGTGCAGATCTCTTTTTCCCTATTGATACCGCAGCCAGTCATTCAATCAATGTATGTATATTCCTGTGTTGTTTCTTTACAGGCTGGCCTTTTTTCTTTTAAAATCTCACCTTCTATTCTGAGTCATCTCTGGTTCCTCATAGAGCCTTGCATATTACTGTTACACAACAAACATTTTCTGAATATGAAACCCTCAGTCCAACTGGGAAATCTGTACATACAATGACTCACCCTTTTCATTTATATAATACTCCTCCCCTCCCACATCTTTGCTTTCTTTTGTATCTTCATTTTTACCAGACAAATGCATGTTGGTTTTTCTGTGCCTTTGTTGTTGAAATAGGGCTCTCACCCAGTCCCCTGGGCCTTTGTCTTACAACTTTGAAGGTCTTTTCTCTTTCTCTGCTACAAAACACATCACACATCTTTGCCTCTTGCCACTCCCCTGGGTCTCAGAGCCACAGCCTCACACTGTCTGGGATTGTCCATCCATCTAGAGCACCTGGGGTTTAAGGTGTAAGCAATTTGACTGTAATTGCTTCTTCCCAGCAGTTACTCCTTGAAGTGGTGAGGGGGGACTTTGGTTGGTTCTCTTTTTGCATCTACATAAATAGGTATCAGAACCAAATCCAAAGAGCATGGCGTATTTATCTAGAAATAAATGTTACCCCCCATGATGAGAGTTTTTAGCTATGCTTTTATTTTGTCTTATTCTTTTCTTGGCTTATGTGTTAGCAGAGACTAAATTCACTCTATTTACATTTGACCTGTTCGTTTCTTTGGGTGAACTCAAACACCGTTTTTAATACCGTACTACTTTAATTCATCACATGGTTCTCCCCCCTCCCACCTTAGAACTTTATGTTGAGTTGGACTCCTGATGTATGACTACTAGATTGGATTCAACTATCAGTTCTTAAATTGTAAGTAAAATGCATATCAGATATCCTCTTTCATAAGGAATTTTCATTTTTCTCAAACCTCCTTACCAGTTTTGGTAGAGGAAAACACATAAGGTGATGCTCATGACAGGGAATCGATGAATGTGTAAGTAATTTTTGCAGTTCATTTTTATTCTCAAAAGAAACCTTATGCGATTAACAAAATTAGTACTTAAATGACGAATTTAGAATTTTAAAGACAAATTCCAAGTGTGCTCAAAGAGGCAATTAGTGAAGTGGGCTATGTTTCTGTCTCCCATGGTCCTTTGCTTCACTTGCCAGGTCTTCCAGCAAATCCATTTAAGCATCATGGTGGGCAGAGGAGTAGCTCAGGCCATGCTAACCTGCACTGGAATAGGAGAGCATATTCCTCCCTTGTCATATACTGGTATACTATGAGAATATCTTTGATCTTGAAGAGAAGAGAGGCCAACTTGTATAAAAAATTCAATGTAATAATGTAACTGCACAAATATCCAGATTGATTTGATATAGGTTTCATCAACCAAGCTATTGGGAAAAGTTTTTTTTTTTTTTAATGTTACAGAGTAAGAGTGGAACTGTATTTATTATATACATTTTGTAAGAGATCATATCAAATTTTTAATCCAACACCTCTCCATTGTTTTATTCATATTTGCCGCCAAGCAGTATATAGAGAAAAATGTCGTCATACAAACTAGCATTTCATGTCATTCCCTTGAAGTCACTGATTTACTCCAAAAGCATACTTGTCCAGAATGCTGCCTCTATACTACCTGCCTGATGGGGTGATGATTCAACTCAGCATCTCTGTTAGTTCACTTTCAAGTGAAAGTGAATCCTGTTAATAGTAACACTGAGGCAAAAGGCAGAAACCAAGGCTGCTTTAGGAAAGCTGAGACACATGGTCTCATCCTTATGGCACAGTTCTGAAATCAAGTCACACATAAGGTCAGGGTGTCCATTTCTGAGTTCTCAGTAACTCTGGACAAAACCTCCTGTTATTATGCAGGCTGACACAACTTTCAGAAGCTAAAAATGCAGTAACAAATCCAGTCTTTTTTCTATTATGGTTTCTTTCTTATCCTTATAAGGATAAAACAATGTATTAAGCAGTAGATTAAATAGCCTTTGATACTAGAGAAAATCTGAATACAACCAGAATGGAGAGGACAGGGTAATGTGAGAGGTGTGTAGTTCTTCATTTACATCTGTAAGGGCACATTTCTAGACTCCTCCGAGAAGTCACCACAAGTAGGGAAGGGACCAGTGTTTTTGGATAACTTTGCTATTTTGTGAACAGTGGTCATCCTAGTATCTTTGGTGGCCTCTCTTCTATGCCCTGGGTGATCCTGGCATTCAACTTAATTGCATGCCATTTCATCCTTGTCCAGTAATTACATTTGTGCACAGTTATGAGTAAAGTGATTTCCCTATATAAGCATTAAAGTTAAATTTTGCTCCTGGGGTTCAGTGCATGTGCCTTCTAATGGCATCAATAAGGAACATGTGTGCTTCTTCCTGCCATGTGTGAGAGAAGAATATGGTCAATTATGATAGTGAAATTTACTAAATGTGATGATAAACACTTTTAAAAGCAGCTCAACAAATGATTATGGATTTCACACTTTTACTAATTGCTTCAATTTCTGACTGAAATAAAAATCTTCTGCTTGCTTTAGTATTATGGGGGTAGAGATTTCTAGAATAAATTACAAATATCTTCAAAGTGTGTCTCAGTGTGCACCTTACCCTTCTATGCTGGCCTCTTTATTCCCACAAATTAATGAATACTTGTAAAATTTCATTTTTCCACATAAAACTCATATGTAGATATAAATGTACATGTGTTATATATGAAGTATAGAAATCTATTTATATATATCATCCTAAATGATTTTCTGATATCAATCTTTTCTATTATTTCATAGAAATGCTCTTATTTTTAAATTCTTAATGATGAAATATAGATTTGATTTTCATTTCTTCTTTCTCATGACTTCATCTATTGAATTCTTAGCTAAAACATTTCAATCTTGTGAAAGTTTTTTTAATTAATATCTGTCCCTCATCCTTAGCTAGTAATGCCCTGCTATACTCTTTCCAGCTGCTCCCTACTTAGTCATGGTAGAATTTACTACATTGCATTTTATATTTATGCTTATTTATTTCAGGTCATCTCCTGATAGAACATGAGTTTTATGATGTCAGGGAACCTATCATTTTGCTTGCCATTTTGCTCCCATTGACTTATAAAGAGCATAATACATGGCACTTAAAACCAATTAGAAAAGAAAATAGGAAATGAGGGAAGAAACGCTTCTTACTAAAGTTTCCTTTTTTAAAAAAAATATATTTTACATGTTGAAGATTCTATTGATCAATGATGGTTTCTTTTCCTGCTGGTAAATGTGAATATATAGCTCAAGACTGAAGTGTCAAAAATCAAATAGCATTTGCTTTGAATTTTAAAGGGAAGGGCTTTTATTACCCTTTTTTTAAAATCCATTTTTTTGCATGTGGAAACAATATATGATTTTTTTTATGTGTTCTTAGCTTTCTTCCCCTTTTATTTCTCTTAGCTTTTTCTTCATTTCTCTTTACTGTGTTCATCCCATATCGTTGGCATCTGATTTCAGGTGCATGGTTATCTAGGTCCATAGAGAGCCATCAGTATGAGGAGGAGGGTGTCACAGAGAATTAGATGTACTACTGTTCAATACAGTTATAGAGCCAATAGTATTTTGCTATCCTTTTTGTTTCTGTGTCTCTCTTCTTATTAAGTGGTAAGCTGCACAAGAAAATATGCTGTACTAAGTTACTGCTGAATATCTTTCTTTAATGGTACAGAAACCCTCCCATCTGATCTCCACCTTTTCTGTTTTGCCCTGTGTTCTAGGAGGTCTCTGCTTGAGTTCAACCAATGGGAGGTACCTGACAGATATCACAGGGTGTGGACAGAAGGATTCTGGGTTTGATTCCCCAGCTTTTGAAAAGAAGCCTATTACATCCAGTGCTCTCTGACTTTAGTTATCAGAAGTTCCCACTTTTTGTTTCTTAATCCTTGGGCTGGATAAAGCTCCCCATGCTTATTAACTGTGGGGTCCTATATCATCCATCATTCCTTAACCAATTTCCTCTCTTTTGTCTAGTTTGAAAGACCTGTGGCTTGATCTTATATTTGTTTTATCTTTGCCCAGTGCAAACCCCACATCTTTTGAATGAACAAGTGCATTTTGTCCAAATTATACTTTATTAACACGGTATTGTGCATAACTATCTAAATTACATAAACAGTAGGGATCAAAAATGGAAGCTGGATCAGTAATTTTTACTGATTCTGTGAAGAATGAAAGGATATTACAGCCTTTACTCAAGACAACTGTTTCTCTAAATATAAATAAATATTAGTAGTTTCTAGACCATTTTTTGACTATATATCCTTAGAAGAGGCTCAATCTTTCTGAGTCAAAATTTCTCAATTATTCTTTGGAAATTGAAATTTACTAAATCATATAAGTCTGGCCTCCTATCAGTTAACATTTTCATTTTGAATTTTATTTAAATGTCTTAGAATATGCAAATAAATGAGGATTGTCATTTTGAACTTTGTGGTGTTTTGTTGGTGTAGTGTTTTAATGAATGCAACTCTGTATCTGTGAACCATGTTTAGTTGTTAAAGAATGAATTCTTTCTCACAGAAAGCAAAAATTTGGCAGAAAAGGTTTCAAATTCTCCTTCATTATTTTATGTTATTCATATGCTCCTACTGTGAATACAATTTTTAACTTATTTAATGTATTAAAAAGCATTTGGACACTGAGTTTTCTCCACTATGCACATATTTTTGGTGCCAGAGTCTATTAGGTATTTGCCATTGTTTGAATTTCTAGCAAACTGTAACAATTTTTTTTCATTTACCTCTTAATATGACCAATTTCTACATTGTTTCATGTAGGCTGCAGAGAATTCATTTGGTTAGAAAAGGATTGCTACTGAATACACAATAAGGGGATCAGCTCTGTTGTGTTTCCAAGACAGGAAATGACTTCCTTGTGATTTTATATTTTATCTAAAATTATAGTGTATACATAATTGTGGCTTGAGTATGCACAGCTTTCTTTGGTTTTATTTATAACTAGCACAAGTGTTTTATTAATGTAAAGAAGACAATATATGACAAATTATGGCTGTGCTGTGCTTCAGTTAATATCTAGCACCCATCATTATTTCTGGGTCTCAGTTTCCTCATCAGTAAAATAAGGATAATCATTATTATCCTTATAAGAGGGTTGTTGTGAGTATTAAAGGAACTAGTGCAAGTAAAACCCTGAAGAACATTGCCTGGCCTTGAGTAAATACTCCAAATATGTTAGATGTTTTTGTTCTGAAATCCCATAGAATTTTTCCATCCCTTTCAAAATGCATGAGTATTTTCTGCTTTCCATTTTAGTTATTTTTATAATGCCCATATTATCTTTACTAAGTCCCTCAAATGGAAAATTTCATATCTGATATACATCTTCCACATAGTTGGTATGTATCACCATAATAGTTCTTAGTTTATCAGGTGTGCAATAAATATTTGTGCATATATGAAGCTATATATTTTAATGAGTATATATAAGCTTTATTTAACAGGATAATTGATAGCTTTGAAATTCTCTATTGCTTCTTTCCAAAATAAAATAATTTTATCATTTTGCTAAAAAGATGTAATACAAGCTGTAGAGCTTCAATTAGCCCTTGGAAAGCATTGCTATTTTCATGAAGTGTGAATGTTGCCTGAGAATGGAAAATTTAAAAACAGGAACTTAACTCAAAGTTAAGATTATAAAAGAGAAATAGAAATGAGAGAAGAGTCATCAAATCACAGTTTGTTAAGTGTCTTCAAGATGTTCGCTACTTCGTATAAACTTAGCACTCTGGGCAGAGCAGGGCACAGGAAGATTCTCTTGCCAGGATGTTCTTCCCCCAGTTAGATAAAACGAAAAGAAAAAAAAAAAAAGTTATACAACTAAGATTGTATGAGACTCTTTGCTCAAAGTAATTAAAAAAAAAAAAACCTGGACCTCCTATAAACTTTCTATGGGGTTGTTTCACCCTTCTCTGTGTGCCAGAAACTTCAAAAAAATTTAAGCGTTTCTAGACAAGATAATTTGTTAAATTCTTTACAAATCTAACAAACCTCAATTTTCAATATTATATTTTCTTTTACTGGGGATAGGCTGTCTTTAAATTATTTTTAGTTATTGCATAATCTTTAAACTGTGAGCAAAAAATACAGGCATTCTCTACACTTTTTAAAACCTAGGTTCTATTGAATTAGTGCATGGCAAAGGATGGTGTATATGAACTGGAATTAAGGACATTGTCATATATTTCCATTTTGTTCTGAAGATATTATTTTGATGATGAGAATATTGTCAAAGTGTTTGGTGAGCTTGAAAAAAATGTATATATCTATACTATATATCTATATCTATATATTGAGTAATACAAATGGATCTAAAGTTGTGACACCCTAAGTTCAGCAATCAACTTGCAATATGTTAGCCCAGAATTTAATTTCTGATCCAAAAAATTGATGAACTGGGAGTTGAATCTTTCATGAGCTCTTTCTTTTCTCTAAGTATGTATATATATATATATATATATATATATATATATATATATATATATATATATATATACACTCAACTGATTAATTGATGTTCAAAGTAGTAGCTAAAGTCTTTTGAGTTGTGATAGAATATAAAATTTATTTTAATTTCTTTTCAACAAGATAGAAAAGACAGAATTTCTCTTCTACTGAAAGTATAGTTAAGAAGTGAATTTCCCAAAGTCAAAGATGAGGGCATATAAAGAGCATAGTTTGTTAGTGCACAGATATGAGGAATCTTTAAAAAATATCACTGTAAGATTTCCCATCCTTCTGTTTCATTTTAGATTCTAGAGCTATCATTAAGAAAAACCTTTCTCTTTTATCTGTGCCCCATACTGTACTCATTTTCCTGTAAGCTATCATAAGCAATCAGGTCCCTACACTGAAACATTCTAAAATTCCCATCTGCAATGTCTTTGTAAATCTGCTAAGTTATTTTCCATTCTCCATACCACCGGTGAGCAGATGTAATGGAGAAAGTATGCACAATGTTATTCCTCTACTGTTGCACCTCTTTAAAAGGAGAGCATTATTCCCAAGTCAAGATAACTAGGGTAAAGACAAGAGTGTTGAAGAATCACCCCAGAGCTCACTGAGATGTGCTGCCCTAGCCCAATTCTCATTTTGATTTATCTAAGTTTGGAAATAACAGTATTAAATTAGCAAAGACAAGCAATGAACAAAGCCCTAGAGATGAATTAGCCATTGTCTCTGGTCCATTAATCTCCTCTTCAATTCTAGAGAATTGTGGCTCACCCAGACCCGAAGATCAAATAAAATGCCTAATTGGGAAAATCCTAAACAAGTGTGTCCTGGGGAGCTTGAATTTATTTGTCACCCGCTCAAACAACTGTGTTGTTTATATAAGTCTTTAAAACCCTGATACTTTTCCGCTACTATATCTTAATCCCTCGTTCTTTATGCTCAGGAGGGCAATTTAGAGTTGTTTTCAATTAACTAGAATGGAGAGGGGCACTTATTCCAGAAACAGATAGCTGTGTTGTGAGTATTTTTCCAAACATGCTGAGTGGTTTAGATTTAAGCATCGGGTTTTGGAGATGCATTGGGATCTCCTTGAAGATAATGATATCTGTTCTTTGGTGTTTTTAATATCAGTAATAAATGGTTGAACATAATCACAATTAAGGACATGAGTGTAGCAAGGAAGGTTGAGATGTTAAGGCTAAACACAAATGTGAAGTAAAGAGCTGAGATAATTATCTAGGATGACAATCCAGATCAAGCAATGCTTTCATTTAAAAATATGCAGATGATATGCAGATAATTGAGGTCAAACTTTTTATTTAACACAGGGCAAAATAGAATGAAAATCAGCCTGCGGAATTTTGTTCACCCAGAGATGGGGCATTTATTTTGACAAACAAAAATGCACTAAAACTTTATGTTCTATAGAAAAAGTCAAAGAACTATAAAATGGAAATTGCTATCAGCAAAGGGATTCACATGCACTGTCAATATTGACTCTGTATCAACAATAATTTAAATGTGATACTCATCTTGCATGGTGTTTTACATGAAATATGTCATTTAGAAGCATTATGTCACTTACAGTAAAACAGAGGCAGATTATATTATGAGTGTTATTTTATAGGTGAACATTTGGCAGTGCCTAGAAGTTAGAGATTCACCCCAAATTGATTAACAGGTTAGTGGTAGAATGAAAATGCTCGTTCAATTCTGTCAGCTTTTAAAGGCTGTGCTTGGGATAGTAAACTGTGTGGCTATTAGCATACAAGATTTTAGTATTATTAGCAGGGTTTGTTGAAGGAGTTGGTTAAATAGAGTAGAATAAAAGTTATAAATAACTGAGCCTAGATAATCTCAGGTGAATTAGGCTTTAGGAATATAGGAAGGAATCCTATACTTAGTTTTTATCTATACAATAGTAAAAAACCACTTAGACTTCACTGTATTTGGCTAAACTGATCGGATACACAGTTTCTGCACTGTATTTCATCCCTTCAGCTTAGCTCCCTGTTTTCAGGTATATTAGGTTACTCTGCCTTTAACTGAAGTCATTTTGTTTTACTTGTTTATTTTTGAAGTTCTGGGGATTGAACCTAGGGCCTCGTATGTTGGGCAAGCACCCTAACACTGAGCTACATGACCTGCCCTTTTTATTTTAGTTTGACACAGGGTTTTGTGAAATTGCTGAGGCTGGCCTTGAACTTGCTATCCCCCTGCCTGGACCTCCTGAATATCTGAGATCCTCCGTGTGCACTACCATACCGATCCTAGCTGCAGTTATTGATTGAAGCAAAATATTAATGTGCTTGGGAAAGTTGTATATAGATCAAGTCAATTTGTGTGCTATACTGACTTCATTTTCTCTATTATTAATCAAGTACACATTAATTTGTCTTCAAGAAATATTCACCCAAGCAGAGCAGACTGTATTTAAGATGAATAATAGTGTAAAATATAGAGATTATGTGGTAATAATTAGCCTGATGATTTAAGCATCACATTTTTATGTGTTGTCTTTTATGTGTAGACTTGTTCAGAGTTATTTGATTGAACAATTATTTATCACATTTTAATTTATAGTATTTACACTGGTATTTACAAAGTACTTTTCAGTTAAAGGGATTTTCAGTAGTGTTTTATTGGATTCTCTGAATGGCCCTATTGGCTATGTATTCTTACTATTTCCACTTTATAAGAAAATAAATAAAACACACACAGAGGTCAGGTGATTGATTAGTCATCTCAATGAAATGGTGACTAAAATAAAATCTAATTAAGAGAGCAAACCATTGGGGTGGGATGGATTATATAATATTAAGTTATAATATTGAGGCATTTATTTATTCTACTTTACATTTTGACAAAGGGCAGAAGACAGCCAGGTTGGAGCTGAAGGAAAATTTTTATTTGGACCAAAAGTTTCTAGGGATGATTTCTGCAAACAATTTAAAGTATTCAGAGAATAAACATGCCTGTCTGTGGTTCTAATTAAGCTTAAGAATGATAAATATTTTTACTTCAACATATTTACTATTATTCATATATTACTGATTCATTATACACCAATGAGTAACAGATACTGAAAAATTATTTCTGTGGTCAACAACTTTAAATTTAAGAAATATTTTTTTCTTTCTTTCTCTCTGACTCTTTCTTTCTCTCCCCTTCTCCTCTGTACAAATAGAATAATCTTCATGTATGTTAATTAGTGGAAAAGTTATCTCCATCTGATATTGGAAGGTCTTCTAATCCTGAATCCATGCCTATAACAATATAATCAAAAGGTTCAGGCAGATGATAATTTGATTATTTAGCCTTGTGCACACAGAATAAATTATATTTGGACTTTGCTCATGTTTTGGTCTGTGGCTAGCATTTGCCATTGTGGAAGCATTTTGTAAGGGAAGTTTTATTAATCTCACTGAGTATTAATTCATTTAGTCAGTATGATAACAAAAATCTATGGAATAGTTCTATGGACCAGGCACTCTGCTAGAATCTGGGGATGCACATATGGGCAAAAATGTACATGATGTCTTTTCTCATGAAATTTATAGTCAAGAATAGAAAAGAGATTTGAAATTGATAATATAAAATAAACAAATGTGAAAATATATTTGGACTTATTTCCTAAATATTATGAAAGAATGGTGTCTTGTATTCCCTACTGTAGGAACCTATGATTGGAGAAACTAAACCAGAAGGTCTGGAAAGTTTTCCTTGGCGAAGCTGCAGATGAATGAAGGACAAGTTGGAGTTAGGTGAACCAGGATGGAAAGAGCATCTGTGCTTTTGATACGGGACATCTAATTGCCCTTCATGAGAAGCAGTGTGACGTACTCAGTGCTAAGGAACAGGGAGTAAGGGGGGATACATGGAGAGTGATTGAATTCTTCTTGTATACAAGTGGCATTGCTAGGTATGACCGTTTATTGTATGTGTCCATTTGTCTGGACCCAGGGCCCAGGTATCTGGTAGACATCACTGTGGCTGTTTCAATCAGGGTATTTTTTGATGAGATTAATACTTAATTTGATGGGCTTAGAGTAAAGGAGAATGTGGGTGGTCTCATGCAAACAGTTGAAGGCTTCCATAGAACAAAGACTGATGTATTCCCACCCTGCTAACAAAACAAGGTGGAACCCTGCGGGAAGATGTCTGGGTCTGCTGGACTCCAGCCATAGCTGTTCACTGGTCTTCAGTCCACTGATCTATCCCGTAGGTTTTGGATGTACTAAGCTTCCACAGATATGTGAGGTAATTCATTAAAAGTTCACCCTCATATATCCTTTCTCTCCTTCAGTCTTTTGAAAAGTATTACTCTGCACTAAAAAAGAATAAGATCATGGCATTTGCAGGGAAATGGATGGCATTAGAGAAGATTGTGCTAAGTGAAGTTAGCCAATCCCCAAAAACCAAATGCCGATTGTTTTCTCTGATATAGGGGGGGGGTGACTCAAAGTGGGGTAGGGAGGGAGATCATGGGTGGAAAATTACCTCTAGATAGGGAATAGGGGTGGGAGGGAAATAAAGGGAGAAGGGGAATAGCTAGGATAGTGAAAGGAGATGGTCATCATTATACAAAATTCATGTATGAAGATGTGAATTTGGTGTCAACATACCATATTTACAAACAGAGATTTGATAAATTGTGGTATAAAGGTGTATTAAGAATTGTAATGCAAAAAAATCATGAATGTAATGCACTCCACTATTGTCATGTAAGAAATAATAATAAAAATGTTTCTATAGCTAAAAAAATGATGTCAAAATAATAAAACCAAGGAAGAAACACATTTTATTTCCACATTACAGGTTGATAAATTATGCTAATTTTTATTAAAAGTTTCCCTAATAAAAAATGGAAAAAGAAAAGTACACCTCCTCGTGTGCACATGGGCATATACAAGACCCTATCAGAGAATGCTTCAAGGACTCTCAGCAGATACCCAAATCCATGAATGCTAAAGCATCCTTATATATAATGGTGTGGCATTTGAATGTGACTAAACAAATCCTCCTGTAAACTTTAAATTATCACTAGATCATGTCTAATATCTAACATAATGTAAATACATATGAGTACTTGTCATAATGTATTGTTTAGGGATTGATGAAAATAAATTTAAGGTTTGTTGACAAGAAAAAATCTGTTCAGTGCAGACATAATTTTTAAAAATTTTCAATTCAAGGCTGGTTGAGTTTGTAGCTGTAGAACCCATGGTAGATAAGGTAGGTAGGGAGGCAAGTAGATAGAGGGATATTGTTGCTTCTTTTTTTCTGGAAAGCCCTAATATACTGGATTATTGGAATGACTGGACATATAGTGCTTTTTTCCAGTGTACTTAAAGTTAAAAACTAATAATATGAAGATAATAAATATGGTAATATGAAATTAAAACAAATGTAAGAGATACGAGAACCAGAGAACATGTCGGACCACCGTCCTTAGGCAGAGTTAAGGAACTGGTGGGCTTCAGCCAAGGAGGTGGGGCGAAGAGGGTTACTCAGATGAGCAATGGGGTGGAGGCAGAAATAAGTGTCAGATTATTACCAGGCTCTGGGTGGACCAGTCTGAATGAAACGTGGCTTCTAATAATAAATACGAGAGCCTGGCATCCACCCCTGATCAAGTCAAGAGTGGAATCAGAACCCAGAGCTCTTTGGTTTATGGAAGAAAGACTGTGGGGGGTGGGGAGTGGATGTGTGGCAACCTTGCAGGAAAGGCAAGTTGCTAAAATCTCCTTTATGAATTATTCAGAAAGAGAAAATTAAATATCAAGTCCTGTACAGCAGTCTAGTTCTTTCTGGATTGTTTTCACCTCACAGGGGGATACAGAATAAGATGAGTAGAGCAAAAAGAAAGTGAAACAACCAGTCAGCCAAATGTAGCCAGAGAAGCAGCGCCCTGGACTCACAGCATGGGGAAGCCAGGAGCCCTGCTCCCATGGGAGCTGTGATGCGAGAGCAAACCCCATCACCACAGTCCTTTACTGCTCCTTATGTAACTAGGTTAATCTTTTTTATTGTTTCTTTCTTCCCTTCTTTCCGGAAAAGCACTGGGAGAGAATTTTCCTGTAGGTAATGTCTGGGAAAAGTTCTTTGTTTTATGTGCACTGTGCTGCTGTAAAGCCAGGGAGTTTGCCAACTTGGAAGTTATCGGTTCTGATTTGTCACTCAGTGGGTTTAATTTACAGGAGCAAAGAACTAAGCAGTCCCATTCTGGGGAGGCACCCAGTGCACTTCTAGATGGCTCCTATAAGCGGGCCGTTGGTTTGTTGCGCTGGTCCCACTGCTCTAAATAACAGATCAGCGCTGTTATGCAACTGACATTTAACCCCGGGCGTTAATTAAAAGTGGCCTGCTGTGTCATTAGGGTAACTGTGGTTAGAATGAAGTGGTGATACTTCGAGAAAAGAAGCTGTGACAATTATTTAAAAATGTTTGCACGTTTGTGATGTAGAAATATATTTATTTTAAATGATACTGAGACCACAGAAATAGCACGTCTTGAAAAATTGAGCAGAATCTTGCATTCAGCTGCTGTGAAGATAAGAGAGGATAGGGAGTATATTATTGTTAATTGGAATTTATATTAAATTTAGAAATTATGCTTGGCACTCTGTTCAGTGATCTATATTCCTTCATTACTTGACAACAATTGTGTATTTTTGCTTTGTTAAATGTTATGAAGCATTTATTTTGTGTCTATTTCTGGGCATACAGCTGTTGGCAACTTTTTTTTTCAAGTTTAAATTTTTTTTCTTTTTTTTATGGGTGCATTATAACTGCACATAACAGTGGGGTTTGTTGTTACATATTCGCACATGCACATGATATAACAATGTAATTTGGTCAACATCAGATGAGGTTTCTGTTGTCATGGGGGTTCCCCTCTGGTCAACTATGGAGACAGTATAGCATAAATTCTGCATAGGCAGGGGCTCCGGTCTGTTTCAGTCATTGTTGTCACTCCATCAAAGTACTTTTCTCAGAAAAGTACCTGAGAAACAGTGCCTGAAAAAAAGGAAAATCAGAGAAATTGAGTCACTCATCCAGGGATCTATGCCTATAGCGTATGTATACCTTCTAGATATTATTTCTGCTTTTTAAAAACATTCTATCTATACATTTTTTCCTAATTATACATTTAAAGTTCAACTCTTTCCATCATTATTCTGTTGTCTGAATATTAAGAGTGTTTTGGGTTGTTATTGTTATTCAGTGTCTGGCTATCTTATATTTTCATTGGAACTGTCATTCACAGCTGGTTAAAAAGATTGTGGCATCAAAAATCATTTTTTAAGCTCTGAATTTATAACACATTCTTTTAGGTACAGAAGATGTAAGAATTAATACAGAAAGCATTTTTAGCCTCTGTTGGAGAAGGACAGAGAGGCAATAAGAGATAAACAAATACATGGGTAGGATGAATAAATTCAACAAAGAAAATACTATAAGCAAATGTGCTAGTGAGTCAGGAGGTGGGGGAAAGGGAGGGTCGCTCTCAGTTGGTAACATTTCATTTGAGAACTGAATGAGGAAAAATTTCTGAGCTGCAGAAGAAAATAATGGAGAAATTCAAGTAGAAGGGATTCTGAAGGTCAGGGCAGAGTATGGTTTTGTGCTGACCAGGACTGCAAAGTGGCACGGTAACCTAGATGCGTCTGTAGAGAAATGAAACGAACAAGGTGAGTGAGAAAGGAGTTTGTATTGGCATTTTAATCACAATGAGAATGTTTTACTTGGCTTTGTGTTAATAGGTGAAAAGGTCTGATTTACACTTGGAAAAAGCACTCTGGCTACCATTGGGATGGACAGAGGATGTCAAACTCCCAATCAGGAGGACCAGTTAGGTGGTCCTTTCGCTATTTCAGGCAGAGATCAGGGGTTGAAGCTCAGTGGTGGAGTGCTTGCCTAACATGGGCAAGGTCCTGGGTACCATCCCCAGCACTGCAAACAAATAGATGGTTATTCAGGGGAGAGTTAATAGTGGACATAATAGAGGGTTTATATTTGAAAGTAGACAAAAGCTGACAAACTAGACAAAGCTGGGCATGGCGATGCATACCTGTAATCCCTGCTGAGGCAGGAGGGTTGCTTGAGTACAGAAGTTTAAGACAAGACTAGCCTGGGTCATATGGCAAGACCCCATTGCAAAAGAAATATATATATATATATATATATATATATATATATATATATATATATATATATAGAGAGAGAGAGAGAGAGAGAGAGAGAGAGAGAGAGAGAGAGATGTATATATGTATATACACATACAGTAGACAGAATTATTCATGGATTGAGTAAAAGTAGAATGCAAAGAAGGCAATCATGGTCATTCTAGGCTTGAGTGACTGTTTGGGAAATGATTCAGTAATAAATGATGAAAACCTGGGAGTGGGATGGTACATAAATATGTACAAGGTTAGTGAGAATCATATAGTTCTTTTTGACTGATTCAAATTTTCATTGGTATTAATGTTAAATAAACATGATACATGAAGATGAATATGAGTCTAGAACAAGGAATTATTTTAGAGATATATTTTAGAGCCATCAGTGTGTGTATTGTATTTGAAACCATGAGACTAAATACACTCCCTTAGGGGGAGGGTATTGATAGAGGAGACAGAGAAAAAGAGCCTGTGGGTGCTTCAATCTTTAAAAGCTGTAGATAAGTCAAGGTGCCAGCAACTGAAACTGGAGAGTGTTGATGGACGTCAGATGAAAACCTGAGGACATGTAGTGGAAAGAATGTGTTAATAAAAAAGAGTGCATTAATAACTATCAGGCTCACTTTTTTCATTTTAACAGAAGGAAGTATATATGGGACTCCCAGGAAGGTTGAAGTAATTGGCAGAGGGGAAAAAGGAGGTGGGGCAGGGATAACTGGGTAGATTTTCTCTATGAAGTTTAGGTCATTCTTTAATGGTTATATAGACTAATGAGAGGCTTGAGGAGTCTGTGAAATAGTCATGATAAAGACTGTGAATGAACAAGAATACAGAGCAGCACTGTCAAAAGTTTGAATCATTCATTTGAGATTTTTTGGTTACAAATTTACAGAAAGACCCATCAGCAGAATTTCTCATTTTTTTCTAGGACTATATTCATTATCTTGAACATATAAGTAGAGTAAAATTGATTTTTGTATATTAATCTGAGTTTGGGATTTTCCAAGTATGTACAATGAAAAAAACCAAACAAACAGGTGAGTTGGTTAGGCATGCTTTCTCAGGAGTGGATGTGATGTTAGCCTAGAAACAGTGCAGGTAGACAATGAGTAGTGAAAGAGTGACCTGTGGATGTGATTCTCACAAAACGGTGTTATTTGGTGAGTAGGGATACTAGAGTAAGTACTCTATAAGAATAAAAGGGTGTTGCGATGTTTAGAAACCATTTGTAGCTGAAGTGTGTTATTGCATTCTAGGTCTGATCACGTGAATGGGAGCTGAGATGGAATGAAATAATAGGATTCAAAGACAGAATGGAAAAGGATTCAAAGAATTTGGAATTCATGTTGCAATTTATGAAAGGAGTGGTGGAGAAAGAAGAGAGAGCTTCTGAAGTCGCTGACAACTTAAGAAGGGTGACCAGGAGTTTCAAGAAAGAGGAAAACCAGAAGAATTAATGAGTGGTATAAATATAATATACACATCAAATAAAATGAAACTGTTGAACACTGAAGGAGAGAAACAGTTTGGAAGTGGAAGTAGTGGATAATTATGGGAAGCTGTTCTGGTTTGTAACTTTTATATTGGTATAATACACCCTCATTAAATGGCCACCCCCAATAAAATGATAATTCTGTTATTTTTCTGAAAGACATGGAATGTGAACAAGAGGAAAGAGACTGTTTTGTTAGTTAATTTGTAAGGTCATATTCTTCTGTGGTCAAATTCTGCAAGAGAAAGCTCAGAGGGTAAAACCTTAGTCGATTTGTAAGGTCATATTCTTCTGTGGACAGTAATATGTCTATTACAACCAGCAAGTGAAAGAACTGTTTAGAGGACAGGATGTAAATATTGGCACTTAAAAAAAATTTTTTTTAATTGTAGATGGATACATGTGGTGCTGAGGATCGAACCCAGTGCCTCATATATGTTAGGTAAGTGCTCCACCACTAAGCCATAACCCCAGCCCTTGGCATGGTTTTTGATGATCTATAAAGAACTCTGAAATATAGTCTTGGACAAGAAATGGCTGATGGGGGCATGTTACGGGCTTTGTGGAATGGGGTGAAGGGTATATTGGATTCTTCAAGTTGACTAATCTTATACAGTAGAGGATATGGTGATTGAATATTCAGGTGAGACGGCTTATCCCACACAAAACTGTTGATTTTGTGGCGATTGTGATTGTGCAGTGATTACAGACAGTGAATGTTTTGGTGGTTTATCGTGATTTAGGGAAGGGGTTTCACCACAGGACCATTGAAAAGGATAAGATTTAATTTCCATTATTCCAAGTCACAT
Organism: Marmota monax; assembly: GCF_021218885.2. Taxonomy (NCBI): domain Eukaryota; kingdom Metazoa; phylum Chordata; class Mammalia; order Rodentia; family Sciuridae; genus Marmota; species Marmota monax. The sequence continues at coordinate 3,701,263 of NW_026693595.1, read as the reverse complement.
TATAGTGCATATCTACCTCTTCGCTGAGTCATCATTTCCATTTATTCACTTATTCATTCATTTATTCAATAAATAACCATTTAGGGTTGATATATTAAAAGCCATTTGGGTACATAGACATATTTATATATTCCTAGTTAATGTAAATTCTACAAGAGAAAGCTCAGAGGGTAAAACCTTATTTTGAGAAAAGTTAAGAGATAAACACCACAAAGTATATTACTTTGTATTACTGATATTAATATATTTATAATTACCATTTGCTGAATCTTACATCATCTGGAAATTGCTGAATCACTAAAAATGTGTTTATTTAATGCCATGGTGGTAAACACTTACTATCCACATTTTACAAATGAAAGGTTGGGGAGTAATTTGCTCAGTGTAACTAACTTGGCCCACACTGAAAATACAGAATGCTCTATTCAAAAGGGGACTATTTCTATTAGTACAAAGGTCTTCAGGAGATAATAGCCTTTGAGTTGGGGCTTGGAATGTAACATATTTGAAATGGGGGTGCAGCAACCTGAACAAAGCACAAAGGTGATTTTCAAAGGGCATTTATATGAAATAGTGAGATAATTATTTTAGCCAGGTTGTATGCAGTTGAAAGCCTGAGTGAGAGATAAGACTGGAAAGACATAACAACCCTAAATGCATGACATATATGTATGGGACATAAAAATCTCTAACAGGAAACAGAAAAAATGAAGGAAATTATGAACTCTCAGGCAGCAAACATGTTTAGAAAGCCTCATCTTTGTCTCTCCTCTCCCCACCTGCAGTGGCTGTTCCCTGAATTCAAGCAGGGAACTCTATTTTGTTTACAAATCCTAAGTTCTAGAGTAAAGAGAAGATTTAGGGAATGGTCAGTATATCTAAAAATCATAAAAGGAAAAATAATCGAACAAAAATAAAATGTTCCTGAGCTATGTGGAAGAAGGAGAACAAGAGGCATGTGCCTGTGACCAGACCCCAGAGGGGAAACCCTACCACTGTGGATGGTCCAGGGACAGAGGATTCTGGCAGAGGGTTCAGGGAAATCTAAAAGGAAGAGCTGAATGTGATCTAAAAATGAACAGGAAGGGGACATCTGGATGAAAAGAGTACTCTGACTTTGAGGTTGGACATTGTAATAAAACATAGGTGACATGAGACCTAATGTCCTGGTGCCTTCTACCCTCTGCATAAATCCAAGCAGCTTTTACAGGGGTCTTGGACAGAGATAGAATGGGAACTTTGGTGAGAGGAGGGGAGAATGAAACCAAGAAAAGAATGATTGATATTCAAGTTGCATACATGTCTATCCTTGTGGTCAGGGGACTAAATATAAATGAAGTTACAGAAAATCAAATTAAAGAAAATAAAGCCATATTTATTAAGCATCTGAATTTGTGAACTGATTAGGTCAGTTGTTTCAAATTATTCTGGCTGTATTTATTAGACTAGTTAACCTAGGATGTGGCAAAAAATCATCCCAGAAATCTCGGGGACTTAAGAAAGACACATTTTTTTCTCCCTGATTAATGTCTGACTTGGTTTAGCTGCCCTTCCCAGCTTTTTGAATCCAATGTTCTTGCCTTCTGGACTCTCAGAAAGATCCACGAGGTCCATTTGTATATTTAAGGTGATGTTTTAATTCCCTTTTTCCTCCACTCTATCCTCATCTCCCATAAAAGTTGCAATACTAATAAGACAGGGTTGTGTGATAGAAAACTTCATCAATTGCGTTTCAAAATGGGTATTTAATTTAAAATCCAGAACTATTTAATAATTAACCTGACAATTAAATTTATTGTTTTCAGTTTATCATTTGTACCAATAATTGAATTGCAGCAATCCATTCATTCTTTTCTATTAGTTTGATTCCTACAAACTTTTTAGTACCACTGGAAAGTACCTTTGCCGTGGTGATATTAATATAGTATAAAAGTGATATCCCTTGAGTAAAGCAAAGAGAGATCATTTCAGGAAACCTAATACACAGGAAATTCTCTTGGTATCTGCAGTTTACTCCCATGCTCTGTGGACATCTTCTGTAACTATAGTAGTACACAAAAGAATTTCAAGGGGCTAGGGATGTGGCTCAAGGTTAGGCACTGGACTAGACTAGCTTGTGCCAGTGGGTTAGGAATGCCCCTTAAATGTTGGATTTTTTTCTCTGTCTTGAGAATTCTTTCCAACTGGAGACATGACATTGGATTGAAACTCCTCATCAAACAGTCTCTGTATGATACCTAAGAAAAGAGGAAATTATAGGATTAAAATGTGGAACTAACAGTAGTTAGGTTCTAATTGACTTGTCAGTGGCTCAGTTCAGTAATCCATAATAGTATCTTTTTAGATATTACATTATAGGTTCTTATTCTAGCATACAACACAGGAATTATACTGTACTGATTTTGATTTTAGCACAGTTCTCCCTTCACAATGAAAATCTGCATAAATGGACCTTTAAATTCTGATCTTACATATTTCAGACTGAAGGTATAAACATGGATAAAAGAGATACAAGTAGAGATAGAGGAAAAAAGAATGAATGAAAGTAAAGAAAAAAAAGGGAAAGAGCTAGATTTTTTTTTTGTCTTCACTGATAGTCTAAGCTATTGTCCTTTGCTTGATTAAAAAACAAACAAAACTGATTGCCATTTATCCTATCAGAAAATTTGGCACATGGCTTTAGATGGTTTATTGTGTAGCATGCTGCTTATAAATCTACAAACACAGCAACTGTCATCATTTCTTATAAATTAATTTTCCATAAGCTGAGTAGTATTTTTTTAAAATGATTTGGCCAGTATAGGCTTTGCCTGACTAAACTGAATATTAAGTGTTTTAAGAAACAGGAAGACTAAGCTATTTATAAAAGTACTCTGAAATATCAGCTTAAGTTTCTTTGGATCACAAACATCATTCCTTGGCATCAAAGAATTATTATACCCTTTTGTGCAGTGATAAGGTATTGAGGAGTTGAAGAATAGATATTGAATGGTGCACTACCTAAAACTGGAATATTGGCCCAGGTTGTTTTATACCTTTGCTACTTATGGATGCCAGAAAGCTTATCTGCTTCAATACACTTCAGAATTAAATTAATCTGAGGAGTAACATATATGGAAATGATTTTCTTTTGGACCAGTTTGCCATCTGATCAATAGTTTCTATTACTTGGTTGCAATTTCCCATTAAACAGATGTTCACCTGCTGCCTCTCTTCCACGTCATTGAGAATGTTTTTTATTTCAGCAAGTGAATGATTGACTCTACTTTCTTGCCCCTGAGGATTACATACACTTTTAAAATTGTTTATCATTTTAGCATCTTCATTCATTTACGTGACAGCCTTTCTTCTTTGAGATTATTTCTTGAAGGAAGAAGTGTTATTTCTGTTAGATTTGAGATTTTGTAGAATGATTTAAAAACTTCTGTTAGGATCATTTTCATTTATTTAATATTGCTACATTTTAAAGAAAAGAAACAATTCTCGAAATAATAATATTCTACTTGTCCTGTCTAGTGGCATCTATTACAATATTTGAAACATGAAGAATTTTTTTTTCCGCCCTTCTATTAAAATCCTCAGGTTCCAAGTTGGTGGGCTATCTAAATTCCATGAAACACAGTAGACACTGTGTAGAAATCTTCCTTCACATGCAACTGCCAAGTTACCAGTATTTTACAGCTTTCTAGTAGCTTTATCTATTTTAGTTTTCAACATGGATTTTTATGATGGATTTAAGAGTAAAAATATCAAAGTTACATTATAGTATCCCAGAAGTTTTAATTTGTTCTTAAAAAGAACAAATAAAAACTAAAATTTTTGTTATTGCATTGATTCTACAGCTTCATTTTATTTTTCTAACCTCTTTCGACCTCTATATTCTTTCTATTTTCATCAAGGACAACATTTTTCTGAGTGATGGAATTTTAAAATCACATTTCAACTCCATCTATAAATGTTCAAACCTTGTCAAGTTCTTTACTGGACTATTATGGTGCTAATATGAATTTGAAAAGAAAAAAGGAAAAGAAAAGAAAACAGATTTTCTTCAATTTTGAATTGGATTTGTAGGGTTTTTTGTTTCTTTTAAATTATAATAATGAGTAACAGAGAAAAGCATGCATTTGGCATCACGTATTTATTGATACCGAAAATAATTTATTTTGATATTTTTAAATTTGATTTTTAAAAAAGTAAATCCAGACACAAATTCCTTAATTATGTTCAAATACCAAAGAGTTTTTTAAAAAACATAATATATGAAAAGGCCAAAGGCATCGGAAAAAGACTTGATTTTAAATCTGATCTATCCAATGTTAGACTTAAAATATTATCGTTTGATAATGCCCCAGTCTTTCCTTGGGTATAATTATAGTCATGCTCATTTCTCAGGATTATTGGAAGGTTTAAGTTACGAAATAAATGAAGTCTTCATTAACTGCTAGTTATTTTTCTCCTGTTATTCCTGCCTCTCTATTAAATCTGTTTAATAATTTTTATATAATTTCTTAACTACAGACCAGAGGTTTCAGTGATATACTGGTAAAGCCTAACAATTATTTTTTTCAGAAGAATAAAACCCTTTTTGTAGGCTTGTTGATTTCTGTGATATAAACACTCCCACCCTGACCAAATGGAAGCCACCGATGTGATGTCACTGAGGAGTTAGAGAGAGATGCACACAATCCCCTCCTGCAAACTGTCAGGAGTTATGGACCTCATACCTAGCAACCTCATCCCCAACATCCTCTAGTACTTTCCACCAGCTAACTCCAGTTTAAAAACCTCTCCTGCCCATCTTTTCCATGGATTTGAGTTCAGTCTCTTTCTCATTGCAATGGGTTGATTAAAGTACCCCTTGCCTGTTTAACTGGTACAAATTTTCTTCCCATTGATTATTTTTTCTTTATAAAAGCACAACTGAATCACTAAATACAAATAAAACCCAAACTTTCACAAGCCAGAAAAGGCAATAAATTATAAAGTAAATCCCAAGTAGGACTTTCTTGATACGTTAAGGGAAAGGCACATTCATTAACTCATAAAAATGCCCTCAAAACCTAAAAAACTCTTGTGTTCAGGTGTGCATTTCAAAAACAACAATGACAACCAAAACATAACACAAAACCGCCCTTTCTTCACCAGACTTGTGAAATATTAAGGCCTGAAACTCTAACAGGAGAATGGCATTCCAGTGACAACTGAATTCCAAGTGCATCTGTTTTCATTTTCATGATCACCTTGCTCTTCTCCAAATGTCTTCATGGAATTTTATATCATTGTCACTTTCTGGTTGTACTCCTATTCTTGTTACTAGAATGAATTTAGGATTCCAGAGCTGACTTTGGAGAATGATAGGACTTGTTTTCAAGAAATGGGTATCTTCATAAGTTTACTGTTTATGATTTCTTTTTGCCTTTTGATTTTCTTAGTGAAAATTAATAGACACTGGTAAAATTGATCAAACAAGTATAAGTAGGTGAGCAACATTTCTGTGCTTTTCTTTCTCATTACTGAATGAGAACATTATGTTAGCAATTTCATCTAAATAAGGCACTTCATTTCTTAATTGGAACTTAACTCTTGATCCAACTGTGCATTTTTCAAGAGAGTGTAATCCAAATGCCAAATTAGAGTTCTGGCCACTGATGGCAATATTTGGTTGTCTGTGAGATGGATCCCAGTCCAGTTTGACTAGACTGTCTGATTCAGACTACTGTAAGTCTAAGTTGTCTTGTGATGCTATGCAGAAGCAGTATAGGCACATCATAATTATCTGATTTTGCTTTTAGATTTAACAAAGTGTGTGTAATCTTTTGAACACCTAAAAGTCTGCATTATGTCTGTAAATTATAATATTTATTTACTCTTCTTCGGAGACTATATGGTAAGTGTAAAGATTATTTGGCTGGAAAGTATTCAATTAGTATCTAGAACCAAGTTTGGCTCTGGAATACAGAGAAGATTTTTGAGACAGAAGCAGTGGTATGATCTTTATATAACCCATGAGAGACTGATTAATGTATTCCAGTGTGATTATGACTACCTGTGCTTGCAGTGGCCATTCTTGTATTACCTGGAAAGTATCATAATCTTGAATGAGCTTCATTCCAAAAATTCACTTTGCATTCTTGCTTTAGTAGCTCATTAAAAAAATATTCTTTGCTATTATCAAACCAGGCCAAGAGCCATAATTTTCAGGATACTACAATTTGATGAAATTATTAGTGAACAATGTTTGAGTTGGTCTCTTCCATTTGTAAATCTTGTGACATTAGTCTCAGTTTGGTTAGCCAGAAAATAAAAGTATTAGATTAAATAATCTGATAAGCATTCATACCGCTTGCTAATATTTCTGCCCCCCCCCCCAATTATGGAATACAATGATGTCCTCCTTGAAGTTAGGAATGGTTCTATGACTTCTTGAAAATACGACTTGAGAATTGAAGTGGTGCACATCATTCATGTCCTGTGGTATTTCTTCCTTCTATTGAGCTTGTAGAAGCATATTTTAAGGTAGAGGTGCCACCATCTCATGGAGGAAAGCTGCTCTGGGACATACGTAGGCTTCTCTTGAAATGATACTTTCAGTGTGTTAAGTAATAAGATTCTTCCGTAATTTGTTGCCTAGCATTACTTAAACTATTCTTATCAATATAGATGATTGCTAGAGCATCTTTTAGTTTTGTAAATGTTTGACTATGACCAAATATGCTAGTCTAAAACTGCAACAATATAAATAAAGAAGACCATTGGCTTTAAAGCATATAATATCAAATACATTATTAAATAGAGAGAGTGAAATCCTTTAGAAATAGCTGTCACCTGAACTATGAATTTCCTAATGATATGCATACCCAATATATTAGAGGTTTACCAATAGGCTTTATATCTTGAAATTATTTTACCATCTGAAGTTTTTTTTTTCCTTCTCTAGCAAAGGATTTCTTGAATTAGAACAAACTTAAAATGGACAAATGGTGTTCAACAAATTTAGTATGGACTATGGGATTCAGTCAAGCTTGAATAATTCTTGACATGTAAATGTCATAATGACAGTATTCATTTGCAGCAATGGATTTGGTTTTGGCCTTATGAAAGATGGATATGATATGGAATGGGGAAAGTTGTTAGCTCCATGGTGGAAATGAAATGTCAGCTGTCTGCTGCATTGTCCATCAATAGTTCAAGGTTGCCAACTTTTTAGGCCTGATCATATTTCTTTCAAAATACAGTTGGGAAAATGTGAACTAATTCAAGCTTTTATTGAGTTATTAAATTGTTCTTTAAAGATATCTGCACACTTATTTAAGCTGTGAACTTGTGTTTAAAAGTATTGCATCTTCATCCATAATTTTTTTTCTAAAATGACACACATTTCACTTTTGCAAGCTGGTATTCATTTTTATAGTTTTTGAGCTGTAACCTTCACCACAAAAATAAAAGTAACTCATTAAAAAAAGATACTTTGGCTTAGAGGCTGTTTCATTTTGATGGAAACTGAATTAGATTTCTCACCCTTAGTAAGCAGCAATTTAAATAAATGTAAGTAATCTGAAATTTCATCACAGTTCTTATGCTGTGTTCTTCCTTCTTTCCTTCCTTCTTTTTTTTTTTTTTTTTTTTTTGAACCCAGAGGTACTTAACCACCAACCCATCTCCCCAGCCCTTTTCATTTTTCATTTTGAGATGGGGGTCTCACTAAGTTGCTTAGGTCCTTGCTAAATTGCTGAGGCTGGCCTTGAACTTAGATCCTCCTGCCTCTGCCTTCTGAGTAGCTAGGATTACAGGACTGTAGCTCTGAGCCTCACCTGTCATTTCATAGGTCAGTCAAGCTAGGATCTTGTCTTCCACCATAACTGAGCTCTGAAAATCCATTTAGTCTCCTAAAACATTTTCCTCTAAAAATGTGTGTCTTTGTAGCTATTTTCTAACAGTCTTGGCTATCTTTGTGTCTCAGTGGTTTGCTTTGAACTTGCAATCCTCCTGCCTCTGCCTCAGTCTCCTGAGTCTCTGTGATTACAGGTCTGCACCACTGTGCCCAACTGTGTTCTTTTTTTTTCCCCATAATCATTTCTTGGAAAATTGTTAATGCCAAGTTACTATTAATACTCAACATCTAAAGTTCATAACTGCAAGCTTCAAATGTTTATTGACTGCTTATTTTTTTTCTGAAGTCTAATTCATTTTCATTATTGTAATTATTACTTATGGCATAGTTTCTTCTCCTTATCAAATTGTGTTAGTTCCAATTATTTAATAATTATTTCCTCACCTACTAATTTTGTAGAGATATCATAGATACATAAAGATATGTACACTGATTTATGTATACTTACATAAAGATATGTAAAGATACTATCTAAGCTTGAGTTTAGAACTAGTTTTCATCAGTGCATTTTCCAGTTTTATCAGTTCATTGATGAAGAAATTAAGAGTTAGAAATGACTTTTTCCAAGCACATAGAGTTCAAAAGTAGAACATGGGCTATTTAAAAAATGAACAACAACAACCAAAAGAAAAAATAAAGAAAATAGTTGGTACTTAAGTTACCTTTAAGTGCCTCCTTTTACATACCCAGGCAAAAAAGAAGAGATGGTACTGTTTTGTTGGACATAAATGGAAGGTTTACCATACTATGGAGAGAGCATTGCCAGAGCAGCACTGTTGTTAAGCAAATTGCTAAAGGAAAAATACTTTTATTCTTTTTAAGTCAAAACAGGTAGTCCAAACGCTTCCATCAACAAAATCTGGGGTTGGGGAGAGAGAGAGATTATCTCTATTTTGTTCATCATAGTGAGCAGAGTAATGAGTCTTGATAATCAGTCCTGGTCCTAGTTGAGTATGCATAGAATTTCTTGTGAAAAAAGTTATGTTTAATGCAAAAGGAATTGAGTACTGGCTGAGGAGTAAAGGTCTCAAAATCCTCTGTGTTTGCTAGGCATGTGTTACAGTCCCCTTCTGTCCAAGAAGGTGAACTTGCAGAGCTGTCAAGGTGCGATGTGTGCAGTGTATCACACATTGAGCTAATGGTACTGACAGGACTGGAAGTAATTGGCCTGTTATAAATTACAGGACAAACTCATGATTTGTCATTCCAGACGGAGAGGGGCTATGAGAATGGTGCCAGATGCACATCATAGATCAGTGTCAATATTCATGATTACACCTATGAGTAAACCTATTCCATTTTTCTGTACAGCCAATGAATTGCATATCTAGACAGAAGATTTATCCACCATTAGATAATGATGGCTGGAACAGCAGTAATTTTTCTCTATATTTTTCCAGTGATGCTTGTTACCATTCTAATAATGAAGATCAAGAAAAAAAATGTTGGAAAAATACATTTGACATGCTGGATATTACTGTATTCGAATAGGATCATATTTTATGTTAGCAGAGAAAATGAATAGAATAATATTATGAGATGAAAAAGGCAAATGAGACTTATTCCCATCTTTATCTTTGTCATATTTAAGGGATTTATGTCCCACTCGTTTGAGATATTTCTCTTTCTGTATCTGGAACCATCTGCTGCCACTTTTTCATTTCAGATTGCCACTTCATTTTATATCCTGAAAGGCCATAAACTCAGTCATACTCCTATCAGCCTTATTTCTCCATCCACACTAGTGGAGAACTATTTTCTAGATGGTTTCCACTGATTTGGGGACCTGGAAAATATTCTCTCTAGATTTCTATTTTTAGTTCACAGTTATTATTCAATGAACCTACCACTTTCAACTAATCATTATGTCTGGAAATACGTAAGAATGTTATTTTATTATTTCAAGTAGCTCAGAAGACACCTATGTGAATTCACTAGTTCTTCAATTTAATACTTCCTGAATAATCTTACATACTTATTTTTTAAATGCCACCAAAGGACTGTTCCCTAGAGCATGTACACTAACTACATTACCACACAGGAGGACTTCATGATTATAGGGTATATAGTATGAAGAGTGATCATGCATTTAATTGTTTAAGTCTGATGACTGAAAAGTTTTAGTTCCAAATCAGTTAGGTGACTTTTTGGGAAAATTTTTAAATGTTTTTCTTTTTTTAATTTCTTTATATTTATTTATTTATTATTTTTGCTGTTTCAGGTGTTCATCCTGCTGATATAAATTCCTATGGGTACATATCCAGGTGTAAGACAAAAGGGAAATATTATAGTCCTCTGATATACATTGTTTTTTTTTTTCCCCCTTAAATCTTAAACATGGACTCATGTTGGTAGAAATAGTCATTATTAATTACCATTGGCAGAATCTGTAGAGTTTTCCCACCCAACCTAGCAGAAAAACATTCTTTCTTTCTCATCTTGAGCTCAGAACTTTCCCTTATCAGGGAAAGGACCAAGAGAGTGGAGAATCACAGGGGTGACACTCCTGTCATCCTAGTTACTCAGAATTGAAGCTTTGAAGCCTTTTAATAGCCACCTTTTATTCTCTTCTTCCTCACTCCCATGTCTAGCAGACTACTAGGCTCTTCAGTATTTCTACTGCTAGTGTGTTTGAGCAAAATCTTTTGTTCCAGTCTAGACACGCACAGTAGTACTGGCCTCTTAATGGCCCGCTAGTCTCAATCACTTTCTTCATTATATAAACTACCAGGCTTCAGTGTGCCATTCTTGCATTTCATTCTCAGTTGTCCTTTCTTATGACTTTTTCCCATGAACATAGAAAAAATGTTCTATGTTCATGTCATTTCCCTCTCTAGACTGTTCTATACCTGGTCATTTACAGTGTATTTTTTTCAAATTCCAACTAAACGAACTTCACCTGTGAAAACTTTCTGATCACTTCAGTGAGTGAACTCTTGAACCTTTGTACTGCTGGATGCTTGAACATTTGTGATGAATTTTAAGTTCCTTGAGTTCATAAACTAACACCACATCTTTTTATTTCTTACATCTAATGGATTGTTTTACACATAATATGCCTTTACTACATATTGCTAAATGTTTGAATCTACAAGTGTCTCATTTAGGATCAACCAGATATATCTCTGATAATTTATCTGACATGATTTCTAATTGCTTAGTCAAGTGTTTTAAACATTTTTTTTTTATTTTTTCATGGTCAGTTCCCTACAGAATCTTTTTAGATTTTTTTAGATTTTTTTCTACCATGAAATAGTAATACTACAGAAATAATGTATTTATGTTTGTAAGTGTATGTATGTCTATATTTTAAACATAAAATCAAAATATTGTTTTTACTCATAAAGACCCAACTTTTGCCCTTTCAGAGCCAATGTTAATATCGGTTCAGTTGAGAATGAATCATTTAGTCTTTTCATTGAAAGCTGTTACATTTTCTGGCAGAAAATCTTACAAGAGTTGTGATGTTGTGCAGAATTATAGGATTAACATGTTTTAGGGAAGAAAGGAGAGAAGGAATGGTTGTTCTCTGAGAATCCATCAACTGCACTAAGTATTTTGAATATTTTAGTTTATTAAATCTCCTAAAAGCACTACAAAGTAAATAGCACTGTTCTACTCAACCTATCACAATTTGTCTATTTTTTTTCCCTAAAGTTACTGGCTCTGCTAGTACTCATGAATTGCTGCTTTTCTGTTGAGCCCTCTTTATATCATGGTGAACAGTGATTTGGCTGTCTGCTAATGTTCCTCAAGGGCAGTGGGCAGCAGCACAGACCCTTCCTCCTGTAAGCCAGAGACACTGCCTATGCAGCTGAATTATATTTATTGGATTCAATTTAAATTTTTATGAAAAAAGATAAGTCCTACTTCTTCAACAAAATTGAGAAACTTCTCTTCTTATGTTGTCCACTTCATTTTATACATGGCAATCTGAGCCTCTGAGAGGACAGATCTTTTCCCTGTTCCCAGGTATGCTCCTCTGCTGAGCTACATTCCCAGGCCTTCTTATATTTTGCTTAGGGTCTCACTAAATCACCCAGCTGGAGTAGAACTTGCAACTCTCCTGCTCAACCTCTGGAGTTGCTGGGATTACAGGTTCCAGATGAAAATAGATCTCTTGCCTCAGGTCAAATATAATTTTGTTTCACAATAGAAGTAGATTTCAACTTCTTATCAAGGAGAAAAATCAGTTACTTCAAAAACAGCACTTATATATTGGGCTGGGGATGTGGCTCAAGCGGTAGCACGCTTGCCTGGCATGTGTTTGATCCTCAGCACCACATACAAATAAAGATGTTGTGTCCGCCGAAAACTAAAAAATAAATTTTTTTTTTAAATTTTTTATTGTGGGTTGTTCAAAACATTACAAATTTCTTGACATATCATATTCCACACTTTGATTCAAGTGGGTTATGAACTCCCACCTTCACCCCATACACAGATTGCGGAATCACAAATTTAAATTTAATATTTAAATATTAAAAAAATTCTCCCTCTCTCTCTTAAAAAAATAGCACTTATATTTTCCCTAAAGACTTTTTAAAACTTTATTTAGATCTTATGGCAATTATTTATTAACTTTATCATGTTTTCACATTTTGATGATAAAAATACAGCTATTTTATATGATTCTAATTAATAAGATTTAGTACTTACTCCAAACTGTGATAAAGAATTGTTTTCTTTTGTCATAAGAAAGTTATCCAGCTAATGAAAATATTTTGCATAGCATGTAATGTACAGTAAATCATTGACATTTTGATTTATGAAAATATTAATGGTAAAAGTAAGTGATGCTCAGTGAAAATAGTTTTAGCTATATTTTATATAATAATTTGGTTTGTGTATTTTTAGGTATAAGCTCTTAAATATTATTATTTTATGTTTTCTAGAATCTGAGTTTTATGTAAAATGGTTTCTTTCTGATTTGAAAGGTCATATAGAATAACGGTATGACTCACTAATATTTATATTTTTATTATTAAGAATTCCATAATTAATAATGTGAAGTCTACATTAGAAATAGCATAACAAATCAGTGACGATAATGTGAGTTTAATAATGCTGAAGAAGAATCAATGGGTTGAATGAATTGATGGCTTATGAGGTGAGTGAATAGAAATGATTTTCTTGATTTACTTTACTTTTCTCTCTACCCAAGTCCCTCCACCACAACTTGCTAACATAAGTTACCACTGTCTCCTCTGAGTGCCAGAAAGTGAATTTTAGTTATTCTAATGGCATACATGTCCTCCTTCTTTATTCTAGATTATAAACTATCAAAAAAAGCCTTCAACTGCATTATGTTTTTACTTCCTCTTTTCTCATAGCTACGCATCTGCTGCCCAAATGGATGAATCAATGATGGATGCAATCTCTGTGTGGTAGTTTCCTTCACTTCTTAACTTTCTGTTGCTCTCAGATTAGTAAATGGCATTTTCTGCTTTCCTCACTTTTTTCCTACTAGTTAGATTGAGATAATGGAAGGGTGCCATTTCAGTGTAATACTCTTCTGGTGCTGTTAAAAAGGGCACCAATTAATTCTAATCGTAGTGGCAGCATTTAGGATGTTGACTCTTTTATTATTATTATTTTTAAGATTATAGCCAACACCTTAGTGCACACAGATCACTACAGAGCTGTCAGATGGTAATCAATACCCACCTAGATAAGGTTCAACCTAGTAACCCAGAAGTGAGTACCAATCCCTTGAGTCATAACTTTTTGAGAAAAGAATATTTTATTTTCTTCTTCACTCAGGCATGTATGGCTATTTTTTAATATCCCCTCTGTGCTACCAGGCTTGTGAAATAAATTTTCATGCACAAATGTTCATTTGATCTGAAGGCTAATTGCATGCTGCAAAGTACATAGTGTGTATATTTCACAAAACAGAGCACACCTAAGTAGGTTGCAAATAGTATTCTTCATTGTATTATGTTCGATGCACACATTTCCTGTCATAGAGAAAGATGGATCAGTGTCAACTTATCTTAAAGTGCTCAAGAAATAAAATCAAATTTTCACAATGAAATACACTTTCTTCAGGGGATTAATTTCAGTAATTGTTTTAAAATACAAGTTTCTGACTAATATTGATCAAAAATTAATAAACATAGCAATTAAATATTGACTCATTGAACATGAAATGGGGAACAATGATCACAGTTTTAACTGCTAATAAAATCACAGTTCATTATAAAAATGCAACTCTTTTTTTTAACTTTACACTATACATCATGAGAAAAATTCCTAGTATTAGTTACATACGTTCATAAACATCTTTAAGGGTTCTTCTTAAAACATTGCTATTCCATATAACTGGAATATATGTCTGGTTTTATAGAAAGTCCATTCAAGTCATGAGAAATTCCTTCAATGACCTTCCCATTGGAACACATATCTAGTACTACCATTCATCTGCCTCTACTAGAGGCCATATCTATCAGGACCCTAATCAGAATCCTCTTTAAGAAGAAAGTTGGATTCACTCTCCCCCACTGGTCAGTTCTGGTTTTGTTTGTTTTTCCTATTGCTTTTTAGGGCCACTTGTCTCAATAATATTTATGGGATGATTCATTTTTCACATGGATTTTAATTATTATCTCCATTACATACTAAATTTACAAATATACTTGGATTTCTGAACTTGCTCTTCTAGTTCTATAATCTATTTGAATATATACACTGGTCTCATCCCTAAATTTTTATAACTTTATTTTAAATATTGAAAAGGGCAACTATTCACTTTCAAGTTTCTTTCCAAGATTTTCCATGTGTTTTTCTACCTTCAACATTGTGTTATTTATTTCAAGTTTCTCCATTAAAAACAAACAAGCAAACAAGAATAATGACAAAATTATTCCTGTCTGAAGTCGGATTAGAGAAGATGTATCAAATAATGAAGGAAACTAGTATCTTGAGCCTCTGGATATTTAAAATTTCCTGTTGTTTGATTCATTTACTGCAATAGTAAGGTATAGCATCTCCAAGGGAAGCTGTCCATCTGAAATAAAAAAGCTAGTACCTTGAGACAGGTGTGGATTAAACCAGCCCATGTTGCTTGAAGACAGTTAAGGTCTATCAAAAAGATAGTACACATTCCTTCTTAAAAGTATGCTTCTTTACAAGAATTCTTATATTTTACTTTAATTCCCTAGGATTCATTGACTGTATCTGTGAGCCAATTAATTTATCCCCAAGGTTATGATGCTTTTCAGATTATGTGTATATTAGCACAGGGAGAGCTGTATTCTAGAATGGATATCTAATCTGATTAAATAGGATTAACTCCAAAATTGAAATCATAAAAACACAAACAAAAAAAACCCACGAATGTCTTTGTTACTAATTCTCAGTTCAGGATGAGATAGCAATGGCATAAAATTCAGAAACTAGATGTGAAAAAATATTTATAAATTAAATTCTTAATTGTATAATGAAAGAAGACAAAATTTTTAAAAAGGCAGAAGTCTATTAGGTTCCTATAAGAGTGCTTACACATCAATAAGAATAGATACCATAGAATTGGGTAAAAATCCCCAAAAAAACATTCTGGAAAAGAAAAATTACACATAGAGATATAATAATATGTGGAGTTCCGTATGAAATCAGTTAAATATAACATATTGCCCACCAATTATTGTCAACAGAAAGTAAAATTTTATGTGAAGCTTCTTATTTTTTAAATTTTGACTAAATTTAACAAAATTGTATAGACTCTCACCCCTCAAAAAAAAGGGGGGGGGCAAATTTGACCTTTGGGCCATAAGTTTCTTCAAATACTGCTGGGCAAATATAAGGATGACTAGCTCTTTTATCAGACACCTGTACATATCTTCTAAGAAGCTCTAAATTATTTCTGCAGATTTTGGGAGGATGATAGTTATCTTCAATTTATTTTGTTTAGAATGGTATGAAATAGCACCATCTATCTATGGACTTCAATTAATGGCAATTTTTTTATAAAGTATGAGATCAGAACATTTGTCACTGAACATTACACTAAAGGTAATTACATTTCTTATTATTTCTTATTATTGTCATTATGTGTGTGTGTGTGTGTGTATCCTTTTTCAGGAGAAAAGGATAAGGATTTTCTAGAATTATTTGCTTTTATCAGATTTATTGAGGTATAATTTGCAAAGAATAGAATCCATTAATTTAAAATGTATACTTCAAATATGAAAAATATGCTTATATATCACAACAAATTTATGGGACAGTTCCATCATCCTAAAAATTTCCTTCCTAGCTCCTTTTGGTTCTCTTGCAGCCCCTATCCCCTAACAACCACAGATCTGCCAGTATAGTTTTGTCTTTTTCTGAATTTCAAACAATAAAATTATTACCTATGTTCATAGTAATTATGATAATTATTTTGAGCATCATTTATATTTACAGTGTGTTTAAGTAATTTAGCTATTTTCATTGAAGACTGTTATTTCATATATATTTGTTGATCAATTATATATCTTCTTCTGAGAAGTGTCTGTTCAGCTCTTTAGCCCATTTATTGATTTTTTATGTTAAGTTTTTTGAGTTTTTACATATCCTGGAGATTAGTGCTGTATCTGACATGCTCATAGCAAAAGTTTGTTCCCCACATGTAGGCTCTCTCTTCACCTCATTGATTGTTTCTTTTGCTTAGAAGAAGCTTTTTAAATTGAATCCGTCCCATTTATTAATTCTTGATTTTATTTCTTGTGCTTTCACAATGGCCATAATACCCAAAGTGCTATACAGATTCAATGCTATTCCAGTTAAAATTCCAATGTCATTCCTTATAGAAATAGAAAAAGCAATCATGAAATTCATTTGGAAAAATAAGAGACCCAGAATAGCCAAAGCAATCATTAGCAAGAAGAGTGAAGCAGGAGACATCACAATACCAGACCTCAAACTTTACTACAAAGCTATAGTAACAAAAACAGCATGGTATTGCACCAAAATAGACATATAGACGAATGGTACAGAATAGAGGACACAGAGACAAACCCACAGTAAATATAATCATCTCATATTAGAAAAAGGTGCCAAAAACATACAAGGAGAGAAGATAGCCTCTCAAACAAATGGTGCTAGGAGAACTGGAAATTTATATGCAACAAAATGAAATTAAGCCCCTCTCTCTCATCATGCACGAAACTCAATTCAAAGCAGATCAAGGACCTAGGAATTAGACCAGAGACCCTGCGTCTAATAGAGGAAAAAATAGGACCAAATCTTCATCACATTGGATTAGGCCTCAAATTCCTTAACAAGATGGCTATTATTAAAAATCAAATGAACAAATATTAAGTGCTGGTGGGGATGTGGTGATAGTGGAATTTTGCACACTGCTGGTAGGATTGCAAAATAGTGCAGTCACTGTGGAGACAGCAATGCAGTTTCTCCAAATATTAAAAATACTATTACCATATAATGCAGCAACTCCACTTTGGGATATGTACACACAATAACTGAAAACAGGACTCGAGCAGATATTTGTACACCCATGCTCACGTCAACATTATTTACTGTAGCCAGAAGGTAGAAACAACCACGTGCTCAACCACAGATGAAAGGATAAACAAACTCTAGTATATACATACAACAGAATATGTTTCAGTCTTAAAAAATGAATAGAATTTTGATATGTATTGTAACACAGATAGACTTTAAAAGCATTATGTTTAATGAAATACAGAGGAAAAGGGAAAATATTGCATGTGTTATTATATGATGTATCTAGAACAAATTCTTAGAAACAAAGAATAGAGGATGTCAAGGGCAGTGGACCACTGTGGTTATTGTTTAATGGGCACATAATTTCTTTTGGAGATAATGGAAAATTTTTGAATATAGGCAATGGTGATAATAACATTTTGTAAATATATTTAATGCTACTAACATTTAATTCTGTAATAGTCATTACAAGATTCATATAATACTGAAACTTTGGGAATACTCTAAATTAATAGAGGATTATTGAATAAATTCTTGTATAAATATAGTAGAAAACTAAGAGAGATTGATTAGCTTTAAACTTATACCTAATTGAATATTTAAAAGTTTTAGATATTATCACCCCAAATAGCAGAAGACTGGATAACTTCCAAAACAATAGAGAGATTTTAACAAGCCATTTTCATAAGAGACAGAGAAGAGTAAAGTTTGTCAATCAAAAACACTTAATAACTTTATAAAAGCATATAATTATGCCAGTAACATTAATAAATGTTAACAAAATAAAAATAGGCATTTAAAATATTTTTGACTTTAAACATTTTTATTTTAAGACTACTCAAAATTATACAATTATATGTGAATAATTGTCCCAGAATGAAAAGAATTAAAATTACCTGGATTAAAGACCATTTACCACTAAATTATGTATCCTTAGGTATATCTCTTCACTTTTCAGAGCCTCCTTTGTCCTCACTGGGAATAAAATACAGTTGGGAATAAAATACAGTTCACAGGTATTGAAGATGATTATTTACACAGAATTAAATATGACCCTCATAGTACTTTGTCGTATGACTTACATTGCCATTGACATATGATCTCAACCCAAATGAATGACTTGACTAACATAGCTGTCCAATTAATGGGATATTTTAGTTCTTTTTAAGCATAGCCTGCAGTTTCTAATAGTCTTTATCTTTATAATAAGAGGAAAGTTTAGTACTACTTGGGCAAGTAGGAGATGTGTTCTCTTTAGCAATTAGACTCACAGGATTCTTTGCTATTGGTGTCATTTCTTAAAAATAATTAAGGTGATAAAACACCCATTCAGATGTACTAGTAATAAGTTGGGAGAATTAGATATATAGTTGGGCTGGGGTTAGGGGGTTTTATCTCATTCTCTGTATATTATGGTACCTAGCATATTTTTGATACGAATGAATATTAATAATGAAAGCAGTGATGATTTCAATTTAGTTTTCTATGTAGAATACAGATGTAGCAGAAATTTCTGCTGAACTTTTTCTCTGAATGCAAATTTTGAGTATTACTCCCAGTTTATCCCTGCTATTGACTAACTGTATGTTCTTCAGCAAATTATTTAATATCTTTGTACCTATGATTCCATCTATAAAATGGGGATAATAATAAAAAACTATTTAATTATTCAGTACTTCAGAATGCTGAGATGTTTTATTCAGGTTCATTATATGAAAGGTACTTCAAATTCAGTCTATTATTGAACATATTTTTATGATTCTCTGCAACATGACCTACCAATTACACATGGCACTTGACTGGACATGAATGATAAAGATAAAGTGAATTCAAGAGACCTGAATAGTAGTAGCAGGTTATTAACAGAGGTCTAAATTATTAACATAATAAAGGGATTATTTAAAACTGCTAGATATGAGCATATAATATGAAAAAATCCTCAAAACTATGATGCTCTTCTTGATATCTAGTTTGAGAAATTGAAATTTTAAAATGTTGTGTTATTAAAGTTTACCTATTATATGTATACTGAGATTTATAATTTTAACGTGTTAGAATATTTATTATAATCAATGTATTGATAGTTAATGCTAGTTAATTGATAAAGGTTTATGTTTACTATAGATACAAACACAATAGAATTAATAAAAAAGTTTTTTTGTTTATAAAATGAAAATTAACATGAAGAACTAGTAAATATTAAATATCAGACACTGTGTTCGACATCTTAGACACATTATCCTTTGAAGAAATGCTGCTATTATTAAATAATAATTTAAACAAGTAATGTAATCTGTCCAAATCAAATAGCCAGTGACAAAATCTGACATTTCAACCTTTGTGAATCCAGTTTAGGCTTCTTGTTTGAATTTCTTCAAGTAATTTGTATCCTTTCTACTTCTATTTTGTATCTATCATGCAGGGTTATTAACAGAAACATCCTCTCCACCCTACTTTTTATGTATGTTCTTTTTCCCCTGGGGAAATCTGTCCAGTCTCAGGCTACCTGGCACTGATTGATTCCTCACAGGCATTATTTTTTTAACTTGTGTGGCACAGAAAACTAAGTTGTGCCCAATATTCATTCTTTCCCTTTTCTTTTGATTCCAGCACCTCTGAAATTTAGCTGTATACATAATTATCAAAGATTTCACTTCCCAGCTTCCCTTGCAACTGGTGTGTTTGTCTAAGTTCTGATTTACAAAGCAAGCTAGAAGAATCATGCAGTATCTTTCTTACACTTACCAAAAGAGAAAGCATTGTGTTATCTTTGCCCTTGTCTGTTTTGGCTTTATGTTCCCACTAATCTGGATTCTGCATTGGGAGTCATAACAGTGGACCACAGAAAATGGCACAATAAAATAGAAGGAACCTGGGTTCCATACATGTAGGGCACCATATTAATGCTGGCAGGGTTAGCCATGTAACTTGTAGGGCCCTGTGCAAAATGAAAATGTAGGCCCCCCTTGTTGAAAAAGAAACAAATAGTCACTAACTGCACTAAAAGATAAACTTTTTTTTAATTCTTAGTTTGTATCTAGATGTTTTTTACTTACTGTTAATGCCATTCTAAGTAAAGAAGATGTTTATAATTACTAGCATGAATTTTACCACTTACCTTTGTATTCTTTAGAAAGCTAGTTTTAAATAAAAAGAACTCATATGCATAATAACTAAAATTAGACAACTTATATTTCATATCTTATTCATGTTTATACCAAACGAGTGGAAATTTTGAGCAAAACTAATGCTATTGCTTTTATTTCATTTTTGATAAGTTCACATTCTGCCAACACTATCCACCTTTGGCTTGCTGATGAATAAGGAAAGACTGAAAGGAAAGGGAATCTGGGCTGCCATGTCTTTGCTTTTACTCTGTTTTAACCACATTAGTGGGAGGGATGGGATGGTGCAGTAAGTAACATGAGTGAGGAAGGATATGATAAGGTTGCTTGGTAGTTGTGTGTCTAAGAATGTCATTGCCTTTTTTTTTCTGCAGTTGACACAAGTTCCTGTTTGATAAGAACTTGCCTCTTGTGGCAGCCACTACCCCCACCTACTCAGTCTTGGAGGTAACATACTTGTTTTGAACTTTCTTTGAGTTTTACTGAACTGAAATGTATGGTAGATTCCTATGAATTCTATGCTGATTGAGTATAGTGAGAATTATACAAAAATAGGATGGCAAAGAATGTCAGCGTATATATCAGTTCATACATATTCACTTACGAAATGTGAATTCAAAGATAAAATTATTAAGGATTTTTCAACAAGGTTCCTGAAAAGCCTCATATGAAGTTGGAACTTGTACGACAGCTCAGGTCACAGACCCATGAAGCTGGCTGGCCTTGACCCTGCTTTTGTGGAGGTTCATGTTTTAGACTCTTATTTAAAGCTCTGCTATTTTAGATCTTCTTTCAAACACAGCTAAACCTTTTCTGTTAGGTCAAGTGCCTGCCTCCAAGTCTAACATACAATAATAACTCCATAATTGTCATAGTTATTGTTATTACTAGCCCTAGTTATATTAATTATTCTTATATTAATTTTTATATTTATTTTTTCATTGTTGTTGGACAAAATACCTTTATTTTACTTATTTACTTTTATGTGGTGCTGAGGATCACATCCAGGGAGGATCAAACACGTGCTAGGCAAGCGCTTTACTGCTGAGCCACAATCCTAGCCCCATATTAATTCTTCTTAACACTTTCTTTCTTGTGAATATCTATAACTATTTAACTGTTGTCAGTATTTTAACTATATAGACAAATCCCTTGCCAAAGTTCCATGGGTGTAAATCACCTCTTAGGCCTGTTGAGTCCAGGAAAATCCAATCCAAGAAAATTCTATCCCTTTTTGAGACTTTGCCTAAACTTCAAGGCAAAATTGAAATCATTTGTTCTGAATTCTTGTGATAGAAAAAAGTTTGAGCCAATAAAAATATTTTTAGATTTAGTCTCTTCAGTCTGAGCAAATTACCTCAGATCAAGATGCACAAAGTGTCACTGATGACATTAAGTTTGGGAGAAAACTAGTGAAGAACTCATTAGTTTTTGTTGTTGTGGTTTTGTTTGTTTTGCTAGCTAACAATTACATTAGGTAGCACCAAGGGTTTTACTTAGTTAGAATCCTGGCTACAAAACCTTAGTAAAAAATCTGCCAGCAAGCCCGGAAAGAGAGAAATAGTTTAAGAGGAGTCAAAAAAATTTATTAACTCCAAGATAGAAATAATGAATTCGCAGCTATAGAATTATGTAATTTCTGGATGGAGCAGCAGAAATTTGGACAAGAGAAGGGAGTTAATCCAAATTGTAAAGGCCAATTTCTTAGACTCTTTAAGAAATGCTAATGGGTAATACCTTCCTTTATTTGCCTGAGTTCTTTAAGAGCTGGAAACAAGTGTTATATTGTCCCCCAGTGCTTAGTACAGTGGCTTGCACCCAGTTGGCACTCTTTAGATGTTTGTTTTATTCTTTCCAGAGGAAAAGGCAAGATAAGATCAGGTAAAAATGAAGTGAATTGAGAACATACTGACACCCTCAAATAGCTGTCAAGGATTTAGAGGCCATGTCTTAAATGGTTTGGACATCTGGTGAAGCAACACAGAAATAGAAACCCCAGTAGGATTTTTTTAAACTGAAGTAGAAAGCAAGAGATCTAGAAGCAGCCCTTCAAATCCCTGTAGAAACATAACAAAGAAAAGACTTTAAATAGAAACCTTGAACAGAAAACTTCACATGCTACAGGAGTTTAAAAGGGTGGAAGGAGTTCATGTCTCTGATAATAGGAAGAAGGTCTTTATTCTACATAGACAGAAGAATTACAGGATTCATGGGAATAAGTACCCACTTGCAAATACACACTGCAAAACCCTGGCCACTTAGAAATTATTTCCTCCATCACCCTGACAGTATTTTTTACATGTCCACAGTTAGGATTGTCTGCTTAAATAATTCTGCAGCACTATTCTGTAGTCATTTCAGAAATTAAGAATTTTGTGGAAAAAATCACCTTTGGAAATACAAGTAATACGTATTATATAAATACACTTTATTGACAAAATTATGATAGTTGAGTCAAGTTTTCGATGGAAAAAAATTTGATACGGGACATAAATATAAGGATTTTATTTATTTTAGGGGTTTTTTGAATTAAATTTGTTTTAACTCATACATAAAAACAAAGTTATGCATGTTAATGTGGTACCATGTGACGTTTGAATAAGTGTATACATTGTGCAATGCTTAAATAAAGTTAAATGTACTTACCTTCTCAAACATTTATCATTTCTTTATATAAGAATTTTTCCTCTTCTTCAGCCTTTTGGAAGAGTTTGAAAGGATTAATATTAATTCTTTAAATGTTTGGTAGAATTCATTGGTAAATCTTCAGCTTTGTTTTTTTTTTTTTTTTTTTTGGTGGAAGAATTTTTATTATTGATTAAATATCCTGACTGATCATTGGTTTGTTTAGGTTTTATAATTATTCATGATTGAGGCTTAGGAGATTGTATGTTTCTAGAATTTTGTTTTTCATTTCTTACAGGTTATTCAGTGTTTGGGCAAATAATTATTCGGTTATCAGTTGCAATGCTTCTGCCTTCACTTATGCTTTTATTTTTTTTTTGATTTTTTTCTCATTTTTTTAAAGAATGGTTAAAATTTTTAGTTTTTGTCTACCCTTTTTTTTAGATTTTTGTAAAGATGGACACAATATCTTTACTTTATTTATTTTATTTATTTTTATGTGGTGCTGAGGATTGAACCCAGCGCCTCACGTGTATGAGGCAAGAACTCTACCACTGAGCTATAACCCTACCCCCAAATTTTGTCTACCTTTAAAAAAAGTATTTTTATTGAAAATTGTATTCTCTTTTTTTCTGAACTGTGTTACTTCCTTTCTTATACGAACTTTGTACTTGGTTTGTTCTTATTCTAGTTGCTTGAGATATAAAGTTAGACTGCTCATTTGATGTCTTTCTTTTTTCTTAAGGTAGATGTTTATTACTAAAAACTTTTCTCTGACAACTTTGCAGCATCACAGAAGTTTTGCTATGTTTTCATTTAATTTTAGTTTCTATATGTTTTCACATTTTCTTTTGACTTATTCTTTGACCCATTGATGGTTCAAAAATGTGTTGCTTAAATTAGAGAACTGCAAATTAAAACTACATTTAGATTTCATCTCACTCTAGTCAGAAAGGCAACTATCAAGAATAAAAGTAACAATAAATGTTGGTGAGGATGTAGGGGGAAATGTACATTCATACATTGCTGTTGGACTGCAAATTTGTGCATCCACACTGAACATTCCTCAGAAAACTTGGAATGGAACCATCATTTGACCCAGTTATCACACTCCTTGGCATGTACCCAAAGGATTTAAATCATCATACTATAGTGGCATGGCCATATCAATGTAGCTCATCATCAATGTAGCTCAAATCATCAATACAGCTCAATTCATAATAGCTAAGTTATGGAACCAACCTAGATCCCTTCAACAGATGAATGGATAAAGAAAATGTGGTACATATACACAATGGAATATTACAAAGCCATAAAGAAGAATGAAATTACAGCATTTGCTGGTAAATGGTTAGAACTGGAGATTATCATGTTAAATAATCCAATCCCCAAAGCCAAAGGCCAAATGTTCTCTCTGATATGCAGATACTGATTCACAATAGGTGGGAAGAGGGAGGAGTAGACAAGGGACAGTGGGGGGCAGAAGGTGAAATGGGAATGGGAAAGATAGTAGAATGAATTGGACATAATTTTCTTATATGAACACATGACCAGTGTTACTCCACATCATGTACAACCAAAAAAAGGGAAATTATACTCCATGTATGTATGATATGTAAAAGTACATTCTACTGTTATGTATAACAAAAAAGAACATTTTTTAAAGTATGTTGCATAATTGCCAATTATCTGTGAATTTTCCAAAATTCCCCATTATTGATTTATAGTTGAATACCAGTGTGGTTAGAAAATACTCTTGTTATAATTTCAGTCCTGTTGAATTTCAATGCTTGTTTTGTGGCCTAACATATGATCTATCTTAGAGAATGTCCTATGAAAATACTGTGCTTTCTTTTGTTGTTAGATACAATGTTATAATTATGTTTGTTAGGCCCATTTGATAAGAAGCATATCTCAAGTCTAATATTCCTTTCTCAATTTTTAATCTGGATAGTCTATCCTTTGTTGAATGTGGGGGATTGAATTTTCTACTATTTTATTATTGTACTGCTGCTGTTCGTTTCCCCTTTCAGATTTGTTAACATTTGCTTTATATATTTAGGTGTATTGATGTTGAGTGCACGTGTATTTACAGTTACTATATCTTCTTGATGACCTCTTAATCATTATACAATGACTTGATCTCTTTTTACACTCTTTGACTTAAACACTGCTGTGCTCACTTTCTTTTGGTGACCATGAACACCATGTATCTTTTTTCCATCCCTTCACTTTTAATCTATGTGTGTTCTTATAGCTGAATGTCTTTTTATTTTATTTTATTTTTTTATTGGTTGTTCAAAACATTACAAAGCTCTTGACATATCATATTTCTTACATTAGATTCAAGTGGGTTATGAACTCCCATTTTTACCCCAAATACAGATTGCAGAATCGCATCGGTTACACATCCACGTTTTTACATGATGCCATACTAGTGTCTGTTGTATTCTGCTACCTTTCCTATCCTCTACTATCCCCACTCCCCTCCCCTCCCATCTTCTCTCTCTACCCCATCTACTATAATTCATTTCTCTCCTTTTTTCCCCATTCCCCTCACAACCTCTTATATGTAATTTTGTATGACAATGAGGGTTTCCTTCCATTTCCATGCAATTTCCCTTTTCTCTTCCTTTCCCTCCCACCTCATGTATCTGTTTAATGTTAATCTTTTCCTCCTGCTCTTCCTCCCTGCTCTGTTCTTAGTTGCTCTCATTATATCAAAGAAGACATTTGGCATTTGTTTTTTAGGGATTGGCTAGCTTCACTAAGCATAATCTGCTCTAATGCCATCCATTTCCCTGCAAATTCCATGATTTTGTCATTTTTAGTGCTGCATAATACTCCATTGTGTATAAATGCCACATTTTTTTTATCCATTCATCTATTGAAGGGCATCTGGGTTGGTTCCACAGTCTAGCTATTGTGAATTGTGCTGCTATGAAGGCTGAATGTCTTAATGTCACTTGTATGCAGCATTTTGTTGGATTTTTTAAGCACTCAATTATTTTATGTCTTTTGATTTGAATTTTAATACATTTGGTCCATTTGTGACATTAATTCATTAATCTTTGTCTCCTCATGTAAGGGCACTAATTTCGTTCATTAAGAATCTTACTCTACCTTTTGACATAACTACTTCCCAAATGCCTCATGTCCAAATACCACCATGTCAGGGTTTTAGGTGTCAATATATCTGTTTTTAGGGAGAAAAATACTCAATGTATACCAAAGCTCAAATCATTTTATAGGAAAGATTCTTACAAGGTTCTGAATATTGGAAATAAAGTGTAATCACTATATTACCTAGGCTTTAGAACTTCAATTTTCATTTAGGGTAATATCCAAGAAAAAGCAATGAAAAAATTTAAAAAAACTCTCTATTTTGTTTTTTGAATAATATCTTTGGACAATTTTAAGTAAAGGGCAAATGCTTGTATTTATTTTTTTCCAGAATGAGTTCATTCAATACATACACATTGGATATTTATTATGTGAAACAATTCCTGCTGAATACTGTTGGAAAGATAGATGAATAATGCTTGTTGTCTTAAGGAATTTAATATCAATTGGACGAAGAAAGGGCCACAAAATTCAACATATGATATAAAAGTTTATTGTATATGCATATAATATAAAATTTTAAATATAATATAAAAATATGAATACATACATACAAACACACATATACACATATGTATTCAGGACAATGAGAACTCAGAGGATAAGGATATGTTTGGAAAATTTTGAATTTTACACCTTTGAATGCTTCATTCTAGATAGAATGTGGCTTTCATTTGACTGGATGGATGGATTGCGTATGTTGTATTTCCAGCGATATGATGAGGATGTTGAAATGGGAAAAGAGTTGATTTTGCAGCTGAATGCCCATGTGCACCATTTCAATCTAAAGTACTTTTTACAAGAAATTGTTTTCTTTTATTATACCTTAATTCTAGAGAAAACTTAAAAAAGGTACTCATTACAAATACATGAAAGATTCAGTGCCTGCCCTCAAATGGCATCTGTTTTGGTTTGTATTTTGATCTAAATAAATTATTGTATTCCTGAAAGTTTTAAGATTCTCTGTTTATAACCTAATTTAAAATAAACAATATATTATGGAAAGATAGAAGGCAAGCTGTATACAGAAGTGTGGGTTTAGTCATGTAAAACTTTCTCAAGAAATCATCTAGCCTTGGATTCACTGTCTCAAAGTTTAATACTCATGAATCATAGGAAATCCAGCCCTGAGAAACTGTATGTTTTTCTTCAATTTTCGAATTTTCCCTCTTCTGGTTTCTTAGTGCAAGACTGTGCAATGCTTTTGCATACATAGCTCTGTTTTGTTAATGTTCAGACTGTCTATCAAGAATTGGTTGGTGGAGAAATTAGAATCAGAGGTAGTCATCTCCCTTGGAGATCAGATTGTTGGCATTTACAGGAGTTGGCAGAACAAGTATAAAGAACTTTGTGACAACACAGAAAAAACAAACAAACAAATGTTAAAAAATAAAAACCACACATACAAAAATTTATTCCTCTTGGAGAAAAATGACTTTTATCAAAGATCAAACATACAGTCATTGTCAGTTTCCCCCAATTTTTGTCCTCTGGCAATTTTTTTCAATGCTGTTAGATAAAATGACTTTCATGTTTGAAATTACTAAGATGAAAATGACCAAGATATAACAAGTCATTTAGATTTTACTGAATCCTTTAAAATAATTAATTATTTATGTTTATACAAGTGCATTGTTGACTTTATTTTTAGTATACAAATTCATCTCTTCATATCTATTGAATAGTTACCAAGAATTGCAATATTTTCTACTTGTATTCTAATAATTGAACTTACAAGAGGATAAAGATTTTTTTCCACAATTATACAAAATGTGCCTATTTTTTTCAGGTTCTAAGGTGCAAATATAGAATAAAAATTCAAAATTTCTTAGTCGTGCTGTTTCGCTGACCCTTCTTGGGATCCCTTCCTCATCTCTGGTAGGGACACTTTGCTGGTGCCATCTTGGATGACTGTCAAGACCTGTGGATTCTTTAAACTATTTAATTGTTTATCCCTTTGTTCAATTCACTCAAATAAGTGAAAAATCAAACATAACTTCTGGTAAACACCTTGGATTTTAGCAATACTCTCCAGGTTACCAGAAAATTATTTCCCCATATACTAGTTTTTGATAAATACAAAGGAATTATGGATGTTAGGAACCTCAGATTTCATGCCTTTATTCAGGGATCTCAGCCTAAACTGAGGGCAAAAATACTTTGAGTAGGAGGAAAAAATCTTCTGAGCTGAGAAATGGGATGGATGGCAAGTCTGATGAAGACCAACCCCACATTCTATCAGTGAGCACACAAGTCAACCAAATATGGAACCTGACTAGTCCCCACTAAGTATTTGAGTGCATTGCCCAGCACAACCTCTCATATACTTTAAATCCTCTCTAGGTTACTTATAATATCTAATACAATGAAAATTCTATGTAAATAGTTTTTATACTATATTGCTTAGGAAACAATTGCAAGAAAAAATGTCTGTATATGTTTGTTACAGATGCAGTTTTAATTTTGAATGTTTTCCATCAGAGGTTAATTAAATCTATGAATGTGGAACTCATGAATATGGAAGGCTAACTATCTACATACACACATGACTATATACGACAATGTGTATAAAAATCTATATGTGTAGACAGAGATCACATGTGACTCATCATGCCAAAATTATTATTAATTATCTACTATATACTTATACTCACATACATATACAAAACATATGAACAACCACAATTTTATATTTAAACTTCTAGTTTCAAACTGATTATGATAGGATTTATTTGAACCTCCCAACTTTTTCTGATTTATAACTTCTTTCTCCTACTGTAAAAATCTTGACTCCTGTTCTTAACAATTGATTTACTAATTTGTTCAAATCCAGTAGACACATCAAGTGGTTTGAGAACTGTGAGGATGTTCCTTAATGATAAGCACGTACTGAACTAGATTCCCGACCGTCTGCCATCCTATAACCTTCTCTCTGATTTGTTTTGCTTTTTTTGTTTTGTTTTGTTTTTAATGTTATCTTCATTCTCTGCCTTTGGATGCTACTTTCCAAATTTCCTTTAATTTACTCTTTCTTCCTTAGATAATTTTATCTTTATTTTCCATTTCTTTCCAAATCAACTGTTTTTAACTTTCTCTGTTTTGTTCATTTCAGTTCTTAGTTTTTGAGTTTCTCGTCTAGAATTTTTTTGTTATATTCTCAAGTACTTGAGCATATCCAATCCCATTTTGATGTGTAGACTTACAGTTTTCTTCTGCTTCGTGATTGTTTTTTGGGGAGAGGCGGGTGGAGGATTCCTCAGATAACTTGTATAAGTATTTGCCAAAATATTATTTATTTGCTCTCTGCCACAGTTCTATATAGATTTCAGATTCCTCTTGTTCATTTGTGTGATATTGGGTGGTTTATAAAGTTACTAGCTTAATGACACCCTTTTCTTCCATTCTAGTAAAATCCAGTGATTTGGGGGTTCATATTGTTTGGGGGAGGGACACATACTCACTGTGTGGGTTCTCTTTGTTATGTCAGAAACCCTTCAATATGTCCCCTCTTTTTCTGCTTCACCTTCAATTGCTTAGAAAGTCTTCCTCCTTTCTTTTCTCTTCTTCTCCTTTGCCAGAAGCAGTACCCTTGGATTAGAGATCGTTGATTTAAAACTACCCTGTTGCCTTCAAGTAAAGTCTGTCTTTTCAATGATGAGCTTGGTACTTCAAGTGGTATGAATTTTGAAACATTTTTGGTAAAGTGCTGTTCAATTGCCTGGTTACTTTCTATGTGGTTGAGATTCAGGTGGATTAACCTTTCTGGATATGATCACTCTCTCTCTTCCCCAGTACCCTGGCCTCCCTCAAGGGAGGCCTGGACTCCTGAATGCCCACAGTTTTGCCATCTGCATCAGTTCCCAAGTTGTAGAATAATGAAGGTACAGAGCTCTTAGGTAGTTGATATTGTGGCCATTTCCAAAGGTTTAAAGGAGCAGAGGAGGTGAGTTATGAAGAAATTTCATAGGTGTGATATTATTTCCTATTATTTGAACAGGGGATATAGGGATGACAGCTTGACTCCACCATTGTCTGCATTATGGCACAAATGATAAAGATGCCACTCACATAAAAATACACATGGAGTTTTAATCTGCCATGATAATCACAAACCATATCTATTATTAAGTAAATGTAAATTAAAAGAAAGATACAATCTTGTGTCTATTGTATTGATAAATATCAAAAAGTTTCACTATCAAATGCTTCCAAAATGTGGAGAAACACCCATGAATTACTGATGAGATTATACTTTGGATAGGACTTCAGTAGTCTTTGATAATTCGAATCACCCATAATGTTCAATACAGCAATGCCAGGCCAAGGCATTCAGAAGCTTTAAGTCATTTGCATACGTGCATAAGGCCACAAAAGTGAGTTCATTTTAGCATAGTGAATTTTTAGAAATAAAATCAAGCTTTAAAATCAAGCTTAATAATTTGAACTAATATTTTTTTTTAAAATATGGAAGCCATTTCAGGTATTTAGGCTTATCACTTCATATAGTATATACTTAGTATATTGGTTTTTAGGAATATTTATTTTAAAAAGTCACAGCAGAAACTTTTAGTATTCAAAAACCAAGTGTACCAACAGTTAACAATGTAAAACAAAGATCTTATACACTAAAATTGATGTTCATTTCACTTAGTCTATTAGAGGGGGTGGCATAGTTGTATATTTAAAATTCACAAGCATAAAGCACATTAAGCAAACTTAGAATAAGCTTTGATATGATTCATCATGTGGGATTAGGCCCCGACTTCCTTGATAAGACTCCTATAGCATAAGAATTAAAACCAAGAATCAATAAATGGGATGGAATCAAAATAAGAAGTTTCTTCTCAGCAAAAGAAACAATCTGTAAGGTGAACAGAGAGCCTACATCCTGGCAGAAAATCTTTACTCCTCACACATCAGTTAGAGCACTAATCTCTAGGGTACATAAAGAACTCAAAAAGGTAAACACCGAAAAAACAAATAACCCAATCAACAAAAGGGCCAAGGACCTGAACAGTCACTTCTCAGAAGAGGATATACAATCAATCAACAAATATATGAAAAAATGCTCATCATCTCTAGCAATTAGAGAAATGCAAATCAAAACTATTCTAAGATATCATCTCACTCCAGTCAGAATGGCAGCTATTATGAAGACAAACAATAATTGTTGGTGGGGATGTGGAGAAAAAGGTACACTCATACATTGCTGGTGGGACTGGAAATTTGTGCAGCCAATATGGAAAGCAGTATGGAGATTCCTTGGAAATCTTGGAATGGAACCACCATTTGACTCAGCTATCCCTCTCCTGGGACTATACCCAAAGGAATTAAAAACAGCATACTGCAGGGACACAGCCACATCAATGTTTATAGCAGCACAATTCACAATAACTAAACTGTGGAGTCAACCTACATGCCCTTCAGTGGATGAGTGGATAAAAAAATGTGGCATATATATATATATACAAAGGAATTTTACTCAGCAATAAAAGTGAATAAAATCATGGCAATTGCAGGTAAATGGATGGCGTTGGAGAAGATAATACTAAGTGAAGTTAGCCAATCCCCAAAAACACAAATGCTGAATGTTTCCTCTGATATAAGGAGGCTGACTCATAATGGGGTAGGAAAGGGGATCATGGGAGGAATAGATGACTTTTAGATAGGAAAGAGGGGTGGGAGGGAAAGAGAGGGGGCAGGGGATGAGCAAGGATGGTGGAATGTGATAGACATCATTATCCAAAGTACATGTATGAAGACACGAATTGGGTGTCAACATACTTTATATACAAGCAGAGATATGAAAAATTGTGGTATATATGTGTAATAAGAATTGTAATGCATTCCTCTGTCATTTTTAAATCAATAAAAAGGAATTATTTATTTTTAAAAAAGTTTTTAAATAAAAGAAAGTTTTTACTGATCTAAATATCAACTATACCTCATAATATTGGGGGAAATAACCTGCTGATAATCTTATAATTTATCTTTTATACACACACGTGTGTATAGATCTCATGTCTGATACATATGTATTTGTTCCAACTTAACCTTCCATTATCAAGAAATTTTCTGATTATAAGTATTTTATAAAACAATGTCAAAAACTGTTTATCTCTCTGTTCCTACTTTAATTCCAAATGTGTTCAAACATTTGTGTTGGACATTTTCAATGCTATAACATATGATGATCCAAGGGGCATCTATGAGTATAAAGTCACATTCCCATCTTTAAGTATATATACCACATGGCAAACTCATAAAAGCATTGTCCAAATAGTATGAGCATTATTTTTAAAATAGATTATCAAACTGATTTCTCTAAAGGTAATACTAAATTATAGTCCTACTAAAAATAGATCAATGACCTTAAAATAAACATCATAGTTGGTGATGATGCTGAAGAGATAATACTACATAGAGAGACTGATTTGGAGTGGAGTTTTGGTATACTGTAATGTAGTATCAGATAATTCACCATGGAAAATGATTGGCCTTTGTATTTATATAGTTGTGGTTCATAATCAAGACTTCTGTTGTTAATTGTGTGACTCAGGATTTTAAAAATTATAATGATTTAGTCTCATGTTGTTTATTCATGAAATGATATTAATTATGGTTACCTAAAAATGTGACCATGACAAGTGAATAACAAATATAACACTGGAAAGTTCTTGAACCATGCCTTAAGTTTAGTAAATGACAATTTTCATTATCATTATAATAGATATGAAAACTATATGAGGAGTGAATTGTTACAATGTATGTATTAACTACAATTTAAAAAAGTGTAGTCTATTCATTTGTATATCTGTTACCAAAGTTTGCAATTTTGTAATTTTCTAATAGATTAGACAATATTATTGTGATTGTGGTTTTTCTTAATATCAGATGTTAGTAGAATACTTTCCCCAGAAAAATACCAAGAAAGGACAAATTGGAATGTCAGGACAAAGTCAGATTCAGTTAACATGATATCCAAAAGTACACATGATATCCATCATATTTCACACTCCTGCCCGACCCTGCAAGTATCACAAAACTTTCATATTTTGTTCAAACCACAATACCAAATGCTAATCCAAGCACAGAGTTGGTAGAGCTACTATTTTGTATTTCATAGATGAAACAAATAACATATGAAAAAAGTTATTTACACAGGGTCATAATCACAAGCTCATTAAAATATAATATTACTATGTCACATATTATCTGTCCTGTGTCACCATTTTTCAATAATCATGATAAAGAAGTTGGCTTCAGTATGTTCAGAAAACCCAGATAAACTTTATATATATATATATATATATATATATATATATATATATATATATATATATATATTTCTAAAGTAACCAAGGTATGAATAAACAAAATTAAAGTGAACAGGCAGAAAGAATTGAAATAAAATACAAATTTTCCCATGACTGATGTTTCTTATACTTATATCCCACAGATGGCTGAATAGTCATATGTTTCTTTTTAGAAACTACTAATTAATATGCTGGACCACATAAGTATATAGATATTTATATGATCATTTTTACAATAAGTAGCGTACTGTATATTCTCTCTTGTACCTTTGGTTTATTCTACTTACTACATCTTGAAAATCTTTTTTGTTAAGAGAAAATAAAGTGCATTATGTTTTCAGATTACATAGTATTCTCCATATGAGTGTAACATGATTTATTTACTTGGTCCCCTGTGGATGGATACTTAAATTCTTTCTAGTTGATTTTTCTTTCCCAAATTTTTTAAATTGTTTGCTATTGAATTAAAATAATGATATAGAAAAGCACTTATTTTTTTAAGTTCTTCTTTTCCTATACATATCCCTTTATTTATTTTTTATTGATTTTATTTTTTAAATACACGACAGTGGAATGCATTACAATTCTTATTACACATATAGAACACAATTTAGAAAAACAGTTATTAATGAAGCTTAAGTTTATCAGTATATATAATTCTGAGGTATGTATAAGAGAAAGTAATAAAAAATCTTGAATTTTGCAGGCAATGCCAAATTTTGGCCAATAATTAGTTTGCTCATAAAACTATATTTTGGTCTTTTAGTACTCATACAAAACAAAGAGCAGAAAAACATTGATGCCTTTGTTTTTATAAGCATTTCACTCCATCATTTGCCAGAACAGGCATGATTTCTTCAGCTGTGAAAAGAAACTAAAGTCAAGTCTATTGGCTGACACAGCATCATCTTCTCCTATGATATCAAAAGTAGCCTGGAAATAAAAACTCCAATAGAGATTGTGTGAGGGAAAGGAAAGGTCAGGGTAAAATTCTTTCAGTTGTTGCTCAGAAATGTGAATATGTATAGGTTTGGACTGTTTAGATGGATGCATCTGAAAAAAAAAAGTGTTGTACAGGAAAGGCTGCACTGGGAATTAAAGTGACAATGCTTGGATCACGAGATGAAGCAAAATAAACTGTTATTCAGTGAGAGGAGAAAGGTCTCCTCTAATGCATCCAAGAGTCCTGTTTTTACAGCTCCTTGTGTGGAGTCAGAGCATTAGAGGACTAAAACCTTACCCAGATTATCTGTAATTTGACAACACCAGGCTGTTCATGGAGCTGCACTCTGATGGGTTTTAGCTTCAGTATGAGGTTCACAATGGCTTTTAAAAAAATTGTTTGAGCATTAATCTGTCAGTCTCAGTAAACCAAGGGTCTTCTATTTAAAGTTGAAAGTTCAGAAAAGCACCACCCTTTTGGCAACCATTGAACACCTACCCTAAAGCATTAATGCACTTAAAAATAGCAAAATATCCCTTCACAATATTTTCTTTTATCCCATTTTGAAACTTTGTGGCTCTGATTTCTGACTATTAGACACATTTTGTAGGGTATCACTCAGCTCTGGGTTATATATTTCACCACCTAAAAAATGTGCAAACTTCAATGATGAAGGTTTAATTAAATAGCAAGAGAAACAAGAGATTTAAAGTAAAGCTATCATGTCTCTTGGACTTGTCATTTATTTTATTCTGTGAACTATTAAAAATTATGAGATTTTTGAAGAATAATTATTGTTGATTAGTGAGTTCTGTTTTGGCAACTTTAAGGTGAGTTTTAAGTTTTCAAGTCTTTGTTCTTTTAACACATCCCATATTTATTCAAACTAAAAATTGTCCTCTTTTTGATTTTGTATAATTTATTAAAATATTATTCTGTGAATAATACCTTAATAATAATTAAAATGATGTTTCTCCTATTTTATGTTCATCCTATTAGAAATTCTGCTCTGACTATGCAAATTTTAATATCCTAAGGGCGCAGCTGGGTGCAGTGGTGCACACCTATAATCCCAGTGACTCCTGAGGCTGAGGCAAGAGGATGGTAAGTTCAAAGTCAGCTTCAGCAACAACTTCAGCTAAGCAACTCAGTGAGACCCTGTCTCTAAATAAAATACAAAATAGGGCTGGGGATGTGGATCAG
Source organism: Marmota monax (assembly GCF_021218885.2). Taxonomy (NCBI): domain Eukaryota; kingdom Metazoa; phylum Chordata; class Mammalia; order Rodentia; family Sciuridae; genus Marmota; species Marmota monax. The sequence goes on along the minus strand of NW_026693595.1, from coordinate 3,665,587 downwards.
TGGTCAAGTGCCCCTGAGTTCAATCCCCGGTATCCCCACCACCACCACCAAAAAAAAAAAAAAAAAAAAAAAAAAAAAAAAATTAAGGACTGGCAATTTTCTATTTAAGGCTAGACCTGATCCATTTTCACTCAGTAAGTGCAAAAATAAAGAAAAATATATTGTGATTGTTTAAAAACAAAGAACCCAATGGAATTAGTTTAAATATGTCTATTGTCAAACAACTTTTACTTAATATTTTGAATCAAGTGTTTTTTAAAATAAGTAAATCCATTAAACAAGGACTCAATAGGATATGAATTATGGACCCATTAATGTGTCTCAGTCCTTCTGGTTGTGGTGGTTTCAAATAGAGGATGCTCTAAGGAAGTCAAGACTTAGACTGTAGCTGAATCATGAGAGAATTAAACCATCTGTAAATTCTTCCATTTTGGAGAATGCAAAAGTGTTTGTCCAGAAGAAGGGAATAGAGTGGTGGAAGGAAAAGGAAGGTCATTAATATTGGTTCAGACTGGTCCAGCCAGTCTGGTTGCCCAGAGAGGAAACCAATGCTACTGGATGCTGTTACCATCAGATCCTCTTCAGCCCCATGAAGGGGCAAGTTAGGCCTCCTATCAACACATTCCCCTGGAAAAGGCTTACAATTCTCCAGATTAATTCTCTTTGCCTTGTTCCATGCCTTTTTCTGTTTCCTGGACTCTATGGGCAATTCTTCTCTATCTTCAAGGTAACCTTACCTTCTACTCAGATCTTTTGTATGGACTGACTATCCTAACTTCCAAACTATGCCCCTATTCCTTAATTATTCTTACCAATTCTTGGTAAAAATATAGCCTCAGCTGACCACTTGAAAAAGGCTTTTCTTTCTCCACCCTAGAACCTCTTACCCTTAAGCATTGTTCTGGAAGTTCTCATGCACCCAGATGAGGTTAAAAGTTACTACTTCCTCTCCTGGTCACTTTAATCTAGGGCAGCACTTCTAAGGGGGTCAAAAAATGACTTTTAAAACCACCTTTATTCTGCTAACATGTAAAGTTAAAGACAGTAACTTCTTCCTTTTCTTTTTTCTTTTAGAAAAATCGTTGGAATTAAGATGGGCTACATTAATGTAATTGTTTCAACTTACAGTTTATCAAATCAGCAAAAGCAAGCTTTAAATCAGTGTCATTTTTAAGCCTTAAAATAAGTTGTTCTCTGAATTTGGGCAGCTTATTTCTGGCAGTTTGCAGATGGACAGCCTCATGGCATTACTGAATGTATGCATTAGAACATAATTAGCTACATGTAAAGATAGGTTTAGCTCTTTCTAAATGGGTTAATCAGTTCTCACTGAATTCAGGAAAATATAAGGGAAACTAAATGCTCGATGTCTTTAGATTTATTGGCTTAGACTTTAGGTAAGTTGTGTGTAAATCATTATGTACCCCAATGAGAACTAGTCCTGTCATGTTTGGCTTTTCTATCAAGTTATCAAGGCATAAATATTATACAGTCACATTCTAGGGTTTCTTTGTTTTGATTTTGGTTGTTTTTCACATGTAATCAAAATCTTTACATTTGCTACATTAAGTAGACATCTTGTGTGTTGTGCTGCTTTTACAAGTTGGTTGTGAAGGGGCAGGGCTCATTTGCTTATTAGTAAAGCTAGCTGTTAGAATATCTTCTATAAATGAGTTGTAAAATATGACGCAATTAAAGCAAGAAAACTGGGCTGCATCTTTGGCTTAAATTTTCAATTCTAGCTGCCTGTTTTCCTGTTCTTGAATTCCTTTTGCTGTATGTAGTATCCAGTGCTATTGTTCCTGCAGGCTCTGTCCTGGCTTTTCTTCTTTGTTTCCCTGCTCTCCAAAGGTGTTCTTATCTAGTCAGGTGGCTTTAACCCATCCATATGTTGATAGTTCCTTAATGTGTGTCACCAGGACTGATTTTTTTCCCCCAATGCTCTGTCACCTGTGTGTAACTGATGTCTTAAATTTAATATGTTACAAACAGAAATCTGATTACTTCTGTCCTCAAATCCCCATCTGACTATCTCTCACTTCCTGGTCTTCTCAATCTTAATAAAAGGTACCTGGATCTAACAGATCTCCAGTGGAAACCCTGGAAGGTGTTCTTTTTTTAAAATTTAATTTATATTTTAAACTGATACTGTTTTAGTTTTTCTGTGGCTATGAACAAAATACCCTGAAAGAACAACTAAGAGAAGAAAAAGTTTATGGAGGCTTATGATTTCAGAGGTCCCAGTCCACAGATGGCTGACTCCATTGTTTGGGTCCAAGGTGAGGCAGCACATCATGGAGGGAGGGTCCAGCAAAGGAAAGCTGTTCACCTCATGGTAGAGTCAGGAAGTAGAGAGAGAAGAGGAAGGGGGAGCAAGAAGAACAACCCGTCCAGGACTCACACCCAGTAACTCACTACCTCCAGCCAGGTCCCATCTGCTTACAGTTACACCCAGACAGTTCATTCAAACTAGGATGGACTAATAGGTTGCAGTTCTTATAATCATTTTACCTATGAATATTCCTGAATTAAAAGTAGGTTTTTGTCTGGGAGCCATGGCACATGCCTGCAATCCCAGCGGCTCAGGAGGTTAAGGTGGGAGGATCCTGAGTTTAAAGCCAGCCTCAGCAATGGCGAGGAACTAAGCAATTCGATGAGATCCTGTCTCTAAATAAAATACAAAATACGCTGGGGATGTTGCTTACTGGTCCAGTGCCCCTGAATTCAACCCCTGATCCCCCCAAAAAAAGGAGGTTTTGGGGGATACCTCATATCTAAATCATAAGAGTAAAGAGTAGTGCCCAACCTTTGGTTCCCACCATTCTGTTCTCAACTTCTGTGAGATCAACTTTTTTAGATTCCACATATGAGTGAAATGATGCAGTACTTATCTTTCTGTTCCTGGCCTATTTCACTCAACAGTAATGATTTCTAGTGCCACCTATGTTGTTACAAATGATAGGATTTTGTCCTTTCTATGGCTGATAGTATTCTATCATGTGTATGTATTACATACATATTGTATATATGTATTTTCTTTATACATTCATCAGTAGATGGACACCGAGGTTGTATCCATTTTTTGGCTATTGTGAATAGTGCTGCAATAAATATGGAAGTGCAGATGTCTCTTCTACATACTGATTTCAATTCCTTTGGATATATACCCAGTAGTGGGATTGCTGGATCATATGGTAGTTCTATTTTCAATTTTTTGAGGAACCTCCATACTGTTCTCCATAATAACTGTGCTAATTTACATTCCCACCGACAGTCTGTAAGGGTTCTCTTTTCTGTACATTCTGACCAGCACTTGTTATCTTTTCTCTTACTGATAATAGCCATTCTTACCAGGAGGTATACTTGATTGCTCTCTTTTCTTCAACCATAGTCCAGTCAATTAGAAGGACAGTTAACTCTACCTCAACTAAATATACAAAATCTTTCCATTTTCTGTCTTTACCGCCACTCACTCAAAAGCCTAGATCATCCTCATCTCTTTGCTGCCTCACAGTAGTAACCTCCTAACTGGTCTTCTTGCTTTTATCCATATCCTCTTCAAAGTGTTCTAAATGTAAGCAATATCTTCACTTGCTTTCATACCCTTTTGTTCTTCTTCTTCATTCACATGTCCCTAGGCAAACCTTCAAAATATTTAAAAATAAAGTGAATGGTACAATGAATCTCCATGATTTCATCATCTGAGTTGAATAATTGTCATTTATTGTAACTGCTTACCTTCATGAGTCCTCCTCCCTAGACACATCATTAAATACTCAGGAGAACTGCAAACATCACATTACTTTATCTGTGAATACTTTCGTCTATATTCCTGAAAGAAAAGGACTTGACTTTTAAATGCTCCTGTTACAGCAAATCTCTATTCAGTTTTCTAATCTTCTTGGCCATCTTAAAATATGATTTTCTAATTTTAAATGTTTTATGCATGTATGTGTTTGATTTCTTTTACCTCTATTTAACTTTTATGTTTCCTTTTTTTCTTTTTTCTTTCAAATTATCTGTTGAGGACACCTGTCATTTAATCTGTAAAGTACCACTCTTTTTTTTCTAAGGCATATCTTCTATCATGGTGTCTCTTAACATTTTCCTTTAACTCATGTTTTTAGAAACTAGAGAATAGATGATATTTTTGTTCATGTTGTAGAAAGAATAAGTCAGAGGGAATGTTTGTATTTTCTAGTTTAACACAGCAAAGGTCATATAATCCCTGGTTATTATCCTTTCAGGGGCTTAAAAGCTGTTCTATAGGTTAACACGTTTTCAGCCTGAGGATTTAATAATAAGGTGGCCTGCCTATAATTCAGTTAGTAGTTTTAGGTGTTGCCAATGTTGGTAGCCTTAATCTGTTATTTTGTTGAAGGTTGCAAATTGGTTACATTCTAAATCCACATTCAGTTTTTCGTTTATTTTCTAGAGTAGATCTGTAGAGAAAAGAAAACTTTCATTGTTTAGTTGTTGATGATGAGGTGAGTTTTCACAAGAAATGCAGGGTAAATGGGGAATTTTTCTCCTTATTTACATAATTTGAGAGAATGGATGAGTTTCCTAGAGTCCTTAGCTATAACTGATATTTTTGAGCATGAAATCATAGTTTTCATAACTAAAAATATTTTAAACATGGATCCATCACAAAGATTATTATTGCTTTGCTCAAACCATTTCTTTTTATGTCTAACTGAACTAGTTCAATTAACTTCTGAGGTATGTTGACTTGACTCAGGTACTTGTGTGCGTTCTGGTAGGATCTAAGCTTTTCTTATACTTTTTTTTTTTTGATCCATAACCAGGAAGGAGCCAGTTTTCTGAAAGCTCTGTTTTTCCAAGTGGGAAGTGACTTTAAAACACCTTAATTTAAAATATTATGTTGTCATGGCTACTATGTTTGTCCATATTTCTAGACTTTTTCATTGAATAGGGCTTGGGAAAAACTCAAGGATAAACTACACCATGACTTCATATTCAAATTCCCAATTCCAGTATTAAATTTCTTAAATCTTACATTTTCCTATTTTTATAGTTAAAATCTAGAATCCTAATAATAGTGATATATGTACTTTTGCTAATCCTAACACATGTGTATGTGTGTGAATTATTTGTCAATTACAGACACACAGAGATACACACACAGACACACAAATAATTGAAAAGTAGCAATACAATAACTAAAAGTAATTTTAGATCTTTTCAGAATTTTTGGCCTTAGGCTATACCAACTCGGGATGTATGAATAGTAGTATTTTAAAATCATTTAATATAATGCCTATTTATGTGTTTAATGTGTCTGATACAAAAATTTTATATTGCTGTAGTTTGGATCTGGACTGTCACTCAAAGACCCACATATTAATGGCTTGGTCACCAGCATGTGGGACTACTGAGAAATAGTGTAATTCTCAGGATTCAGGGTCTAGTGGAAGGAAATTAGATCTCTGGGGGTGTTCCTTCAGTCTCTTTCTCTTTCTCCATCTCTCATTGCTTCCTGACCTCAATCAGATGAGTAGCCTCCTCCACATAAACTCCCGTCAATATATACTCTACAGCCACCAACACAAAACCATGGGCCGAGAGACATGGCCTGAAACTTCTGAAACTTAAGCCAGAATAAACTTTTCCTCTCTTTTAAGTTTATTTATTCTAAGGTATTTGTTACAGTGATAGAAAACTAATATATATTTCATTTACTTTGTTTTATTTTCCTTTCAATTCTTAAAAATTCCTTTCAATTTGATTTAGTTTTGTTGTATGATTATTAAAAAAAAACTATTTAAATTATTCTAAAATCAAAAATGAAAAAAGCAGGTATGGAGAAGTCTATGCTCTTTCACCTCAGTCTTTACTTCTCCTTCTAGATAACCTATTTTTTTAATTAGGCATTGGTTTATTCTCCTTTTTTAATATTAGCATTTCTGTGGGCATGATTATTAATTTGAGACTTCCCCCTCTTAAAGATAAATGTTGCCATAGAGTACACATATTTGTCCACCTTAATGTCTCACTTCACAGCATATATTATATAACACTCTATAGTAGTTTCTTATATTTTATGTTATATAATGCCCATTTTATGGATATACTATCAATTGAACTCATCACCCACTTATAAACCTTTAGATTATTTCTATTCTTTTTCTTTATAAATACTGCTCTCCTACCACTTAACATCCTGCAATGGCTTCCCATTGCTTTCAGATAAAAATTGAAACAACTTTCCATATCCTACAAGACCCTATACATTGGGTTTCTACCTTAATTCTCCAAACTCAGCTCACACTGTGCTTTTTCTGCTTGGTTATATCCCCATCCCACTGGCTTTCTTCCTATTTGTCAAATAACTAAGGCCTACTTTTCTGTAGAGTTTATATTTTTACACCCATTTAAGAAAAATTTCTTGGCATTTATTTTCATGGCTGATATCTTTCACTTTCCAAATTAGGGGAATGCAAATGCACCTGGCTTAAAATTATCTAGGCCCCACCTAATGTAACTCTAGTCACCTGTGTATTTTTTTTTTTTTTTGTATTTTCTTTACAACCTGCACCACCATCTGTGGTGGTGTGTAATCTATCTACACTGTGTTATTTTCTATAATGTCACATTGTGTTAGAGTACTTGTCATTTGATGCTTGTCCTCCTCACCTAAATGTCCTTCTGAATGTTTAATCTTTCACATTCTACATAGTGTCTGATACATACTGCAAGCTCAAAATGAATTTGTTCAACTAATGATTAAATCAATTGATAGCAAACATAAAATAAGTGAATGTGGAAAAGTATGTATAAAGGATTATCAACTTCAAAATACAACTGTTAACCTTTTTTATACATTATGGTAAAGTACCCAAAACTTTGTTTTTGGTAGATAACAAGTGCCATGTATTCAACGTGGTTGAAAACTCACTTGAATATTACTATACCAGACCACACTAAGTTTTTATTGCTTTTGAAACAAATGCAATTACATGTATTATGTGTAACTGCATTAGATTGTGATGTCTTTGCAATTATTTTGAGATTCTAGATAAGTTTTAACTATATTCATATAATTATTCACAAATGAGAGAAGATATCAGACATATGGTTTTCTTAACAAAAAAGGTACCACTATTTCCATTTTATAGGTGAGGAAGGAGACTATCTCAGAATTGATCAGCAATCTGAAAAATGTCATATATTAACTGACTTTGCTGGAAGTCAATCCTAGATTTCCTTGATTCCAAATCTCATGTTTTATGTCTGGATATACAGAATATAAAGTTGTTACAAGACAGGATTTCCAGTCATTTATATATTTATAGCTTAATATGAAATGCTAAAATTTTTTATGAGACTTTTATTTGTATAGAGAAATTCTACCCATTTACCTGGCCAATATTTTCTCATTCTCCCTGAGTCAGACACTTAAGACTTAGCCATATAACAAAATTTTAGCACTTTACATTGTTAAAATAATTCACAAATGCTCATAAGGTTTTGGCCTACTTAAATCTCATAACTAACAACTAGTTTTGAGATGTTCTCCTTTTCCTGTTATAAAACAGCCGACTCAGCATATATATTCTTACACTTGATGCATCTGTCAAATTTCTTCCAGTTCCCTGTCAGAATTGCATTTCCCACCATATCCTCTATTGGACCACCCCTTGTATTGCACAAAAATGACATAAAATTCTCAACTAACAGAACCTTTAAATTGTTATGTATCTATATTTTCCATCAGAGTAGCTATAGCAAAAATATCCAAAGCATACAGCTTATATTGACAAGATATTATGACATTTACATCAAATCATCTTATTTTTGTTATAATACCCTTGATATCTACATAAGAAAACAATATACCATTAATTTCATGGCAACATTTTTGTTTTGTTTGTTGTTGTCCGTTGTTTTTTCTTTGTTTGTTTTTGCTTGGTTAGGATATTTGAAAGAGGCAACTGTTAAAAATGTAGCCCATATTTTACCTTATTTCTCAAACAGTTCTAATGATCAGAACTGCTTGGATTAGATAATAAACATACAGATGCCTGAACTTCATGCTCAGTAGAGCTGGTGGGCCATAGTTGGGTAGGAACCTGGGAATCTGTATAGGTATATAAAAGAGCAATTGGTTCTGATTCAAATTGGATTTTAATGCAAGTGGAGATTGTCACAGGTTTAAAGGCTCTACTATTTACATTAAGAATTCCTTGAAGGTAGGAATATTTTAATTATCAACTAAAGAATATTCTAAAATTTAAGTGTGCATTTTAATCTTCTGGAGAGGGGCTGAGATTATATGAATCAGACTCACTTGATGCTAAGGAACACATTTTGAATGGCTCTCAAGTCCATGTGATTTTTTAGAATCAACAGGGGATTTGAAACTCCAAACCAAACAACAACAAAAGACCCACACCAGTTCAATTAAATCCGTATCTTCACTAAAGAGAGTGCTATAGTTTAGATAAGTGATCGCCAAAGAGCCTTGTATTAAAGTCTTCATCACCAGCCTATGGCACTGTTGGGAGGTATTTGGACCTTTAGGACATGGGCCAATGGAAGGAAGTTAGGTGACTGGGAGTGGGACCTTGAAGGGAATATTGGGAATCCAGGCCCTCCTCCCTCTCCTTGTGCTTCCTGTATACCATGAGGCAGTGCTTTCCTCTGCCATGCAGACCCACCATAATTTACTGCCTTGCAATAGACCCCAAAACAATAAGTTGACAGACACACCTTGATCTGAAACCTTCAAAACTAAGAGAAAAATAAACCTTTACTATTTTTAAGCTGATATACCCCAAGTAGTTTTTCCAGTAACAGAGAGGTTTGGATGTAAGGGAGGGGCGGGAGTCTAAAATGATCCACAGGTTATTCTAATGATTGCCATGGTTCAAAACCAGAACACAAGTGAAAAAGAACATCAAAATTTTCCATTTGTAGTTTTCAGACTTACAAAAACCATGGCAATTATAGTCTCATGGTAGACAAAAATAAATAAATAATAAATAAATAAATACTACCTGAAGATATTCTTATATGAAGTCATATTTATTTCTTTTACAAGTCATTGGTAGTGAGTAATATGGCACATCTAGGAGATTAAGAGACTCAATATTTATTTTATGTGATTAAAGTACTGGGTTCAGGTTAATCGTAGGACTTGAGTTATTATATTTTGTTGCTAGAGCTTGACAAAGATTTCCTTTCCTTATTGGCTCTTTCTCCATAACCCTCTCTTATTTACTTATAAAGTAAGGTAAGGGCTGTTTAGAATCTTGAAACATCAGAGGAGGAGAGAGAACTACAATAATCAGGATGTCATGAGGATTGCTTAAAGTAGAAACAAAATAGGGCTATTATTTCTCCCAGTCAGAAGACCAATATATTATCTGGAAATTTGTGGCCATGAAAGCAAACTTGATCATATCACCACATATTTTATTTTTCATAAGATCATTCACAAATATTAGCTGATTTTTTGTAGCTACCACTATTTAGTACTTGAATCCATAAAACTGCCATTTTACTTTTATTTTTGTTAAAAAATAAGTTCTTAAGATGCAATGTAGAATTCCGTTTCTGGCCATCAGAGTAAGAAGTCCTTGACAATTATCCAACCACCAACGAGGAAAACTATGTAAACTATAAGAAAGTTATTTTCATGCATTAGAATCAGTCAGTCTAGGACTATTATCTGGGAAAAAGAAACAAGAAGGGACATAGGATTTTATGCCTGGTTAATTCTGGAGGAGACCCAGGAAGGGGATGCTCTAGCAGAGAACTTCAGAACTTCCGGCTGAAATGAAATGACAGAAGTTACAGCTCAAGGAGATTTAGGACTAGAATTTTTAGGATAGACTATGACAAGAGAGAAGAGAGATATAGAGATATCCAGGAATCTGTTTAGGAGTCACCATGAGTCTATTGCTGAATATTATCTGCATAATCAAAGCACAAAATCCCACCAGAATGGTAAAGTATTGCCAAGTGGGTAAAAGCTGAACAACCGCCAGAGCTTACATACACTTGGGGAATATAAAAGTTACAAGCAGCCAGAATGGAGATGCCTTGTTGAATACTTAGGCATTCAGTATACAATCCTGAAGGTAAGACCTCAGCTGAAGTAAAGTTGTGCTAGAGAAAAGACTTTTCCAGAACTGTCTTCACAGATCAAAACACAGGTCTTAAAAATATTGGATGGATCAACAAATTACTTAACTTACTTCGAAAGGCAGGCAGGAAGGAAGGAAGGAAGGTAGGAAGGAAGGAAGGAGGAATAGGTGGGGGGAGGGGGAGAGAAGGAAAGAGGAGAGAGAAATTATGATGGATGAAAAAATTGGAAACCCAATTCTTTTCCATAAAAAATCTTTCATCATTGGTTATATTGATCTTCTTTTCTTAATCTGAGAATAACTGATTTTTTAAAATGGAGCTTCCACAGGGAATTATACTGAATAAGAAGTCTTGTTGGCATTAACTACTGAAATGAATTTTGTGTTCATTTATCTCCATTTATTCTAAGCATAGCTTTTTGTTATGTTGATATGTTAATGGATGTTTATTTTGAATATGGATTATATGACATTATTTTAGATAATTTTTTTAAAATATCTTAATACATTGGTTCATATCATCTTTTCAAAATACAGTAGTTTAATATATACATTCCTAGTTAGCTTACAAATTAATTATTACAAATAAAGAATAAAATGCTTAAGTTATGGCTTACTGTTCATAAAGCATACATGAAAATGTAGACATTGAAGCCAAAAATAATTTTAAAGAATCAAAGCAGATTAAAAAATAAAACCATAGTTATTGTACACAAAATTTATTGAAGTATACTTCATTTTTGAAAAACATTCTTTATATCTCTCTGAAAGGAATAGAAGAGACATTTGTAATAATGAATTTGTAATCAAAGCAGAGAAGGCTGAAAGTGAAAATAAATGTAAAACAGAATTCTCAAAATTCAATTATGCCATGTAAATGTATAAGTTGTTATAAAGTGACCCAATGTTTCACAAAATCTACAATAATGTGAAAAAAATCAAAATGTTTTCAGTTAACTCATTGTTTTCTAATATTATATCATTTTAATCAAATAATTTTGACCAATTTTTGTCTTTATTGTTTAATTTTTAAAATTCTCCATGATATTTTTACCCCAGAGGGATTTCAGTAATTTTAACTCATTTTCAAAAAATTAAATTCTTCTGAGTACAGTGATACAGGTTTGTGATTCAGTGACTCAGCAGGCTGAGACAAAAGGATTGTAAATTCTAGACCAGCAATTTAGAGAGACTTTGTCCAAAAAAACCCAAACAAACCTGGCCTGGGGATGTGGCTCCATGGTTAAATGGCCCCCTGGATTCAACCCCTGGTATAAAAAAAGTGAAATTCTACCTAAGTGAAGTAATAATAGGTAAGTTATATTATGTTGAAAATATGTAAACATATATTTTAGAAAAATACTATGAAACATATTACATGACTAGATTACTAGTTATTCTCCTATTAATAATTTATTTCAAAAATTTGCTACTATAAACTATTCTTCCTTGAATCATTCTTTGCATTTCAAATTGTTTTTAATATTTATGAAATTGATTTACAGGATCCAATCTTAAAATAGTTTGTAATCTTGTTGGTACAGATCTTAAAGCTATGTACTTCAAGTGTATAGACTGGCCAGTGAGCACCAGTTTCACTTTTTCAATGGTTTCCAGTGGATAACTTAAATGTAGTTTCCCTTTACACAGCAGCATTAATTTTCTTTGCAGTTTACTTCACAGTTCACTGTTTCCCAGAAAACTCAGATATTAGAAGGATTTCCTAATGAAGATGACTTCATTACTAAATATTGTTAAATATGATTCATAATACTTGTACACTTTGGAGAAAGTTGTTGAACAGAGCTAATCTTTCAGATTCCTATCCGAAAGTGAGCCAGTTTTGGTACTGAGAAATGAGTGCAATGTCTGATCTTCATTTTTTTATGTATTTATGTGGGTATGAGACAAAGACAGAAAGACAGACACAAATTAAAATTGACAGACTTCATATGTATTTCTCCAGCTACTATAATTGCTGATTTTACAACCACTCAGTAGGAAAGAAAATCCTAACATGAGACTAACTTTATGTTTCCAATTAAGTGGTCCAAAAAAGTGAACCAACAGAGAATGGCATAGGAGAAGCAACTGTGGAGGAGAAATACTGAGCATTTTTCTATAATGCAAAATCATTGGTAAAAACACTCAGGAAGAGAAAAAACAAGAGGATTTGTTATTTTCATTTTGAAATTAGTTTAGAAATTTCCTTAAAAGCTATCCTCCTGCCTCAGCATCCTCCTGCCTCAGCTTCTGGAACCACTGGGATTACAGGCATGGGCCACCTCACCAGGCCAGAATCAGGATTTGAATTCATACAGTCTGGTTCCAGAATTCATATGCATGGCTACTATGCTATACAAGGTTTATGATAGTTTGCAATGGTTTCTCAAGAAAAGGGAACGAGAGAAGAAGGAAAGAAGGAAGGAAAGGAGGGAGTAGAAAGGGAACAGGAAAGGAGAGTGGGTGGTTGGTGTACATTACTCATGGGAAATTATATTCTTTTATCCAATATCCTAGTTTTCTATCACTTTTGTGTCATATTATACAAATTGAATTTTCAGTTTTTTTAAAGTGTTGGTTTTTAAAAAAGTTCTGCTATAATAGTTTCAAAATAAAATGTCAATGTTCAACAGCCCTCTAAAAGATGAGATGTACCTTGAGAAAAATAAAACTGGTTAATTTGAAGATGGACTATGGCAGTAACAACATTTCAACAATTGAATTCAACATTGAATTTCTGCTTTATTTTAATGTGTGTATTGCAGTCACTAAGGAGATTTTTTTTCAAAATGTCAGTGCATACAGATTTGTTTTTTAGAGGGGTGTCTTTTAAAACTTACTTTTTCTGAGGAAAAGACCATTATAGGTATTATATTTGGAAGTATGTTAAAATACCTAGGCTCAATAAGTGAGACATTGAATAAAGAAATTCTGACAAATTACAATGCCTCAAGGTTATATAGTTCACTTTCTAAAAGCACTGTGATATTGAAAATAATGAATGCAGATGTTTTTGATTGACCTGCTAAGCCAAAGATAAAAAGTTTAGAGTTTTAGAATTATAATGAATTCCAAAAAGGGCATTCTTAATTTCTTCTTAAAATTTTGTTTTTCTTTTCTTTCTTTTAAGAAATCCTACATCATCTTATTACATTTTCAGAGGAGCAGTTATTAGTCTGACTTTAAAAATAATCAGTTTTCTGTTTGATTTATTTTAAGACACTATTGTGTTACTTTGATCAATGCTGTTAAGTGAATATACTGTCTATTTAATATAATATATTTTGTTATGGGATATACCAAATATCTTAAAACCTTGAGTTACAGAAGTTGCTTCAAATGGGTTATTTTCCCCCTTTAAAATGAAAAACAAATCCTAGGTGGGGAAAAGAATCACTGTTTTTTTTTGTAGAATTTCAGGATTATCATCTGATAGAAATAAAACTGTATCCTCATTAGTTCTCAGGTATTTTGAAAATAATAATAGAATATATGTTAGAACTTCTCCTGAAATTTACAAATTTCTTTCTACAATGCATGATTTATTTTGCAAACTTGAGAACACTGAATATCGTCATAGTTTTCTTATCTTCATAGCTAATCACAAGAATGGGGTTCTTTTAATAATGATAGTGTACAGAGGGTCAAAGTTTTCAAATTGATTTCTAAGTATTATTTCATTAATCTTCCATGTTTACCCTTACACTTTGGTGGAACCAGGCTGTATGAATTCAAATCCTTAGGCTATATATATAAAAAAAATGTACTAGCTGTTTGAGTCAAGTGGAACAGAAACATGTTAAAAATGACTGTTACTGTTTCACCAGGAAGTGCAAAAACCAGTAATGAAATCTAAGCCCATATAGCCAGTTACTATCTGTGCCTTAAAACATCCCTAGAACATTAATATTAGAATATTTAGGTGTGTGTTGTCGGGGAGAGTTTGAGGGAAATGTGAAGTAAAACTAGAATAAGACCCTTCTGACCGTTGGAACAATCTTCTATCTATTGAATTATTATCGCATAAAGCTTCTTCAAACCCATCCCATTTCTGGGGAGGTCAAAGCTTGGTTATCATGTAAACCTAGCTGGCTCATAGTGCTCATAATTATTAGAAGCTTTGGAAAAACTCAAAGGCAATACTCATTTCCTAGTGTAGGGTTTTTTGTTGTTGTTGTTGTTTTGTTTTGTTTTGTTTTTAATGTGATTTACATTGTTAAATTGATTGTTTTTTGATTTTACCAGGATCTAACACACTTGTTTAAACTCACACTTGAGAATTTGGAAACAAGAGTATACATACAAAACATGTGATAGATTATGATTTTCAAAATAACAAATTTTGATGATAATTATTTTACTATGCAAGCTATCACAATAGTTAACCTAACTACGGTTGGTTTATCACTATCACTCTACAACTTATAAGGGAATAAATTTAGGTAAGGTAGATATTTACCAAGGAATAGAGCAAAATATCTGTGATAGAAGATAAATCTAACTTGTATTTATTTCTTACTGGTTGATATTAGTCTTTTAATGTGAGCAACATTATTTTAAAACATCTTAATTCAAAATATGTCATCATAGACATAATTACTTCTTTTTGGTTAAAGTAAATGAAAAATAACTTGGGGTAAAAGATGTAGAATACTATTCAAATGCTCTACTAGAATTTATTTCTTTCATACAATAATTTGCAGTCATTTCTGATAGAGCAAGTTAGCATTCCTGAAAACAAGGACTGGCAGTTAAAAAAAAATGTACTAAAACCTAACATTCAACCTTAACCATTGTCAAGTCTTGTACTACCATTTGTAATTAATCAAACAACTGTGACTACTAGCTAGAAGTTGCGGCTGAAGTTTCATAGCCAGGGTTCTCTTACTAAAAGATGTTCATGCATTTCTCCTCAATATACGTTTATTTAAAAGCATTCCCCTAAAAGCTATTTGACATCCCTTGCTTCCTTTTTTACATACAGGGAATTACTTTGTAATTAATAATTCTTAAGAGTACAAGGATTTAGAAGAGTCATGGATTCACAACATTGGGACTATTCATGGAGAGCAGATTGGTATGAAGCTTGGCTTCCCCACATCCAAATGAGACTTCTGAGTCTTCTCCATGCCTGTCCATTCACCCTCCCCCAATATTATCTGTCCTTCCCCTCCTACATCCTTTCCATTGGCATCTTATCTATTCTTACACCTCCAACTGCCATCTGTTGATATCTTCCTAATCTGTTTCTTCAAAATAGACTTCTATTTCAGACTTGTGTGATTTAATGGGAAGCAGATGTCTCACAGACACCTCACATTTGATGTCCTGCTCCCACCCTCTCACTTTTTATTGAAACTGCCTCTTCTTTCTGTGTCCCTGTCCTTGTTCTTTTACATATAAGTACCATTTACCCACACAGTCATCCAACACTGTATTCAATAGACACTACAAGACTCTTTAATGTCTCTCACTGGCCACATGTAATGTCATCAAGTTTTCATTAGTGATATATTCCAACAATATTTCTTGTTCTAATTTACACGATTTGGGTCAGCCCCTTATTTACTTTTGCGTAGACTAATACAGTATTTTCCAGTGTGGATGCTGTTGACATTTTGGGACAGATAATTCCTTGTCGAGGTGGGTGGGCCTTGCATTATGGTGTGTTCACAGCATCTCTGGCCTCTATCTGATAATACCGCCACTCCTCCCGGTTCTGGGGAAAAAAAAAAGGTAAAAATATGTCTAGATGTTGATAATTGTCCCCAAAATCATCCTCCCCACAGAAAAAAAGAGACTAATACAATTGAATCTTAACTTGTTCCCATGTTTTAGCCTCAATTTTATTCAATCCATCTTCCACCAATTAATTTTCAAAAATTAACTTATAATCAAACCTGCCCTGCTTAAAATCTTTCAGTGATTCTCGTTGCATACAGAAAAAGTAAAAAGCCTTTCAAGCCATTTATTGTCTCACTGATCCATTTTCCCTCAAACTGTGAGTATATATGAAAGAGACAAGAATTGACCCCCCCATAAAGGTTTGTATTTAATATACACATGGAGTAGAGAGGCATATCCTAACCTTTTTCATGATAATGATTAACTGCATGGTAGCTTTGAGCACATTTAGAAAGATAGTGAAGTACTCCAAGTCTTCCTGTCCTTGATTTCTTGTATTACATTACTTTATGACTATGACTAGACTACACAGAAAACCAAAGTTCAATAAGATAGACAGCACATTCATTTTAAATATTGCTAATGCTGAAGCTTACTCAGAAAAAGAGAATGAAAACACGGGCTGCAAGCTGTACATTTTAATTCCTATTCTTCCCAAATTACGTTGAGAAACCAGAAACAAAAACAATGGCCCTACAGAAAGAACAGCATATATTTCAACACAATTCAGAAGCACCTGCATTAGTCAGAAATGCCATGGCAATAACCTGACCTATTGTTGGAAATCTAGCAAGTACATTTTTCATTGTTTCCCTGTGGGACTTTATGCCAACCACTATTGATTGTGGAAGTTCCAAACTTCCATTAGGCTGTACTCGTCTCTTAGTTGATAATTATTCCAGTCCAACAATAAAATGATTTAGGATTGTGAATAAAAATTGATAGAAGCCATACAGACTGGGTCAAAGTAATACTTGGGGAAAACTCATCTCAGTTGTTTTTACTTTATACCAGAGAACAAAATAGAGGTGCTTCTTCAAGACTTTTATGTTATTAACCTCTAATTGGTTTTGGAAATCATTGTTTTGATTTTTAAAAAAAGAATACCATATACTCAGTTTACCCTAAGAAATTAACATAACTCAGTATAATTCAGACTGATACAAATACAAATGTGGACATAAGTGATGTGAAGCAGGATTTAAGGTAAATGGAAAATAGGGATTCAAGAAAGCAAAAAGCATGGAGAGGTATGAAAATGAGATGTCACTTAGTCCTAAGAGTACCCAGGGTTTTTCTTTGAGATAGACACTAGTATAGATGTGTTCCTTCTAATGTAGCCACTGTGCAAAGCTCCAGAAAATCATCTATGTTTCCTTAGTTCCCAGTAATTTCATTTACAACTTTCATCAATACAGTGTAGTGTTTTAAAAGATGGGCCCTCAAGTCAGACTGTTTAGACTCAAATTCCAACTGTACAACTTGCTAGCCATGTGGTGTTGAGTAAGCCCTTTAACTGCTCTGTCTGGATTTTCTTATCTGAAAAATGGGGTGGATAATAATGCCATTTCCATCTTGAGGCTGTGATAGGGAATGAACAACCCATGTAATTCTACAGAGCGGCTATCTGATACATGCTGTCTATTATCATCCAGCATCTCCTAAAGCTCAAAGTTAAAACAAGGACAAAAGAAAGGAAGCCCCTGCAGACCAAATATCAGATGGTGAGGATCATGCTACCTAATGCAAGCTCAGGACCAGCTTTACTGATCTCCGTCCCTTCGTTGTATTTGGCTTGAGTTGTCGCTCTGTTTCTTTGCCAGGTGAAAAATTCTAGTCCTCAGTTGCACCCAATTTACCTCGTGGTTAATAGTCTTTAATACTGACCTAAGTTCACAGTTCAAAATAAAAAAAAAAAGAAACTAGATCAATTACATCGTTTCTTTTTACTTTTAAAATATGACTATGTCATATGTCAGTTTTTCCAAAAAGTTTGGCCAAAGAGTGTGAATTTGCCTACTGTATTTACTAGTTATTAACACATAGGTTCTCCTTTTTTGCTTTTTTTTCATTTTGTTTTGTTTTCAAAATCATTTCGTTCTCCATTGTTTCCTGTCACTAGCTAACACCTTATTATTTTTTCACTAATTTGACATTTTGCAATGCTTATAAAATAAATGTTATTCATAGACTTTGGAAGCTTTTTGCCTGATGTCCTATAAACTTCAGGATAAAGTCACTATGGAAAAATATTCCTGTAGCTATTATTAATAATAGCTTTAATAACACAAAGCTGTGAAGAATTTGCGGGAAGTGCATCCAAGTGTTTCTGCAGACATTTTAAAGTTCGCACAGCAAAAGTGTAGAAATCTGTCTCCTGTATTTTGGTCAAACCAAACCTGTCTCAGGATTTATGCTAATTGTGGCTGAAAACCCAATCCCCACGGCCTTGGTCTTTTCATCCCCTCATTTAGAATTCATTCTTTTTCACTGGCTGGTAATTACCATCCAATGTCCTGACCACCCAGCTGCGCTCTGACAATGTTACCTTGCTTTACCGATTCGGATTTCATCTTTTGCTGAGGTGAGCACTATTTCCTACTGCTTAGTGACCGTTAAATCACCCCACAAAGATGTAAATACCCTACTCTATAGTGCAGAAAGAACAGGCAGTAGAAGTTGTCTTTTTTGCATGATGCAACTAAAACTCAGATATAACTAGAAAATGGATTAAATTTTGCTGGATGCTTATTTCTCTAGGTTGTATTTAAAGGTTCATATTCATATGGCTGGGAAGGCATTTCTACAACTTTCCACAAATGATTCTACATAATCCTCCAAACAAGTATTAAATGGCTAAGGGCAGAGATTTCATCTTCCTAAAAAAAAAAAAAAGTTTCATGGGAAATAAAAGCCAAATATATGTCACTTTAAGAATCATTTAGAATCTGCAATTCTATCTTTGAATTGACACCTTCGCTTCATTCCACCATCTGCAACTTATGCACAAGAAGATGGTCACTACTTTGAAGCCAACAAATCATTAACTTTTAGCATAACCTCTAGACTACAGGTGCAATTATAAAGTAGCCTAAAGAGTGCACTGATTTTCAGGTGGGATGTGATTTGGTACTGAGGACTAAATCCATTTACCATTGAGCTACATTTCCAGCGTTTTTGTTCTTTATTTTGAGACAGAGTCTTGCTAAGTTGCTTAGGATCTTACTGAGTTGCTGAGGCTGGCTTCAAACTTTTTATCCTTCTGTTTCAGCCTCCCCAGTCCCTGGGATTACAAGTGTGTGCCAATGCACACACACAAATGCACTGATCTTTAAAGCCTTATATTTTTAATTTATTAGTTTTCAACTTATTCTTCAAACCCTTTCCACAGAAGAAGTTAGTTCTCAACTATTTACACAATTAAGAATTTAGACTTGGGAAGCTGAGACAGGAGGATCACAATTTCAAGGCCAGTCTGGGCAGCTTATTGAGACCCTGTATGAAAAGTAAAAAAAAAAAAAAAAAAAAAAAAAAAAAAAAAAAAAAAAATTAAAAGATAATAGGACTGTGGATGTAGTTTAGTGGTAGAACACCCCTAGATTCAAGCTCCAATGCCACAAAAAATAATAATTTGGATGAATGATTAAATTCATACTGAGCAAGATATGAATGGCTAAAAATAAAATTTAGGTATTCATATTTTGAGATCAGTCATGAAATAATGTTTTGGCATTAGTAGACATTGTCATTTTTGACATATTGTTTGATGAGAAATTTGGAGAAGGAAGAACTTTACATTGTACCTTTTAAAGAAAATCACAAAGAGACCCAGCTTCCTTTTGCTAAAGCTTTCTTGGCCCTGTGGCTCTGGAAGCCTCATCTTTAATATATTAGTGTTAATTATAGATATCAAAGGCAATAAGATAAGAATGAGAAAGTGAACTATTCATTTATACGAAGAATGAAAGTTAGATTAAGTGGTAATAATTTACTGTTATTTTCCAAGAAATTGTTCAGCTATTTTTTTTTCAATCTACATAAATCATATTCTTGATAGAAAAAGAAAATTATTTTACCACCTACTTACATGGAATGAGGTTTGTGGTCCCTTAGAGTTTTGTTGTCTAGTTCTGTAGTCAGTAGATGTGCATGGCTATGGAGCAGCTGAAGTGTGACTAGTTTGAAGTGAGATTTAGTATAAGTGCAAAATAGACATTGAATTTTAAAAATTTAATACAAAAGTAAAATATCTCACAGCTTTATATTGATTACATCTTGAAATGCTACTTTGAATATAATGGGTTCAAAAACATGTATAATATAATTTTATTTCTTTTTATACATTTAGAGAAAAAATTAAAAATAAAAATTTTAATTGCACACATGACTCATATTTCTATTAGATTATGTTGCTTCAGAGAGCTAAACATTTTTATCAGAGGAAATCATAGGAGAAATAAAAGGATAGGATTAAGAGGAGAATATGAGCCTATCTCCAAATTCATTCCACTATTCTAATATCGAAGCCATATGTAGAATGGGCTGTCTATAGGAATACAAAGAAGAGTTTTCATGAAGAACTTTGAGATGTAATCATTTCTGCTTGGAAATCACTATCATAGAATGCAATACAAAAGGTTAAATGGTGTGATCTTTTACTATATACTGGGCAACTGAGCATCAGACCTTCTGTGCAGCTACTGGGGGAACCCACTGGATAGGCCCAGAGGACTGGAGGAGCATAGCTAGTGGTAGTTATACCCAACAATGTCCAATGTATAACTCTACATATATACACATGAGCCCACAGAATAACATCAAAATCTGGGATGGGCTGCCAGAACAACTTGGAAAGATGTATCAAAAGTCAAATTCCTATTCTATATTTCTCCCTTAATGTTTATCAACCAGTGAAGCTTTGGAAAAATTGAAGTCTCAGAATTATTCTTATTGTTAAATATAAAGAGGGTTTTTGAGATTTAATTTTCTTCACTAACTACTTATAAGTTACTTTTTTTTTTCAAAACAGTAATTTCTCAATGATTGTAGGGTTGTTTTGTTGTTGTTGTAGGTACTAACTTCTGTCTTTCTTAAAATATAATATTGCTTTAGGAATACTTGTCGTATCTTCTCAACACTTGCAAATTTATTTTTGTATGAAGTATTTGGAAAAATCCATTTTTACCTGTGGGTTTATTCTGTTCCATTTCATTCTCCCCAGATAGAGGCTAGTGAGTGGACTTTTCTTTGATCTTCTTGGACTTCTATTTATTTTAGTCACTTCTGTATCTATGTAAGGCTCGATTCAAATAATAATTTTCTTATTCTAGAATACAGATAGCAGCTCTTCTTCCATGACTGAACTATAACTGACATAAACAGCTCAGTGAAATTCACAGCACGCTACTCTTCCAGTTTTCCTTGGTGACCTGGAGACAGGGGATTGCTGGAGGTATTGGCTGTGTTTCTAGATATGGCGGACAGGAGTAAAAAAGCAGTAACATGGCCAACTTTTTGTTGTGTACCTAAAATGGTTGATACATGACTGATCTTTTTCTGCTGAGAAACTTGAAAGTTCCAGCTGTGGCTACAAACTAGGAGGCTACCAAAGGAGGTTGTCTTTCCAAGAGCAGAATTAAGGATTCCACTAAATTTACTCACCAAGGATGAGGCAACCAAGTAAACTTACTGAAAAATACGGGTTGTCTCTGTGATTTTCTACTTTTTAATGTTGGTTATTTAACCATGTTTATTTGAAAATTGACTCCTCTATGACAATACATTCTGTTGAGTTTATCGTTCAAATATCAGGAATGATTAATGACGTTAGTGAAATTATGGATTCCTATTGTTACTAGGCTAATATATATAAGAACCAAGTAAATCTTTTAATGTATGATTACATATATGTGTGGCATTCTTTGGGATATAAATAATGGTGTAAGTGCTGATGTTATGGAGATTACTTTCTAGCCTAAATCAACATCAACTCATGAAATAAATATGGTGAATATTTTGAATGTAGCTAAATTGTTTCTCAAATAATAATTTTAAATATTGCTTCTCTATAGAACACTAAGGAAAGCTGACTAATTTGCATAAATCAAGGAGTATAATTTGATTTAGGGCAAAATTACTGAATTTTTAAAGTGAATTTAATCATATTGTTTTGATTTATTATCATCTATTGACAAGATATAATAGCTATTCCAAAATTATGAATTTTAAGTAGGTATTTGTAATGAATATATTAATATTGTACATGTATATTACACATGTTACTCGTATGTTGATGATGATAACAAATATCAAGAATATATTCTTCATTCTAGGTATAATATTAGGCTAAGTATCAAGCCTATGAGGTGAATAATATTATTACCCCAGTTTCACAAATGAAGAAATTGAAGTATAAACAAGTTAAATAACTTTTCCAAGTTGATATCTAATATAAGAAGGAACCAGAATCTGAACCTAGGCAGAGTAGCTCCTGAATACTATTCTACACTAGGGGGTTATGTTAAGATATACCTTGAACATTCATAGTTCTGATTGACAATAGTTGTTTCAACATCCTGTTTTCTGTTCCCAGTCATTTGGTAAGAGTTCCTTGGGAAACTACTCCTCTATTAAATGCAATAAAGTCAGGATGGTCAAGATAGGACTGTCAAGCCATGTACTTTTCTACCTTCTCTAAGAATATATATGGTCAAATGCTCTTCCAGGATTAATAAATCTTAAGTGGAGTGACATAAAGAAGGGAAGTGATTGGATTTGAGGTTATTTCCACGGTGGTTTCTAGATAAAATTCTTCCATTGGTCCTCAGTACATATCCTCCTAAGAATTTATGGGCTTCTTCTTTCCTAAGCCTTAATTTTCCTACTTTCTTTTTAGTATTATTTGCTTCAATATTTATATTTTTTTGGGGTGGGGGAGTTTTCTTGTTTTTGTTTCATTTATTTAGACTTGCTTTCATCCAATGAAGAATTTTAACAACATATATGAATTTGTAATTTTGGATATTCCTGAATAATTGTGATCTAAACTGTCTGTCCTACAATATACTTAAGTACTTGAAATCTGTATTCTAAATTCAACAATTAGATATTCAAATTATGTTTTCAATATCATGCTGTACATAAGAAATTAGAACAAACACTGTACTTTGTTAGCTAGCTCTTTTGTTCTTTTTGTATTATTATGTTAGAAAATATGGTCACTTTGAGTAGATTGCCCTGGAATCATAAGTAGCTTGGGCTTAATTATGTTCTTTCAATTTATTGAATCTTAACTAATTTATTCAGTTAGTTTTCTTTAATAATCCTGTTATGGTTTGGATATGAGGTCTCTCACAAAAGCTCACATAAGAAAATGTAGCCGTATTTAGATGTGAAAGATTAGATTATGAGAGATATAATCTAATCATTGAATTAATCCATTTTATGGATGAATAATGTGAACTACTATCCTACATGGTATCAATAGACAGAGGGCATGGCTAGTGGAAGTAAGACACTGGAGGCATGCTTTTGGGGTTTATATTTTGTCCATGGCTCCTCCCTGTCCTCTCTCTCCTTCCTGGCTATCATGAGCTGAGCATCTTTTCTTTATCCTGTCTTTCCCACATGATGTTCTATCTCTGGGGCCCAAAGCCATGGCACTCACTGATCATGGACTGAACCTTAAAAAACACAAGTCCAAAATTAAACTTTTCCTCTGTAACTTGCTTTGGTCAGGTATTTGGCTCCAGAATGAAAAGTTGACTAATACAGTTTACAAATCTAAAACTCGATTCTTGTGATTTGCCTCATAGTCTTGCCTTTTCTATCCAAAGATTTTGCAAAAATTGACATTTCTTGTCCCACTATTTTTTCAATTGAGATGCAATTCACATACTTTTGCATAAAGCTTGCCCTTTTTATAATATACATTTCAGTGTTCAGGTACGTTCACAACCTTGTGAAGAATGGAACAAAAAAAAAGTCAGCTTGAGAATTGTATAGTGTTATTGTTATTTTTATTATAGTTCTTTTAGTTTTCTTGTGTGCTTCCTACACATGATCCAGAAGTACCTTCTTAAGTAGACTTAGAAGATATGACAAGGCCGAATGATAGGGCCAAGATCTGAGATCATCTTAAAAATAACATTTCAGTACTGGGGATGTAGTTTAGTGAGAGAGTGTTTACCTAGCTTGTGCAGAGCTCTAGATTCAATCCCCAACACTGCAAAAAACTGAGATTTAGATACACTAGAATATTTATTTGTTTGAGCTTTTGAAGTACTCATAAACTCACTAGGAATTGCTTTAGCAGGTGAAACTTTGGAAATAAAGATAATACAATGTGTAAATGATAAGCAAGTTACTCAGCCACTCTGAAATAAGGTTTTATTGTGCATGAAATGGAAATAGCACACAACTTACAATGTTGTTGACAAATTAAAACAAGAGAAAGACATATTAACCTCAGCACAGCACAGTTTTTCAATAACTTAAGGCTATTATAATTTCAATTTTAATAATAAAGTCTCCTTTCATTAACTTTTTTTATTTGGTACATAATATTTATATGGTGGGTTTAATTTTGTGTTGCACATAACAAAATTTGATCAATTTCAATCCCCATTTCCTCTGCCTTGCATGTCTTCTATATTCATCAGATAAGTTTTTCCCCTTTTTATCTCCAGCTTCCATGGGAAACAAATCATATGACCCTTGACTTTCTGTATATGGCTTATTTTACCTAAGATGCTGCTTTCCAGTTTCCTATAGATGACATAATTTCTTTCTTCTTAATGGATGAAAAAAACTTCATTATGCATACATACTATTCATCTGCTGTTGGACACCTAGACCAGTTCCATGATTTGTTTATTTTGTGTTGCTGTGAACATGGATGTGCCTGTTTCTCGATAGTATGGCTTTATTTATTTGTTTGTTTGCTTTTGATAAAACTGAGTGATATACCCAGATCATACGGTAGTTTCATTTCTAGTCTTTGGAGAAACTGCATATTGATTCCACAGTCTTGTATTGATTTACATTTCCATTAACAGTATATAAGAGATCCTTTTCTTCCACTATTTTGCCAACTTTTATTATTATTTGCAATTTTGATGATTGTCATTCCAATTAGCGGGAGAAGATATAACAGTGTGGTTTTGATTTGCATTTTAGTGATGGCTAAAGCTGTTAAAACCTTTTTGTCATATTGTTAGCCATTGGTACTTCTTATTTTGAGAAATTTTTCCTTAATTCCTTTGTCCATTTATTGAATGGATGTATGTGTGTGTGTGTGTGTGTGTGTGTAGTATTTTGGGTTCTTTATGTATTCTGGATATTTTTCCTCAGTCAGCGCAATAGCTGGCAATGATTATCTTCCATTCTGTAGATTCTCTTTCTTTTGTTAATTATTTCCTTTTCTTTGAAGAAGCTTTTTAGTTTGAGGCCATGCCATTTATTGATTCTTGGTATCATTTCCTGAGCTAGAACAGTTCTAAAGTTATTGCCTTTGCTTTTATCTTGGAGAATTTCCCCTATGTCCTCTTTTATCAGTTGCAAAATTTCTGGTATTATTCCTAGGTTCTGATCCATTTTGATTGGCTTTTGAGTAGGGTGAGAGATAGGGATCTAGTTAATATCTTCTACATATGGAATATTCAGTTTTCTCAAGACCATTTGTTTAAAATCCTGTCTTTTCCAATGTAAGTTTTAGGTATCTTTGTCAAGAATCAGATAATTATACTGTGTGGGTTCACCTCTGTGTTTCCCTTTCTGTTCCCCTGGTGCACATTTCTATTCTTATGATAAAGTTGTTTTTATTCCTATGATTCTTTATTATTATTTGAAGTTGAGTATTATAATGCCTCCAGATTTACTCTTTTGCTCAGAATTGCTTTCATTCTTATGGGTCTCTGTTCTTCCATATAATTTTAAGAATATTTTCTACTTCTGAGAAGAAAATAATTGGCATTTAGAAGGGATTATAGATTGCTTTTGAGAGTTTGGTCATTAAAACTTTTGAGAGTGTGGTCATTAGGTAATTCTGCCTATCCACGAACATGAGAGGTCTTTCCATTAAATTTCTTTTTTCAGTATTTTTATTTTTTTATTTGTTGTTTTTAGATACACATGACAATAGGGAGTATTTTGACATATTATACATACATGGAGTACAACCCATTCCAATTTGGATCCTGTTCTTATGGTTGTATATGAAGTAGAGTTACACTGATCATGTATTCATATATGAGCATAGGAAAGTTATGTCTGATTCATTCTACTGTCTTTCCTATTCCCATTACTCCTCCCTTACCTTCATTTCCCTTTGTCTAATCCAATGAACTTCTATACTTCCCCTCCCTACCTTCCCTTGTTATGGGTTAGCATCTACATATCAAAGAGAACATTCAGCCTTTGGTTTTAGGGATCTGGTTTATTTCACTTAGGAGGACATTCTCCAGTTCCATCCATTTAACCAGCAAATGCCATCATTTTTGAAATGAAATATTACTAATGGCAGAATAATATTACATTATATATATATAATGTAATTACATTATATATATATATATATATATATATATATATATATATATATCACATTTTCTATTTTAAAAAAATATTTAGTTGTAGTTGGACATAATACCTTTATTTTATTTATTTTTATGTGGTGCTAAGGATCAAAACCAGCGACTCGCACATGCTAGGCAAGTGCTCTACTGCTGAGCTCCAGCCCCAGCCTTATATCACATTTTCTTTTTCCATTCATCTGTTGAAGGGCACCTTGGTTGGTTCTATAGCTTGGCTATTGTGAATTGAGCTGCTATAAATATTGATGTGGTTCTGTCATGTATGCTGAGTTTAAGTCATTTGGGTATAAGTCAATAAGGAAGATAACTGGGACAAATGGTGGTTTCATTCCAAGTTTTCAGAGGGCTTTGCTTTCCAGAGTGGCTGTACCAATTTGTAATCTTACCAGTAATGTGTGAGTGTACATTTTTCCCACTTCTGACTGACCAACATTTATTGTTATTTGTATTATCATTACTATTATTATTTGGCACCAGGGATTAAACTCAGGGGGCACTAGACCACTGAGCCACATCCTCAGCCCTGCTGAGAGCCACGGCCGAGTCTGTATGGCCCCTGGCATTTTGCCAACAGTATTGATTGACAGGCAAGGCATTACTATCCGCCTCTGCCGCAACTTTTGAGTTCTCGCACTATTTTGGAGTTCTCGTGGGGATTTCCGGGGATTCCCCGAGAGTTCCCATTGGTTGGGGATGTGCAGGAGGAGGGATTTCCGGGAGAGATATTTCCGGCTGGGGGTTCCTGGACAAGCCTAGTGGCATTCGGGAGGATTCCCCGGGAGCTGTGTGAAGTGTTTTCCTGCAGTTTAAAAATAAAGTTTGTTCCTGCTTCAGTGGCTCGTGATTTGTGCCCAGCCAGACTGCGGCATTTGGTGGCCCGTACGGGGAACGTCTGAAGCTTTGGGGTAAGTGAAATTGCTTGCCCCTAAGGGAAGACGAGAGAATGGGTGACCATTTTAAAAAATAATGTGTTCTTGTTTTGATTTGTTTTGTGTTTGTTTCAAGCTGCCTATCCCTAGAATTTTCTCAGGCAGATTGGGAAAAATGGTTGGCTCAAGGTTTGAAGTTGTTCGCCCCTGAGGAAGAGATAGAAATAGACCACAAATGCACATGTCAAGAAAATAGGAAAATTGATACAACGATTTTTTGTTCCGTTTTTGTTTCATTCTGTTTCGGTTTTGTTTGTGTTATCTTATTGGGTTGCGTTATCTTTATAACAGATTAGAAATTAGTAAAAAACAAACTGAAAGAGTGTTAAGTAAATTGTTAGAGGTTCAGACCATGGAGAAAGACATTTTAGATCAAGCAAAAGAGAAGGTCTCTCAAACTAGTCAGACAGAGGAAGAAAATTTAAAGGAAGAAAGCTTAGAGGAGAAACAGCTATTAGGGAAAAAGCTATAACAGGAGGCTGCTACTAACACCGTTCTATCACCAGAGGGTGTAATTCAACCAACAGCTCCCCCTATGGAGATAGCTGAGTAGCCCTCAAACCCCGTAGTTGATAGATGGGATCCTGAGACAGGACCTCAAAGATTAGCATGCCCTGTACTTGAGCAGGCAGGAGGGCAGCGAATACACCGTGCTTTAGATTTCAAAACAGTGAAGCAGTTAAAGGAGGCTGTAACAACCTATGGTCCTCAAGCACCGTTCACTGTAAGCATGGTCGAATCCATTACCAACTTGGACATGACGCCAGCAGATTGGGCTAGTATGTGTAAATCTGTGCTAAATGGAGGACAATATTTGTTATGGAAGGTTGCCAATGAGGAATTTTGCAGGGAGACAGCTAGACGAAATGCAGCAGCTGGTTACCCTCAAAGAAATCTAGATATGTTGTTAGGAAAAGGACCTTATGAGGGTCAATGGCAACAAATTGAATATGATCCTGGCGTATATGCACAAATTGCTGTACATGCGGTTAGGGCATGGAAAACTTTACAGGGGCATGGAGGTTTACAAGGTCAATTATCTAAGGTAATACAAGGAACTAATGAACCTTATGCTGAATTTGAAGATAGGCTTATTCAAGCAGCTTCCAGAATTTTTGGGGATACAGAACAGGCAATGCCGTTTATAAAACAACTGGCTTATGACCAAGCAAATCGTTGTTGCAGAGAGGTCATTAGACCATGGAGACATGAAGATTTAAACACATATATTAAATTATGTAGAGACATTAATGAACAAGGGCAAGTCTTAGCAGCAGTACAACAGGCTTTAGATGCCAGGCCAAAAACATGCTATAATTGTGATCAAACAGGACATTTTAAAAGGAGTTGCCCCATAGGAAGAGGGTTTAACAAAGCTAGATATCAAACGAATAGAATACCACGATGCCGTAGAGGGAAACATTGGGCTAATGAATGCCGTTCTCAAACCACCATAGAGGGTATTCCGTTATCAAAAAACAGACAAGGACCAAGTGTTTACCCATGATATCGTGGAGAAAGGCATCGGGCTCCATTGCCAAAAAACGGACAGGGGGCCCAATGCTCCGGGGCCCACGACCACAAATGTACGGGGCACTGGAGGAACCCAGAAACACCATGGAGGAACCCAGCAACACCACCAGGGTAGTGCCCAGGACACATTATCCATCAGATCTCTCATCAGACGAACCAGAGGGAGCGCAGGGTTGGACATCTGCGCCTCCGCCAGAGCAGTACTAACTCCAGAGATGGGAGTTCAAATCATTCCCACAGGAGTAAAAGGACCTCTTCCCCAAGGAACAGTAGGCTTATTGTTAGGACGCAGTTCTTCTACGCTAAAAGGACTTATGATAAGTCCCGGGGTAATTGATCCCGATTATGAAGGTGAAATAAAAATTATAGCTAGTTCTCCAAAGGGTATATCAGTAATTTCACCAGGAGATAGAATAGCACAGTTATTAATAATACCCAGCCTACATGATAAATTTTCCAGTAGTACTATAGAAAGAGGTTCCAGGGGATTAGGCTCCACAGGTGTAGATTGGGCTATGCTGTCTTTAAATTTAGATTCTCGCCCCATGCTAAAACTAAATATTCAAGGACATGAATTTAATGGGCTACTGGATACGGGTGCAAACCTTAGCATCATATCTCGTCAAGAATGGCCAAAACATTGGCCGTTACAACAAGCCACTCAAACGTTTCGAGGCCTAGGAGTGGCAACTAATCCCCATAGAAGTGCAATGGTATTAGATTGGAAGGATCCTGAAAGATGTGAAGGAACTATACAGCCATATGTATTGGATCATCTTCCTATAAATTTATGGGGACGAGATGTCCTAGATCAATTAGGTTTGACATTAACAAATAACATCAATCCAAATGCGCCCACTATTAGGGCTAGACAAGGTTTCAGGAAAGAAAAAAGATTAGGAGAACAAGGCATAGCAGCACCAATTAAAATAGATCAGGGAATAAATAGACATGGACTGGGTTTTCAGAAGGGGTCACTGAGGCAATAAAAATTACTTGGAAATCAGATAGACTAGTATGGGTTCCTCAGTGGCCCCTGACTAAAGAAAAGATACAAGCAGCCCATGACCTGGTCAAACAACAATTAGCGGAGGGACATATACAACCTTCCATATCTCCTTACAATACTCCCATTTTTGTCATTAAAAAGAAATCTGGTAAATGGAGATTATTGCAAGATTTAAGAGCCATTAATAATGAGATGGTTATTATGGGACCTGCTAAATCAGGGATTCCTCAATTGTCTGCTTTGCCAAAAACCTGGTACATTTTAGCTATAGATATTAAAGATTGGTTTTTTTCAATTCCAATTCATCCTGAGGATAGTCCACATTTTCCATTTACTATCCCTGCACTGAATCATGAAGGTCCTGATCAGAGATATGAATGGAAAGTACTCTCTCAAGGGATGGCTAACAGCCCAACTATGTGTCAAATTTATGTTAACAAAGCAATCCAGCCACTTAGAAATCAAAATCCTAAACTACAAATACTTCACTATATGGATGATGTATTGTTAGCACACAAAGATAAAAACACATTGCTAGAATGTTATGCCACACTTACAAATTTATTAAAAAATTATAATCTAGAGATAGCAATAGATAAAGTACAATTAAATTTTCCAATTAATTATTTAGGAGTTCTATTATCCTCAACCATGGTCCATCCACCAAAAATTCAAATACGAGTAGATCAACTCAAATCACTTAACGACTTTCAAAAGTTATTAGGAGACATAAATTGGATAAGGCCTTATCTAGGCATACCAACAGGAGAGTTGGGACCTTTATTTGATATCCTAAAAGGTCCATCAGATCCAAATTCACCCCGCATGTTAACGCCTGAAGCAAGAAAGGCATTAAAAATTACTGAAACATATATGGAAAATATGCATTTGGATAGAATTGATATAACTTTGCTTTTATTATTTATTCTAATACCAACAAAAAATATTCCTACAGGAGTATTTTGGCAAGAAGGTCCATTATTGTGGATACATTTATCTTATTCTCCTAACACTATTCTTACTAGGTATCCTGAGGCTGTAGGACAATTAATACTCAAAGGAATAAAAGCAGCAAAGGGAGTGTTTGGAATTTCTCCCAATAAAATTATTACTCCATATACTATGGATCAAATTGATGAGTTAGCTAATGAGTTAAATACTTGGGCAATAATCATGTGTAAATCTAATGTTTCATTTGATAATCACTTACCATCTAATCCTTTGTTGTCTTTTTGGTCTTCGCATCCTGTAGTTTTTCCAAAGATGACAAGAAAAACCCCTATCATGAATGCTCCAAATGTATTCACTGATGGGTCAAATAATGGTACAGCAGCAGTAGTTACCCCTGATCAAACTTTTACATTTTTAGTACCCAAACAATCAGCTCAAAAGGTAGAGCTTAATGCAGTTTTAGAAGCTTTTGTGATGTTTAAAGATTCTGTATTTAATTTATTCTCTGATAGTCAGTATGTAGTTAATGCTATAGTATCCCTTGAAGATGCTGGCAGGATTTCCCCTTCCTCTACTGTTTTCTCTTTGTTTTCCACTATACAAAGTCTAATCTGGGACAGAAAAGATCCATTCTTTATAAGACATATCAGAGCACATACAGGATTGCCTGGAGCCCTTAGTTTGGGCAACGATTTAGCAGATAAAACTACACATGACATACATATTTTCTCTACACTAGAAGAAGCTACACATTTTCATAAAAGGTTCCATGTCAATGCTAATACTTTACAAAAGCGTTTTAAAATAACTAAGGAACAAGCTAGACAAATAATAAAACAATGTCAAAATTGTGTGACCTTTTTACCACAAGTTAATCTTGGAGTCAATCCTAGAGGACTGATACCTAACCATATTTGGCAGATGGACATCACACACTTGCCACAATTTGGAAAATTAAAATATTTGCATGTTACAGTTGATACTTCTTCCGGATTTTTGATGGGCTCCCTTCATTCCGGGGAAAAAACTAAAGATGTTATAGCTCATTGCTTACAAAATTTTGCCCCTGTGGGCGTTCCAAAACAGTTAAAAACAAATAATGGTCCTGGTTATACTTCTACCTCTTTTAAACAATTTTGCTCATCATTTGGCATTACTCATATAACAGGAATTCCATACAATCCACAGGGACAAGGCATAGTTGAAAGAGCTCATCAAACTATTAAAATGTGCTTACTAAAGCAAAAAGAGGGAATTGGAAAGGGGTATATGTCACCCAAAGATAAACTTAAAATAACCCTTTTTACTCTAAACTTTTTAAATTTGGATTCCTCAGGGCTTAGTGCTGCGGAAAGGCATATGTGTCCAAAAAATGTACATAAGCCTAAGGTACTTTGGAAGGATATTCTAACAGGACAATGGAAAGGTCCTGACCCAGTGATTGTCTGGAGTCGGGGTTCTGTTTGTGTTTTTCCACAGGGAGAACAGCAGCCGAT
The DNA here is from genome assembly GCF_021218885.2 of Marmota monax. Taxonomy (NCBI): domain Eukaryota; kingdom Metazoa; phylum Chordata; class Mammalia; order Rodentia; family Sciuridae; genus Marmota; species Marmota monax. Next base: position 3,633,277 of record NW_026693595.1, on the reverse strand, counting down.
TTGGATTCCAGAGAGATTAACTAAAACAATTTCAAAAGGCCAAAAGGAAGATGATTTGACTCAAATCCATAACAGCTGATATCCAGAACTCCAGTTTGGCTATTCTTACATCTGCAACAGTGATTACCAGGATGCTTTTTTCAATATTTATTTTATTATTTGCCTTTTCCCACATCATAAAGTTCTATTTTATTTTTGAGCTCATATAAACCTAGGTTAATGTTTTTCTGATCAGTTTTATTTTTTGACTGTGGAGTTTTTAAGCATTGCAATGGAGATTTCACCTAGGTAAAGCTACAAGGCCTTTACTATTGTCTTATGTGTTGTATGTTATGTGTGCACACTTCTGTTTTGTGTTGTATGTCTGTGCGTATGTCCATATATCATATATGAGGAGCGCTCATGAATAAATGGATCCGAATTTTTTTATTCACGTGATTTTAATGGTTTAATTTAGATTGGGTAAACAGCTGTTGAAAATTGTTTTAATATGTGAACAAATAAGGAGGTTAACAGATCTGTTTGTTTACTTTCACCTTTCCTTCTCATTATATTTAATAATTCTGTTCAGGATAATGTAAATTGTTCAAAAAATTGTTTTCTTAGTGCCTGTTGGAATGTTACATAATTTTTTTCTTAGCATCATTGCCAGAATTCCTATCTTCATCCCAGTGCCTGTGAAGACAAAGATAAAACCAAACTACAGCTTCTTCGATAGTTATCATAACAAACTGTAAAAACTGATGCATCAATGAATAATAACTCAACAAGTAATGCTCAATTAAGGAGTCGATTTACTCTGGGAGGAAATGGATATATTGACAGATTCCTCTGCTTTGAATTGCTTGCAGACCTTGCCTGGACTATGTATCACTTGTATGCATTGTGAACTATCTGTTGGTACAGCGAATTGTGGTAGTGCTGGAGTATTTTTGCTGATGGTGTCACCGGTGGTACAATTTTTCAAAGGAGCCCTCAATTGGCTTAGTGTCATGGCATTTTGCACCCTCCTCCCTTCTACTAGTGATGGTCTAAAATTTGGGGGCCAACAGAGGTGAGGCAAAGAACCTCACCCCCCCACTGGTGCAAAGGCCTATCCACAAGTATGGCTGTATGCTGGACCAGTAGTCAGTGACGGGTATGATCCAATTGCAGTGGTACCAACCTAAGACAGGAGGCCGACGCCTAGAGGTCAGTTCATCTGATGACGGGTAAGGACCATATGTTGAATTGGACTGCCTAACAGGCACGGTCCCTAAGCCACATTGCTTGTTGTTTAATTAAACCAAAAGGGGGAGATGCTGAGAGCCACGGCCGAGTCTGTATGGCCCCTGTCATTTTGCCAACAGTATTGATTGACAGGCAAGGCATTACTATCCGCCTCTGTCGCGACCCCTTGCCCGCAAGGAAGACGCAACTCAGGAATCTTCTTTCAGCAGTTTATTCAGGCCCTTGATATTTCTTCTTCTCTCTCGGATGCCCCTCCCAGCCTTAATAAAGCATCTCAAGCCCCAATGCAAAGCTGCCACGTGGAGCTTTCTCATAGGGTGGTGAAAAACCATGCGCCAACTCTCCCAAATAAGGAGTTGTTTGTCACAGACCACAGCGGAGCCAGCGCCATCTTGTAATGGCGACCATAGTCTGCAGAAACGGCAGAAGCGGCTCACCACACGCCTCTGCCTCAACTTTTGAGTTCTCGCACTATTTTGGAGTTCTTGTGGGGATTTCCGGGGATTCCCCGAGAGTTCCCATTGGTTGGGGAAGTGCAGGAGGAGGGATTTCCGGGAGAGATATTTCCGGCTGGGGGTTCCTGGACAAGCCTTGTGGCATTCGGGAGGATTCCCCGGGAGCTGTGTGAAGTGTTTTCCTGCAGTTTAAAAATAAAGTTTGTTCCCGCTTCAGTGGCTCGTGATTTGTGCCCAGCCAGACTGCGGCACAGCCCTATTTCAGAGAGGATCTCACTGAGTTACTTAGCGCCTCATCTTTGCTGGGCTGGCTTTGAACTTGTGATCCTCCTGCCTCGGCTTCCTTAGCCACTGTAATAATTACAGGTATGTGCCACCATTCCCAGCATTTCTTGTATCTTGATTGCTGCAATTCTGATGGGAGTAAGCTGTATTCTCAGTGTAGTTTAAATTCGCATTTCTCTAATTTCTGTGTTGAATATTTTTTTTCATATATTTGTTGACCATTTGTATTTTTCTTCTGAGAAGTGCCTGTTCAGTTCCTTTGCCCATTTATTGATTAGGTTATTTGGTTTTTGTTTTTTTAAGTTTTTTGAGTTCTTTGTATACCATGGAGACTGTGTTCTATCTGAGGTGCAGGTCGTAAAGATATTCTCTCATTCTCTAGGCTCTCTCTTCACATTGTTGATAGCTCCCTTTGCTTTGGAGAAGCTTTTTAGTTTCCTGCCATCCCATTTATTGTTTCTTGATTTTACTTTTGTGCTTTAGGAGTCTTATTGAGAATTTCTTTCCTGAACCAACATGATGGAGAGTGGGCCCACTTTTAGTTCTAATAAGTACAAGGTCTCTGGTCCTTGATCCACTTTGAGTTGAGTTTTGTGCAAGGTTAGATAGAGGGTTCAATTTCTTTCTACTACATAGGGATTTCTAGTTATTAAAAAGATAGTGCCCCATGATCAGGTGGTATTCATTCAAGGGATGAAAAGTTAGTTCAACATATGGAAATGGATAAATGTAATTCATCACATAATAGATTTAAATACGAGAACCACACCATAATCTCAATAAATGCAGAAAAGCATTTGACAAAATTCAGCATCCATTCATGTTCAAAACACTAGACACATTAAGTATAGTAGTAATATACCTCAAACTTGTAAAAACTATATATGGTAAACCCAAGGACAATATCATTCTAAATAGAGAAAAATTGAAAGCATTCCCTCTAAAAACTGGAACAAGACAGGGATGCCCTCTTTGACCACTCCTATTCAATATAGTTCTTGAAACCCTAGTCAGACCAATTAGACAAAAGAAAGAAATTAAAAGGATATGAATAGTAAAAGAAGAACTCAAACTACACCTATTTGCTGATGACATGATTCTGTATTTAGAAGATACAAAAAACTACACCAGGAAGTTTCTTGAACTCATAAATGAATTTAGGAAAGTAATTGGATATAAAATTAACATGCATAAACCAATTTTGTTCCTATACACCAATAACAAATTGGCTGAAAGAGAAATCAGGAAAACTATCTCATTCACAATAGCCTCAAAGCCAAAACAAAACAAAACCCTTGGGAATCAATCTAACAAAAAAGGTGAAAGATTTCTGCAATTAAAACTACAGAACACTAACAAAATAAATTGAAGAAGACCTTAGAAAATGGAAAGACCTCCCATGTTCTTGGCAGAATTAATATTATCAAAATGGCCATACTACCAAAATTATACAGATTTAATGCAATTCCAACTAAAATTCCAATGACATTCCTCATAGAAATACTAAAAGCAGTCATGAAAGGCATTTGGAAAAATAAGAGGCCCAGAATATCCAAAACAATCCTTACCAAGAAAAGTAATGCAGGAGTGTGCCCTTTTCCCCACATCCTCGCCAGCACTTGTTGTTGTTTGACTTCATAATGGCTGCCAATCTTACTGGAGTGAGATGGTATCTTAGGGTGGTTTTGATTTGCATTTCTCTGACTGCTAGAGATGGTGAGCATTTTTTCATGTACTTGTTGATTGACTGTATGTCCTCCTCTGAGAAGTGTCTGTTCAGGTCCTTGGCCCATTTGTTGATTGGGTTGTTTGTTCTCTTATTGTCTAATTTTTGGAGTTCTTTGTATACTCTGGATATTAGGGCTCTATCTGAAGTGTGAGGAGTAAAGATTTGTTCCTAGGATGTAGGCTCCCTATTTACCTCTATTATTGTTTCTTTTGCTGAGAAAAAAACTTTTTAGTTTGAGTAAGTCCCATTTGTTGATTCTAGTTATTAACTTTTGTGCTATGGGTGTCCTATTGAGGAATTTGGAGCCCGACCCACAGAATGTAGATCGTAGCCAACTTTTTCTTCTATGAGACGGCGTGTCTCTGATTTGATATCAAGCTCCTTGATCCATTTTGAATTAACTTTTGTGCATAGTGAGAGAAAGGGATTCAGTTTCATTTTGTTGCATATGGATTTCCAGTTTTCCCAGCACAATTTGTTGAAGATGCTATCCTTCCTCCATTGCATGCTTTTAGCCCCTTTATCAAATATAAGATAGTTGTAGTTTTGTGGATTGGTTTCTGTGTCCTCTATTCTGTACCATTGGTCCACCTGCCTGTTTTGGTACCAGTACCATGCTGTTTTTGTTACTATTGCTCTGTAGTATAGTTTGAAGTCTGGTATCACTATACCGCCTGATTCACACTTCCTGCTTAGCATTGTTTTTGCTATTCTGGGTCTTTTATTTTTCCATATGAATTTCATGATTGCTTTCTCTATTTCTACAAGAAATGCCGTTGGGATTTTGATTGGCATTGCATTAAACCTATAGAGAACTTTTGGTAATATCGCCATTTTGATGATGTTAGTTCTGCCTATCCATGAACAGGGTATATTTTTCCATCTTCTAAGATCTTCTTCTATTTCTCTGTTTAGGGTTCTGTAGTTTTCATTGTATAAGTCTTTCACCTCTTTTGTTAGGTTGATTCCCAAGTATTTTATTTTTTTTGAAGATATTGTGAATGGAGTGGTTGTCCTCATTTCCATTTCAGAGGATTTGCCACCGATATACAGGAATGCCTTTGATTTATGTGTGTTGATTTTATATCCTGCCACTTTGCTGAATTCATTTATTAGCTGTAATAGTTTCTTTGTAGACCCTTTTGGGTCTGCTAGGTATAGAATCATGTTATCTGCAAACAGTGATAATTTAAGTTCTTCTTTTCCTATTTTTATGCCTTTAATTTCTTTCGTCTGTCTAATTGCTCTGGCCAGTGTTTCGAGAACTATGTTGAACAGAAGTGGTGAGAGAGGGCATCCCTGTCTTGTTCCAGATTTTAGAGGGAATGCCTTCAGTTTTTCTCCATTCAGAATGATGCTAGCCTGAGGCTTAGCATAGATTGCTTTTACAATATTGAGGTATGTTCCTGTTATCCCTAGTTTTTCTAGAGTTTTGAACATAAAGGGATGCTGTACTTTGTGGAATGCATTTTCCGCATCTATCGAGATGATCATATGGTTCTTATTTTTAAGTCTATTGATGTGGTGAATATCATTTATTGATTTCCGTATATTGAACCAGCTTTGCATCCCAGGGATGAATCCTACTTGATCATGGTGCACAATTTTTTTGATATGTTTTTGTATCCGAGTGGCCAGAATTTTATTGAGGATTTTTGCATCTAGGTTCATTAGAGATATTGGTCTGTAGTTTTCTTTCTTCGAAGTGTCTTTGTCTCGTTTAGGTATCAGGGTGATGTTGGCCTCGTAGAATGAATTTGGAAGTTCTCCCTCTTTTTCTATTTCCTGAAGTAGCTTGAAAAGTATTGGTATTAGTTCCTCTTTAAAGGTTTTGTAAAACTCTGCTGTATACCCATCCGGTCCTGGGCTTTTCTTAGTTGGTAGTCTTTTGATGATTTCTTCTATTTGCTGGTGGGACTGCAAATTGGTGCAGCCAATTTGGAAAGCAGTATGGAGATTTCTTGGAAAGCTGGGAATGGAGCCACCATTTGACCCAGCTATTCCCCTTCTCGGTCTATTCCCTAAAGACCTAAAAAGAGCATGCTACAGGGACACTGCCACATAGATGTTCATAGCAGCACAATTCACAATAGCAAGACTGTAGAACCAACCTAGATGCCCTTCAATAGACGAATGGATAAAAAAAATGTGGCATTTATACACAATGGAGTATTACTCTGCATTAAAAAATGACAAAATCATAGAATTTACAGGGAAATGGATGGCATTAGAGCAGATTATGCTAAGTGAAGCTAGCCAATCCCTAAAAACAAATGCCAAATGTCTTCTTTGATATAAGGAGAGTAACTAAGAACAGAGTAGGGACAAAGAGCATGAGAAGAAGATTAACATTAAACAGGGATGAGAGGTGGGAGGGAAAGGGAGAGAGAAGGGAAATTGCATGGAAATGGAAGGAGACCCTCAGGGTTATACAAAAGTACATACAAGAGGAAGTGAGGGGAAAGGGAAAAATAATACAAGGGGGAGAAATGAATGACAGTAGAGGGGGTAGAGAGAGAAGAGGGGAGGGGAGGGGAGGGGAGGGGGGATAGTAGAGGATAGGAAAGGCAGCAGAACACAACAGACACTAGTATGGCAATATGTAAATCAATGGATGTGTAACTGATGTGATTCTGCAATCTGTATATGGGGTAAAAATGGGAGTTCATAACCACTTGAATCAAAGTGTGAAATATGATATATCAAGAACTATGTAATGTTTTGAACAACCAACAATAAAAAAATTAAAAAAAAAAGTAATACAGGAGGCATCACAGTATAGGACCTTAAATTATCCTACAGAGCTTTTTTTCAGTGTTCTAGAAATTTTCTTGTAGATATCTTTCATCTCTTTGGTTAGATTTATTTCCAAGTATTTTATAATTTTTTGAAGTTATTTTGAATGGAATTGTTTTCCCAATTTCTTTCCCAGATACCTCATGATTAGTGTATATAAAAGCTCTGTATTTTCATATGTTGATTTTGTATCTATCTACTTTGCTGAATTTATTTAACAGTTCTAGAATTCTACTAATGGACTTCTAAATATAGCATCATATTTTCTACAAACAGGGATAATTTGACTTCTTCCTTTCCTATTTCAATCTCTTTTATTTTCTTCTCTTGCCTAATAGATCTTGCTGAAGTTTAAAGTACATTTAATAAAAGTAGTGAAAGTAGATCCTTGTCTTTTTCCAGTTTTAGGAAAAATGCTTTCCATTTTTTCTCATTAAGTATGATATTAGGTTTCAGGTTTTTCATATATATCCTTCATATACCAAAGGTAAGTTTCCTAAGTCCCTAGGTTCTTCTGTGTGTGTGTGTGTGTTTTATCATGAAGCTTGCTGCATCAATTGAGATGATCATGTGATTTTTTTTGTACTTGATTCTATTTATATGATGTATTATGCTTATTTGCATGTATTAATAACTCTCGTATCCACATCATGGAACCAACCTCATCATGATGTACAATTTTCTTAATTTCTTGTTGAATTTGATATACTAATATTTTGTTAAGGATCTTTGCATTTAAGTTCATCAAGGATATTGGTCTGTGGTTTTCTTTCTTTGGCATATCTTTATCTGGTTTTGGTAGTTGGTTTATACTGGCTTTATAGTATGAGTTTGGAAGCGTTCCTATCTTTCTATTTCTTATAATAATTTGAGAATCATGGGCATTTTTTCTTCTTCAAAGTTTTAGTAGAATTCATCTGTGAATTCATGTCCTGGTCTTTTGTTGCTGTTGTTGTTGGAAGGCTTTTTAATATTGCTTCAATCTTATTGCTTGTTATAAGTCTGTTTATGTTTCTATATCTGCTTAATTCAATTTTGTTAGAATGAGTATGTATAGAAATTTATCAATTTTTTCAAAATTTTCCAGATTAATGGACTATTAGTTTTCTACTTTGTCCCTAATTAACCTCAGGATTTTAGTGGTATGCATTGTAGATCTCCATTTTAATTTGATTTTTATTGGTTTGAATATTCTGTCTCTTTGTTCTGGTAAGTTTGGCTAAGTATGTGTCAATCTTTTTATCTTTTCAAGAAGCCAACTATTTGTTTCATTGATTTTTTTTATTGTTGCTTTATTCTCAGTTTCATTAATTTCAGTTCCAATATATATTTCTTTTCTTTTTTGGATTTTGGGAATGTTTTGTTCTAGTTTTCTAAGACCTTGACATGCATCATTAAGTTATTTAGAATCTTTCTGATTTTTTATTTTAGGTACTTATAGCTATAATATTTTCTGTTAGAACTGCAATTCCTGTGTTCCAGAGATTCTGGAAAGTTGTATTTAGGTTTTCATTTGATTCTTGGGATTTTAAGTTTCTCTCTGATTTCTTCAACCCACTCATTGTTCAAAAGTATATTGTTTAATTTCTGTCTATATGCATAGTTTCAATTATTTTATTGCTATTGATTTTTGCTTTTAAATTTTTATTCCATTATGATATGATAAGATGGCTGGCATTATTCCAGTGTTTTGTATTTTCTCAGAGTCTTTGTAGCCTAAAACATGTGTATTTGGTAAAAATCTCCATGAGTAGCTGAAAATAATATGTATCCAGCTCTTGTCAGATGAAAAGTTCTGTAGATGACTGATAAGTTCATTCAATTTACAGTGTGAGTTAACTCTGTGGCACCTTGGTTGATTTTATGTCTGAATTACCTCCTTGGTAGTGAGATGTTTTGAAATCAACTGGTATTATTGGATTGTGGCCTATTTGAGCCTTTATTGTTTGTTTTATATAATTAGGTATGTTGATGTTTGGCCATACATATTTACTATCATTGTATTTTTCTTGTTAGATTATTTAATTTGCTATATGGAGTGAACTTCTTTGTCTCTTTTAACTAATTTTGGGCTGATGATTACTTTGTCAAATATGAAAGGAGCTATTTCTGCATGGAATATTATTTTCCATTCTTTCAATTTCAGCTTATTTATATCTTTGCCTGTGAGGTGTGTTTCTTGCAATCAACAATATGGTTTGGACTTCTTCTTTTATTCAGTCTGTCAGTCTAGGACTTTCAATTGAAAAATTCAGACCATTTACATTCACTGATTTTTCAGAGGTATATGTTAGCTCATGCCATTTGTATTATTTCTAGTTTCTGTTTCAATCTTAAACTTCATTTATTTATCTATTCTTTTAATGAGATTTATTCTTACTCAGGCTTTGTTGTTTGTTAGTATCTTCTGTGTTTAGGATTTCTTTGAGTATCTTCTGTTATTCTGGGTAGTAATCATGAGTTTATTTAGTTTATACTCATCTTTGAAGATTTTTATTTCTTCTTTGATTCTGAAGAATATTTCTGATGGACATAGAAATTTTTGATAGCAGTTACTTGGGGACTAGAAACACATTCTTTCAAGTCCTCCTGAATTTCAAGTTTTCTTCTAAGAAATCTTATTTTATTTTGATTGGTTTTACTCTAAACGTGATGTGGCATCTCTCTCACAGTTTTTAAACTCTTTCTTTAATCTGTATATTTGGCATTTTAATTATACCATGTTGTAAAGAGATTCTTGTCTATTTGGGATTCTAAATGTCTCCCATATCTAGATGTCCATCTTTTTTCCTAAGATTTGTTGATTTCTGCTACTGCTTTACCAAACAGGTTATCAGTGCCATTAGCCTGTATCTCTACTCCTTTCCTAATGCCTATGAGCTCTAAGTGTTGTCCTCAGTTCTTGCATATTCTGATCATAGTTTCTTTTTTATTCTTTTAACACTGTCTGAATGTTCAAGGTTATCCACCTTATATTCAAGCCCGGAGATTCTGTCTTCTACATGATGCAATTTATTTTTTCTTTGATTTGTCGTGCCTTCATTTCCAAGATTTGTGTTTGGCTCATTTTCAACATCTCTAACTCTTTATTACATTTTTCATTCATATCCTGTAATGAATTCCTTAGTTGTTTTAATTGTACTAATATGTTCTCTTGGAATTTATTGATCTTTTAAAAAATCTTTCTTTTCAATTCTATATCTGGATTCTTTACTTCATCTACTTTGGTATCTTCATAGTCAATTACTATGGAATTACAGACCTTAGGTTGTCTTACATTATCTTGTTTTTTTTTTCATGCTTGTTTTATTGTGTTGATATTTGCATGTCTATTGTGACAGACTTGTCTTCTACTTTTATGTGAGGGCGTTTTGAGGGCACAGCCTTCTCTTGACAAAGTGTTCTTGGATATCAGTTTGTTGTGAATTGTTGAATATATTTCCAAGTGAGTTTCATAGGATAGTTTCCCTGCTAGTATGTGGCAATGATTAATGTATTTTGGCACACTGTGTATTATATTAGAACTTGAGGATCCCACTTTCTCTACAGGTTTTACAGAGTAGTCTCCTTCAAGTAGTTCAGGCAATTGCAAGGTGCACAGTAAGGTATACAGTGTTCAAGCTCCATGATTGCTCTACTAGATTGGAAAACTCATATGTTCTGAAAGGGTATGGGAGCAACCAATGTTAAGTTGTCTCATGCATGTGATGTCTACAGTTTTTATATTATTTTTTTCTGCAATAGCTGTGAAAGCAGATGTCCATTAGTGTGTCCTGATGCCACACTCTGGCCATTTCTACTTGGATTCTAGTCATTGATTCACATTTTCTCTCTTCCCTGACCTTTGTGTTAAATTATTGCTAAACTATGAGGGTGTTTAGGTTGTGTGTAAAGCAAACTTTACTATCTTTTAACTGGTTTGTGAGTATAGCTCTGCAACATGAGTATCTATCCCATGAACTTGAAGTGTCACACCATATCCCTAGTACCTCACACAAAGAGAGGAAATAAACAAGAGCATCAGTAGAGTGGCCAATGTCTAGAATTAGATACTAGGACAACCACAATTCCACCACACTAGTAAGCACAGAAGTAGGAGTTGTGGGTGAGAAATTAACAACAGCAACAACAGCAGATAGCCATGACTAGATTCAATGTTAAACAAAACACAGTACTAAGAACTCTATAACATGAACGGTGGAGGTAGAAATTATATACCTAAACAATTTTTTTTTAAATGGCAAAAATGCAGTTCATGGGGCTGGGGATATAGGTCAGTTGGTAGAGTGCTTGCCTATCATGCACAAGGCCTTGGGTTCAATCCCCAGCACCACACACACACACACAAAATGTAGTTCACTAAGAATAAAGGAAAAGGGAAAGGAAGGCAAGGAAAGGTTGAAAAAATTTAAAAAGGAAAAGAGAGAAAGCAGAAGTGAGATAGGAAGTGAGCCTGTAAAAGGGGAAAAATAAAGAAGGAAATAAAGAGAGAAAGGGGAGGGAGGGGGAGAATTTTACTATTTGAGGGTGAAGAAAGGGAAAAAAAGGAATAACAAGCAAACAAACAAAATTCCACTAACTCTCAAAACACAAAATAAGATTTAAAAGACTAATAAAAGGAAAATAAAGTGATGATATATATTAATATATATGATATTTTACATATATATATAGTTGTACAATAAAAAACAACAGTGAAAATTCTTTTATTTAATCTTTTAGTTCTGGGAATTGAACACAGGAGGTTTGTACCACTGAGCTACATCTTTATTCCTTTTTATTTTTGGAAATACGTTGCTGAGGGTCCCACAAAGTTACTTAGGCTGGCCTCAATCTTGCAATCCTCCTGCCTCAGCCTCCCAAGTAACAATGAAAAATGAAATAATTGTTTCCACTGAGGTGCTTGATACTATGGAGAAGGACTCTCTTTGTCAGACTCCCTTCTTGAGTTTTTACCCCTTACACCTATGGCTGGGAATTATTAAACCCTTCCTCCTTTGTGTTGCTCACCAGGTTGCCAGCTGGAAAATCCTAGGAAGAAGCTGGTGGAAATTGCTCTCAGCTCCCTTCTTGCCAGTAAAAGGTAGTATAGAATGGGAATTGCTACCTAATGGAGTTTACTCTGGACAGATTAGATCACTGCATTTCCAGGTCTGGGTTGACATAGAGTTCTAAATGCAAAGTTCCAACTGGGGTCTAGTTCTAATTGGAAATTCTCCAGGAGGTATCTACTCTGGAAAGATTAGATCAACACACCAGTAGATGGGACAATGCTAATCTCTGCTGAGCATCTGGATCTCAGGGCCTTCTGAAAATTCTGCACTTTTGAATTAGGTAACAAACTTCCTTGGGTAGAAGGGGCAAAGTCCACCACCCATGACTATGACCTTCCAAAACTCAAACCATGAATGTAATTATATTCAGTTTCCCAAACCACCTCAGCTGCTGATATGAGCCACCAGACTCAAATGAAAAGTCAGTTGCATTCTCCTTCCTATCTTTGACCTGAATCCCCCTGGATATAACCTTCAGTTATGTTCAATCAGGTGGATTCTAGGACACTTGGTAGGTGTTGGCCAGGGCAGTGTGGCAACATTTTCTAGGAGTTCCAGGATTCCCATGGTAGCAAACTCTGACCTGACCTCCTCAAGACTTTTCCTACCTCAGCTGTCTGCTCATAAGTTGAGAAACACAGAACACTTTTTCAACACTAGCTTACTATGTAACTTCTGAATTAGATACAAGTTCTCACTACCTTTATATATTCTGTAGGTGTTTCTGTGCCAGATTTGTCTGCTGAGTTTCTCTTTCCATTTATGTTACCCCTCCACTATGTGATGATTTGGTACTCACCGCTGCCACTGGCTTGATGTGCACATGTTCTTTCTTCTCCTATGTTCAGAACACCTGAATTTCAAGATTTCTCTGAGTTTCTGACTGTCCCAAGATAAAATTTCAGTGAATCACCTCAGTCATCCACCTCACTGAGAAGCAGTATTTCTACTGCTTTAATTCTGAGCCATGGAAAAATTGGAAAAGGCTGCCTTTCTGTACTTCAACTCCTTTGTTGAAGCTCCCTTTTACTAACTTTGAGTGGAGAGGTCTACTTGGATGAATCTTAATTAAACTATTTTGGTGTCAATAATTGAGTTTCTGAAGTGAAAAGAAGGTTAGCTCTAATGAATCCTTCGAAGCAAGAACCTATCTATATTTTCAGGAATTTATCATGGGGCTAGTGGTAAGGCTGCTAAGATCTGCACAAAATATTACTCTATTTCTATTTCTACACATGAAGAAAATAGGTTCTGTATTATTCAGGGTTTTTCAGAAACAGGGCCTGTAGAATGTATATGATTATGAGAGGATTTATTAGATTGGCTCATACTATCACAGAGGTTCAAAAGTTCCATTACTGCCATCTGCAGGTTGGAGGGGAAAAAAGCCTGTAGCTTTTCAGTCAAAGCTGGAAACCTCAGAAAGTCAGATAGCTCAGTGAGACACGCCCAGTTTGAGGTCAAAGTGCAAAAAGAAACCTGTGAGCTACAGGTATACAAGTCTATGTTCAAGGACTGAAGAAAGCAGAATCTTGCTTCCATTGGTGACAGCAGCAGAAAAATGCATCCACTCGTGAAGGAAGAGCATGACTCAGTGAGCTAGTTAGCTTGCCTAGTCTTACATTTTTTGTTCTGTCTTGGTACCTAGCCTATTAGATGGTGCCATTCACATTCAGGAGGAGTCTTGCAAACTCAGCTCACTGACAATATGCCAATATTGTCACCTTCACAGACATATTCAGAAGTATGCTTTACCAATTTTCCAGGTCAAGTTTACAACCAAAATTTACCATCAAAACTGCACCACTATTAACTTGCCACACACACAAAATCCTCCTTAAACCACACTTAATTCATAAACAAAACAATAACAAGACCATAATTCCAAACAATATAACTATCCTGGTAAGCTGAAAATGCTCTAATTCTTTCCCCAGGGAAAATGGTAAAATTTTTTTTGAGTGATGCCTGCTCTTCTCCTGCTATCTCATAATTTAAGTATTGCTGCAGTCTGGCTGTGCACAATTCATGAGCCATTTATCAAGCAGAAAGGAACTTTATTTTTAGAACACACACCACACCACACAAGCTCTTCAGGAATTTCCTCAGAGCCCAACTGCCACCACTCGCTTCCCATAAGCCTCTCAACCCTCCCACTCCTCCTGCTCTTGAGGCCGATTGGCTGGGTCGTATGGGCGGAGCCAAAAGAGTCCCCCAATGAGCAGCTCCGTGGTCTGAAAGGGCGGGGAAACAGCTCAATGAGCATCACGCAGAGGAGCCAATCATAAGCTGGCAGCTGGAAGTTTGCTGGGGCCCCTTCAGCTGTGGCTCTCAACAAAGTATGACATAAATTTGGCAACTCTTAAAGGATCAAGAGAGGAATATAAATAAATATATTTGCCTAATAGATGTATATATACATACAAACATTCTTCACACAATAAGGACGAGTTATACTCATGATAATTTGTCTTACTTTCTGTAATTGAGCACATGATCAGAAAAGGAATTGATTCCATTATCCATTCTTTATTTTGTTTGTCTTTCACAAGCACCTTTTTGCTTTACCTGGTGCAGTGATACACTCTTTCATTCCTGGGTCAATAGTAGTCCAACTCTGGATTGAGCTGTTATAGTGTCCCACTGACCTTAATCACAGGGCATCGTAATACTTAGAGACACCCTAAGCAATCTCCAGTATTCCAGACATATTTTTTCCTGATCTCCACTGTGCATTATTGGTTAAAATTTTGTTTGATAGTCTGAATCAATTATCCCCACCAAAACACGATTCTCTTCTTAGCCTGTTGACTTAGGGACATGAGGAACCAAAGTGTCCAGGCTAGTATTTTAATTTCCTGTTTAATGGCATATTTGTTGTCTTCTGATAGGATCACTCCTCCCTCTGGAACATCTAGGACAGCAAACCATAATTTTGCAGAAGGAGAAAGCAAGAAAAAATGCCAGTGTGTCACTAGGGATAATGATGACTGTTACCCTTCCTACTTTCATTGCTAGATTCCCAGACTCACTCACTGATCCTGGCTATGGGAGAAATACAACCACACATTGGATGCTAATTAAAAACAAAGGTTTCTGGAGAAATTTATCCCAGTACTGCAAGGTATTGTCACCTGGTTGGCATTAAAACTTTCTGCAAAAGGCCATTTCATAATTCTACAAAGACACCTCTTTCAGGACGAAGGGGAGTGTGTAACACCAGTGAATTCCATGAACATGGGCCCATTGCTGCACTTCTTTGACCGAAAAGTGCGTTCTTTGGTCAGAAGCATGCTACATAGAACATCATGATGGTGGATAAGTAAATCTGTTAAGTCCACGGTGAGGTGATAGTTTTGGCAGAAATATTAAAAGTAAGGAAGGCAAATCCATATACAGAATATATGTTTCTTCCAGTAAGAGCAAAATGCTTCTTTTTCTATGATGGAAGATGGTCCAATGTAATCAACCTGCCACTTGGTAGATGACTGGTGCCCCTGGAGGATAGTATCATATTGGGGGATAAATGTTGGTCTTCACTATTGGAAGAGTAAGCTTTCAGTAGTGACTATATACAGGTCATCCTTGAAGAGTTGAAATTCATGTGCTAGGTCCATGATTAACCTCCATCCATGCCACAATGACCACTTTGTTCATAAGCCCACTAGGCAACCATAGGATAGTTAGGAAAAAGGGCTGATTGCTATCCTCAGAAGGAGTTATCCTATTTATTTGGTTATTGAATTCTTCTTTTTGAGGTTCTATTTTTGTGAACCTTTATATGGCATCTTTATGTCTTTGACCCATTTGGAGAAGTCTATCCACATATTTCTCCCCCAAATGTTTTTGTAACCAATTTTCTAATCATGTTTCTTCCAAATCCCTTATTATCCAACCTGCACACTGTCTATAACCCACAAATCAGTATATAATCACACAACTGGCCTTTTCTCCTTTTAAGAAAAATGCACAACCAGGTACACAGCAAAAGTTCTCCCTGTTCTGAAGATTTCTCTTCACCTATGTCCCTCTGGAATATTCCAGAGCTGAAGCTCTTCACTTTAAGGTGATGCCTACAAGAACCTATACAAACAAGGATCTAGTTTTTCTCTTTCTATGTCAGATGATCATAAATCACTCCCCATGAGGCCATGGGTGTAGGCTAGAAGAGAAAATACAATACAGAAGGAATAAGAGCTATGGGCATTTTGGCCAAAACTTCATATAACTTACTTGTGTCTTCAGGACCTACTTAGGCATGATCATACACATAGCACTTCCATGTAATGATAGACTTTTGTTCTGCACATCCATATTTATGACCTGGTTGGTCAGATAATACCCAGTTAATGATAAAGAAGCTCAAGTTTCATGACAACTTAGTGGCCCATGGTCAAATTTTCAGATTTCAATAAGACCCAGTAAAAAAATGAAGAAGTTTCTTTCAGAAGCAAGTAGTTTTATATAGATGATGGAAGGGCCTTCTTCCAAAATCCTAAGGGCTTCTACTGAAATTCACCTATGGGAGCATGTCAAAGGTTCCAAAGAGCTTCCCTGTTATACCTCAAGCACCATTTGGGTCTTTCAGATCATGTGGCTCAAGTGGCAAAGCAATGTGCACAGAAATCTGGACCTGTTACAGAGCCTTCTCTTGTTTTGGATTTCACTTAACAGTAGCACCTTTTTAGGTCAATCAGTAGATGGGCTGGAGTAACACAGAGAGAGGGGTATTGCCTTCAAACAGGCACCATCAGGCATTATTCCTCTTTCCTGTTTGTAGAAGGGGCTAGATACTACACTTATCCTTCACCTTGGGAGGAATATCTCAGCAAACTCCATACCACTGGACCAGCAGAAATTTCACTGAGGAAGGAAGCCCTTGAATTTTACTTGAATTTTTTCCCCATCCTCTGACATACAAATGTATTACCAATAAATCCAGAAGAATTGTTACTTCTCACTTGGCCCACTCAGCATAAAATCATCCATATAATGGACCAGTGTTACATCTTATGGAAGAGAAAAGTGACCATGATCTTAGTGAACTAAGATATACCATAGGTCTGGAATACTCATGTACCTTTGAGGTAGGACAGTAGGACAGCGAAGGTGTATTGCTTCACCTCATGTGAAATTTTGAATTGACTAAGGATGAAACTCAAGCTCTATTTCAGGAAAAAAAAACCTGATGGTTGAGAACATGTATTCTTGAGGCAACACCATTTTTATACTTCTAGAATGTCTTCAACTAGCTCTCTGACTTTGACCTTGACACAATCTCTTAAGTATTAAATTTAGCATCTGTAGCACAAGGGAAGTACCACCCACTTCAAAATGATTGTTATGATGATTAAACAGAGATTAGCAAAGTAAAATAGTCATCACAATGCTTAATTCATAATAAATGCCCAATAAGTAAACTACTATAATTATTATCCAAATAAAATACATTCTCCTCTATGAAGCCTTCTTTTTCTTTCCTAGTTGGACTTACTCATTCATCTTTGCTCTCAACAACACAGCACTACAAAAGCACTTTTCTCACTGTATTATACAATTGTTTATGTGCCTTTACTCCATTATCAGAATAAAGGTCTTAAGCTTCTCCATATATTTAGCATAGTTTTTTTTTTTTAATGTTCTGTCACTAGATATTGGAATGAAATAGATGAATGTATGTGTGAATGAATGTATGGACTCTAAGATACAAAATGCTTTTAGGTAAAAAATGCAATTATTGTAAATTCATCACATCACTTGAACATGAGTAGTTTGGATAATAAGTGACTCTAAAGATATATTTGATAAAACCTAATTAATACAAAGGCTTGACATTGTATTCCTTAAGATTCAATTAGTCAATCATTTATTTCTTTCTGAAGTTGAGAAGTTCTGTCATTTCTACCTTTAGACAATAATAAGAAAACAAACCAATTTCTGGGATCAACGCCGGATGCTATTAAGATAGTATATGTTTTGCAATTCTTAATTAATTTATGGCAAGCACATAATAGTCTCTACGGCCAGCTTCATCTGCATACAGCAGCATAATCATTTTTTCCTCATAGTAGAGATTTTTTTATGACTCATAAGTCTTCTCCAGGGGGTGTGGTTATCATCTGATAATCACACCCTTGGGAGATTAAAAACACTTATCTTTGGATTATGACTTGCAATGCCCCAGAGGTGTGATTATCTCAGGAAACTCACACTCTCTGTCATGCCTAATTGCTTAATTATTAAAGCTGTGAGTTCATACCACTATATAGGAACTAAAGTTGTGTCAGCATTTCCATTCTAAATTCTTTTTCCAAGAGCCTATATAACTTAGTCATTTAAAACAAAACAAACAAAAAAAAATAGCTGTTTTTTGAAACACTGCACAAAAGATATTATCTTAGGTAACATGTTTATTCAATAGAGTATTTTCATGTAAAATTTGGGTCCCTGTCCCTTTAGTGAGTTGACCAAAGGTAAAATAATAATTTAATGGCTTTTAATCACATAATCTTCAGAGTAGCTGTGGAAACAATATATATTCTAATGATATAAATATGATTTCATAAATCTAAACAGCAATAATTTCTCATATAATTTCAAGTTTCCTTGGAAATACACTTACACTTTTTAGAGCCATTCATAAAAGACTGTATAAGTGGAATAAACTAAACCATAATTGGGGAGTGTTTTCATATACTTGTCAGTTTCAAACCTCAGCCAAATATTTCTAAGCTCATATGCTATTAACTTTCTAAAAAAAGACTGAATTAAAGAGCAGTTAAGTTAAAAAAAAAAAGGAAAAAAAGAAGCAGTCACAGTTCTGAAGTGTTGCTAATGACAAGGCCCCTAAGTCTCATCAATTTCTCAAAGGTGACACAAGTCTCAAAACCTAGAAGAGACTGACTCATGGAGATCAATTTACAATTGACCAAGATGAAACTGCTCTTCTAATGAATCACTGTATAAGAGATGTATTTTATTTTATTTTTTTACTGGTGGCAATTCATTCAAAGTAGTACCTTTCCAGTAACAGCATTCCTGGGATGTTAATGTAATTCTTCCCTGTAAATATGGAATCTGGACAAACAGAAGAGTGTTCAGTGGTATTTTCATACAGAATGTGCGGAATGCTAAGAGCTCTTGTTCCTGGCATTAGAGGATGACTTTCTTCATTCATTAAAACTGTGGTTGCAACATCTTTTCTTGGGACTTTGTTCCAGAATTTGGCCATCAGTTTTCTTGGCTCTGAGACAGTATGTCTTAATGTACACATTTGGGTAATTTATATCTTGGACTGAAATCTTCCTAAAAAGAAAAAAAAATGTATAATTAATCCTCATATTTCTCCATTCATCTTTTCAATTTAAATGCCTTACTCATCTTTTTTGTTAATCAAGAGAAGCTACCATTTCTCTATTAAATGTCACAGAGTTGATGAACACTTGACCTTCCAGTAAAGAATTAGTTTAGATATAAATTATGTTTTAAACTATTTGTCCATTTTTTTAAAAAAACCCTCAATAAAGTTTTATAGAATTCAGAACATGATATAAATATCATGTTTTCTTAAAAATAAAACAAAAATATCTCCAGATAATAAAAATGAGTGTCCACTTTCCCCTTTGCAAAATAAAAATAGTTCTTATTTGTAATTAAAATATTGTATGTTGTGGGATTAAAGGCCACCAAATGTATATATCTTTTCCTGACTTTCTTAAAAAGCTGAAATACTGAATATTATCCTTTTTTCCTAGAGCATAAAAATGTGCTCCAATTACTTTTTTGTCTTTACTAATTGGTAACAAAACACTAAGTAATCCACCAGGAAAACAGGAAGAAAAAAAATGGAGAAAATTAAAAGGAAGTACAAAACTTTCTTTTTTTTTCCATTATTCCACATATAGATTTTTATTGTCACTCCCACCTAGAAAGTTTTAAATTATTTTATAGACACATGCAATGGCAGCACCTACTATGCAGTTATCAGTGACAAGGTAAAAATTAGATTTAAAAAAAAATCTAGAATTTAGTGGATTAAGGTTCTTCATTAAAGGAAGAAAGAGTAACAGTTGCTAAATAGAACAATATTATAGGAACCAATAAATATATTTGTTCTGTTAATGTTTATTTGATATGTTACAAAATTAAAAATAAAAGACATGTTTTCAGATATCTGAAGATGATTATAGATACACAGATGTGGGAAATGAGGCCCTGAGATGAGTATTGCAGAGTATTACCCAAATATTCTGGGACAAAAATTTATCACTTCTCTCTACGTGGTTCAGCATTCTTGTTTCACAAAGATATCCAGAGTTCTTGCCAGTAGTCCAAAAGATTCTTTCTTCTGAATTCAAAAAGCAGTCTTTGGTTTGTCCTTTGGGCATAGTAGTTTGGGGGTTTCTTGTTTTGTTGTTGTTTGTTTGTTTGTTTTTGATATGGTGAGGGTGGTGGGAGTGTTTGTTTTTGATATGTTGAGTTGTTGAGTGTGTGTGTGTGTGTGTGTGTGTGTGTGTGTCTTCTTTGGACTCATGATAGAATCAACTAATGAAGACATTTTTTTCTGTGGGATTATGTTTCATTCTGAATTTACTTGATCAAAACAGGAATATGCTTATTCTATTTTTTTATGAATTAGTTTTAATTATTTTTTTCTTTAAGGAGTTTTCTGAATTAATCTAAATGGTTGAATCTATTGATCTAAAACATTTATACTGCTTCCATATTACCAATTTATTTTATATAGCAGAGGTCATCTATAAAGAGTCAAATGGTATATAGTTCATGCATTACAGGCCATAACAGTCTCTGTGGAAAGAACTCATCTCTGCCATTGCAACAGACAATGTCCCAGAAAAACTGTATTTACAAAGTGTTGGGTGGGATAAAGTTTTACAGTTGAGCTGAAGTTTATAATTCCTTCATCTATGGGAACTGTAGTATGATACATGCTTTAATTACTCTATTGGTAATTTCTGTCTACTCTTTGTTCATAACCATTCTAGCTAAGGTATTTTATTCATTTTATTGAATTAAAAACCAAACTCTAAATTTTATATTTTTTTCATTAT
Organism: Marmota monax; assembly: GCF_021218885.2. Classification (NCBI taxonomy): domain Eukaryota; kingdom Metazoa; phylum Chordata; class Mammalia; order Rodentia; family Sciuridae; genus Marmota; species Marmota monax. The sequence goes on along the minus strand of NW_026693595.1, from coordinate 3,612,657 downwards.
TATTTTCATATATACTTAAAAAATTTCATTTTTATTTTAGTTATTTTGCTATTTATCATTCTCATATTTCTGCTTTGAATTTGATTGGCTCTTCCTCAGTTTCTCAAAGATGAAAACTTAGACCAGTCACCTCAAATAGTTATTCTTTGCTAATCATGCATTTGTAGTTATAAAGTTCACTTTAAATACTGGCTTATGCATTTCCCGATTTTTATTATTGATATAAAAATCATGTCACCTAAAATTAATCATCTTAAAGTGAACAATTTAGTAGCAATTCATACATTCACAAGGTTATGCAACCACAACACATTTTCAGTCCCAACACATTTTCACCAAACTAAATAAATCCTTACTCACTAAGCAAGTTACTCCTCGTTCCCCTCTCCCTCAGTTCCTGGAAGCCATTAACTTGTTTTCTATTTCAATGGATTTACCTCTTCAAGCTATTTCATATACATGTAACCATAAAACACATGACTTTTTGTCTGATTTGTTTCACTTATCACAATATTTTCAAGATATGTCCCCATGGGGGATATATCAGTACTCCATTAAATTAATGATTAAATAATATTCCATTTTGGATGCATACCATAATTTGTTGGTTCATTCATCTATTGATAGACTTCTATATTGTTTCTACCTTTTGACTGCTGTGAACAAAACAGGTAGTAACATATTTGTATGAGTATCTGTTTTAGTATACACTGGGGTATCTTTGGGGTAATTTTTAGGAATAGAGTTGCTGGTTTCTGTGATATTTTTTTTCTTAATTTTTTTTTTTAGTTGTTGACGGACCTTTATTTTTTTTTAATATTTATTTTTTAGTTTTCAGCAGACACAACATCTTTGTATGTGGTACTGAGGATTGAACCCGGCCCCATGCATGCCAGGCGAGCGCGCTACCACTTGAGCCACATCCCCAGACCATTCTGTGATAATTTTAAGCTTCACTGTTCTAGGAACTGCCAAACTGTTTTCCATAGCAGGTTACTTAATTGACAGCCATATATGATGTTTGTTTTTCTAGGAATGTTTTAATTTCTATTCCATTTTTTTTCACCAAATATACATTTCTTGGCTGCTTTCTTTTATTCAATTGTTAGAATTTTACATCTCAAACTTCTAGCCTTCATGATTTCTAATGAGAACATGATTGTTAATATCACTGAGAATGTCTTGCACATGAAGAGTTACTCTGTCTTTTAATAGTTTGATTGCAATGTTTCCCAGGGTGAATGCCTTTGAGTTCATACAATTTGTAATATATAAATTATTGCTTATATATAAGGTGTTTGGACTGGAAGGTTCAAATGTTTCATCAGATTTGGGAAGTTTTCAAAAATTATTTCTTCAAATATTCTCTTTGCTTCTTTGTCTCTTTCTTCCCCTTCTCAGACTCCTATATTGCATATGTTTTTTCACTTGATGCCATTGTACACAGCTTCTAGGATCTGTTCACATTTTTATTTGTTTATTTACTTATTTATTGTACCAGGGATTGAGCCCAGGGGTGTTTAACCACAAAACCATATCCTCAGCCATTTTTATTTTGAGATAGGATCTTGCTAAGTTGCTTTGGGCCTCCCTAAGTTGCTGAGGCTGGCCTTGAATTTGTGATCCTCCTGTTGGGATTACAGGCATGAGCCACCATGCCTGGCTTCTGTTCATATTTTTATTTTTCATTATTTGTTCTTTCTGTTCTTCAGATTGAACAATTTCAATCATCTTATTTTCAAGTGTCCCAATTCTTTTGCATGTTAAAACACACAATTGAGCCGCATTATTGAATTTTTATTTCACGTACAGTGCATTTCAGCTCCTGAATTTCTCCTTTTGCTTCCTTTTAATATATTTTACTCTTTATTGATACTCTATAATTGTTCATACATCATTTTCATGATTTTTTAAAATTTATTTTAACATTGTTTAAATAATTGATTTAAATTATTTGTCCAGTAAGGCCACTGTCCAGATTTCCCTTGTGCATAGTTTTTATCAATTTCATTTTGTCTCATGAATGTGCTATATTTTCTAATTTCTTTATATGTCTGGTAATTTTTGTTGAAAATTAGATATTTGAATATTGAAATATAGTAACTCTGGAAATCAGATTCTTCCTAGTCCTTGGATTTATTGCTTTTGATTCTTGATGCCTACAGTCATCTATTTGTTTAGTGACTTTTCCAAGCTGTTTGGCTAAAGCTTGTGTTTCTTGTGACATCAGATCACTCAGATCACTGAAGTTTTCATTCAGTCATCTTAGCATTCACCCAGTAACCTGAAAGAAATTTCTTCAACAGTTTGGAGGCAAAAAGGAAACATACTCTCCCATTCTTTGCAGGTTGTATCTGAGTTTGAGGACCTTTCAATACAATGTACAGGACTCTTCAACTCAGCCTTGAACTTCACTGCCTGCTTATATGGACTTCAGATTTGAGCTAGAGAGGAAAATATAGGGTCTTCTAAGTTCTTTCCTGAGCTTGCATTTAGCATTCACATTAGACTCCACATTCCCTTGTATTTATTGAGACTCTTCCAAACTCCTATTTCCCCAATATTCCCCCACCTTCTTTCTTACTGGGCTTTGAGTCTGTCTGCTATTTGACTTGCCTACCATTGCTTTCCCTGGGTGGTTATGGGTAGTGTTCTTATTTAAATGCTTTTGACAGAGGTCAACCAGGAGGTTGCTCCTGATGAGAGGGAAAGAATGGTCACCTCCTGTGACTATCCCTCAGGGAATCTTCAGGCAGGTCAAAACACACAACCACAGTTCATTAAGAACAAAGTCCATATTGCTCACCCTTGACACCCACAGGTCATACCATCAATGGGGATCACCTCCCCATGGCCACCACAACACTGGGCAGTGGGGGATGTCAAACAGCTAAGCAGCAACACCACAGTGCTTTCTTACAAAAATCAATAGTCTCTTTTTTTACTAACTACTACACTGATTTCTATAAATTATTATTAGATTTTAAAGTTCTAGAAAGTTTATTTTGCCATTTTTTTGCCAGTCTAATTATTGTTTCAGTGAAGAAAATTATTCTTAGAGCACCCTGTTTCGCCATTTCCATGACCTTCTTTCCAAAATCACAAATGTTTTGTATTTTCTCTTTTATCCAATTCAAAATATTTTCTAGTTTGTTTTATAATTTTTGATTCATGATTTACTTTGAATTATACTGTTTATGTTTCAAGTTCTCTTTTTCAAATTTTTTCTTGTTAATTTTTCCCTGGTTAATGCATTTTTAGCCAGAGATAATATTCAACACGAAGTGCTATTTTACATGTATTGCATCTTGTTTTATGGCCCACTGTTGGATTTATCTCAGTGAATATTTCCTATGTACTTGAGAAGAATGTGTATTCTGCTGTTTGGGGGCATTGTGTTCAATCAGTGCCAATTAGGTCGAGTGGAATGAATAGGGTTTTAGATCTATTTAATTCCAGTTTTTCTATGTATTTGTTCCAACAGTTATTGAGAGATAAGTGTTGAATTTTCCAAGTATAATTGTGGATTTATCTATTACTCAGTTCAGTATGCTTTTGATTCATATATTCTGAAACTTTAATCAGATCCAGACACTTTTGGGACTATCATATCTACTTTCTGAATTGATCCTTTTATCATTGTCCTTTCACTCCAGAAATAAACCTTATTTTGATGTTTTATTGTCTACTGCTAATATATATTTAATTTTTCTCTTTTGTGGTTAACATTTTTATGGAATGGCCTTTTCTTTGCTTTTCCTATTAATATAATCTGTGTCATGACCCAGAGCTTTATATTTAAAGATTCATTTCATAGAAAACATATTTTCATATTTAAAATATGATGTTATATGGTTTGCACTTATGTATTTATTGAAATGTCTGAGTTTTTGTCTACTCTTCAACTGCTTTCTCTTAGTCCTATTTATTCCTCCTTTCCTTTTAAACTCCTTTAGATTGAGTAATTTATATGACTCAGTTTTATTATTATTATTATTTGCCATAGAATAGGCAGCATGATACTATGGATGATTTTAATTAATTCTAGGATTTCTTTAAAAATTGTTCAGGGTTTTTGAAGAGTACCATTGTACTAGTTAGAGTTTTGAACCATTTTTAAAAGCCATGGGTCCACTGTGGTTTTTACTGAATACTCTTTCTTATCAAAGAGAACTTTTCCTTCTGACTGGGTTGGAACTCAAATGCCTGTTATCTCTGAGTGAGGTTTTAGAATCATTCAGCTCATTTTTAGTCACTCTTTGTTAGGTCCTGAGAAGTTTCATTTTACACCCATACCGATTAATATTCAGAAAGAGTTGGGGTATTCTGTGCATATTTCTGTTGCTTATTTTCTACATGGCTTCCTTCTTCTCAGACCCCATAAACTTCAGTCACCTCAGCATGCCTGAACTCCCATACTCTGATTTCCATTTCTTTGAATCAACAGGACTCCCATACTCTCTTTGGGATCTAGCACTCTTTTCTCTCTTACACACACACACACACACACACACACACACACATATACACATACCACAGTCCAATTGTCCAGAATGTTCCTCCTGATGAAAAGTCAAATCATTCCTAGGGCTCATCTTATTTGTTTGCTTGTTTTCCTTATCCCAGAGTTCATAAGCCTACAGTGCCTGTGTTTGAATGGCTTATGAAGTTTGATATTTTCCCAATTTTCTACTTGTCTGTGGCAGGATGGTAAGATTCATTCCTGTACACTATTAAGGTTTGTGGTCATTTGCCAGGGTTTCTATAAGAAATTACCACAAACGGAATGACTTAGCCACAGAAATATATTGCCTTATTGTTCTGAAGGCTAGAAGTCTTAGTTGAAACCTATGCTTCATTTGAGACTCCAGTGAAAAAATAGTTTGGTTATTTAAAAAAATTTTTTTTAGGGGCATGTACTGGGGATTGAATTCAGGGGTACTCAACCACTGAGCCACATCCCCAGCCCACTTTTGTATTTTATTTAGATACGGGGTCTCACTGAGTTGCTTACAACCTTGCCATTGCTGAGGCTGGCTTTGAACTCATGATCCTCCTGCCTCAGCCTCCTGAGCTACTGGGATTATAGGCATGTATCACCATGCCTGGCTCCGATATAGGATAGTTTCCTGGGCACTTTCATAGTTCCTGGTGGTTCCTTGGCTTGTGGAGGTAGAACTTCAGTCTTTTCAGAGAATTGCCCATCTCTGCACATTTTGGGTCCAATTTTCCCCTCTTCAAAGATACCATTCATATTGGATATATTACAAATTCACTCTATGCTATATGACATCACCTTAATTAAATTAATCTGCAATATTATTAGTTATATGCAACAATTCTATTCCCAAATATGGTCACATTCTGAAGTATTATTTGTTAAGAATTCAACATATGACATTTGAAAGACACAATACATCTTATAGCAAGGATGGAACCAGAATTCTCCATGAGTCATGAATGACATAAATCAGAAATTCTGCTAATCATAAATTATGAAAAAGTATTAAGACTGTTATCGTACCTAACAAGATTTTGTCTGGGGTTGTTCAGGACAGAAAAATCACTATTGCATAGAAAACATGAATATACAAGTAACTGGACTAGGTATATGCAAGTTTGTTTATTTACTGTAGGATGGTTAGAAATTTGTGCTACAGGTTATTTTGATTTTGTATTTTTTCATTTCTGCATTTTACTTTTATTATTATATCATTCCATAATGATAAAGATGGTCAAGAAATCTGTATCTTATGCCTAGGATTTATATATTGTCCAAGATTAATTCAGTGAATCTATATATTATTTTTTCTATAGATTATACTTGGGATACAGTTATAAACTCTGTATATTTAAAAAGAATTAATATAAATATCTGCTTAGTATTATGATTCTGAAGCTCCCTAGTTTCTAAATATATAATGCCTTTGAAACACTTTATCTACATGCCACAATTTTTGGATGCTTTTCATAATATAAATAAATAAATCCTAATAAGCAGAAATAATCAATAAATAAAACGCCAGCCTTGCTTAGACTTGTGTTTTTATGAAGTTACATGAATTATTCTGGACATTTTCAGTGACTTGATACATGGGTTAAGCTATGTTAACTTACACTGAGAAAAATGTCCTCTAAGAATTTTAATCAGATTTAAAATTTAGATATAGAGAAGTTCCTCTGGAGGTAAGTGCTATATTAGTATTTGGGGTCCTTTTAGTAATCTTAAGAAATAAGGAAGTTAGAGCCCAGAAAGCCCAACTTTTTTTTATATTTTGAAAGGTGATCTTTTTTAGGAATTGGGCTAAACTTTTATTTTAGATAAATTCTTAAATTTGTATGGAAGTAAAAAGGGTTAATACCAGTCCAGATCATCCTGAAGGACCAAAAGAGGAAGCCAAACACAAAGTAGAAATATTTGGGAAACATTGTCTATAGTGAACATGTACAGACTTTTCCCTTCCATTATTCCCTAAACAATACACCATAACAACTACTTATATAGCATTTATGCTGGATTTACCTGTATTTGGTGTTATAAATAACCTAGAATGATTTAAAATATGCAGAAAGATATGCATACGTTATATGCCAATACTGCCTCATTTTAAAGAGGAAACATCCAGGCATTTTTGGTGTCTGTGAGAGTAGAAGGGAGTCTTGAAAATAATCCTCTGTGAATATGGAGGGACAACTAGAAACTTTTGACCTTTTTTTTGAGAAATTTGTATGTGGTAGATAACACTGTTAGCTTGAAGCATTTACTATCTTATTTGCTTTTCATAATAATAATCCTAAAATGAGTTTCTTCATTTCAGGGGTGATGAGAACAAAATTTATAAAATGAGGAGCTGAAGGGCTTGAAAGATTGTCTAATTCTTGAACATATGAGAGTTAGAGGGTAAGACATTCACACAGCTGGAAATGGAAAAAATCTATTGCTTTTCCCCACAACTTATATTTCTTCTAATGCCAGTGTCAGAATATTCATCATGTAAGCTTATTCTCTCATATCTTATAATTCTAAGGATTCTCCTGAATAAAAGCAGACTGAGATAGTATTTGTAACTCTGCTAAGGCTTTATCTAAAGTAGAATTTGAATACTCAATTCCTGATTATCATGGGACTTTCTGATCACTTCACTGCATATGGTCATATTCCCATTTTAGAAACTTGGCCAATTCAAATGCAAACATTCCAGTTTGCTAATCACCATCCAGAAATGACTGCCCAAGAGAGGCAACAGCATATGTTGTTAAACATTCAGCTTTATCATGCTTCAATTTCATTTTTGATAAACAAAATAATTTATGTGGGACAATTAAAATGATCACACCTATTATTTTCAGAACAGCTTCCCATGCACCAAATCTATAGAATTTAATCACTTACATTTTCAAAATTTGATGTTATCACTACAGAGTTAATCATGCTTTATATGAACTCACTTGTCAGATATTTTGCAGGTTTGTTATGTGTTGAGTATGGATGGTGCAGATAAATAAACGAATTTACATTTTAAAATGTGCTTTTTGCTTATTTTATTTTGTTTCAATTTAATAATACCATATTTCCTTATGGCTGATGGACCATAGGCAGTATGGAAATGGATTTTAAGAATATTTAGCACAAGAATTTCGATTCTTGGATGATGTTGCCTTATTTTTAATGCAATAAGTGAGGAATTAAATTTGTATAAAACTTTCTTTTTGACACATTACATTTTGGATAGATATTTTATACCAATTTTAAACATCTTGATTCTTAATGAGAATTTATAGGAATTTAGGTTCTTTTGGAATATATATCATGATATCCCTCTTTACATTTTTTTAATATTTTTATTTTTTATTTGTAGTTGGACACAACACCTTTATTTCACTTATTTATTTTTATGTGGTGCTGAGGATCGAACCCAGGGTCTCTCACTTGCGAGGCGAGTGCTCTACTCCTGAGCCACAACCCCAGCTCCCTCTTTACATTTTTTTAATGTGTTAGTCAAATATCATAAAGAACATATGACAAGACCTAAGATATACAAGAAGTAAAAGTGACCATTGGGGAGATAAGAATTCAGGTTTTCCTTTTTCAAATATATTAATTTATTATTTTTGGTTCTAGTTACATATGGCTAGTACCTTTATGATTGAACCAAATACCGGAGTAACCATGGGTAATTTTCATGTCATTTTTGCCCAGTAATAAATAATACACACTACATATTTAATTTTGAGTATAAATTATTGAACATTGGATAGTGAATACAATATTTCAATATTTATCTGTATAGTATATTTTTAAATACTGAAAATTTGGCAAAGCAAAAACATATTTTTGTATAAAACTCCTGGATCACGTGTGCATCAAAAGTATTCCGAGGAGCAAAAATGCTTCTAATTAAAAGGTCCAATTCCATACACATAAATTGTTTTTATACAGTAACATAATAGGTTATACTTGAAAAATTCTACATTGGGCATTTTCACAACCAGTTGATCATGAGGCTTTCTTTGGATAGGTGAGACAAGTATTGCCATCATTTCCATTTCAATGGTTCAAAAGGAAACCAAGGGCAATTTAGTTTAAAATCTCTTCTCAAAGGATATGTGCATTGAAAAGTGATAGACATGGACTTCCTTTCACGTCTTAGCTCAGATTATATTTATAATGCACCATATTTTTAAACTAAGAACCCTGTTATACAGTGGCCTGTTTGCCAATCAGCTATCTATGTTGAAACTTCACAAGCTGTGCCAGTGCAATAAAGGGAAATAAACTTGCCCTAAAAATATTAAAGTTGGAATTCATATAGTTTTCAAAACTATTGTTATTCCAAATAGCGAACCACCTGACTTCAAGCACATGTAATTTTCAAGTAATTGTCTAAAATTACTTACACTTGGTTGGTCTTTGTTAATTAAAAACAAAATCAATAAATATGCAAAAAAGTAAATTAATAAATATATATAGTGACAGTGCATTCCACATTATTTAAGAATTAGTACTAATTAGTAAATACTAATGGAGAAGAAATTGGTGGTTTTAAATGGTGTTCAAAAAACTCTACGATTTCTGAATTTATGTGTTATTGCTTGAAATATCATAGGTGTCTGATATAATTTTATATTTTTTAAGATGCCATCTTTTCATATTTCATAAAGGTAGAAATGCCAATTTTGTTTTCAAATAATAATTCTGATTATTTATTCAAACATACTCCAAAACTTCAAGTAGTTTCTCCAGTTTTTTTTTTCAACTTGCTTTGATTTATGGGAATTTAAGAGATTCTGAGGAGACTAGAATAAAACTTATTTAAAAATTAAATCATTATGCTGGCAGCTAGGCAACTTATATAGTACTTCACTTTTTTTCCACTGGACTATCAATAAATATTTAGCATTTTGTGTTTTCAGGAAGTTTTGAAAATACTTTCTGAATACTTATTCTTAGATTAAAGGAAAGGAAAATTAGAATTATCATCCTACCATGTTACCTAAAGCCCTTGAATTGTCTATTTTCCCCAATGTGAACTCACTATATATGTAAAAATTCCCCTCCAACTTATCTGTTTAGAAAAGTAGAAAACTCTTTGTGTGTCACTATTAAAATGTCACTGATTGAATTGAGCTAGCCTTTTCACTTACAAAAGCTTGAATTTTACAGCTTTGGACACCGGATCAATCCTATTAATTTAATATCCAACTCTAGAAATCCATTGTGCTTGTGCATTGCTATTTCTGTCTAGAATAGCAGAGATGTTCATTTCAATGTGGCTAGTGACATATTTCTCTTATTCTCAATTTTTCAGTTTATACTATTATGAGCTGAATTCTATTCTATTCCCCCAAATAAATTTACATATTGAAGCCTAACCCCAACATGACTATATTTGGAGGATAGGGCTTATAAGGGAGCTAATAAAGTTGAATGAGCCCAAGAGAGTAGGATCAAAAGCTCTGGTGTTCCCATAAGAAGGAAGGAAGGAAGGAAGGAAGGAAGGAAGGAAGGAAGGAAGGAAGGAAGGAAGGAGAGAGAGAAACACCAGAGAAAATTTCTCCAGGAGCACAGGAAATGTTCTGTGAGAACACACTGAGAAGGTGGCCCTCTGAAAACCAGGAAGAGAAACCTTGGGAGAAGTCAACACTGGGGATACCTTGATCTTGGACTTCCAGAGCCTAGAACTATAAGAAAATCCTTTTCAATTGTTTAAGCCACCCAGTGTTTAGTGGACAAGACTAATGCATATGTCTATGTCTATCCACTTTTTCATTTTGTGACTTATAGACACTTTTTAAATTTTTTTTCCTGCTATTTATACTATTGTTATCAAAAGTGCTACTTTTTAAATTTTTTATCTTTTGGTACTGGGACTAAAACTAGAGATACTTTCCTCTGAGCTACATTCACAGTGCTTTTATTTTTTATCTTGAGACAGGGTCTTGCAATGTTGCTGAGTGTCTCACTAAATTCCTGAGGCTGGCCTTAGAATTTGTAATCCTCTTGCCTCAGACTCCCGAGTTGGTGGAATTACAGGCATATCTCATGGCACCAGGGCAGAAAGAATACTTCTTAAGAATCTTTAGCCTTCTACTTCCCACAGAAAGATAACATCTAACCTAATGAAATTAGAAATGGCTATAAATTCTAGGATCTCTATTAAAAATAAAGAATAGATGTATGCAATCCCCATGGAAACCCCAATGGTGTATTTGTTGTTTCCCCCCACCCCAAAATAGAAAAATTTACTCTAAATTCCATATGAAATCTCAAAGGACCCTGAATAGACAAAACAACTTTGAAAAAAAAAGAGCAAAGTTAAAACTCACATTTCCTGATTTCAAAATTTATTACAAAGCTAAACATATCAAAACAGTGTTGTACTAGCTCAAGACATACCATCAGTGAAGCAGAAGGGAAAGTTCAGAAATAAACCCTCATGTAAATGTCAAATGATTTTTAGCAAGAGAAGCAAAATCTATGATGAGAAAAACCTAGTCTTTGCAACAAATAATATTTGGGAAATATTTGGAAATAATATTTGGATATTCACATTTAAAAGAATGAAATAAAATCCTTACACCACATATAATTATTAACTCAAAATAGACCAAAGACCAAAATATAAGAGTTAAAAAAAATAGGGAGATCCAAGATGGTAAAATAGAGGGAGGTTGCCATTCCCTGTTGCTCCAAGACTGGGGATTCAAGCAGAGGAAATACTTTTTCTCTGCTAAACAGCCCTCGCTGCCTAGGCCCACCAATACCCTACTCTTCCTACTCCATCCCATTAACCAATCCTTTGCCAGTATATCACCCACCTTTTGCATGCAGATCGCTTGCTGACTGCCCATTGCCCATTTCCCAACATCCACCCTCTTGGCAGCTTCCCTTAAAACCTACAAACACCCACAGATAGCTTGCAGAGTGCCCACTGCCCATTGCTGTCTAGAAGTCTATTGTCAGGGTACCCACAGGTTTGGTTACGGGCAGCCACTGTCATCTTGGGACACTGGCCAGGGCTTAGGAGTCCAAGACCAAAGGGTTTGCAGGTTTGCCACCACCACCCCTGCCATCTTGGTCTGGCTGCCTCAGTCTGGAGATACTTTCCAGGGCCTGGAAATATATTGTCAGGGTACCTGCTGGTCCGGTTGCCTCTGAGGCCTTCTTGCTGAATGTGCTAGTGGCCACCATCTGGTTGCCTCTTTGCAGGGCTGCTCCTTTGTGTGAGTTCATCCCTGGTGGTCTCTCTGCAAGTTGGGACTGCATTTAGATCTTAGGAATGCATCAAGGCAGAGCCTAAGGAATCTGAAGCCCAGGTCTGTCAGACTGCAGCTGGTTCTGTGTGGGCCATTCTGGGTCTGGCAATCCTGTGAAAAGCTAGAGACTAGGGGTACTTGCTGAGTAGAGCAAAGGTTGGAGAAACTGGAGAAAACCAGACTCTCTCCAGCACAGTGAGTCCTGAAGTGCTCAGGGATGGGAGAGACAGGCTACAAGGGGTGATAAGAATAAAAGAGGACATGAGGTCATCTTGCTATCCACTTACCTACTCAACCCGTCCAGTCACTCAACTGACTGGAGCTACCATCAAACTTCAGACAACCCCACGTATCAGTGGAGAGGGGAAGCTGAGAAAATTTTTGAAAGCCAACTGAAACAATTGGTCAATTTTCCATAGAAACTTTCCTTTTTTTCTTTATTCTTTACCTCTCTCATATCTCTACCATCTTTAAATCCAAATATTTTTATCCATCAGTTTATTGAAGAGTTGGATATCTGGATATTGTATTATAGTTTGTGTATTTTTTATATATTTTTTACTTTATTTTTGTTTTGTTCTGTTTAAATCTGTATATTTTTTTCTCTCACTTGTTTCTCACTGAATTTGTTTTCTTATTTCTCTCATGCTAACAGAAAACCTCTATTAATTCTTCTTTCACTCTTGCTATAAATTTTTACCTCTACTTTCTCTCCTTCTCTCTCATAAACATCACATTCTATACTACTACTGTTCCCTTTTTTGTCCATCATTTGAAATGGTAAACCATTTTAGCAAACTCACTGAACAAATAATTTCTGTTTATTGTGACAAAACTGTAGATGCCTTAACAGGAGCTAATTGGTTTAAGGTTGTATATTTTTTTGCATTGTGTGCTGTTAATTTTGACCTCCCCCTTAAAGGTGAGGTCCTGGAAGCCTTCAGGAACACAATAAGACTACAGGGTAGGAACTCTACTGCCTCAGATTCATACCATTAGAGGTGAAGACACACAAACAACACGAAAACAAACAAGGGAACAAAGCACCTCAAAGAGAGATGATCCAACAGTAGAATTAATAGAAGAAATTTCAGAGAAGGAGTTTAGAAGGTACAGAGTTAGACTGATTTTTTAAATAAAGGATTATTTTGGAGAGAAAATACTGGAAGTTAAAGATCATTTCAATAAAGAGGCAGAGATTATAAAAAGGATTCAAGCAGAAATCCTCAAAATGAAGGAAACAATAAACCAAATTAAAAATTCAATGGAAACTATCACCAACAGACTAGACCACTTAGAAACAGAACCTCAGGCAATGAAGGCAAAATTTATATTACTGAAAATAAATTGGACCACACAGAGAAGATGGTAAGAAACCATGAACAGAAATTCCATGAAATATGGGATAAGATGAAAAGACCGAATTGAAGATTTATTGGAATAGACAAAGGCATGAAGATGCAAACCAAAGGAATGCACAATCCTTTAAATGACATAGTATCAGAGAATTTCCCAAGTCTAAAGAATAAAATGAAAAATCAACTACAAGAGGCTTACAGAACCCCAAGTGTACAAAGATAGGCCCAAACCAAGGCACCTTATAATGAGAATGATTAATATACAGAATAAGGATAGAATTTTAAAGGCTATGAAAGAAAAAAAGAAATTACATGTAGGGGGAAACCAATTCAGATGTCAGCTGATTTCTCAACCCAGACCTTCAATGACAAAAGGTCCTGATATATTAAGCTCTGAAAGAAAATAGATGCCAACTGAGAATTTTATATCCAGCAAAACTAATCTCCAGATTTGAAGATGAAATAAAAAAAACCTTAAATGATAAACAAAAGTTAAAAGAATTCACCACTAGAAAGCCTGCACTAGAGAACATTCTCTGCAAAATATTAAATGAGGAAGATATGAAGAAAAACAATAAAAGCCAGAAAAGGGTAGAACTACGTTAAAGAAAAAATTAGTCAAAGGAGAATATAAGTCAGGTTAAAAACCAAAAATAAACCAAAATGAACAGGAATACATATCATATTTCTTCATGTTAATGACCTAAGCTCATCAGTCAAAAGACATAGACTGACAGATAGGATTTAAAAAAAAAAAGACTCAACAATGTTCTGTCTTCAAGAGACTCATCTCTTAGGAAAAGATATCCACAGATTGATGGTGAAAGATTAGGAAAAAAACATACCACACATATGGACTGTATAAACAAGCAGAGGTTTCCATCCTCCAGACAAAGTGGACTTCAAACCAAAGTTAGTAATAATGAATAAAGAAAGTCATTTCATACTGCTTAAGGGAATCATACATCAACAAGACATAACAATAGTAAATGTATATATCCCAAACAATGGAGCATCTGTGTACATCAAACAAACCCTTCTTAATTTCAAGAATCAAATAGACCACAACACAATAATACTGGGTGACCTCTCACCACTGGATAGATCTTCCAAACAAAAACTAAACAAAGAAACTAGAACTAAATAATATAATTAATGATTTAGACTTAATGGACATATATAGAGTATTTATTCCATCATCAAATGAATATACTTTCTTCTCAGCAGCACATGATCGTTCTCTAAAATAGACCATATGTTATGCCACAAAGCAACTCTCAGCAAGTACAAAAAAAAAAGTGGAAATACTACCCTGCATTCTATTAGGTCATAATGGAATGAAACTTGAAATCAATGATAAAATAAAAAATAGAAAATACTCCAACATCTGAAGACTAAATAGCATTAAGTTGAATGGTGAATGGATAGCAGAAGACATCAGGGAGGTGATAAAAAAAATTCTTAGTGGCAAATGAGAATACCAATACAACATATCAAAATCTCTGGGACACTATGAAGGCAGTACTAAGAGTTCATTGCACTGAGCTCATTCATTAAAAGAATAAAAAGTCAACAAATAAATGACATATCATTACATCTGAAAGTCCTAGAAAAAGAACAAATCAGTATCAAAAGTGGTAGGAGACAGAAAATAATTAAAATCAGAGCTGAAGTCAATGAAATTTAAATAAAACATACAATTAAAAATTGACAAAATGTTATATTTTTGAAAAAAATAATAAAATTTATCAACTCTTAGATACACTATGCTACACTATTGAAGAGAAAGAGAGAGAAAACCCACAAAAATAAAATTTGTGATGAAAAAGGAAATATCACAACAGACACTACTTAAATATAGAAGATAATCAGAAACTATTTTGAAAATTTATAGTCCAATAAAATAGAAAATCTCAATGACATTGACAAATTTATAGAGATATATAACCTACCCAAAATGAATCAAGAAGACATATACAATTTGAACAGATTGATTTTAAGCAATGAAATTAAAAATACCATCAATACCTATCAACCAAGAAAAGCCCAGGACCAGAGGGATTCTCAGGCTAGTTCTACAAGACATTCAAAGAGGATTAACATCAATATCCCACAAAATATTCCATGAAAGATAAAAGGAAAGAGCCCTTCCAAATTCATTCTATGAGGCTAATATCACCCTGATACCCAAACCAGACAAACATATCAAGGAAAGAAAATTTTAGACCAATATCCCTGATGAACAGACACAAAAATTCTCAATATAATTGTGGCAAATTGCATACAAAAACATATTAAAAGATAGTGCTCTGATTTAAATTATTTCCTGTCTTCTATTGCTTTTGGTGTTGATTTGTTCTTCTTTTTGTAGGGCTTTGAGAGGTAGTGTTAAGTTATTTATTTGTTGACTTTTTTATTCTTTTAATGAATGTACTCAATGCAATAAACATTGCTCTTAGTATTGCCTTTATAGTCTCCCAGAGATTTTGATATGTTGTATTGGTGTTCTCATTTACCTCTAAGAATTTTTTAGTTCATCCTTGATTTCTTCCACTATCCATTCATCATTAAATTGTTTATTATTTAGTCTCCATTTGTTACAGTAGCTTCTATTTTTTTTATTTTATCATGATTTCTTTTTTTTTTCTATTTGTCATCTTGAATCTCCTCTTCTTTTCTTCTTCTTTTGTAGTAATTTTTTTATTTGTTTTAATTAGCTACACATAATTTCATTCCATTGTGGTCTGATAGAATGCAGGGTATTATCTCTGTTTTTTTGTATTTACTAAGAGTTGCTTGTGGCATAAGATATGGTCTATTTTAGTGAAAGCAGCCATGAGAGAGAGAAGCTGAGAAGAAAGTATATTTGCATGTTGATGGAAGAAATATTATATATACATATAGTCTAAATTATTGATTGTATTATTTAATTCTATAGTCTCCTTATTTAGTTTTTGTTTGGAAGATCTGTCCAGTAGTGAGAGAGGTGTGTTAAAGTCACCCAGTATTATTGTTTTGTGGTCTATTTGATTCTTGAACTTGAGAAGGGTTTGTTTGACACACATAGATGTTCCATTGTTTGGGGTATAAATATTTATATCCCACTCCTTGGTTTATATCCAAAGGACTTAAAATCAGCATATTATAGTGACACAGCCATATCAATGTTTATAGCAGCTCAATTAACAATAGCTAGAGTATGGAACCAAGTAGTTGTACCTCAATAGATGAGTGGATAAAGGAAATGTGGCATATATACTTAATTGAATATTACTCAGCTTTAAAGAAGAGTGAAGTTATGGGATTTATCAGTAAATTGTTGGAGTTGGAGAATATCATGCTAAGTGAAATAAGCCAATCGCACAAAACCAAAGGCCAAATGTTTTCTCTAATATGTGGATGCTAATTCACAATAAGGCAGGGGGCACGAGGGAAGACTAGTGTTACCCTAGATTAGGTAGAGGGTAGTGATAGGAGGAAAGGAGGAGGGATGTGGGTATAGGAAAGATAATAGAATGAAACAGACACTATATATGATTACATGACCAATATGATTCTGCAACATGTACACTCAGAAAAATGAAATTATATCCCATCTATGTATGATATATCAAAGTGTGTAAATTCTACTGTCATGTATAACTAATTAAAACAAAAAATTAAAAAGAAAGATAATGCACCACAATCAAGTGGGGTTTCATCCTGTGATGCAAGGTTGGTTTAACATATGAAAAGTAGTAATTGGAATTCATCACATCAATAGGCTGAAAGGCAAGAATCACATGATCATCTCAATAGATGCAGAAAAAGCATTTGACAAAATACAGCACATCTTCATTTTCAAAACACTAGAAAAACTAGGGATAGCAGGAACATACCTCAACATTGTAAAAACTATCTGCTAAGCCCAAGGCCAACATCATTCTAAATGGAGACAAATTGAAAGCTTTCTACCATAAAACTGGAACAAGATAGGGATGCCCTCTTTCACCACTTCTATTCAACACAGTCCTTGAAACTATAGCCAGAGCATCATACAGAAGAAATAAATTAAAGGGATACTAATAGGAAAAGAATAGCTCAAACTATCACTATTTGTTGGCAACACGATTCTATATTTAGAAGATCCAAAAAACTCAGCCAGAAAACTTTTAGCACTAATAAGTGAACTCAGCAAAGTAGCAGGTTATAAAATCAATACCCATAAATCAAATGCATTTCTATATATGATGAATCCACTAAAAGAGAAATTAGGAAAACTACCCCATTAACAATAGCCTCAAAAAATAAAATACTTGGGAATCAATCTAATAAAAATAGATGAATGACCTCTATAATGAAAACTACAGAACACTAAAGAAAGAAATTGAAGAAGATCTGAGAAGATGAAAAGATCTCCCATGCTCTTGGATAGGAAGAATTAATATCATCAAAATGGCCTTACAAATTTAATTCAGTTTCTACTAAAATCTCAATGACATTCTTTATAGAAATAGAAAATGAAATTTTATTTGGAAAATATTTATAGAAATGAAATTTATTTGGAAAATAAGAGACCCAGAATAGCCAAAGCAATACTTAGCAAGAAGAGCAAAGCAGGAGGCATCACAATATCAAACCTTAAACTATACTACAGAGCCATAGTAACAAAAATGGCATGGTATTGGCACCAAAATAGACATGTAGACCAAGGGTATAAAATCTAAGACATAGAGACAGACCCACATAAATATGGTTATCTCATACTAGACAAAGGTGCCAAAAACATACTTTGGAGAAAAGATAGCATCTTCAACAAATGGTGCTGGGAAAACTGGAAATCTGTATGTAACAAAATAAAATTGAACCTCTGTCTCTCACTCTGCATAAAACTCAAGTCAAAGTGGATCAAAAACTTAGACACTAGAACAGAGACCATGGGCCTAATAGAAGAAAAAGTATGACCAAATATCCACCATGTTGGCTTAGGAACTGACTTCCTTAACAAGATTTCTAAACTACAAGAAATAAAATCAAGAATCAATAAATGGGATGGATTTAAACTAAAAAGCTTCTTCTCAGCAAAGGAAACAATAATGTGAAGAGAGAGCCTACAGAATGGGGGAAAATCTTTACCACATGCACTACAGATAGAGCAGCAATCTCCAGGATATATAAAGAACTAAAACTTTACACCAAAAAAAAAAAAAATAACTCAATCAATAAATGGGCTGAGAACTGAACAGACAATACACAGAAGAAGAAATACAATTAATCAACAAATATATGAAAAATATTCTTCATCTTTAACAATTAGAGAAATGCAAATCAAAACCATGATTTGATCTCACTCCAGTCAAAATGGCAATTATTAAGAATACAAGCAGCAATAAATGTTGGCAAGGATGTGGGGGAAAAGATACACTCACACATTGCTGGTGGTACTACAAATTCATGCACTATGGAGATTTCTTAGAAAACTTGGAATGGAACCACCATTTGACCCAGTTATGCACTCCTCAGTTTATACCCAAAGGACTTAAAATCAGCATACTACAGTGACACAGCCACATCAATGTTTATAACAGGAAAATTTACAATAGACAATCTGTGGAAACAAATTAGGTTCCCTTCAAAAGATGAATGTTTAAAGAAAACGAGGTACATATATACAATTAAGTATTACTCATCCTTAAAGAAGAATGAAATTATGGCATTTGCAGGTAAATGAATGGAACTAGAGAATATCAAGCTAAGGGAAATAAGCCGAATTCAAAAAATCAAAGACCAAACATTTTCTATGATAAGTGGATGCTAATCCATAATGGGGGCAGGGGATGAAGGATCTTTGGATTGTGGAGAAGGGAGTGAGGGGAGGGGAGGGACTGGTGTGGTTGTTGGAAGAATTGTGGAATGAGATGGACATTATTACCCTATATACATGTATTATTACTCTACCAGTGTGACTCTGCACCATGTTCAACCAGAGGAAGGAGAAGTTGTGCTCTATTTGTGTGCAATGTGTCAAAATGCATTGACTTTCATAAATAACTTATTAGAACAAATTAAAAAGTAGAGTGAAGAATTGAAAATATTAAACAAAATAAAATCTTTAAAATTAATCAGGGAAAAAACTTCATTACCTTGGCTTTGGTAATTATTTCGTTGGATATGACTCTAAAAATACAGGCAACAAAAGCTAAAGTAGATACATTGAACTATATAAAATGTTAAAAAATGTACAACAAATGTTACAGCTGATAGTATAATAGGCAACCAGGATAAAAGGAAAATATCTTTTATCATATCTAATAAGGGATTAATATCTAAAGTATATAAACAACTCCTACAACTGCACAACAACAAGTCAACAGCCCAGTTTTTAAAAATAAGCAAAGAACTTGAATAGAATATTTCTGCAAAGAAGATATACAAATGATCAACAAGCACATGAAAAGATGCTCAGCAGTATGCATCCTTAGGGAAAAGCAAATCAGAACTATAGTCAAATATCACCTCATACTCATTAGGATGGTTACTGTTAAAAATTAATTTGGCCAAAGATGTAGAGAAATCTGAACATTTGTGCCTGTTGGTGAGAATGAAAAATAACTGCTATGAAAAACCATATGGTAGTTCCTCAAAAGATCAAAAGCAAATTTACCATATGACTCACCAATTCTAATTATGGATATACCTGTTATGTGCTGAGTCTGTCTCCACATAATTCACATGTCGAAGTATTAAAGCCCAATATCTCAGAATATGATTTTATTTAGGGATAGAGATTTAGAGGGGAATTAAGTTAAAGTCATTGGTTTGAGCCCTAATACCTTTGACTGGTGACCCTCTCGTATGAGGAATTTAGGACATACATCTACACATAAAGAAGACCTTGTGAAGAGACAGAGAGTGGATTATCATTCATATTTTAGGGAAAGAGACCTGAGAAGTTAGCAACCCTGCCAACACCTTGATCTTGGGATGCTACTCTCCAGAAGTAAAAAAGGAATCTTTTCTAGCCACCTCATCTGTGATCTTTGTCATGGCAGCCCTAGCAAACTACTATAGCACCCAAAAAAACCGAAAGCAGATTTTTGAAGATATATTTGTACACTAATATTCATAATATTATTCACAATAAACAAAGGTGGAAGCATCAGAAAAGGTTCCATCAAAAAAATAAATGGATAAATAAAATTTGGTACATATAGACAACTGAATACAATTCCAGCTTTTAAAGGAAGGAATTCTGACACATAAGGACAACATGGTTGAATCTTGAAGATATTGTGCTAAGTAAAATAAGACCATCTCACACACACATACACACACACAAACACACACACACTGTACACTTAAAATTGTTTTTAAGTTGTGGTAACATGTACATTACATCAAATTTATTGAAATGGTATATGTGTTTTACTACAATTTAAAACACTGGTTTATCGAATGTACTGTTTCTGTTTAGCTGTTAATAGCTGCTATTTTTTCCCCAAACATCATTATGAGCAGTAATTTGGCTATAATGAGATACAAAAATTAGAGTAGCCAATAAATGGCAGGAGACCCAGTTAAATTTGTATTTCCTTAGTATAACATATATTGTAGGGCTGGGAATACAGCCCAGTTGGTAGAGTGCTTGCCTTCCATGCACAAGGCACTGGGTTCAATCCCCAGTATCCCGCCCCCCCCCCACAAAAAAATCTCAAAACATATATAATATGTGATTATACTAAAATTTATCATTTATCTGAAATTAAATTTAACTGGGCACCTTGTATTTTTGTTTGCTAAGTGTGGCAACTCTAACGAAAAATATGTGTATTTTATACTTAAATTTTACATAATTCTTTACCATAGCAGAATGTATGTTATCAAATATAGTAGGTGGCCCAGGTAATGCAGTATGTCTTCTGACTATCAGTTTTTAACTAGTTTTGTATTTACTCTCCTTTGGGACTTAAAAAAAAATACTATGCTAAAATATATCTGATCTCTTTTTCAAATAAAATTTTTTTGGTAGGGATACTATTTTTAAAATACTTTTTGTTGCTGAGACATAAAGTAATCGCTTACATGCACACATGCACACACACAACACACACACAAGCATACACATTTATATATGTGACCTAGTAAATCTGTTAAATACTGAGTCGTTTTGGAAAAGTCTGCCTCTGTTGATTGTTAATCATTGTCACCTTTCTCAATTTGTCAATTCAAAAGAAATAGTCTTCTAACAATAAGGTGACAGTGGAAAGCACGCATAACCTATGACCAAAATGCCACATTTGAATTTTGGCTTTGCTTGGGTCTTGTGTGCATGCTGTATGCATATGGACACATACTAAGTTGGTTTATGAAGGGGATAAGGATGGAAATGAGCTGCTGTAATCAGGAAGAAAAGAGGAGGAATGTAGGAAGTGTGCAAAAAATGTGTTGATTCCCACCTATAAGGAAGGGGAAAAAAGCATAGAGTAAGATATTCCTTTTGTTTTAACAGTGGAAATTAAAGTTTATATTTTTCATAATATGGATCAAAGACAAAGATGCTGTGTCTATCTATATGACTCCTATTTATGATGTAAAACTAAAACTATTGAAACCACAGTATGAATTGTTTTTGTTTTTGTTTTATGGTGCTAAGAACTGAAACTAGTGGCATTTTATTTCTTTATTTTTTATGTTGAGGCAGGATCTCACTAAATTGCTGAGCCTGGTCCCCAACTTGCAATCTTCCTGCCTCAGCCTCTGAAGTAGCTGGCATTGCTGGCCTGGCTCAAGTTTTTGTTTGTTTGTTTAATGCAACTGCATGTAGCAACAATAAACTAGATTTTTTTTCAAAGCCCATTGAAAATAATTCTAAAGTTGAATGTAATAAATGAAATAATAGTTTTGGGACCATTCAATCTTCTCATATTGGGACCTTTACATATTTTAAATATGATGAAAGCCAGGAAACTAACTCTAGCCTAAAATTAGCTTCTTAATAGTAAACAATTTAGGAAACTGTTAATTTAAATTAGACTCTAAGTAGTTTTAAAGTCAAATGAAAAATTTTGAGTGAAATTGCTTTCACAGTTAAACTGTCTACTGTCTTTTTTTTTTAGTTTTCTTGACTTCACTTTACACTGCTGGAAGCTGATCCTTTTCATGTCCACATTAAGGAAGTGCTGAAGGTCATAGCACTCAAAGCCAACAGCAGCAGGCACCCTACCAAGGTAATCTCTACAGAGGTCAAAGGTGAGAATGGCACAGAGAAGAAGCAAATCCTACCAGTCCAGTTCTAGGAATTTCACACTTTTTCACAGGGGGATTCTGTTTGATAAAAAAGAAAAGTGTTCTACTCAGAAGACAATGGAATTCCCTCCATTTCATGTAGATTTTTTTTTGGGGGGTGGGGGGTTGAGGAATAATATAATGTTTTCTGGAAAGTAGATTATTTATTTGAGGTTTCTTAGTGTGGTGAACTAAATTAGGCCCTCCAACCTTCATATGTTCATACCTGAACTCCCAATGTGACTGTATTTAGAGACAGGCCTGTAAGAAGGTGATAAAGATTAAATGAATTCATAAGGGCTGGCCTAATCCTATAGGACTGATGCTCTTATAAATTAGAAAGAAGCTGGTGTGGTGGTACATGCCTGCAATCCCAGCAACTCTGGAGGCTGAGGATGGAGGTTTACAAATTCAAAGCCAGCTTAAGCAATTTAGGGAGACCCTGTCTCAAAATAAAAAATAAAAAAGGGCTGGGGATGTGGCTCAGTAGTAAAGTGTCCATGCATTCAACCTCCCATATTGAAAAAAAAAAAAAAAAAAGAGGAGGAGGAGGAGGAGGAGGAGGAAGAGATGGAGGAATCCCAGAGCTTCCTTTTTTTTCTGTCATGTGAGGACATAGTGAGAAGGTGAACATCTGAAAAATAGGAAAAGGCACCTCACTGGAAACTGAATCCTACTGATCCTTAATTTTGAGCATACTAGCCTTTGAACTGTGAAAAATGCACGTCTGTTGTTTAAACCACCAATGCCATGATATTTTTCTATAGTAGTCTGAAACAAGACCACCCGCAAATCAAGGTATCAGTATGTTTTCTATTTTGTTTGTGGTGGCCTCCATCCTTTTGATATCTAATAAGGATTTCAACTATTCTATTTGAACCAGAAGTTCCATCATGATCATTATTTTTCTAGTTTAACAGGAGTACATGTTGTGTCAGATTCACCATGTTTGAAAGATTTTATGTTGTAATAATTCATTTACTTATTTTTAGTCAGCATTTTTTAAAATAGGAATTTAACATTTTTTTTTACTCTTTTTAACTTAAAAATCACATAAGTTTCTTCAATGTGGAATTTGAGACCGTGATGGTTAAAACTTGATTGCTACAGAATTCAAATCTCCTTCATTGTTAAAATTAGATTCTAAAGGTTTAGTTTCTGGTATTCAGTATTTCAAATGTATAATAGTTTGGCTAAGATTTTTATTTTACATTTGAAAATATTGGTTCAAGAGTATTTAAATGACTTACCCTCAGTTGTAAAATTTGTCAGTAATAAGAAAGGAGATTTTACTGACTAAGAGGCAATAAAAGAATCAATAAGAAAACACAACTTGAAAAGTGTACCCGAATCACAAATAGAGAAACAGTAAAAGATGAAATAATGATGTTCATCACAAACCACCCAAACTCTCATTCTTTTTTTAAATATTTAAACAATAGTTCTTTATTTTTAAAAAGGTTAGTTTCAATGAATACAAAGTTGCTGTGCAAATTGATTTCAAAATATTTCTATTGATAAGATTATCTCTTAGCAAAATAGCAATTATCTAGTAGCAAAAGTGTATGTTTAGATTTGAATAGCAAAATAAAATGGGATTCAGAATTGTGACCTTGTAGACCTCCTCGCCCACACCCCACTATCAGGTGGCACCTGGCAGCACTTTTACTCAAACACATGGGGCTTACACTATTTGAAAATGCCTTTTCAAGCAAAATCATAACTGTCAAAATAACCTACAGAAACTCTCATTCTTTAACCACCATCTATTTTCAATCCTCTTGGTTTTAATGAGACCTCACACAAACTGATCAAAAGTGATTCTACATAGACTTGTACATCCTATAGGTAAAGACCTTAGTTGTAGTCACTCCCTATTTTACACAGTCATACCTATCCCTACCAAGATAATTCTGTAACTTTAGCACCCAAAACACTGTGCAGACCTAGCTTCACCCCACTCCTTGGGAGGTATCCTGTGATTCTTTCTGATCTGTGGTTTCTTTTTCTGCAGCATTTAACATAATCTTGTTGAACTCAGAGTGTTCCCAGTGATTTTTGATTGATGGTAATAGAGAATGTCCAAATCAAAAATTAGAAAATATAAAATTCTTTGTACTTAATTTCAGAAAGAGTCTCCCTGCTTCTAGATTTTGTCTTGCCAGAAGTATGCAATGTTTTTCAAATCTGATTTCTGGTTAAAGTGAATCTTACCTTTGTACTTTACCTTTTATTATTTATTTCCATTTTTAAGATTGTTAAGTATGACAATTACAATGGGGGAATTTCTTGAAGGTTGTTAATTTCTGAATTCAACACTTATGGCAAAATTGTATATGATAAAATTGTATATGATAAAATGCCTTGGAATAGTTATCTTAAATTCTTGATTAAAAACCAGTGTATAGAAAAGTTATAATTGATAAAAGTGTTCTCTATGTATGCATTGTATATAAACATCTTATTATTTGATTTGTCAATAATTTGTCAATTATTATTACTTCCCTTTTTTTCAAAAGCTTTCATAGATGTATTCTTAAGTGAAATTATCAAGTGATAAAACTGTATTGTAATACTGACAAACTAGAATCTTTAAATGAATTTCAATATGAGTTTTGCTTTATTTAAATCCATAATATCTCTTAGCCAATTTTGAATTATCTATCACAAAGCCATGCAATGTGCATCATTTAAAGGTCTTTAGAAGCTACAATGCTAAATAAGTGTGTCTTCTACCATCAACTAAACAAAGGTTAGTTTTGCGGAGTTCTAAAAGTATATTTTCAAATTATCTTCAGATCACATAAAAATTAGGAATAGTTGAAACAGATATCGGATCATATCACCAGAGGGAACATTAGATTTTTCTCAGAATGTAAATGTCAGAAGAATATTTTAATATGTAATAAACTATCCAATGTAATATACAACAGTACAACAGCATGTGATCTGATGTTTGAATCTGAATATGGTACTGAATTTTTCCTATTTTGGATACTTGCAATATTATCTTGGACAGGTGATTCAAATTCTCTGTGATAACAAGCACTCATCATAGTGATAGACACCTTGCCTTCCTTCAGAGTAATTTTTTGTGAAATTCAATGGGTATAATGCAGATGCAGAGTTATTTTGTAAGTTTTAATATATTAGGAACCTATGTATAAATTCAATTAAAATTAGTTCAATGGTTGTGTCTTCAGAGATTAAATATTTCATGACTGGTGTATTATTTTTCAAGAAAATAAATATTTTGTATCATGTTTATGGCCATGTCAGATTAAACATTGCTTGGAAAGATATAGTGGAAAACATACCTCTACCATGTAGTTGCTACATCACCTAAGCAAAATCACTTAGCCTTTTTGAGCCTCAGTTTACTAATTGGAAAACTGGGAATAAAGAAAAGAAGTAGAAAAGTTGCAATCACATGAAGCTACTGGGTCTAGTAACTGAAAGGAAAAAACTATGCCTGATCCCTTCCCCTTCTTCAGTTTCCTGGTATGTCAACTTTTCCCTGTTCTGTGTCTAAACCTCCCTGTCTCTTCCCCAGGAATTGTGTCCTACCCTTCATGACAGAGCTGGAAAGCAAAATAAAAAAGCCAGTTACTTCCCTGTTCTCTAGGCAAATTCCCATTACTCTTTCTATATAATTCACCCTAGACAGAATTATTCCCTTATGACAGATTCTGTTTCACATGATAAAGAATTATCCTCAACTTCTTCTTGCTACACAAATTAAAGATATAAAAACAGAGAACATAAAGATATGGCTTAACTTTTAAAATATAATCTTCCCTAGATTTTTAATGCATGCTCCTCACCAAATGTTCTTGTTTATTATTTGGAAGATTATAAGAAACTGCAGCTATACATTTTCACAATAAAGTTGTTACAATTTTCATTCAAATGAGACTTCCTTACCACTCAATGTAATATTGACTCAGAAGTCGACCAAGAGCAATAAAACAGGGTTAGCACACATTATGTTTTCCCCTTACCTGAGAGTCCAATGAATCATCTGCATCGTTGATATGATGAATTTTCTTACTCTTCTCTTACTAGAAATCAGATGTATGATAGTCACACATGACCAAATATTCTTTGCTACAACTCAACATTTAGTATTGACCTACAAGTGGGAGAAATATTTTTTTAGGGAGATCTTGCTATGACTTGTATGAATTAACTTTGTACTTTCTTTAAAAAACTTTAATAGGAAGACTAGCAAACACTGTCTAAACAGCTTTTCTGATGTAAAAAATAGGTAAATATACCTAATTAAAGAAGAGGTAAGAAGCATAAGCACTGAGTTAACATAAAGTCAGAAAATATTTAAATATGTGATGAATTCACATTTTTGAGGCAACATAGAAAACTATGGGAGAGAAATCTCAAAATATTTTTCCCCTTATGATGGCAGAGTTCAGAAGTTGTGAATATTGAGGTTGGTGAGTTTTTTTTTTATTAGTTTTCTAATTCATATTGTCTTATTTTAAATCCTCATAAATCAATTGCAATTTTTTCAAGCCAAAAATGAAATGGAAAAAAGCTCTTAATAATTCAAAATATGGTAAATGAAACAACATATAATTGTACTGAGCCAGCAAATCAAACTCTGATTTCTCTTTTTGATTGATATTTATTCACATTTTCATGACAATTACACAATAAAACATATGTCTACTTCACATGGATTAGTTGACTTCAAGTATTTTGCAGAGATTCAGCTTTTGTTCTACTCATTTCAAGGAAAACTGCCTGAAAGTTTTAGTTGCCAATCCTTAATTCAGGCTTTTATGTCTAAGTTTCTAATTCTGAGTGTGTGTGGATTCTTTTTCCCCATTTTGGGTATTGCTGCGGATTGAATTCTGTCCCCATTCACATTTGAGGCCCTAATGTCTCATGTCATTATATTTGGAGATAGGGCCCTTAAGCAGCTATTAAGATTAAATGAGGTCAGAATTCCACAGGACTGATGTTCTCAAGAGAAGAGAAGGAAACACCAGAGCCATCTTTCTTTTCACACACACAGTGGAGAGGCCATAGGTGAACTCTTCAAGAGGACAGCCTCTACATGCCAGCAAGAAAGGCCCCAGGAGAAACCAGTGCAGATGGCCTGTTGATCTTGTATTTCTTCTAGCCTCCACACCTGAGAGAAGCAAACAAAGCCAGTGGGTCTATGGCCACCCCAGCTGACTTATACAAGGACCTCTTGAGCCTCTTTTCCTCCTCCTCCTCCTCCTCCTCCTCCTCCTCCTCCTCCTCCCCCTCCCCCTCCTCCCCACTCCTCTTGCATCCACATTCATTTTAGAACAATTCACTCACACACTTGTTTATGTTAACTTATCTCCCACATTTAGCAGCTATAATCCTACCTAGACTTTAAAGCCTTTGTCAAATATATCCCTTTTTGACCAAAATATACCAAATATGTTTTATTTCCTCCTTTCCATATATTCCCCTTCCCCCATACTTATACACTCTCCTACTTGTAACCCCATTAACATCTTTATATATGTATCTCAGTTTAGTCACAATATATTGATTTGCATATTTGCCTCATCCTCTCCATTAGATTAATTAAAACATACATTGAACTTATTAAGTGTGAGTTTACTATGTGCCACTTTATAATAATAATCTGGTGTTTTTTGCTGTTGTTAGGTAGAAGTCAAAAAATATTATTATTAGTGTTAGGGAGAAATTAGAGAAAATCAGATTACAACTTAGATTAAAAATTTATTTCTTATACTCATGAACAATAGTACCTCATCATTACCAGTGTTTTTAAAACAAGAAGTTGTAGATGGGTGTGTTTTGAGAGAAATGGTGGTATCAGATTACCTATATGTTTCTTTTCAATTACTGTGTATGGCGTTTTTGAATAAGGAAAGCATTCATGGATATTCAATTCTATTTATTTGAATTGGTTATATATCAGCAAAGGTAGCTAGAATAATCCACATGCAATTATCAGTGAGTAACATAATCCTTATGTGATTATCTGCAAATAGGAAAATATGTAACTAAACAAAGGTAAGTCACACCAAGCAATTTATATCTCACTACACTATATTGCTTTCTTTATGCTGGAGTCCTTTATGTGGAACTCACGTGAGCTCACTATTGAATTTGTAGGGATAGGAATCAATTCACTCATTTAGAAAGAAGAAGCTATGTAAAATTTTGCCCCAGTTTCTCTACTTAAAATAGTTCCCAGTAGAGAACATTTCTTTCTAATTTTTCTTCTCACTCCAGCTGCCTAAAAAATCCTTTTTTTTCCCTTGCTATCATTCTATGAATTATTCTGTGTCTGGCCTTAATATAAAATTTCATGAAACAATGGGCTATACAGATATCTCTAGGGATGTCTCTGTCTCCATAGACATACATACATTACAATGGAGATTTAGGAATGCAAAGTAAAATATTAGTAGGCTGAAAAGAATTGGCCTGGAGACAACTCTTGTGATATTTATACAAAAAAAGAATTAAGCTGGTAACTAACATAAATTTCAGTTGACCTACTTGACACCTCACTTTAAGTTATTCTTATCTTCATAACTAGTATAAAAAATTTCATAGTGGTTCATACAGCTATTTTTTTGCCCAGATAAGCTTTGCATCTTTAACAAAAATTTATTTTAATACATTTTTTTAGAGAGAGAGAGAGAGAGAGAGAGAGAGAGAGAGAGAGAGATTTTTAATATTTATTTTTTAGTTTTCGGTGGACAAAACACCTTTATTTTATTTTTATGTGGTGCTGAGGATTGAACCCAGAGCCCTGCGCATGCCAGGCGAGCACGTTACCGCTTGAGCCACATCCCCAGCCCTTAATACATTTTTATTTCAGATTATTTATTAACTATGAGTTTCTTTCCAACTAATGTAGAATTTAAGATGTTTCTCATAAAAACTTAACATTTACATCCTCCATTGAATGATTATAAATCTATGCCCTTTACTATGTAATTTGCCTCCTATGCATGCAATATACACCAAATTGGCTTTAAGCTTGGTTCTGTGACTTGCATTCACTCCCAAAGAGAGTAAAAAGGGACAGTGTACTAGTTCTGAGGAGAAGCACTAATAGTCATTGCACATGTCTATTAGTTTCTTATTCCTACTGTTACGGTGAGGAAAGCATATATAAGAAGTTTTTCCTTTAGCTTTGATTCCAGATGAGAAAAAGCAGGGAGTAACAACAGTCTCATGTCAAAAAGTTTGATTCTGACACACAGCTGAAAGTACAAACACAGGCGATCTGATCACCATCTAGTAAGAAAGAAACATACTGTTGTAAGCCTCTGAGATTTAGGACTGTTTCACTAACACAAATAATTTGAAAGTTTCACAGCCAATAACTGTATCTACCAAAGTCAGTCTTTATAAGTTTTGACAAATAATTGACCAAAATTCAAAAGATATCCAACTCCTCTGGCTTGCATTAATGAGTTAGGCACTTCAAAATAGCTTTTTTTTTTTTTTGGTTATTATTAGCACCCAAGAGACTTCAATGTCTAGGTATAGAATAGACATACTTTATTCTCTGTTATTCCACAAATCATAACTAAAACCCTGGGGATTACATGTAAAACCAACCCAGGAAGCCTCTGGAAGATAAAGGATGGACACTTAAGGTACTGAGGAATAACTATGGTGAAGACTCCAGGTTTTCTTTTTGCCTCATATATATCATTTGAATATGAAGGAACTGGCAATATGGAAATACCGATGAATACAGAAAAGGTCCGCTTTCTCTAGTCAAAGGTATGTGAAAGGACAGTCTACCAGAACAAAAACATTTTAGATAATAACCACTCTAATCTAGCTAAATACCACAGGATAAAGTCCATGTCCTATCACATGCCAAGAAAGGAGAGTAAGAGACCTAAACCTTTGTAAGGCTTTGATGAAGCAACTTGACATTTTTACTAGGAACATATAAGGGAAGTCCAAGAAGAATTTAGATTTATATCCTTGCTAAATGGTATTAAGGACACTTTGATTCCTCCCCACTAGAATGATGTCAAGAAGAGCCTAGTGGAGATTGACATTTACCATCGCCTGCCTTTATTGAGACCACTCTCAACACTGTGTCAGTAGATACCACCTGAACTCCTGGAACTCCCACCCTGGATATTCATATCCTTGGATGTTAACAGAAGTTGAATGAGGAACACAGATTTTTGACACAGTTGTCTAAGTAATGAGTCAGCATTTCTTCCCTTTCTTTCCTTGCTAGAGAAATATCAGAAAAACCTAGCTAAAACAAGACTTGAATACGATCTAGTGTTTCATAACATAGTTTCAATAGAAAAAAGTCCTGGTTTATGTAAAAAAATCACTCAGCATACCCAAACTCAGGCATATAATAAAATAAATGCTAAAACAAAGTCAATTGATATTAGCATAGAGATGACAGAAAAGATAGTTTTTTTTATTTGATAAAATTTTAACACTATTAAAAATGCGTCAGTGAGCAAGAAACACACTTTAAATAGATTAAAACAAAAAATGGGAAAAGCACAGCAAAGAAATAAATCTCAGGGAAAAAGAAAGAAAGAAAGTGAACTTTTTAGAATTGAAAAATATAATAATTGAAGTGGAAATCCCAGAGGATTAACTCAATAGATGAAAAGGGTAGACAAAATAATTAATAAATTGCAAAATTGTATACTAGAAATAACCCAGTTTGAATAACAGAAGATAAGATTGAAGAAAACAAAAGATTGGAACTTCAGAAACCTAGAAATTCACAAAAGAAGAGCATTTATATCAATGAAGTCTGCAAAAGAGAGGAGGGAGGGGCAGGCTAATAAAAGTATCCAAAAAAATAATGTCTAAAAAAATCCACACTTCAAGAAATGGCAGGACTCCGGGCAAGGTAAATTCAAAGAAATCTATGCCAAGAAAAATCAAAACTAAAAATTTAAAACAAAAGAACAGAAAAAAAACCAACAACCTTTTTTTTAAGAACCTAGAGAAAAATGTCCTAACTTATTGGAGTAAAAAATATTTTGAATGACAGATATTTTATGAGAAACCATGGAGGTCAGAAGTAAGTAGTACAATAACTTTCAAGTGTTTAAAGAAAATAACCCAACCCAGAATCCTTTACCAATGAAAATATCCTCCAGGATGGAAGGGAAAATTAATTCTCAGATGAAGAAAAACTAAGAGAATTTTTTTTTTTTTTTTTTTTTGCCAGAGGACATACCTTGAAAGAATGGCTTTAATAAAAGATGAAACCTTGAAACATCAGGAAGGGAAAAAAGAACATGGTACCCCAAAATATGGATAAATACATTAGAGTTTCCTTCTTTTGAATTTTCTAAATTGTGGTTGACAATTGAAGCAACAATTATAACACTGTCTCATAAGTTTCTAAATATATGTAAAGGACATATCAAAGACAATTATATTATAAATATGTAATGCAAAGGAACATACAAGGAAGTAAGATTTGTATACTTCACTGAAGATAGTAATATGTGACAACAGTAATCTGAGACAAGTTATGCATATCTAATATACCACTAAAACAAAATCAAAATAGGTTGGCTCAAAAACACTACAGATATATCAGCCTCTGATTCAAAAGCATTTTCAAGAAACTTAAACAAGACAGAAGAAGAAACATAGAAAATAAAAATCAAAAAATAAAATGGTAAACAAGTCCTAATGTTAACAATTACATTTAATTTAAACTATCCAATTGAACCAATTAAAAGAGATCACTAAATTTGGAAACATTATTTGATTACTTGCTTTATAGAAGAAACTCATTTCAAATATTACTGTATAGGCTAACTGAAAGTAAAATTGGGGGAAAATAATATTTGATAAAACATTTATCAAAGGAAAGCAGGAATGTCTATTTTAGTGTCAGATAAAATGATATTAAGAGAAAAAGAAATTACCAGAGACAAAGAGTGGCATTGTTTAGTGGTAAAAAGGTTAATCCAATCCACCCCAGCAAGAAGACAAAGCAGTCCTACTTGTGAGGGTTTCAAGTAATAGGCTATGAAATATGCCAAAACCTGATAATATTGAAAGAAAAATAAAAGAAATAAGATTATCATGTAGTAGAAAACTTCAACACTTTTTTAGTTACATTTTTTTAAAAATTCAACAACAATTTAAAATTCAACAACAGTGTCAGTAGCCAAAAAGTTCTAATTGACATTTATAGAACATTCACCCAATAACACCTGAAAACACATTATTTTCAAGTACCCATGGATGTATACCAAGATATGATGCAGCATTCTCAAGGCACAGATGACTTTTTTTGTAAAATTTGTTTTTGAAAAATTAGTATCATTTCTACACAATCTCTTCCAGAACAAAAGGAGAGGAGATAATACTTCCTTATTAATTTTACAAATATAGTTTTAGCCTGAGAGCAAACCAAAATGAGTACCAAAAATATAAACATCAACAACAACACCAAAAGTGGACCAATTCCTCAAAAACTAGGATACATCAACTCATCTGCTATATATTACATAAATTTAATATTCCTCTAACCTTTAAGAAAATCAAATTTATAATTTAAAAATTCCCAGCAAGGGGCTAGAGTTATGGCTCAATGGCAGAGCACTCACCTACCACATGCAAGGCTCTGGGTTCCATCCTCAGCACCACATAAAAATAAATAAATAAAATAAAGGTATTGTGTCCAACTACAATTAAAAAATAAATATTTTTAAAAAATTTCCAACAAAAATAATTTCTGGACAAAAATGCTTATATTTGGAAAAGTTAATTAAGTTGGACTATAACTTGAGCCATAAAATGAATCTTAACAAATTTTGAAAGTTTAAAATCATGTGGAGTATGTTCTATGACCACAATGGAATAACACTAAAAATCAATAATATAAAATGAAAAGGAAAATCTCAAACATTAGGAAATGAAACCACACACTTTTAAATAATCCATGAGTCAAAAAAGAAACCTTAAGTAAAAAATACATTGAAATGAATAAAAATGAAAATATAATCTATGGGTCACAGTAAATGTGTGCTGAGGCAATTTTATACCACCAAATGCATACATTAAAAGAAAACAACAATCTCAATATAATAATCTGAGCAGTTGCTTCAATAATCTAGAGAATGATAAAGAAAATAAATCAATTAAATTAAAAACAGAGAAGCAATATAAAAAAATCCATGAATCTAAGAACTTTTTTCTCTGAAAATTCAGTAAAATGGCAAACCTTTAGTAATGCCAACAGAGGAAATAGAGATGACACAAATTGAGTATCAAAAAAATGGGTTATCATTACAAATCCTACAGAGTTCTAAAGGATAATAAGGACTACAAAGACATGTACTTAGAAAAAAATGACATTTTAAACTAAATGAACCTATCCCTAAAAAAACAGAGTTTACCCCAACATTCCTTATATGGTAGTAAATAAATTTAATACCCCTATTAACTTTTGAGGAAACTGAATTTGTAAATCAAAAACTCCCATTCCCCAAAAATGGAATTACAAAGACCAGATGGTTTCACTTGGAAAAATCATTTTTGGAAGAATTAACATCACTTCTACATAATCTCTTCCAGAAAATATAAGGGAACAAACACTTCTCTATTCATTTTAGGAAGATAGTCTTAGCCTGATAGCAAATGAGAGTACTAAAAATAACGACATCAGCAAAAAGCAAAAGTAAAGTCCAACAGTTCTCTATATAGACACAAAAATCCTTAACAAAATATTAACAAGTAGAATCAAGTAGCATATAAAAACATTACACACCATGACCAAGTGTGATTTGTTTCTGTGATTCAAGTATGGTTCCATATTTGAAAAATCTATCAGTGTAATCTACCTTACTTCCAGGGTAAAGAAGAAAAATCACATGATCATATTATCCAATCTAGGGAAAACCAGTTGACAAAGTTCAATACTCTTTCATAATGAAACCTCTCAGAAGAATAGAAACAGGGAAAATTCCTCACTTGATAAAAATAAAATGGATATATTATTACTTAATGGTGAGAGACTGAATGCTTTTTCCCTTAGGAACAAGGCAAGGATGTATGCTCATATCCCTCAATCAGCACAACACTGTGCATGCTTACTAATGCAATAAGGAGAAAGAAAGAAGAAAGAAAGAAAGAAAGAAAGAAAGAAAGAAAGAAAGAAAGAAAGAAAGAAAGAAAGAAAGAAAGAGGAAAGAGAGAGAGGGAGGGAGGGAGGGAGGAAGGAAGGAAGGAGGGAAGGAAGGAAGAAAATAAAAGATTTAAAAAACAAAAGAGGGAAAAACAAAACTGACCATAATTGCAGATAACATGGTTGTCTATAGAGAAATACTAATTAATCTAAAATCGACCTTATAATACACCTTTGATTGTTATCCTATTGATCTTGTATGGTTTATTGATCTTATAGGCTTATGAGAACATGGTATGAGACTATAAACAAAATATGTGGCACTTCTAAATTTTCAATTAGT
This sequence comes from Marmota monax, assembly GCF_021218885.2. Taxonomy (NCBI): domain Eukaryota; kingdom Metazoa; phylum Chordata; class Mammalia; order Rodentia; family Sciuridae; genus Marmota; species Marmota monax. The sequence continues at coordinate 3,577,802 of NW_026693595.1, read as the reverse complement.
GCTTGCTCTATTTTTAGCATTTTCAACTCTATTTAAGGCAGGATATATAGCCTTGTAATGCTTAGATGTTATGAGCAGAGATTGTTTAGACCCCTCTACTGTTGTGGTTTATGGTAGCACCAGGGTCAGGCTTCCAGGTATGTTCTTTGGCCAAGTAAACAAAGGGTAGCAGACCTGAAAGGGCCTGTGTGTGGGTAAGGGAAGTGGGGAGATGAAGTCTGAGGGCACTTTATAGACATACTTCAAAGGCAACTTCTAAAGAAAAGAAACACCCAATGGGAAGAGGACAGAAAGGTGAGGTTCTTCTCTGGAATCTGAGCAAATTTTGTAATCCAATCTTGTTTATGAACAGCAATATATTTCACCTGCTACATCTCCTCCAGATGCTGATGAAAATGATGAGATTATAAAAACTAAAACTTTAAGAAAACTTGAAATAAAAGGGATAGACTTTGCTACTCCCACCCTTTCATTCCAAAAAAAATCTATCATTCCATGGTTTCAGACACTGATAACATGAATTTTCTTCCTTTTCTTTTATTGAAGTCATGAGGTTCTCTTGAAGTTGTATGCCTGAAAGTTGGACTGATACTCTTTCTTTCAGACAAGAATTATAGTGGGCCCAAAGTGTACTGCATTAAAAAAAATAAATCTTTGCCTGTAACATGGCTAGATGGTTTTATATCAAACTATTCTGCTGAATATGGAATGCCCATGTTTTTCTTTACTGCACACTTGCATCCATACAGGAAACTAGATCCTTGGTGTAATTTGGATATATTTATAAACCATACTTTAAATCCTTACTGTAATTCACATGCCTGTGGACTTAGTGTAAGTCCAAGAAAAAAATTATTTCATATAATACAACAGTTATCAAGTCAAATAAAAATATGTCTGTGTTAGATAAAGTTCAATGCAATTGGAAAAGGATATCTTTTTAACAGAAATTCCATTAGCACATCTTTAAAAATCCTCTTCATGAAGATAACTTCATGAGGATTAGAATTTCCTAGAAATTTCAGAAAGCAACAGAATTATTTAGCAGAATTGAGATAATGTCGAACTTTACATGTGACACAGAGTTCGTGTAACAATGGTAGTATTGCATGACCATTTCATCCTTCACAACCCACCCAAGATCAGAGAAACATGAATCATTTTTGACAGAGCATCAAGCCTTTTTATTTTCTGCAATGACTTCCTCATGTGCACATAAGAAATACTGTTTGAAGAAAATAGATATCCAGATAATGAAACTGGGGTTTAAAACTGCATGATATATAACTGACATTGACTTAAAGGAACCAGGTATCTATAGCATGCATCCTGAAAATGAGAAAGCACATTTCCTAAAACAATTTGCGAAAGTTTAAAATGACTAATTTTATCAGACTTTTGTCCATTTTAAACTCTAAATATAAACCAAATGAGAAAATACTAAGATTTAAGGTTTGTGTTTTCTGAGCAAATTCTGATTTTTGAAGAAAATTTATGAACTGGTTAAGTGAATGAATTGACATGCTGCTTTCCAACTGGAATATAAAGCCACCAATTTTATTTTTGGAATGTTTCCTGTTTACTTTTGTTGATGTATTTTCCCCACAATTATGTACAGTATGCAAAAGTGGAAATCATTAAACTATGAGAAGTCTAAAAGTTATTAGAAATGAATAATCAGAATTAAATAGCTGTGTTATACAGGGCAGTTACTCCTTTAAGAAAGGTTTCGACCCTGAATAGAATGTATAGAATTCAAACTGAATTCTATTCAGTGAGGAGCAGTTTAATAGTGTTTCAGTCTATTTATTTACTGACTTTTGGGGATTTTAGTGTCATTTTAAACAATTTCTATCTTTTTCTAGAATTTCCCTCACCATCTGATAAATGTTTTCAAAAGTCATTTCTGTGTCAGTGACATTAAATTATTTTTATCCCAGTGTTTAATGTGGAGTTTTGTATAGAACTTAAATTGTTTTCTGACCTAAAACAAATTGGACCACCACTCCAGCATTGACTTATTTTTCAGAGCTTCAAGCAAAAAGTTTGCATCTGTTACCCTTAAAGTCTGTAATTAGTAGTTGAACCACACAAAGAATCAACATGATGTCATGTCTAGACAACATGTAAATTAATATGAAAGCAATTGACTTACAAACTCTATACTAATAGAAATTAATCTGAATTAAGTTTAATCTCCAGTTATTAACTGATTAAGTGTGCCATTGGTAGCTACAGAGTGGTGATTTCCATCTGTGATTTTTAGGGACATAGTTAAAACACGTACCACATACAGTGATGCTCCATGTCTGTTCCCTGCACCGAAGAGCTAGGGAAGCAAAACTGAAATACACAATTTAAAAACATGTAGGAAGCTCTTCTTAAGTGTCATAATTAACTTTTGGCAAAGGGGATGTTTCAGGCATGTTGACTCTGGCTGTGGCTGGCACACCATCCCTCTTAGAAAGTGTGTTCATCTGTTCAGAGGGAGAACTTGCTCTTGCTTTGAGCAAACATGAGATCAAAATTGCCAATATGTTCTTTCTTTTTAGTAGGATTATTACAATTTAATGTGGACAGTAAAATACATTGTTATTGGATATTCCATTCCTGCAAAAGATGCTTAGGCTTTAGGCTAACAGTACTTTCAAGACTTTAGAGCAAATCAACAGGTGAGTGCTCTCAAACCAGAGTAGGTTACTATCTCACTGTTTCACCTGTACTGGGAGTGCTAGAGAAATGTTATATTTGTCCCATTCACTAAAATATATTTATTTGTTTAATTATAGCTTCCCCCATGTTTGATTGTTTGCTTACCATCGTTCGATTTGTTTTGATTTGTTTTTAGAAATGTCTTTTTTTTGGAGGAATGTTTGTTCAAGTAAAATTAGCTATGCCACTATATAGTGCTAAAATCTCACCATGGATATATTCAGAATACTCAGAAATGTCGGTTGTTCATTTTACTTCCAATAGCCAGTTCCCCTAATTATATGAATAATATCTTTCAGATCATTTGAAATCAAGAACTATTGTATCAAATTATGAAAAATATTTCACTTTTTGTTCTGGTGGTCATGTTAATGTAGTTTGCCTGAAAACTCTATAGCTTATGTTAGAACAAAATTAAAGAGTGTTTTATGATCACAATATACATAGGTTTGATAATTAAAAAGCAACTATGTGATATCAAAATGAGGGTCATTGTATTTATATGGTCTCTTTTATAGACATCCTACTCATTGTCATAATAACTGAGGCTGTCATGACCATGGTCTGTGCCTCACATGAAGCCCTAAACAATTCTGACAGGCTGCAGCTCATTAAGGGACAGTCATTTTGTTGAAATGTCTATCAGCTCTCAGGGATGCACCAAGATGAATAGGCCCAAAACAATAGGCCCATTTGTTAAAGCAGTAGCTTCTCTAATACATGATGAGACAATCAAGCCAAGCTGCCTTCGGCACAAAGACATAATTAATCAAATGGACAAATGGTTCAAAAATTGCTCTAGTATATTCTGTAGTGGACAGAGGTTTCCATGGAAACATTGGCATTTGCATCACAGTTAATGACCATTCTGTACAATGAAGTCTCCCCTTCATAGACACTTCTTTCCTCTGCACCTCTTCTCTCCACTCCTCCAACCATTAAAAAGCACAACCTGGAGAAAAAAACAAACAAAACAGGGAGAAGGGTGAAATATAAAGAAGAACCTTGTGCATCTGTATGCCATATCAGAAAAACTAATGGTTCTTTTTAAGCTTTTATGAAGCTAATTATGAATTTTCCTTATGTTTTCAATACTTAGAAAAATATATGTAGAAAACAAGCCTTCATTGACTTTTAGTTATACATAAAATGGTGACTTCAAGTAAGTAGTTATAGATATAGCTTAGATTATTATAATAATTTAAAATATATATGAAAAAATTAATGGCATCCTGTCTAAAATCTAAAGTGAAAATTTACTAAAGTCCTATAAACAATGGAGACTTTAAATTTAACTCAGTGTCTGGGGAAGGATCTGTAAATATTAAGCATGGTCACTTTTTACCTTGTGTCCCGAAGCATCATACCCCTACTATGACACCTAATAAAGCATAGCCCCCATAGGTAACTGAACCTCTACTACTTTGAAAGTACTTTTGTTACTATGTAATAATATGTAAGGTTTTAATCATGATCTCCACATTTTCCTGAAAAGTAGCTTATCAAAGTATTCTTTGTAAATCACAAAGTGGACCCTTTCTCAGAGATGTCCTGACAAATGCTATATTCTCGTTTCTTGATAGCTTAAGAACCACAAAAAGAGTTTGTTGCTTACTTTGAGGGTCTGTATAGTATTTGAAACAAAGAGTTTTACTTATTTTTTTTTTTTTTGAAAACACATTGAAGATTAGATTATTGAATTATTATTTGGGTTTCCTTCTCTGTTTTTATCTCTTCCCATTTTCTTTAAAATTCTTTTATGCACCTATATGGGAAGCTGGATGGCTTGGTATGCTTCTTTTAAGACAGCTAGCTTCCCTTTGGGGTATTTAAGTCTTTATTTTAAATGCCTATGTCAATGGAGCCTTTTGCATATGGGAAGTTAGTGGTGCATGGAATGAGATATTTTGGTTTCGAGTAAGAGTTGGAGACAAAAGCAGCAAGGGAGCTGAAGATATTTTCCAAGACAGGAAATGAGCGAGAGGGCCACTAATCATGTACAAATGAATGACCCAGATCACTATCATGAGCCACACACAAAGAATATCTCGATCTATCTATTTACTTATTTATTTTTATTTGTTCTAATTAGTTATACATGACAGAATGAATTTTGATTTGTTGTACACAAATGGAGCACAACTTTTCATTTCTCTGGTTGTACATGATGTAGAGTCATATCATCACAAAGAACATTTCTCTAGACTGAGAAGATTGACTAATGGATGCACTTCAGGATGTAAGAGCTGAGGCTCTCAGTCAGGCAACTGTTCTTCACCTGTGTTCATCTTGGGAGTTGGCTTTGAAAAAGCTATAAAGGTTGAACTATGAGTATGTCTGTATTTACCAAGATGAACGAAAGACCGTGGACTACTACATCATTTTTCTGCATCAAATAGGTGTCTCATTTTCTTGACTTAAAATTTTTAAAAATTATATTTCTGCTGCACCTGGTATGTAGAGTAAAATTTATCATTGTTCTCAAGTTTTGATTTTAGAGCAGAAAGAATGAGAACACCCTTATTTTTATTACCTAAGGTAAATGGAAGAACAAAGGCACTTTTAGTAAAATTTATATTAAAGTATAATATGCATAAAAATGCAAAATGCATAAATATAAACCCTAAACAACAACCAGTTCACAATGCAGAAAGTTACCAGCATTTCAGAAGTTCTCTAATTTATTATTACCAATCATTCTTTTGCTAAGGATAAGTACTGTCTACTCTTCTAATCCTGCAGTTTATTTTTCACCATTTTTTAAGTTGTGATACTATTCTAAATATACATTTAAGGTGGATTAATTAAATATAAAATTTAAAATAATAATAATGAATAAATAAAAGGAACAAAAACAAGTTAGGAAGGTTATTTAACACCAAATGGGATAGTTTCTGTTTATTAAGCAACTTGGTATAAGTATGTGCCTAGTTTGCTTACAAAAAGCAGTGGCCTGATTCACTTTATCCCATGGGGCAAAACTGCTGCTAAATGGATTCATCTTTCAATAATACTGTCATTTATTTGAAGAAGATACAGTCTCTTTGGGAGAAAAAAAATTCCTCAGTTGTAGGAGTAATGATAACATCATGATGCTATTAGAAAATTAATAAAATAACACATATTACGAAAGCACTTTAGAAACTTTAAGAGACTCAAAGTGAGGCTCTGGGGAAATTGGTACTCTATTATATTGTTGATAGGAGTGAATAATGATTCTACCATTGTGCAAGGGAAGGTGGAAGCATCCACCATAATTATGGCTATATTTCCTTTTTGATTCAGCAGTCCTAATTCTGGAGATATGCCCCACAGAAACATTTGCTTCTGAATGATATGACTTATATGTAATGTACAAATATTCAGAGAAGTTTATTTGCGTTAACCACAAATTAGAGGACTCATGTAAGAGTACAAACATACAGGAATGCTTGAGTAAAATATAATATATCCACAAGTGTAATCCTATGCAATTTTGAGAATTAATGTTAAGAGACCTCAATAAAAACTATCTAGAATGTATTTTTTTGGGGGGATAATCATAATTTTTTTTAGTTTTTTTTAAGTTCTAATTTGTTATATATGACAGCAGAATGCCTCTAGAATGTATTTTAAGTGAACAAATCAATTTGTAGAATAATGTAGATAGCATACTACAGACATGTAAGAAAGGAGATAAAATATGACCATATATAAACATTTCTTTGTATTTTTATAAAGAGTCCACCAGAAAAATTAACATGAAGCTTTTCAATATACAAGAATGAAGGTGGAATAGAATTGATGAAAATAGTTCGGATAGCATTTTCAGGCTGTACTATACAAAATATTTTTGTTATACTTTATGCTTACAAAGGAGTTGAGAAATTAATCACAGGGTCCCACACAGCCTTCCAAGGCTTAATGTCTTACACAACCATAAATTTGACATTGGTAAATAATGTTAATTAAACTACAGTTTTATTCAAATAACAACCATTTTTCCATTGATGTGTATTTTATGTTTTAGAATTCAATCAAGGATTGCTTTGCATTTATGTGTTAGGGTTCGTTATTGTCTTCTGATCTGTGACTGTTCCTCATATTCTCCCTGATTTTATAATTATGACATTTTTGAAGAATATCAGTCAGGTATATTGAAGAATGTTCTGCAGTTTGGGATTTTCTTTTGTTTTCTCACTATTAGCTAAAGGACATCCATTTTGGAGGGGTCACTGGTGACAATGTGCCTTCTTGGTACATCATAGTAGGGGAATATGATGATGATGTTTCTCAATACTGGTGATCTAATCTTCACCACCAAGTTAAGGTAGTGTCTAAAGGTTGTACACTGTAAAGTTATTATTTTCTCTTTGTAAATACTACGTATTTTAGGGAAGAAAACCAGAGACTAAATTATGTAAAATCTGTTTCTTTTTAAACTTTGCTCACAAATTCTAGCGTGTATCAAGTAATCATGACCATAGCAATTACTACCATTGTGTTCTACTGGTGAGTTTTTATTTATTCATTTGGAAATGGAATGATGAAGCCCATTATTACATAAAATTGTAATGAACAAAAAAAAACACAAAATACATTAAAACATGCTAATTGTAAGAAAATAGGTAAATCAGAATAAAATTATTAATTTAAATTCTTTTATTAGAAGGAGTTGTTTCTTCTCTATCTTTATTTGTATAATCTTATCTCAGTAAGGACTCATTGGTTCTATTTTACTTCCTCTCTTATCACATCATTTATATTTATTTTTTTGAAAGATACTAAAAGGGATTTTCCTAGTGTTTATAATACTCACTTAAATATTATAAAAGTATATTTTCAAATATGATTTACTACTTTATTTGTATACAAGTACTTTGTAACTTAAGATCCAAATTCTTCTTTTCTCTCCCTCTTTACATTCTTGTTTATTTATTTTTTACTTATTCATATATTATAAATATTCCAAAATGTTATTATTATTTTACCAATCAGATAGCCATCTCTCAGATCAATTAAATAAGATAAACAGAAGAATTTATGTTATCTTCATGTCTTCCTCCTTTGATGTGCTCCTTTATATAGATTTAAGTGTCTAATCAATATAATTTTTCTTTTGCTTAAAGGACTTTCATTATTTTTAACAGAGCAGATCTAATGATTGGAAATTCTCTGTTTTTTGTCTGAAAAAGTCTTTATTACTTAATTTTTTTAAAATAATTTTACTATATATAGAATTGAGGTTGTAGTCAGGGTCACAGTCTTCTTCTAGTTCTATATCTATTTCATTTCACTCCCATCTTGCTTATGTGATTTTTTCATGAGAATTCTGATATAATTCCTATGCCTCTGTGTGGCAAGTGATTGCCAATCTTGTGTTCCCTGAAGAAGTTTTTATTCTTCGTTTTGTGTACTTGAATATGGAGTGTCTATGTGTGTGGTGTTTGGGTATTTATCCAGCTATGGTTCTCCAAGAATTCTGTCTCTGTGGTTTCGTGTCTGTCCTTAATTTGGGAATATATCAACCATTATTTCCGCAAATATTTTTTCCACTCTATTCTTTCTTCTTTTTTTCTGATATTCCAATTGCATGTATATTGCAGCTTCTAATATTGTCTCAGTTTGGGGATATTTTACTCTATTCTTTAATTTTCTTCTCTTTATATTTCATTTTTGAAAAGTTTCTATTTACCTGTGTTCAAGCGTAATGATTCTTTCCTTAGGCATCAAAGGCAATCTTTATTTTTTGACATTTCGTTTTTAATTTCTGGTTTTCCCTTTTGATGACATTCTTTCCTCCTTAAGTTATATGGGAAGACAGCTTCCTTGCATGATGCTGACAGAAGCCCCTGAGTTGTGGTTTTCTTCCTTCAATTCCCAAGACACAAGCCAGGAAATTGCTGTTCTCCCACAGAGCTTCAGTCTCTACAGGTGGGAGACAGTCCCTAGCCAGGTAAATAAAGCTCTCTTTTGTTTGAATTTGGACTTAAGAGTGTTTTCTGAGGTGCCTCCTCAGAACAGTATCAACTCCCATTTCTTTCCCCCAGTTTTACTCAGGGGAGATTTTCCCCCAATCTAGCAACATTCTCAGTAGGCTGATTCCTCCAGTATTTGTGTTTCCCAGAGACTTTAGCTTCTCTTTCCAGGGCACATTCACTTTATACTGTGAGCTCCCAATGAACCCTTCTTATTGTCCAGAGCATTCTGCCCTGGTAGGGCACTGCTGGTAGCTTGTGTTTCCTTCAGGTTCTGATCTTGAATTTTTGGACCAGATGGCCGCCCTGTAACCTCAGCAGTCCAATGGGTTCAAGAAGAACTCACATGGATTTTGAACCATGAAAATGTTGTACCTATTCGCACAGTTTAAAAAGAAAGAAATCTAGGACAAACTGGTACCTACTAAAAACTCTTGCATGTGAAAAGCAATCTGTTCAAAAGATATATTAATAATGTCTTATTAGTTTATGTGGCTTTTTTGTTTAACAATCTTGGAAAAGCTAATACTAAAATTCCTCAAGCCTGAACTTAAACTCTAAAAAACCTCCTTTCAGCTAAAAATAAAAAGAATAATCAGCAGAGTGCATTTTCAGATTAAAAGAGATGTGATGATATAATTGTTTCCATGTGCTAATGGAATTTTATGATGCCCTTTGCTTTCAAGGTTTGAATTAAGCTGCACTTCTATCCTGAAACTTCATTTTTATTTATGACATACTTACGCATTAATAGCCTTCCTACCTTTGGTGCTATTCTTATTCGTCTGGCCATATAAATTGTTCTTCTTATTTTTTTGATTTTTATTACTTGGAAGATTCTTTCATTGAACTTGTAACTATTTTATTTATAACAAATTTGCTTTCCTACTAAAATTTATTCTTATCTATATAATTCACATGCACATGTAGGCATTTTTATTGAAACCAATTCATATGTATGTATATATAATCATTATATCTGTATAATATATTGCATATTTTTCCTGCTTGTGATACATTTTAGCCACTCTGAAATTGTCATATATATGACATATATGTGTGTGTGTATACGTGTATGTATGTGTGTGTGTATGCTTCTACATCCTTTAATAAAATTTATCATGTGTATAGAAAGCTTCATTGTAAATATGGGAATTTGGCAAATTCTTTTGTTTTACAAATGAAATTTATAAGTAAACAAAACTAGAAGTAAAGGAAGTGCTTTGTTCCACATTTACTCATTACATTGTTTGAGATCTAAAATTAGAATGTAAATATTTTGATGATAGACATTTCTGCAGCTTTTCTTTGGACAGGAACCAAATAATGTGTACCTAGAAAGGCATCTTCTAGTCATTTATACCTCTCACATATTTCAGAATAGAAAAAAAAAATATTCTAGCACTTGCAGTATTCAGGATACCAGCCAGTTACTTACAGAAACACATAAAACACATGGGATATAATAATAAGCATTCCCGACCTGCCAAGCTCTTGCAATCAAGTGGACAATATTCACAATAGCAGTACTAAAGACACCTGTTTGTGATTCCTGATGATTTTCTTACTCCTCAAATTTAACTCTATTGATTAGAATGCTTAAGTTAATAAACTTTTCAAAGAACAGGGATGAAAAATTGACCCTATTAAATCATTATTGACTGATTAAATTGACTCATTAAATAAAATTTTAGGCAGAATAAATTTATTTATTTAAGCAAATAAAATGTTTACTTCTATTATCTCTGCTAACATTGTAAATAGGATGAAATAAAGGCATATGTCAGTGCTAAATGTATAATTTTGTGAATCTAAACATTCCCTCTGTTGTATATTTCAAGGATAATATACAGACAAACATTGAATATTTTTAAGTGATCTTTATTTTCACAAATGTAAACTGTTGGCAAAAAGGGACATGAGACATGAGTCTTAATTTTAGAGCTTGTAACTGCTTTTGAGTTATCATACACTTTTCCTTGTATAAAATCTTATATTTAATTTAATACAACGTATCTGTATCTTTATTTTGAAAAACTCAGAGGTTAAAAAATAAAAAGATAACATACAAGTTTCAAGTGGAAGGGTGGAAAATGGAAACAGTCAATGCAAATCTTTACTATGAACTTGGACATGTCTTTACGACATACAAACCCCCAAGATAGACTGGATCAAATCTGGGTATAATGTGCTGAATTTTGGTTGCAGAAATAAGGGGTAAAATATTTGTCTCCATGGGGACAGATCCATTACTGCACTTTTCAAAATGTCAAGGGTACATTTGGAAAGTAGTAGTAATTTTCTCCAATTTATAAAGATAATTCCCTGTTTGTACCTCACACATAAAAAATCTGTGACTTAATGAAAATTTGTCTTCACAGTATCAGGATCATCATCCCAACTTAATATGTTTTAGAATATAGTGTGGGGGGATGGGAGGGTGTAGAGAGAGATTCCAAGGAGGCAAAAAACCAGTGCTTTTAATGACTTAGTAACATCTTGTCACTTTGACCACTTACTCACTTTTTCAGGTTACAAGTTGTTTTAGAAACATTGTCAAATAAGAAAAATCCTAGTATATTTCCATATATTTGCTTGTGATATTTCAGGAAACATGTGTTTCATTTTCTGTGTAAAATATTCACAGCAGACTACCTATACTGTTTGATTTTTATAGACAAAATATGTTCATTAGTTTGTATTTCATAAGCTTTCAGTAAACTCTGATGACACTTAATAATGGAAGTAGAACTAAACATTGTAATATACCTATAAAAACTATTAAACCACCAAACTTTATTATGGTACTAATGTGAAAATATCAGAACCTATTTGGGAGGTAGATAATGTGAGCTGAAATGATAAATGCACAATAAAATACTCCTGTATGAGTAAACTTAATTTCAACTTATTAAAAACCTTAACAAATAATTTTAAAAGTTGGTCCATGGAAGGAATGGCTAGTAGATGACCAGTTGTCAAAGCTCAATAGCTATAAGCATTTTAATTGAAATATTTGTCACTCTTCTAGGAATCAAGAATACATATGGACAAAGTTTAGGTCATTTTGTAGATGTCAGTCTGGTGTTCTCCTCATTAGGCAATTCTTTACAATCCATAAAACATTTGTGTGCGAAAGTAGCACCTCAAATGACCTTATCTTACAGAAATTAAAGTGTATCTTTATGAAGAAAAACAGCATAGAATCTCATGAAGAAATATTTAGATTCAATTAAATATTATAATATCCTTGTATATATCAAACCCATGCATTTTCATATGGATAGTATTATGCAATCTTCACAGTAACCTTATGGAATAGCTATTCTGTTTTTAAAAGGAGATGAGGCTTCAGAGACTAAGGGACCAATTCAAAATCACTTGGCTAGTTGATGAGAGATCAGAACTTTAAATGAAGCTCTTCTACCCCAGATCTAGTGCTGTTCACACCACCTATTTTGACTCAGCAAATTAGTTTTGCTTCATTTACACATCCCAAGAAATATTTTGTTCATTCCATATTTGCTGAGTATGTCACATATTTTAAGCTCTGTATTACTAGTTTCTAATTTTGAAAAAGTTTGTCATTTTTTTTTCTCTTACAATGTGCTCTTTTCATCCAACTTAAGAAATCTTTGCCCAACAGAAAGTAAGTTTCTTGTATTTTCTTTTAAATTTTACAAATTTGTTCTTTACATTTAGGTCTCTGATCCAATTGAGTAAATTTTTGTGCATGATATGCAGTAAGATTGAAGTGAGTTTTGTTATTTGTATGTGGCTATCCATAATGTCAGCACAATTCGTTGAAAAGATTATCTTTACCCAATCGAGTTACCTTGGCAACTGTGTGAAACGTAGATTGGCTCTGTGCACGCGGTTTTATTTCGGAACTCTATTCTCCTCCATTCACTTATATGTCTATCTTAGTGCCAAGGCTATGCTCGCCATGATTCTTGACCTTTATAGTAAATCTTGAAATCAAGTCATGAAATCCTACACACTTCCTCTTCTATTTCAAACTTATATTTGCTAGTCTAAGTTATTTGCATTTTCACATGTATTTAGAAGTTTCTTTTTAGTTTCTACAAAATGTCTTCAAGGAATTTCATCGAGATTGATTTAATCGATTGGGCACAGTGGTACCCGCCTGTAATCCCAGCGGCTTGGGAGACTGAGGCAGGAGGATAGCAAGTTCAAAGCAAGCCTCAGCAAGTTGGTGAGGCCCTAAGTAACTCAGTGAGACCCTGTCTCTAAATAAATTATTAAAAAGGGCTGGGAATGTGGCTCAGTAGCTAAGCACCTTTGGATTCAATCCTAGTACTTAAAAAAAAAAAAAGATTGATTTAATCTGTAGAATTTGGGGATGAGGTATATTTTAACTTTGATTCCCATAATTCATTTTAAACTGCTTTTTAAGCTTTGCTAAGACAAGTCTGAAAGAGTATTTACTCTGGGCTAGGTCAGTGGTGCTCCTAAGCCTTTGTGTGCCTCTCTTGAATATTTATGTTACCTGTCCAGATTTCTCTGCTTTGAGTGATTGACACTCAACTGACACCAAATCTGTGTGATTTCTGAATTTTATGTTGATTTGAGCTCCCAAAAGTTTCTTTCTGCCTAGCCTGATGCAGTTCAATCCTATGTATGCACAGTAAAGTATGCAACCAAAAACCTGAAAATAGCCCAGTTCTAACTGTTGGTGCTCATCCTCTGCCTAATCCCATTCTTGCATAATACTGATGGTTAGGTATTCTCAACTATTTCTGTTTTCTGACTCCATTGAGACAACTCACTATTCTTCTTGTTTTTTCTTCCCAGTGTCATAATCTAGGAAGTGCTTCTGGACGGAAAACCCAGGTAACTATAGCTCTAACCTTGTTTTCTTGCCTCAGGTATCACAGTGCTGAGGCTGCTCATTTTCCAATTAATGGGGAGCCTGGGCAGGGCAACAGGAGAAGGGACTCTTTCATTTAGGTTGCCTATTTTTCAATTTTATTATTATAGCATGAGGGAATGTCTGGTACCAGTTTATCCAAAACAACCAGAATTTGAACCTATAAATTTTAAAATATTTTTTGTTTTGCTTTGTACATACCATCATACACACAAACATCGATTTCCATGGTGCCTTTAAAACAACATGTATGGGCTGGGGATATAGCTCAGTTGGTAGAGTGCTTGCCTTGCATACACAAGGCCCTGGGTTCAATCCCCAGTACCACAGCAAAAACATGTGCATGTAGAATACTTTTTCTCATCTGCTCTGTTTTTTTCTTTTTTCTTTTTCTGAAATAGAACTTTTAATTTCTTTATTCCATAGCATACCTCATCATTCTGTTATAGTGATTAGTGCTTGGCTCTCTGACAACAACACATCTCATTAAAAAACATCCCAAATGATTAATTTTCACCTATGTCACAGTCCAGTGTAAGCCAGGTAGGTGCTACTTGGTGACTTTTCTTTGGAGACTCAGGTATCCAGGATTTTTTTAATCCTGTGATGTGACTGAATTCATAAGAAAAGAAAAAGAAGCAGGGTAATCACACATAAGACATATAAATAAAATGCAAAAGTGTTGTGCTTGGTTCCAACTCATTTCATTGTGCAAACTCAGGCCTCCATTGCAAGGTGCCTCATGAGATCTAGAAGACACTTTTTGTTTGCATGCAGTAGGAGGAAATGTCTGTGATGAATGAGTCAGTCCTTATCTCAAAGATAAATTCATGAAAGTTTACTTCATCATTTTATATCATTCTTCCCTGTATTCTCTGATTTCTAGGCCCATTCCCAGACCACCATCATAATTGTTTATTCTGCTATATTTCTTTTGATGAATTTTATTGAGAAAAATTTAAATATATATATATATATATATATATATATATATATATATACACATATATATTTATTTGTACATACATACATATATACATACATATACACATACATATTTAACATATAGTATGCTCAAGATTTTTTTGCACAATAATTTATTTTAACACTTATTTTTTGTAGTTCTGTTATTTAAATAGTACCAAAGACTTTTAAACATTTTAATTCTAATATCATGACCTGAGATTCTCAGTGAGTATTATTTATAAAGTAAAATATGAACACTCAGTAGGAAAAGAAAAAAAAGTAAGACATTAAAACATTAAAGAAAAAAATAAAACAACATATGCAAAATTTCCAAAAAAGAAAAAAGGCATAAAGCTTCCAACCATAACAAGATGCATGGCCACTGATCTGTTTTATCTCAACTTAGCTATAGGAAAATATATTAGCAACTATCACTGTTACATTGTACTCTCTAGGACCCCAAAATATGTTATTTTATTTCATTTAAATCTTTTCCCCAAATTATTCTATAAAAATATATGATTTATGGCCAGAGACCAGTATTTTATGTTAGAAATTGCTTATAGAATTTGTATTCTAAACACCTAAAGTTATGTTCTGACAATAATTCAAGAAATACTTGTGAACAGCATTTAAGGATTATTTGCATTTAGTTTTGTGAAATGTCTTTCTATATACTTCCTCAGGCAATAATAGGTGCACATATATACCTCAAAGATTTATAGTCCCATATAATAGCAATATAAAATTCTCATGCCAAGTGAACACAAAAGCTTGAAAATAGTCTAGTAACAAGAAGTTGTTTGAATCAAATAAAACTTCAAATTTTCATAAATTTCCAATTGGTCACTTAGCAAACTGTTTTGTTTTTTTAGATTGACTAATGATCTTAGAAGGTATATGAACACTATTCTCCAAAAAGATAGACATAATGAATAAAAGAAAAAGAAATATGATTGGTTGGATGATATTTGTGAATCCTGAGCTCAAAACTTGGCAAACAATCTAGAGAAAATGTTCCAGATGTGGACTTCCTGAGGAGCCAGGAAAGAAAGTAAAACAGAAAAGCAATTGGAAGAGGTGAACTGTCCCAAACTCTATCTCACCCACGATGTCTTTAAATATGAAGTCTTTATTGGGTCATGACTTGCCTCTTCTGTGCCTAGTGTTTTTAAAGATCATAATCATAAAAAAGGATTGAACTTTGTAAAATGCTTTTGAGACAGCTATCAACACACTTAAAACATTTTTCTTTAGTGCAGTCACACATTGCCTGATATTCCAATGATAATTGATTCTTGAAGGTTTGTGTTAAATTCTTTTTTAGCATAGTGTATTGTTGTCTTGCATTTTACATAGTAAATGTACCACTCTATTTATATTAGTTTACTAATCTTACTTTTTACTTGTTTCAATGTCTGCAGGCTACCTCTACACCATTGGTTGAAATTCATTTTCTAGGATACCTTGATAATTTTTCATAATCACGTGGGGTATAAATGAATATACATTTAGTGTATGAGATATAAACAGAGAAGCAATGTACTTTCCTTGCCATATGAATGTCAGTACTTGTACATTCATAGAAGAGGCTACTATCACTATATTTGACCATGAGACTCTACCACACTTTGGGACATGCTTCCTTGTGCCATTGATGGGACTGATGAATCTGTACCACACACGAAAGGCAAGAGGGCATAAAGTAAAGCAGATGAACATCAACATAAAAGTAATTGATCTTCAAGATTAATTTGACCATCAGGAAGAAATCTGGATTCAGTTTAATGGAGGTAGACATTGGCTGACAATGTCTACCTGCCAGTTCTCTTTTGATATATACAAAGGAGTTTAATGTAATTTCTAGTTCATATTTGATTTCTAAAGCTATATATTAAGATGGTAAATAATCAGGATAGCTTGCAAAATAAAAAGTAGCTTAGGTACCTACAAATGTTTTATATTTTTATACCCATTTATTTCCATTGAAGGCTCTAAGTTTTTATTTTGGTACATGAAGAGGCATAGACTAAGTCTTGGGAACATGAGTTGTAATGGTACAGATTGTAGAATTATTATTAAGTAAATTATAGGGGAATAAACTTAATTGAAAGCGGGTGCAGTTGTGCATGCCTTTAATTCCAGTTATTTAGGAAGCTGGGGTGGGAGAATCACTAAAGTTTGAGGCCAGCCTGGCAACTTAATGAGACTCTGTCTTAAAAAAATTTAAAAAATGAAAATAAATTTAATTGAGAGTATCTTCTGGCCTTTTACTGTTCAGGGACCCAACTCTCAGTCTGGAGTCCTATGTGCTAAGATATCCAGAGCAAAAAGTCAAATAATTTTGGTGATTGTGTTATTTATCTATTTCAAAAATCAGAGAAATACTCTCTATCTGTAATTTTAATATGGATTAAAATTCTGGTCTGAGAGTGAAGTAAATGATTGATCCATGTGACTCAAGAGTAATATTGTATATATGTCAATTTTTTATATTATATACATGTACATATGTACATGTGTACATATTTTGTATGTGTGTGTGGATATCTACTCAGATCATCCTATACCATTTGTATTGGGTTAAATTATACCCCTATATGATATCAATAATCCCCAGTACCCTCAGATGGAGTGAACTTATTTGAGGTATGGTTTTGTGTTGGTTAGCTTTTGATCCCTGGGACCAAAATAACCAAGAACAATTTAGAGAAGAAAAGTTATTTGGGAATCACTGTATCAAAGAGCTCAGTCCATAGATGGCCAATTGTATTGCTTTGGGACCCAAGTGAATTAGGACATCATGACCGAAGAACCCAGTAGAGAAAGTGGTTCTATTTTATAGTGGGGTCTACAAACAGAGAGAGGGAGGGGGAAGGGGCCACAGGGAAGATACACCCTTTCAGAGCATATCCCCAATGACCCACCTCCTCCAGCCACAACTTAACTGCCTACAGTTGCCACCCAGTCCATCCATTCAAACCTGGATGGAATCATCAAGAATGGACTGATTAAGGTACAGCTCTCACGATCAAATCACTTATCTCTCAATATTCCTGCATTAACACAGTAGCTCTGGGGGGACATCTCATACTCAAACCATAAAAGGTGTCTACAGAGGTAATAAAGTGAGGTTATTAGAGTAATAACTATTTAACTAGCATCCTTATAAAAAGAGGCAATTTAGACATAGAGTTAATAACTAAGTAGCTTGGCTATATAACTAAACACTTCCCAATCAAGTAGTCTATGCTAGACTGTAGGCCCTAGGGTAGGATGATCTACTTGAGGCAATAAGGAATATCAAATGGAGAAATCTCAGCAATTTCAAATCTGAGAATTAAACCACTAGAAGAACAACATTTGGATAGTAAACCCAGGAAGCAGGTACCTGAGCATTGGCAACCTGAGTCACACATCCACAGCTGTGTTTGGGATTGTGGAGGAGGCATTTCCGTGGCAGTGGGAGTGGTTCTAAAGTACAGTGACTCATCCTTCTTGTCTCTCTGTGGGAGGTTTGGTTATGAAATACACCTTTTGTATTAGGTCAACATCAGAAAAACATAAAAGTTTAGACATCCTGAGGACAAACATAATTATCTCTTCCAAAGTATATCAAAATAAGTGTCAAGAGACATGAGGTTATGTGTCTTGGGTACTGCCAACTTGAGGCACCTAAATGCAAGCCCATAGCCAAAAGAAAGGCATCCCCTCTATATATAACCATCTTCCAGAAGAATGACATTGAGGCACTATTAAGTCTTTTTAATGCAAACTGTCCAGGTATTTTTGAGTTTGCTTAAAGAATTATAGAAAGGAATAACATTAGGGAGAATTAGATTTCAGATTATCTGTAGCCTTTTCAAATATTCCCAACTACTCTGTTTGTAGAAGGTACTTGGAAAGCTTTGCTAAAGAGGAATATGTTCTGGTGGTGGAAGGTGGTAGTTTAATGTTTTCATTTTTATTTCAAATGTATCCACCACCAGAATTAAGAGCTTCATAAATTTTGTGAAAGATACATAGGGCAGGATATGGTCTCCTGGACACAAACCATCAATTGTGTCACTTGTCATTCTTCAGATGATGAACAAAGGTTGGTTACAGACACACTAAAATCAATTTAGCAGAATGCTGTCCAGAATCAGGATATGAACTGAAGGTGCCTTCAAAGATTTGGTATTGTCACAGCTAAGAGCTCAGGCTGGAAATTAGTTTTCTTGGGTTTAAATTTTGACTATGGAATTTGCTATGGAAATAGTAACATAAATTCTAAGAAAAATTATCATAATATTCTGGTCAGTGACTATTAAGCAATTGATCCTTTCCCTGGCCTGAGAATACTTGCGTATGGTTTCATTATTTGACTATTACAAAGGATACTAATGAAAAACCTTTGCATATGCATTAAACACATACATTTTAGTGAACATACGAATGATTATGTTTTAGGTTTCCAAAGGGAATTTAGTTGATGGACATGGCTCTTGAGAAGGATTAAAGGTGCTTTCTTGGAATATGCATTGTTTTTCAACAACCTATATCTACCGTTTCTGACTTTGCTATAATGTCTTCACCTGATTTCTATGATTCTCAACCCTTGGTCCTGGCCATGTCTTCCATCCTGTCTTTCACAATTGGACAATCTTTCCAAACACACTTATCATACTCATCAATGATGTTCTTGCTATTTTATTTCTGGTCTGATCAAGTCCCACCTAAAATTCCTCTTCTCCCTTCCTTCTTTCTTCCTCCTGACTCCCCCACCACACTGGCTTGCTTTCTCTCTTTTGTTCTTACCAGCCCCTGATGCAGTTCTTATAGAAATTTATAGTTCCCAACAGTTGCCATTTTCCTGTGGCCATCTTTTATGTGTTTCCTCCCATCTTGGGGTTCTATTAATTTTTTAAAATGCACCATCTTTTAATTACAATTAGGTTACATTGCTTTTTAGCCATGCTCAGGCTAGAATCTGAGTTCCTCAAGTCCAGGATCATTACTGGTTTATTTTAATATTCTTGCAGCAGATAGGGAGAGTGCATGAAATACAATAGATTTAAATACTGCCCAGTGAATATATGAGTAATTGAACAAAAAAATTGTTAACTGATCTATTGTTTAAGCATGAGGATTCTCATTCTGTTTATTATGCCTCATCAAAATTTTGTTGGTGTTGTTTTCTTTTTTTTTCTTGATATATGTAGGACCCACTATTCTGTGGTTCTTTAAAGAACATATTTCTGTTGATTAGATATTGGTATGCTTGTGTGGATGCGTATGTTTTAATATTAAGGTATATATTTCTTTCTGAGATTCTTGCATGAGACAAAATGATTCCTTCCACTTTGTAGTATATTACCTAGGCTAAGCTTTATGATAACCTCTTACGTGTTCAAATAGTGAGTTTTGATCATTTGACTTATTACAGCCCTCTAAGCTATTTTTTTAATTATGCATGTTACTGAAGTTTTTGTATCCATGAATTAGATTCAATGAAGATGTTAGTACCCTTTTTCAATAGAAATCACTTATATCTTTGTTTTCGTTAAGATGTCAGTGAGTGTGTATTATTTGTGATAGATCTGGAATTGACAGTGATAAACTTATAGTTTATATCTCTAGAATCCCAGGTGGAGTAAAAAATTTTAAAAAAGCAGTGAAAACCTCAAATTAACCAAAAATGCAGAATACTTGAGTTTGGTTTCATTATTTGACTATTACAAAGGATGCATAAATAATTGTTCTATGTCTCTTGCTGAACATAAATTAACAATAAAATAATAAATAATTATTAGATGTGCAAAACCTCAATGGCTATGAAACTAAGTAATTGTGGGGAAAAGTTTTGTCTTACTATCTTCATAACAAACCAAGATATAGAGTATGCTTACCAGTTTAGAGCAAACGGAAATCCTAAATTCAGGTTTTCTATAAAGAATATTAATTGTAGTAAAGAAAATAGTGCACCTAGGACATTTGTTTTTGAAAGCATGACAATTTGATATTCTTTTTGTACCTAAAAGATATGTGTATGAGTTTAATGCCATTGTATGTATGTATTTTTTAAATTTTTTTTAGTTGTTGATGGTCCTTTACTTGCTTATTTATATGTGGTGCTGGGAATCGAACACAGTGCCTCACGTGTACAAGGCAAGCACTCTACCGCTGAGCTACAACTCCAGCCCCAATGCCATTGTATATGAATTTGAAGATAGGTGAAATTTAACTTTCTGTACTTTGATTGTTTTATTGTTTCACGTAACACCTATAAATGCCAAAGATTTTGAGAAATGACTTTTGCATGAACTGTTGAAAACCTGGATCTATTAATATGGGAAACATTCTAAATTTCATGTGTTCAAGACTCTTCAAAGATATGTGCCTTGCTTTTTTATTAGTCTCTTGAAAACATTGGTATCAACTTTACAAGGCTGTTCTATGATAAAACTCAGATTAGATGGGTATGAAAGCATTTTAGAAAATGCAAGCATTTTGAAGTTTAGGAACTTTCATCCTTAAAGAGTTTTCTAACAGTATTCCAAAAGCCTATAAAATGAAACCAAGTGTTCACTTTTTTTAAGTCATGGTAATACTCATGTGAAGAATATGCACAATGGGAAACCAGCAGTGCTAAATTTGCACTGAACAACTGGAATAATAAGTCACAGTTTTATGTTTTCTAGAGGCTTTCATTTTATTCTAACATGTTGAAGGTAATCAGTACCTGTACATTTTTATAGTTGTGTTTGTCTTGGTTTATCTTTGGTTTGGGGATGTTCCTTATTTGCAGTGAGCTATTTATAATTTTGAAAACTATCTTTTTAGAAATTTTGTGACTAGTTTAGAAAACAAAGAATTTTTTCTAGATTTAATATAATTTACTTAATAAGAAAAAAAAATTTTCTTTTAAATAATACATTCTGGTTAAATCACATGCACCTCAATATTTAAATATTTTAAATAGATTAACTGTTTTAAGAGTCATAAAGTCATAATGTCCAGTCATTAATCTGGACAATACAGATTAGTAGATGAGACATACAAACATATATCCAAATGTATTATGTACATCAATAAAGAAATTTTCAAATTATATGCACATGTTTAGAGACTTCTACTTGTTAAGGTGTGACAAAAAATGTACAAAAAATTTTAAAGGTACCCTGTTGAAATGTATTCTTAAAATTATACTGATTATTTACTGAGAATAACATAAAGCCTAGTGACTTTCTCTTATCATCTCACTGAGCCATGGAAATATTGATCTTGACTAGGCTTTTATCATTTACTGAGACTGAATAACTAAATGTGTGTTTGTCTTGCCCTGAGTTATGCCTTTGAAGGCACATTGCTGGAGTTCAAGGTGGAGGTAAATAAATCTAATAACTACTCTTCGATGTTAAAGAGAATGTTGCTTATGATAAAACAAAATGTTCCTAATTCTTTCTCCTTTCTTTTCTTTGAGATTTTGAGAGCAATGTGGTATACAGGAAAAACATGCACACACACACACACGCACTCACACTCACACACACATCAATTTGAATTTTAGCCTATTACTTATTGGTATAAACAAAGATTATAAATACCTATTTATAATATTTCTGATAATAACCAATCAAACTGATCCAGAATCCCTATTCTCAATATGTGTACTTTTGACAGCAAATGATACTGGCTTGGTAGAGTGCAGTGACTTACCATTTTATTTCTTAATTAAGCAGGTGAATTTATGATCTTTTAGTTCAAAATATATGCTGGCTATCTGTTTCTGGATGTCTGAGTTTCCATCATCCCTCCCATGGGTTTTGAGACCTTTAGATTTTTTTTTAACACACCATAATCTCTTTACTTTTATAAATCCCTATAGAATTTGGTAACATGTAACTAACTTTAGTGAAAATTCACTCAAATAGTTATTTATGGATAACTCTTAGGCACTAATGGTACAAATAGTGTCTTGGAAATAGACTGAAAATATTCAGAAATTTACCCTTTTCAAATTTGATAAAGATCTTAAAATGAGGAAACAGGATAAAAAGTATTTTTGTATACATATTCTAAACAGCATTATTCATCTTCCCATTATTGTTGGGCAGCAGATAAACTCATTTTGCCAACAAATTTCTGAGCTATTACAACAAACTATATTTTACAAGTCTTCTATTCTCTCATGTTCTATCCACAACTCTTGCCCCTTTTTTTCTTTTAAAATCCATGCTTTATACTATAGTGATGCAAACACATTAATATTCATAGTAGCTCAATTCACATAGCTAAGCTATGGAATCAACTTAGATGCCCTTCAACAGATAAATGGATAAAGAATGTGAATATATATATATATATATATATATATATATATTCACATTCTTTATCCATTTAATACATATATATATATACATACATACATATACATACATATATATACATATATATATATATATATATATATAATCACATACACACACACATACACACACAATGGAACATTAGCCATAAAGAACGAAATTATGGCATTTTGCAGGTAAATGGATGGAACAGGAGACTATCATGCAAAGTAAAATAAGCCAACCCCCCAAAACCAAAGGCCAAATGTTCTCTCTGATATGTGGATGCTGACTCACAATGGGCAGAGGAGGACAGGGAAGGAGGAATGGAGGTTCCCAGAATTGGACTGGGGAAAGGTGGGGGATGGGGGAGGGAATGGGATTGACAGTAGATTAAATTGGACATAACTTTCCTATGTTCACATAAGAATACATGACTAGTGTAACTCCACATCATGTACAACCACACAAATGAAAAGTTATACCTATGTCTATATGTCAAAATGCATTCTACTGTTGTGTATAACTAAAAAGAACAAATAATTAAAAAAAATCCATGCTGTTATCTTTTGAATCTGATGAATGTTACTGTCTGCACATGACTGATTTTTTTTCTTGGTCTACTTTACTATGTTATTGGCAGTGCCTCCCCAAGCCACTTGGAGAAAACCCTTCCTCGCATTAACCTTACAGTTGAGCAAGTATATTTAGACTTACTAACTCTCATCTGGACCTTGACTTCACAAGAACCATTCACATTACCAAGAAGAAACTACAGAGCTGAGAGGCTGAATGGCCAGGTTATGCTTTGCAGACCAAGAGTTTGTCTCAGTTTGCCATTGTCATGAAGCTGTGTTAGGGAAACCTCAAAGGCCCCATCTTGTACCCACAATGAACAGACTGGAGCACTTCCATTTTATTTTTAAATTTTTAAAAAATATTTTTTTTTTTTTAGTTGTAGTTGACCCCAACATCTTTATTTTATTTATTTATGTTTATGTGGTGCTGAGGATGGAACCCAGTGCCTCGCACATTCCAGGTGAGCGCTCTACCGCTGAGCCACAACCCCAGCCCTATTTTTCAATTTTAATTTGCCTTTTTTATAACAAATGGATTTCAAAACATTCAAGGAAGTAGATTTCATGCATGGCAGTCTTTCGGACACAAATTAAGAAGTACTGTCTTGGATAAAAGTCTGATCAGAGCACTACATGTATTAGCTCATACTTGATATGATGGTTTTAAAGTTGCAATAAATTTACACCTTGGAAGATGTCTATCTACAAGTTAAAAACCTATTCTAATTTTATTATTTTTTTATGTTCTATATTATTTTCCCAAGCCTTAAATATCACTATCTTATGTTCTATTCCTTGAGCTAGGCATTTCCTGATCATGCAAGATCATTTGGGATTTAATTTTTATTCTAGCTGTAACATACTTCTCTAATTTTAAGACTATATTTTATGAAAACTATTTTAATCACTTGCCTAATATTTGAAGATATAAATGATATTCACAAAACCTTATACTGGGTCTCAAAAGCACATGTACATATCTTGGTGAATAAATCTTAACTCTGGAAATCCAAAGTAAATTTTTGCAATGTAAAGAACAACCTCTGGGCCAGAAACTTCCAGGGAGATGGTTCAAATTTACGTCACAGAAGGGGAGAAAAATCCTGACTCTGCCCAGGAGAACATTTGGCTTCCACTTTGTTCTGGGAGAGTTGAGACTAATTTTGCAACTTTAAACATACCAAACCCATTCCATCTCCAGATTGGAATAATACAATCATCCTGAAGATTTAAAATGTAAAATTAAGATTGTGGTCCTGTGGTCCCAGGTGATTGGAAGACAGAGGCAGGAGGATCTCTTGAGCCCAGGTTTTGAAGCTTGGACAATATAGCAAGACCCTATCTGGTGGAAAAATGGGGAAAAAAGAAAAATTATTGACTAAAATCACACTAGACTTAACAGAAATTGTATCACTTTGTTCAATATTCAAAGAAAGACATTGTTTAATGATGTTTAATACCGTGTTTTGGGCTTGTAGGTTTATCTCCCCTGTAGTGTTATTATCCACAGCACCACATCACTGCTGAGAAAGGACTGTTTGTTCATCGTCCTGACCTGAACTTGGGGAAGGAGATTAGGGGACATGGGAGACTTTTATTTCAATTTTATAGCTGTAGGTTTTGAATTTTCTGTGTGCATATATTCTTATTACAATTTAAAATAGGATATTCTAATAAGGGTTTTCTGGCACTGAAAATTTTTGTTTGCTTATTAATATATTTTATTTTAAAGATAAAATTTAAAAAATGCTTATTTTTGAATGCACACAAGAAAAGTTAAGGTGATTTCTTTCTTTTATTCTTTTGTAAATAGTGCATTATTTATATTTATTTTTTTAATGGTGCTGTGGATAATACTCGGATCATGTACATTCTAGGCAAGTAATCTACCACTAAGCTACATCCCCAACTCCAGATATTTGCTTTTACTTACTTACAAATCCTTTTTAATTTTGGGAAATCTTACTTTCTCAAACAACGTATTTTGGCTCATCCATTAAAGTATACCAATTTCTTTACAGAATATTCTCAGACTAAATGTTGATTAAATGCCATTTTTGGTCTGAGTTGCAATATATAAAGTCATTCCTGTAGTCTCACATAACTGCTTTACATTTGCTAATTATCCCTCTTTCTCTCTGCATCTTTCTTGCTGTTATCCTATTTCTGCATCTCTTTATCCCTCCTTTTATCCCATAAATATATGTATATAATTTTATAGCATTTGAGGACTTAGTTGAAGACTTATGTCACTATCATTATATATATATATATATATATATATATATATATATATATATATATATAAATTTTTCTATTAAAAAGCAATATAAAAATTGATTAACATTAATAGATTCTATTCATAAAAATATCCATTCTGCATTGGAAGGGTTATTCAGATTTTTATTGTTGCATTTTAAAATGCCACCCGCTTAGCAGATTATAGCAAGATATTTGCTATCCTGTGATTGTTATGGGTCAGGAGACCAGGTTCAGCTTATGTTGTAATCTGTTCAGGTCTCACAGGCTGCAATGAAGTTTATAGCCAGGCTGACTTCTCACTGAAGGCTGGACTAGAGAAGAAATAACTTTCCAGCACTTTGGGGACATTGAGAGAAGCCCATAGCTACTGGACACCACTGAAATTCCTTGCCAGGTAGGCTTCATCAACATAACAACATTTTACCAAGCCCACAAGGAAAGATTTCAACTCTTGTCTGTGAAGGCAGAATCTTGTGTAATACAATGTAATCATGGTAGAAACACCAGCACCCATCTCATGTTCCATCAGAAGCAAGTCTTGGGTACCCCCCACTTTCAAAGCAGTTCTTGATCCTGGGTTTTCCAGCAAACAGAGCCAATGATATATATGTAAGATTTATTTTAATCAATTATCTCATAAAATTATAGGGGTCGACAAGCCTGAGACACACTAGCAAGTTTGAAAGACAAAAACTCAGACAGGAGTTTCTGTCTTACTGTAGAATTTCCTCTTCTCTGAGGAATCTTAGATTTTTATTCTAAAAACTTTCAGCTGATTGGACATGGCTCATCCATGTTGTATAGGGTGATCACCTCTACTCAAAGGCAACTGATTGTAAATCTCAGCCACATTTAAAAAAAAAAAAAAAAAAAAAAAAAACAACCTTCACAGCAACACTTAGGCTATTGTTTGACTGAATAATAGGATACTATTGTGTAGGCAAATTGACAAGTCTCACTGGGAGGGAATTACACAAAGGAGTTAACATCAGGGCAAGGGAAATCAGTTGGACCCCCTTGGAGTCTCTCCACCACAGAAGGTATTTAGTTTGTTTTTAAATTATTTTTCTCCAGATAAGCAATGTGTGGAACCCACTGATGGAAAAATTTCTTTTTAGACAACTTCTACTGTAAAATGAGGACACTCTGCTTCTAGATAATAAACTAGTCATTCTGCAGATAAACTGAAAGTTCATAAATAAGCTCTTCTTTTTTCATTTCAACATTCAAGTTTGAATAAGAATGTTAGAAGTAGTCTAGAAATAGTCTATCTCATGCCACCATCTCTCAGATCAAAGATCAAAAGCACAAAAGTTATCAAAGAAGACTGTTTCATGTGACGCCCATTTCCCAAGGACTTTATCCATTCTCTGCTGAGAATGATTTGGGTGTTTGCATCTCTGTGTGTGTGCATGCTCATGACAGAAAATGAACTTGTCACACAGCAGCAGGTGAAATGTTCCCATTGACTATGTCAGTCTGAAGTCAGAGTCAGTGAGGGAATCTTCAAATCCTTGGTCTTAGTCCAATGTCAGAGCCTGTAGCCCAAGGTCACAGCACATGAGTAGAACTCCTAGAGCACAGAAAGTCTTTCCTGAGATTAATGGTAGGGCTGAGCCAAAGATGACTGAAGGGGCACCCTCTGGCATGCTCATTTATCAGGGATTTACTTGTTGGCTAATGATAGCAATAACAGTTTGTATCTGACAGACACAACTGGATATGTGCAGTGAGAAACTCTATATTTGAAGTTGGCTTATGTTGGATCTATACAATTTCCTCTTCTACGGCTCAGGCTGTCATCACCGTCACTTTCAGTGTAATTTGTGCTTTTATTTTTTAAAGGAAAAACAAGTGTGTTTGAGGAAAAATTGAAAACCATATCAAGTTGTTTCATTTGTCTATATTCTCTAGAGGATATTTTATGTGCACAGTAATTTGTAGATGTTGTAATTATAGCAGAGATAGAATTTTTTTCACTTAAGCTTACTGCTAGCACTATTCTATGTTCTGAATTTCCTAATAATAATGCTCTATGATTTTTTTGACATTTTTATTGATTCATCAGTACATTATGAGTATACATATTAGTAGGATTCATTGTAACATATTTGTTCCACATACAATATAACAATATAATTTGGTCAATTTTTTTTGTTAATATGGAATATTTATTCTCATAAAAATGTATAAAATACTTATAAACAAACTCTGTTACTCTCAATCTCACCAATGTGCTATAATCAGTAATAATATTTTCATATGATCTTTGTATTATAAATATGTACCTACACAAATGTATTCATATATGCATAAAAACACATGTGTGAAACACATACAATATAATTGTACTGGGTTTTTCCTTTCACTTTTTCATGCAATTTTGTGAATTAATAAAAATAAAATATATTTATTTTTTAAATTATCCTCTTAAGACATTTAAATGACTATAGGTTACTCCGTTATCACCCAGTTTTAGTTAGCCAAGAACCTGATGTTGAGTATTTCTTTTCTTCTTTTGTTTTTTTTGTTTTTTGTTTTTTTTCCACTTTTCAGCCTGCTGAAGTGTATTATGGTGAAGATTTTATTGTATCTTTGTTCTTAATCCTGGAAATAAATGAGTAATCATAATGTTGCTAAGTCAAAGCATTTGTACACTTGGTATTTACTTATAAATTCTGCAATGTCAAGGATGATCAGTAAAATAAGAATATTCAAATTGCTATAAATTTCAAACAAAAGAAAATCATAATGGAAACAATCAAACATGAAAGTTAAGAATTAAAAGAAAACAGGAGCACATATGTCAAGACACATAACAATAAGGTAGATTTGAGGACCAATAGATTAAAAATTACATTGAATGTAAAAAGCCTGTGTTCTCTGGTTCAATGACAAGATTAGAAGATTGGGAGAAGAAAGATATGCAATTTATGTAAAAAAAATTTAAGAAAAGATTGAACTAAAATAAGAGAATATATATTTATTGTATAGGATATATATTTTATTTATTATATTTATATTATATATTTATACTATATATGGTTATTACATATATACATATATATGTATATACATATATATGTGTATATATATGTGTATATATATATATATATATATATATATATATATATTAATAATCCCAGTGCAGATATTTAAACATCAAAGAAAAAATTAAGCAAACTAGGAACAAAAACAAAAAAGCAGAGTGTTGAGAGCCACAGCCGAAGGGGCCCCAGCAAACTTCCAGCTGCCAGCAAACTTCCAGCTGCCGGCTGATGATTGGCTCACAGCGGCCCCAGCAACATCTAGCTGATTGGCTCCTCTGCGGTGATGCTCATTGGGCTGTTTCCCTGCCTTTCAGACCACGGAGCTGCTCATTGGGGGACTTTTTTGGCTCCGCCCACATGACCCAGCCAATCGGCCTCAAGAGCAGGAGGATTGTGGGAGGTGGAGAGAAGCTTGTGGGGAGAGAGAGGCTTGTGGAAAGCCGGTGGTGGCAGTTGAGGCTCTGAGGGTTTTTCCTGAGAGGCTGTTTTGTTTGGTGTGTGTGGTTCTAAAAATAAAGTTAGTTTCTTTTGACAAGTGGCTCCTGATTGTGCCCAGCCAGACTGCGGCAGCAGAGATTACACTTTCTTACACACTTAATAACATTGACAAAAATATGACTTTTTCTCAGGAATTGATTGAGGAAGTGCTCTAGTTTGGGCCCTGAATGACCCATAACAGCTCAGTATTGAAGGCTGGGATCTCGGTGCGCCAATGGGTGTGGTGAGACCTTTGGGAGGCGGGGCCTAGTGGGAGGTCCTTCCAGCCTTGGAGGTGAGCTTTCAACAGAGACTGGGCCCTTTCTGTGCTCCTTGGTTCACTGGCTAAGTGACTTTGCTTTGCCTGCTTCCCACCCATAATGTGTTGCCTTGCTGATTTAAAATTAGCAAAGGATATAAATGGCCACTCTCCAAAGTTATAAAGGTGTCAATAAAGATGTTCAAAATTAATAGTCATTAGGAAAATGCAAAATGAAGTCATGATGAAATTATGCTACACTTCAGCCCTTAGAATGGTGAAAGTTAAAAAACAAGAAGTAGTAAACAAATGCTGGCACTAATGCAGAGCAACTGGATCTCTCCTAACATTGAGGGAAATGGAAAATGGTGCAGCCTTTCTAAAAAGATTGGGTAGTTTGGGTTTGTTATTGTGCTGTTGTTTTTGTGGCACTGGCAATTGAACCCAGGGGTGCTCTACCACTGAGCTAAACCCCAGCTCTTTTTATTTTTTATTTTGAGAGAGGATCTCACAAAGTTGCCCAGGCTGGCCTCAAACCTGGAATCTCCCTGCCTCAGCCTGCTGAGTCATTGGGATTACAAGTGTGTGCCACCATGCCCAGTTTAGCAGTTTTTAAGGCTGGGAAACACACCATAAGATCCAACATTCTCTCCCATGTATCTGCACCAACAGTTGAAGAGTCGTGCTTCGCATATGACTCAATGGTAGAGCCCTTGCCTAGCATGCATAGGCCCTGGTTTTGACCACCAGCACCACAAAAATATGGAAAATCATTTTTGCACAATAAACTCTATGTCAACTGTATTCAGAGTGGCTCCACTCATAATTGTTCCAAATTAGAAACAACTTGAATATCCTCCAAGGATATAGACAAACTGTGATTTGTGTATGCATACAATGGAATACTACTGAAAAAGTAAAAAGGGTTTGGGCTGGGTTTGTGGCTCAGCAGTAGACTGCTCACTTAGCACGTTCGAGGCCCTGGGGTCGATCCTCAACACCACATTTTTTAAGTAAATAAATAAAATAAAGGTATTGTAGTTGTCAACTACAACTAAAAAAAATATTTTTTTTTTTTAAAAAAAGGACTTAACTCTTGAAATATTCAGAACTTTGGATGAATATCAAAGGTGTTATACTGTGTAAAATAAATTAGTCTGAAAAGATAACATACTATGTAACTCCATTTATATAAGATTCTCAAAAAATTAAATATAGGAATATAGAATTAATTAGTGGTTTCCACATGAGAGGAGTGACTTTAAAGGTATAATAGTTCAAGCCAGGTGCAGTGGTGCAGGCCTGTAATCACAGGAGTTTGGGAAGGAGGCTGAGGCAGGAGGATGGTGAGCTCAAAGCCAGCCTCAGCAAAAGTGAGGCGCTAAGCAACTCAGTGAGACCCTGTCTCTAAATAAAATACAAAAGATAGGGCTGGGGAACTGAGGCTGTGGCTCAATGGCAGAGTGCTTGCCTTGCATGTGTGAGGCACTGGGTTCAATCCTCAGCACCACATAAAAATAAAACAAATAAAATAAAGGCATGTTGTCCATCTACAACTAAAAACAAGGATGGGGATGTATATCAGTGGAGTGTCCTTGAGTTAAATCCCCACTAACCCCCTCCCACTCTCTGTGCCCCCCCCCAAAAAAAAAATATATATATATATATTACACAGTTGTTCAAAGGAGATTTTGGTGGGATACGAAACTATTCTACACCTCATTGAGACAGTGGTAACATGTATCCATACTTATGTGAAAATGCACAGAACTGTATACCACAAGGGAATAAAAGCCAACTTTATGATAAAATGATATTTAAATATAACTGAAATATCCTTTTTTAAAAATTCGCAAGATTTTAGTTGTCTTTTTGTTGGATTAATTAAATTTGGTGGGAGGAGTAGTAGAAATTTTGAGTTCAGAGTTGCTCTTCCACTGAGCTATATTACCAGCCCTATTTGGATTTTATTTTGAGGTAAGATCTTGCTAAATTGCCCAGTCCAGCAATGAACTTGGGATCCTCCTGTCTCTGTCTGGGATAATAGGCATGTGCCATCATGCCCAAGTGAATTAGTTGAATTGAGGCTAACGGATATATTTTATTATGTATTCAATTCACTAGACTTAAAAAAAAAGATTTGTTTTATGACCTGTATGTTATCTAATAATTTCCTATAATCTGTGTATATTTAAATAATGTGTATTTGTAAATGTTTAATACAGGGATTTAGGTCTTGCATTGAGTAATGTCCTTGTTCATTTCATTTCTTTTTTTTTTTTTTGTCTCCTGTGTTAGTTTCCCATCACTATAACAAAATAACTGAGACAGTTTATTTCTACTGTCTCAGTATTTTGTTATAGTGATGGGAAAAAAAGGTTTATTTTTGGTTACAGTTGTGAAGGTTACAATTCATAATTGAATGACTTTTATTCTTTGGGCCTGGGCAAAGTGACACATTATGGTAGGAGGGCAGGACAGATAAACACTATGATTTTATATAATGGTTAAACATGGATTATTCCTCTTGAACTCAGCAACAAGATCAGAATGCCTACAGTAACCATTTTCATTCAGTATTTTATTAGACTTAAAGTCATTCTAAGGAAGGGAAAATGTATAAGTAATTCAAAGAAAGAAATAAAATTGTCACTTTTCAAAGATGAAATAGTTTGTATGTTAAAATATTAAATAATATATGATTAATAAATTAAAATTAATAATGTTTAACAAGGCTGCTGAATAAAAAAAAACAATATATACATAATACAATTATTTTTTCTATGTACCAGAAACAAAAAGAATATCAAATTTAAAAGTTGACACCATTTATAATTAAAGATGTCAACTCCCTAGGAAAAAACTAACAAAAGTGTGCAAAATGATTATGAAATTTATTGTGATATATTAAAGACCACCTAAAATAAATAAAATCCTAGGCTGGGTTGTTGGTTTAGTGGTATAGTGTGTGCCTAGTATGCTAAGGCCCTGGGTACAATCTTCAGAATTATGAAAACAAAGGTAAAAAAGAGAACTCATTTGGATAAAGTGATAAAGTGATAGTCCTTACAAAATCAGTATTACTAGGAAATGTTTTAGAAATACAAATTTGGGGGTCTTGCCCTCATGCTACCGAAAACAGAAATTGTGAGGGTGGGATCCAGCAGTGAGTCAGGTCTCCAGGTGCCTGTGACACACACTGAAGTTGAGAGCTACTGACAGAGAGGCTTGAATACTTGTTTGCACCAAGATATTGGCAATGATTCTCAACATCCCAAAGTGAAAAACACACAGATGCCAGTCAAAGGTAAATTCCAGGCTGCAGTGGCATGCTATAAGGAAATACAAATAAATGAACCTCAGACACATACAGCAAGATGGGTGAATATAACATACATATTAAATAAATAAAGGAAAACAAATAATATATTCAGCTTGTTTCTATTCTTATAAGGTGAAAAAGAGGGAAAACTAAGGTATATTGTTTAGAGATGTATAAAGAGGCAGTAGACATAAAAACAAAAGCAAGGACTATAAAGGAACACCTGTGGCGGAATACCTGTGAGGAAGTTCCCAAAGAACAGACACAAACACCAAAAGTACAAGCAGACGGACAGGATGAAGCAGAGAGATTGAAGTGAAGTGGTGAAGAAGTAGTGCAGAAGTGAAGTGTCCACTCTCCCCTCCTGCCGAGTTTATTAACTCAAAAAAGGTTACATATTACCCATCACACCTGACTACACTCTAACCAGTATTCCTTTAACCCTGAGTGCTAGCAGAGATGAGGTCCAGGTTAATACAAACACAGAGCCTTTCACGCCCAAGGACATTACCATGGAAACCAGGTAGTGCACCTGCATAGTTATCTTGATAGCCTCAGGGGGAAACTGCTGGGCATCATTCCAATTGTGGGAATCAGGGTACCAGTTACATGACCCACCTCCCCGAGTCCAGGAACACCTCCCTATTTCCACAGTCAGAATACTACAAAGGATGCTTTTCTTACCCTTTCCTGTATTTTCTGTTTAGTAATAAAAAGGTAAACAAGTAAAGATAAGAAAGTGGGCATAACATAAGGAAATTCTGACACTTGCTGAAGAGACATTCTAAAAGTAGAGAATAAAACAATCTGGAAGAAAGAGGATATTTAGAGAAATAGTAGATAATGTAGAAATGTAACAGTGTGGAAGATAGAAACCAGAATTCTTATTCTGAAACTAGTCAGTAAGTTCTCCAACACGATAAAAATTCTCATAGATAGAAAAATATTAGTGAAAACAAAGTTAAAGAAAAGGTGAAAATTCTAAAAGCTTTCAGAAAGAGGATGAAAATATAGTTGTAAATAGACAAGAATCAAATTGATAACCAGACTAATTATTGGTAACCTGTATGCACAAAGAGGGGCAACTATTTACATGTCATTATCATTGCCTATTATATGCAGTATGCAACTAAGGATAAATTGGTTTTGCTTATCAAAATTCTATACATTTTATTAATTTATTATTTGGGGAGGTGATGTATTTTTGTTGTTTACTTATTTTAAGGTTTGAAGGGTAACTTTCTGAAGCTTTAGAGGCAAGAACTATAGTTTAATGTAGTATATAGCACAGTTTAATGAATTAGTAATATTGAAGTGTTATATATCATTGTATGAACACACGCATGGAAAGGACATTTCTATGGGTCAGTCTACATGTATATAATGATATTTAGAGGGAGAAAATAAGTTTGTGAAAATAAGTTAAAATTTTAAAAATAAAATTGCCAGAGAGTGTTATTAGAAAGTACTTGAAGGCTTTTGTCTAAGACACTGTGTGTATCCGTAGTATCCAAGGGATGAAATCTAATTCATTCAAAGTTAATCTGACTCCTCATCCACGGAAAAAGTTTAGCAGTGACAACAGACGAAGAATGATCTCTGGTTAAAGCCTCTGCTAAGAACATTTCTTTCTCAGACACAGAATTCAAGACAAGGTCGTCGATTGTGTTCCTTAAACATCCTTTTCTATTATGTATGGTTTCTGCATTTTTGCCTTGAGATGTTTTTCATTCACACTAACACTTATCACTCATCCATCTGTACCTTCTATATCTTATTTTACCATTGAACAATTCGAGATAAATGACTGCTTTACTAGATAGTAAATAAGACTCTTGAATTTCTCTTATATTGAAATAATTATTTGGTTCAAAGCTATTAAAGGTGACATTGTATGTTAGAAAAGAACCTTAGCTTTATCTCCAAGTTCTACTGATGCTATTAAATGGTTACTTAATTTAATTATATATATTTATACATATACCCACATATCTATCTATAGATATATATTGTATATATCTTACAAGGTTATCATGGAAGATCAACAGAGTGTCTAATGAAATTACCATACCTAGTTGAAAAAATAAATTTTAATTCACTTTTGTTGGATTTGCATGTTTCATCAGAAAGGATAGTAAATTCTTTGTTCTTAAATCTGACTCTGATATGTTTTTTCTATCACTGAAAGAGTAAAATAGTCCAAACATCAATTAATCACCTTCATTTCACTATGTAATCTACACATCTGTTTTTGCAAGGAAAGGACTTGAAGGAAATTGGCTTAGCTTAATTCAGATGGAAATATATGCCTACAAAAATATGAAGTTCTATCAACAATGGTATTTAAGTATAATTTGGATAACTACATTTTAATTCTATAGTAGAGGGGATTTAAGCATCAAAAGAGCTAGTTACAAGGAATAGGAGGAGGCTTACTGATTTAAATTACCTTTAATATCATTTACCTATTTGGTAACTGGAACTGGCCTCTTTTCCTCCCTGTCATACAATAAAATAGCTTAATTATTTAGCTCATTCCTTAATCATTCAATTTAATCATTCCTCATCACTAAATAGTGCTGTGTTTGTCAATCTTATATTGTAACACCTATCTCAATACTATTAGATTAGGGTCTGAAAGAAAAGCCCTTACTGTGGTAGAAACATATCACAATGGAAAGTGGAAAATCCAAGTACCTGAGTTGTCCCAATTGGACCATTAGAAATCCTTGTGTTTCTAAGAAAGCTGCTGGCCTCTATGCCAAGTGATGGTTAGTTTTGTGATCTTTAAGTCTGCTATAGGCTCTAAATGTATGATATCAATATCTGTTCTCTATCTCAATTATCTCTACAATTTAAGATGTGTTTTACTTTCAAACCTTAACTATCACCACTGTCAAAACTCACATAAAGAAAAGCAATCCCTGAGTGAACCTCATTTGCTGATTTTTTACTGAAGTTAGAAATCTATGTTTATTGATTTGATCCAATAGTCAATTTGAGGGATAGAATAAACCCCTTCCTAGAAAGGAATGCCAAGAGAAACTTGAAAACCAACTATGTCCAGCTAATCTGTTTTACAAGATATTAGAAATGTAGTTTCAAGTAAAATATTTTGTGGATTATGCTATCTATCTTTTCTATTTTGCTGATGTCACACTGAGATGTCAATTAAAGATGATATGTGCAAATCATTTAAAGCCCTAAAGAGGAAAAGGAAAAGGTTACAAAATATAAGGTCATGCCCAGGCAATTAAGGAAGCAATAAATGGAAATTATGAATGGCAGACAAACTAAGCCCATAAGAAATGGTATGGGCTTCAAATCTCTAAGATTCTTCTCTAGGTAGGCTGTTGGGATGCTGTCCTTCATGCAAAGTATGCCATGTCTTTCAGAAACACAAGCATCAGATCTGCGTGGGCTTTTTGCTATCCATTATTTGGTGTTTATAAAACTTATTAGTCTAGATGTTTCTGGAAAAAATAAGTGACTATTCAAATAAGAGTTTTTCAAGAATCAATCATAATATATACAGGATACGTATATAACTGCATACTTCTTTAAATAAACATTTGTGTGCTTGTACAGAACACTGCAACTTTCTGATCTATGTTAATGTTATACGAAAATATAAATAGTACACTTCCAAAGAAAGTATCACCTAAGGGAACAAGAGCCAAGCAAAATTTAATAGGCTTTTTTTTCTTCTGCCTGGAACATGATCTGTTTTATTATTGTAAGTCAAACCTTCTGTTCCCAGTTTCTATGCAACTTTTGATAACTCTTCTGTTTCTCTAGTCTAGGCTGATGACTCCTCCTGTGGGATCTCACATTACCCCATTCTTGCCTGCCATATTGTTAATAACACTGTACTTTATCTAGTTTTTGATTTCTCTATTAAGCTTAAATTTTCAAAATGGCATAGACTTTGTCCATGTATATCTTGTGTTTGATAAAATACCTAGTTTATTGTAGGTATAGTACAAATGCCTGTCACTGCTTCCATCTCCCAACGCCAAGTGAATAGCTGCAGATACATGTTTTTTAGCCTATGAGGGATATTATCAGATGCTATCTTGTGAATA
Source organism: Marmota monax (assembly GCF_021218885.2). Classification (NCBI taxonomy): domain Eukaryota; kingdom Metazoa; phylum Chordata; class Mammalia; order Rodentia; family Sciuridae; genus Marmota; species Marmota monax. The sequence continues at coordinate 3,540,913 of NW_026693595.1, read as the reverse complement.
ATTGGGGTTCAGATCCTAAGAAAGAAAGAGGATTACTATTAACATAACTGATTTTAAATTCCAGCTTTGGAACTGAAGAAACACAAAGGAATTGACAATAAAAGTTTATGTTTGTATAGACATGCAGGGTTTAGAAAGCACATTTCTAAATGGTGAAGAATTCAGACACGCAGATATCTCTCAGGGACTATTTGGTTGTTGGGGAAATGACAAAAGCTGACCCAGCTATTGATTGCAGTCAATAGTTGGGTCTAGTTGATTCACGTAACTCCCTTCAAGAATAGCCTAAATGTTTAGTATACCACAAAGATTTAGGAACACACAAGGGACTCCTTGAGATTAATGAAATTCATGAGTTCAAATATGTACAGTATAATAAGATTTTAAATTAAGTATAAATATATTTACAGCAACAAAAATGAATTATATAATTTGATTGTGGCATTAAGTTTATTTTACAGAATTTTTTAATTAAAAATGGCCATAAAATCATTAAGAATTATTAGAAAGTTCACAATTAACCCAGCGTAATGTATCCCTGTTTGCTTTTCAGAATTTATGAAATAGCATAAAAAATATTGTAAGTGGGTTCATTTTTTTCCAATTGATTTTATTGTGTTTTGACAAACATGTCACTGGATATTATTATATTTTGGGTAAGACTCTAGAATGGCAGGTTTATGATTTTATTATTAATATTTTATTTTATAAATGACTTTGAACCTGAAAGGACACTCACAAATTACCTTCTAACATGTTAGAAATGAAAAATAAGAAGAGATTATTGTTGACTAGAATGTTAATTCTACACTAAGCAATGTCTCATCAAATTCTATCAAACAAATGTCTTTAAAATTAATTAATTTATTTATTTTTTGGGTACCAGGGATTGAACTCAGGGGCACTCAACCACTGAGCCCTATTTTGTATTTTATTTAGAGACAGGGTCTCACTGAGTTGCTTAGTGCCTCGCTATTGGTGAAGCTGGCTTTGAAGTCAAGATCCTTCTGCCTCAGCCTCCTGAACTGCTGGGATTACAGGCAGGCAACACCACGCCTGGCTATAAACTTCTTTAAAGAGATTTTTTTTTCTTTTTCTCAAAATTTCTAACCCACCAATGTAATCACATAAGAAGTTTCTATTAGAAGTTAGAATTATCCCTGCACAATTATTACTTCTTTAAATTTGCTCAGATAATTAAAGACTCAAATGGCAGCATTATACACCACTAAGAAACAACAGGGCTCTTGTGGAGAGCAGGCTGGCTGTGATCTGAGTTACTCCATGATATACAGAAGTACAGTTTTCAGGCTGTGCCTAAACCTGAGTTACTCCATTTTGAAAAGCAGTGATTTTCCATGAGCTATTCCAGTTTGAATTTAAGTGCTGAGGTAGAATAACTCCGCACATGTTTGTGCAAGTAAATAACCACCATCTGCTTGGCACAACCAGAAGGTATAAACTGATAAATAAATTAATCATGCTAATAAAAATGGACTTAACAAATTAATCAGAAGCACATGGACGCATGGGTTCAAACTCATATCAGAAAACCAGGCCCACGAGCTTATGGAGAACACCAGACCACCAAATGAACAAACCCCTCACTCATGAACTGTCCCTGATGAAAGTGGTATAGCCTATGAATTTATTGTTATGCAAACAATTCTGATGTTGTGGAAGGGACACAGGCATATTTGGTCTCTTAAGGCACAGCTCGCTCATGACAGTCCCACCATGAGTATGAAGAAGGCTCAGAGGCTTTCCTGTGTTTTAGCCATTTCTCAGGTTTTTATTATCTTCAAAGGGATTGAGGAACCCAGAAGGTTCTGGTTTAAGCCTTAGGCACATGGAAAGAAAGTGTGCAGAGTCAAAATCAGGAGAAGTGGGCTCAGTGCTGGTTGTGCCGCTGTGTGACTTTTACAAGTCACTTAACCTTTTGAGTGTCTGCTTCTTCCTTTGCAAAAGTGGGTACAGATTGTTCTGCATACATGATTGAATGCCACTGCATTAGAGGGTTCTGGGAATTGCAAGTGCAAAACACATTTAAGCCTGATGGTTATCAATATTTCAGTGAAAAAGTAGAAAATGGAGAAACAAAGGAACAGAAAAAAATAAAATAAAAGGAGCAGAAGACCATGAAAACAGGAAACATGGGAGGCATGCAACCTAAGAAATGGTGGAATGAAAGTGTCAAAATCCTCACCTTGAGATGGGCTCCCCTTTGGCTGGCCTCAGATCCTTAGTTTCCTGGACAGTGACCAATGGAGTCCATCACATGGAAATATTGGAGGGAGGATGTCTGGGAAATTTGCAGATCTAAAGCTGATCCTCTAGTTATAGCAGCCTCAATAATGTGGCTTAGAAACAGAAAAAGCTGTAACAACTACAAAAAAAAAAAAAATTGGGTGTGCCCCTACTGAAAATAAAGTATTCCCTCTCTTGATACAATCGAAAATTCATGCAAAGATACTTCATTTTCATCTGGTTGAATGATTTTGGATAACTTATAAAATCTTATTGAGTATCAATTTCCTGATGGAGGATTAGGTGATTATACCTAACTCTTAACATAGTATCAACATACAATCATCATCCTTCTTCCATTGCCCTTTTATTATAGAGGGCTGCATATCTTACTCCTGGTCTGCTCTTCCTAGCAATAATACAGCTCCATATAGCTAACTCAGTAAATGAATTAGTCAAAAGGAGAGAAATATTCAACCTCAGAGAGTTGGTGAAGCTTCCAACCTAGTATTTGTGAAGTATCACTTGCCCAGAAAATTTTAAACTCCAATTTGAAGACTTACAAAATTCCTATACAACCATAGTTTTCCAGGCATAAAATCTGAGTTTCCATTTGTTATTAAATTGTTGTCTAAAAGCTAAATGTATGCTTTATTTTGTAAAGCCCTTTCAGACTACCAACTACTGCAGTGGAAGTATTTTCCCAAATGAACAATGTATTTTAAAATGAACAAAAAGTCTATTACTTCCCCAGTAGAATGTTTTACTCTTCTCCATCGAAGAGTTTTGCAAAGTGAAAGCCGATTGTGTTTAAATCTTTGGTTTTTATCTATCAAGTCTGTTAACACTTTAGCCCTGAGTGCTGAAGACAGAGTTACAGAAGAACAATAAACTGAAGCGTATGCATAATGCTGGAAGATTTGGACATGAACAAAGAAATGATCATATATTCTTATTAGAGAGACATTTTAGAGCACAGGGATGGATTTCTCAATATGGCTCTCTACAACTTGCAATTTACAATGAGATGATGGACCACTGATTAATCTATCATAACTTTTATCATCAGAGAATCTTCAACACTCTTGCTGTGGAAGTAAAACAAAAGTAATGCACTTGCACATCTGCAACATTATTAAGTTGCATTTTTATGATGCTTTATGGAATCAGAATTACTACTTTTAATAATTTCTCCCCATGCTTTTTGAATATGTATGTTTTCATTTCCTTGATCACCGATGTACTTGTTCATTCAATATTTATTTGAGGATATCGGGGTGGGAGTGGAAGGTGAACTAACAGCAGTTCTGTCCCTAGACCCAGAAAGAAGGGGCTCTACACTTGTCTGCCAAGGCCCCAATATGTCTGTGGGATTGAGGAAATGTACCATCCCTTTGCAGACAGTGATCTGAGCCCTCAGAGTCCTGAATTCCCTCTTTAAACAGTTCTGAGCCCCCTTTGAGAATATCAAGAGTAACTTTGTCCTTCTGAGGTCTGACAGGACAAGCAGCCCTGAGGGGCTACCTTTAGAGCTGAGGGGTGGTCATGTCCCAGTTATTTAGAAGGGATATACATAATGGAAAAGACTAGACATGCCTTCTGAGATGGCCAAAGTCCCCACAGATGCAGGTGAGGTCATGAGGGATGGAAACCAAGGAAGAAAGAGAATCAAGGCACAGGCATGCAACCTCCATTTGTGCACCCAACTCCTGTCATAGGAGTATACCTTATAACAAATGCTGGTAATACCAAGGTGAGTTTAACACATATTTCTGTGTTCATAGATTATAGAATGTGAAAAATCTCACTCTTTCCTTTTCACATCCTAACATTGTTGGAAAGATATTGTACAAATGAGCCAAAGATGTCCTCTGAGTTATTTCTTCAAAGCTGGCTAAGACTCTGAGACTTATTGTTAGCTTAAAAGCCTGCTGGAATCAAACTCAAATTTTTATACATCCCATTGTTTTAAATATAGCCCAAACATGCAGATTTTTAGCCTTTTAGAATCTTCCTATTTTGCATAGTCTTGAAAACGGCATCCAAAATCTACTAGTTATAGATATAATCCTGAGCTATAAAAAACAAAACAAAAAATAAAATTAAAAAAAAGAGAGAGAATACTGCTTTTCAGAGTTACTGACCCAGAGAATCCACACCCCCTGCCTCTCTTTTCTCCGCTGAGTAACATCACTTTTCTAGGTAACTCCCTTCTCCAGTCTCCTCAGGATGGAGCCCCCCATGCTATGAGGGAATTCCACATTCAATTCTATTATGATACAACCTCCATAGATCTGGTGTATGCCAGTACCTCCTTATGGTCGCACCTTTCCCCTTCATCAGCCCTCAAATTCCAAACTCATCCCTTACAAGGTAAAAAAAAAATCAATTTTGTTTTGTTTTTGTTTTTATGTATAGAACAATAGTTGGTAAACTATGACATATCTGCAAAATGCCTGTTTTTGTACCACCTAAGAGCCAAGAATGGTTTTGCACATTTTAAATGGCTAAAACAAAACAAAACAAAACAAAATATTTTGTGACCTATGAAAATTTCATGGAATTCTAACTTCAACATTTGTAAGTAAGTTCTATTAGAACCTGGCCTCACACATTATTTTCACATTGTCTATGGCTGCTTGAGGCTGTAGTGGCAGAGCTGAGCAGTTGTAAGAGGGACTACATGGCATGCAAAGCCCAAGTATTCATCATCTTGCCCTTTACAGTAAAACTTTTATCACACTCTTCAAATAAAACATGATGGTTTGTGGATCACTGTTTTCTTATGGGACACATGCAATTTCAGTAGGAAAAAAAGATGTGGAAGACAGAAGAGAAGGAAAAAGAGGAGAAGGTAGAGAAGGAGGAGGAAAAGGAGAAATATGTAACCCTGCACATTTTCATGAACATTTTTCTTAATTAATTCAAAGAACCATGTGAAATACCTCAAGGAAAAGTGGCACACGCAGGCTTTGACTGATTAAAATCTACTACTCTTTCTGTATGTCTCTGGTACTTGTAGCTTTTAGAGAGAGACATGATATGCTGAGCTCACCAAAGAATTTGTAAAGAAAGAGAAATTTTCAAATTCTAATTGGATTTGTAAAATGGTATTTTGTTTGAGTAAAATTCAGATCTTAGTTCTAAAGAGGACAAATAAATAATAGCTGTCTGGATAAAATATTCTTAAAGCTGTTTAATTTTACCTGGGAAATTTTAAGAAAACACCTAGTTTTATAAGGATGTTAAGTTTAATTCCTATTCTGGTTCAAGATTCATTAATTTTAAGATCTGTATTTTGTTCCATGATGTGATCCACAAGTAGTTTTGTATATGGCAATTTTCAATTTGTTTAATACCTCTATATACAAAAGTATGGCTATTTGGAAACTGAGTAGGCAAATGCAAATTTACATATAAGGCTTATTAGGTTTACTTACGAAATAAACAAGCTTTAGTCCTTCCCTGAAGAAAAGCAGAGGGGCTGTAATCCCCTTGAACTTGTGGTCTTCCTACATGAAACTCTGGCTTGTTTGAGTCGTAGGTAAAAGACTAAAGGAAGCTATTTTCAGATGCTTCAAGGTTAAATAACACTGTCTTTTTTGACTGGAAATATTCATATGTTCAATAATATGGGTCATCCTTTCAATTGTTCATCCTTTAAATTGTTTTCCTTGTTAACGAGCATTGATGGATCCCCTGCCAAGAACTGGATGGGAGGTGAGAATAAAAAAAAAAAAATGAGAGATTATTTTGATCCTTAGAGGTCTGGTGGTCTTTCTAAAATAGTTTTGTTTTTTCCTCCATGATACAGCAGATTTCAGTTTCTTTGGAAGATGTTTGATTTCTTCCATCATAAGGCCTTTCCCCTCCATGCTACACTGGAAGAAAGCAAGCTTGTTGTGGGTTTGTAACACTGTCTCCTCCTCTGGACACCTGAAGTCCCATTGACCTAGATCAGACCACCTTGTAAATGCCTCTGTTAATCACTCATGAGGAGATTAACAGATATTTTGTATTTAGGGATGTTTTATCAGAATATTCCTGGTTTAATTAGAAAGCTTATTAGACACAACTGGGAACTTTTAGATTTATAAAATTTAATTGGCTTGAATACAAACTACACTTTAACTCAGACTTTGTAAACCCTCCTATGCTATTGGAAAACCAAAATATGTTCCAATAGGAAAGGGCCTAGGCATAATTCACTTTTACTTTAGTTAATGAACCAATTTGTTTTCCATTAATGCTACAAGTTCTGTACATATTTGGGATAACTATCTGTCTCCAGGTATAAGTGTTGTGAATATCTTCCCTCAATCTGTATTCTTTGATATCACTTTATTTAATGTACTTTTGATCAACAAAAGTTCTTAATTTTTAAAAATTTTTTTTTGTTGTTGTCAATGGAATTTTTAAACTTTAATTTATTTATCTATATGCAGTGCTGAGATTCAAACCCAGGGCCTTACATATGCCTGGTAAATGCAACTCCAGCCCCTGAAGTTCTTAATTTTAATGTAATAGAATTCATCAGGTCAATCTTTCATTTTATATAAGGCATTTTCCTTTGCGATCTTATGATCCTGTATTATATTTCAAGAGTTTTAAATTTTTACATTCTTCTCTCCCAATATTTAATTTTGAAAATAAAAATAGAAAAGATGAGAGAATAGTATAAGACTATCCACATATTTTGAGTAAACATACCAGTTGACTGATGTTTGTGTATGTATGCGCCTATGTGTTTGAACACACACACACACACACACATATATCCATATTTGTGTTAATATATCCATTTTTTGCTGTTATCAATATAGAAATAAAATATATGTAGATGGATAAATTGATGGAAATATCCAAAGATAGATCATCTTTCTATTTATATAAATTATTCTACCTCTTCTTGAACCATTTGAAGGTTGTGAATATCATTCATTACATTCTTCAGCACCTTGGCTGAATTTCTTAAAATATATTCATTTTTCTATATAGTTAAATTTTCCTGCATCCAAGAATATTACCAAAGATGTAATAATATTATCTTCAGATAAACCATATTTAAACATTTTAAATGGGTTAAAAATAGCTTTATTTTTTTAGCATTTTTTTAAACACAGAATCCCATCAAAGTTGTTGTATCACTTTCACTGACATTGTCTTTTCATTACTTCTAATCTAGAACATGGGCTTGGCAAACATTTTCCATAAAGAGACAGGTAGTAAAATACTTTGGAGCTTATGAGTCAGATAGTCTCTATTGCAATGGCTGTGCTATTATAGTGTTAAACTAATCACACTTTGTAAATGAATGAAAATTCTTTACTAATAAACAGGTTTTGTGATAGCTTACTGACACCTGGTAGAGAAAAACCACAAAATATTTTTTTGTCTTTGAATCACTGATTTTTTTTTTAAAATTTCAACACAGTTTTCTTAGAGTATGTACCACAAACCAAGTGCATCTCTAAATTTCATGTCCAGAGGTATGTGTTGGCTTATTGAGAATGTACAACTTTATTATTTAGTTACTTTTTAAGTTATTAAATATATTTAATTTCAGACAACATAAATATCTTGTTTCCCCAAAAATTCACCCAGTGGTTGAGGCATATGTCTATAATCCTTACTTCAATCAATTGTTATATTGATGTTAGCAAATGATGATTTTTAATTCTATTATTTTTTCCTCTAAATTTATTAAATGGAATATTCTTAAGAGCTTTCTGTTTTGTCCCTCTGTACCCCCAATTCACTAAGAAATAGTGATGCAAAAATTTTGAATAATTTTAGCAAATAGAGTTAAGAAACAAATACATCACAGCAAAATTGAATGAATGCCAGTAATGGTAAGAGTGGATCAATCTTTGAGAAAATCATTTCTTTAATTCATATTAATAGACGTGGGGGCAGGGGGAAATGATCACCATGGGTATTAAAATAGTACCTTGGAAAAATTTGTATCAAATGTTATTTTAAAAACTCATAAGAATTAATAGGTATTTTCTTAACTCAGTAAAATATAGACTTTTCAATCTAAAGTCAGTATTCTACTTAGGGAAAAACTAGCATATGTCTACTGATGTCAGCAATAAGAGTAATATGTACATTTCCCTCTCAGTCTTATGTGAAAGAACAAACCAATAATGGTCCAAGGAGATAAATACTTGTCCTCACAGCTTCTAAGGTAGCAGGAATCTTTAGGATAAGATAATGGAGAGAAATAACTCCCCCCAAAAGAGTTCTAGAAATATATATGCAATTCTTAGGAAGTTGACTCAATCCTAACTTGTGATGTACAGAGAGACAACTAAAGAGAAAGCAAATAGAATATCTACTCGGGTAATAAGACTGAAATTAAAATAGAGATTGCAAAGGTAACAACTTTCTGGGAAGATACAGCCTTTCATTCCAGCCATAGTAGAAAGAGTTCTTTTTTTTCTGGGGAGTGGGAGAGAATGACCCAGGGTTGAACTCAGGGGCACTCGACCACTGAGCCACACCCTCAGCCCTATTTTATAGTTTATTTAGAAACAGGGTCTCACTGAGTTGCTTAGAGCCTTACTTTTGCTGAGGCTGGGTTTGAACTCATGATCCTCCTGTCTCAGCCTCCTGAGCCACTGAGATTACAGGTATGTGCCACCAGGGAGTAGAAAGTTCTTTGTGAGCAAGTGGAAGATTCAGTTCAGAACAGAGTCTGCGATTTAAGGATTAGCACTTAACTGTTAGTGCTATAGGGAAGGCTGAAATGGACTCGCCTTAAGAAAACCTAAGAGGTAGCCTTGATAATATCATAGTGATCTGCCAATTTAATTTAACTGTCTTCAAGAACAAAATCCAGCACACTTTATGGAAAAAAAAAACATAAATCTACATTACATAATTCAAGAAGTTCACATAATGTAAAATCAAAATAAAAACAAACTTAGACATGTGAAGAAGCAAAGAAAATAGGTCACATGTTCATGAAAACACAGTTGCCAACAGAAGGAGACCCACAGACAACTCAGATGCAAGTATGAACAGAAAAAAAAGACTTTATAATAACCCCTAGAATGTGTTAAAAAATATATTGGTAAAATGCAAGTATTATGGTAATTTAGGAAAAAAAAACTAAGACATTTAAATTCTAAAACTAAAAAATAGAATATCTGAAAAAAACAATTTTATTAGAAGTTGCTTGTCACAGAAAAATCACAGCAGAATTGTGAATTCAAGAAAGTTAATGTGATTTATATGATTTGAAGCACAGAGAAAATGTAAGGAAGAAATAAGAGAGAATCTGTATCATGTACTGCAATATCGAATGGTCTAACATACAACAAATTGTACTATCTCCAGAGAGTTGAAAGATTTAAAAAGGAGATATTTGAAGAAATAATATCTCAACTTTTTCTAGAATAGAAGGCAGACATCAATACAGAGATCCACAAGGCTCAACAAACCTAAAGTAGACAAGGTAAATAAAAAGAAGATTATATCTAGGTACCTAATGGTAAAACTACTTATATGAAAGGAGAGAGATAGATCACACAATTAAAGCAATAAGGAAAAAAAAAGGCTACCACTTTTATTGAGGAGAAAACAATTGGAATGACAGCTGACATTGCCTCAGGAAAAAACAAAACCAATCTGGAACACAGAGACAATGCAATAATGAAAGTAATGACTAGAAAGGTTAAAAAAAAATTCTACACTGAGTAAATATACACTTCAATAATAAAGATAAAATAAAGATATTTTTAAAAACTATGAAAAGCTAAGACTAATATTATAGTATCTTTTTATTTTAAAATAATACAAACATTAAAATTTTATGATAATTATAAAATAATACTAAAATATTTGATTCAGTCAAACTGAGGCAAGGAAATCAGCAATAACTAACAATCTTTTCAATAAGCTAAGTGATATGTGAAACTAAACATTCAATTTAATGGCATAAACCATAATGCTAGATGAAAAAGAAATTCAGTTGGATGTTGCTGTTTGTAAAAAAAAATCCTTTTTATTATAGACATAAGCAAAATTTGTATGAAAGTAAGAGAATGGAATAAGTTATTCCATACAAGTAATCTTGAGAAAGAAAATGGAGGCTTATAAGTGGAGAAAAATTAGACTTTAAGGTAATAATGCTCAAAATGTATTTCATAAAAAAGGGATGAGATAACCACCTCAATTGTATATATCCAATGACTATATGAATGATAAACAGAATTTGACAGAAACAGAGGTGAGAGACACCATTATACTATATGCACACATTAGTAAAACTTAAATCAGTATAATAAATATTCTTCCACAAAATTCGAAGAATTAGAGGAAATGCATACATTCTTCACAACACGCAACTTTGTCAAACTGAACAAAATGTAACAGAAAATCTATTTTCTTATGTTAAAAAATTTAATCTGTACTTTAAATTCTCAAATGGCTTTACTGGTGTGTCAAATATTTAAGGGAAAAAATAAAAGTAAACTTATACAAATACTTTCAAATTTATAGAGAGTAACTTCTCGCTGCATTGTGTTTTGTGACAAGCATGATACCAAACAAAACGTCAAAGTCCTTTGGGAGCGTCCTACTCAAGAGAAAATTTCAACCTACTGAACTAATATCAGTAACAAAGGCATATGTAAGTCTTCCAAATCATAAATTTTCAAAAAAAATTCAGCAGTATATAAGTACCTTGAATACTGTGTTTATCTCAGTTGAACATTAAAAAATAAATTGATATAATTCACAATATTAAGAGAAGAAATGAAGTGAATAAATCTATGTGGCATAAAAAACAAAGCACAAAGGCATATCTTCACAGACCTTGGTGGGTAGTGGCTTTTTAGGCAAAATACATAAAATCACATAATATAATAATAACAAATTGCATTTCATTAATATTTGAAATTTACTATTGTTAAAAGAAACAGTTTAGAAAGGCAAAGAACAAGGATAAAGTCCCCTTGGGGGGTTGCAAATTTTTATCTTGTTTTGGGTTGTCATTAAACAATTCTATGCACTTGTCACAACTTATAAAGCTGCACAATTAGTTTTGAAAAGTTTGTATAATTTAAATTATAATTTAATAAAATACCAATATCAAGTTTTAAATGTTCTTCAGAGTAAAAACTAAAAAATAAATGAATTTTGATACAAAGAGGGACAGAGAAAACCCAATTATCAATCATATTTAAAATATAAAATTAACCAATACATGCAAAATCTACTTTTTGGAATATTGTTCAATAAATGGAAATAGTCTTGCTCTTAGGCTATCTCAATCATTAATTTTCTCATTATCTCTAAACTGATTTATAAATTTTATGTAATCTGAATAAATATTCCAACTGCTTTGAAGAGGGGTGAGATAGGTGAATTGTTATTAAATCTATAAAGAAAAGTAAAAATTAGATTGGTCTAAAAATCCTTGCAAAAATAAATGAGGTGATATTAGTTCTGCCAGATATTTTAAAATAGTAATAACCGTCTTTCATTATAATAATGTCACATTGAAGCATGAACACCTAGACCAAGGGACAAAATAGGATAATCACTCCAAAAAATTGAACACATAAAGAAATTTATTATGTGATAAAAGCAATAACTAAAATCATTATGGTTAAAAAGTTACTTAAAGAATTAATACCATTTTAATAACTTAATATTGACTTGAAGGAGTACAGATTTTAATTCACAAATAGCATTAGAATAAACTACATATATATGATCTAAATTTTAAAGAAAGAACTGGTAAAACTATGGGTGAAATCATTTGTACCTTTGGTATTGAGAAAATTTTGCAAACTGGGATTCAAAATGTATGTAGCCATGAGGAATTTGAGATCATAGAGCAGATGTAGGCAGCCACCCGTAACTGCTCCACTGACCATAAAGGAAGCAGTGAAGGAATAGCTGACCAGAGGTGGGTGACGGAATAAACTCTCCAAAACTCATTAGTGGACAGCTTAAGACTTGGAAGAACTTGGAATTTGGTTACTGAAGCAGACAATGAGGAATGAATCCCTTGTTCCAGAAGCCTGACCAGACTGGGGTCAGGAGGCATAGCAAAGTAAGAAAGAGGCAGAGGAAAACCTCACAAGAGGACTTCCTTAACAACATTTGGAAGAAAAAGCAGACCAAGTTAAAATGTCACAGGAGCAGCAAAGACAAGGAAGGAGATCACACAATTCAGGCTAGATTGTGGGTAGAAACCTGAGCTGGTTAGGGCAGTCATTTTATAGAATGCACGGCTAGCCAGCCTCCCTTGGAGAAATAAAATCCAGACAGCTTCTCCCTACTGACAGATAGGAACAAGTAAAAACACAGGGAATTCTTCTGAAATGGTCCTCTTTAAGCATTTCTCTCAATTCTTCCTGTTTAAGTAATCCATCCCAAAGGAACATGTAAAGAGGTCTCTGCTAGCTGAAGAGTACCGAAACCTCACCTTCACATCAGACAAAGAGTGGGGTGACTCAAGAACAAATCCCTCCAGAGGAGAGCACTCAGCCCAGCACTCCCCACAACCCCTGCAGGAGTGTAGATGAAGATGACCCAATGGACACCCTCAACCCATCACAGAGAGAATTAAAGCCCTGGTGATCTGCAATAGCCAGGGTGAAGCGTTCTGTGCCCCAGAGTGCCCACAGAGAGCCTGAACCCAAACGTCCCACCAGTCAAAATAGCTACCAAGCATTGAGATAGAGCTAGTACAAACAAATCCCAACAGAGGGAAGTTGTTGCTCAGGGATCCACAGTAATTAAAGACAGGCTTCAGCCCTGTGCCGTGCAGTCCTGCACCCAAAAAGAAACAGCCAGAATTGCATCACCCTCCAAATATGCAGACTTGATACTCTGGGATGACTAAAAAGCACCAGCTGGCAAAAGAACATAGCGACCATAAAAGTGGCTACAGTCTCTGTACCTCCTGGAGGGTCCTCAAGCAGAGTCCCAGAGTTGCCAGTTAACCCAATGTTCATTGATGCACAGACCCACAGAAGCCATTTCCTAAGCAGCAAGTAGAGGACTTCATGCATGCACAATACAGTATATACTCAAAACAGGGCTCACAGAGGAGTGTCCCACAGAAACTAGCCACTGCCCAATGTGCCCATATTTAGGTCTATCAACCTGTAACCTGCACACTCCAGAGAGGCAACAACCTTACACCTTCTATGGCTCACCCAGTGCCACTTCAACCAAACTACAGTACCTCTACCTTATACTATTACACTCTGCACACTCCAGTATATACATGGGGGGAGCCCACACTGGAACTGACAGTGCTGGATTTAAGAATCTTTTTCATCAGGCCACACAAGTCTGCAATCCCTAACAGGGAGTAACCTGGCTGCCCAGGCAGAGCCAATTAGAGACCATCTCCTCTGACCTGCCATAAAGCTAGTAGGTACCTGGATACACCAAAGACCAGAGAGGGAGTCTTAGAATTGTAATAAAGGGGAGTTTGTATGATCACTACTTCCACATGCAGAAAAACTTAGATGTAGAGCAGAAGAGCAGTGGGCATCTTCTAAAGGTCCCAAATCCTGATGAAGTCCAAATCAGGAAGACTCAATAAGAAATGTCACCAATAAGGCATAGAATATCATAAATATCTAAATATCAAATTAAAAAGCTTCTGTATGAAAGGAAACACTTAAAACATGAAGAGAGACTATACAATGGGAAAAAAATCTTTGCCAGCTAGAATACACAAAAAAATAAATCAATCAATAAGTGAGCAAAGAACTGAACAGACATTTCTCAAAAGGAGAAATACAAATGTCCAAAAAATACAATGGAAAACATGTTTAACATGTCCAGAAATCAGGGAAATAAAAATCAAAACTACATTAAAAATTTATCTTACTCCAGTTATAATGGCAATAATCAAGAATACAAATAATAAAAAAATGCTGGTGATGATAAGGGGGAAAAGGTACATTCATGGGTTGTTGGTGGGACTGCAAATTAGTACAACTACTTTGTAAAGCAGTATGTAAATTCTTCAAAAACTAGAAATGGAACCACCATGTGACCCAACTATTCCACTCCTTAGTATTTATCCAAAAGAACTAAAATCAACATACTATAGTGATGCAGCCACATCAATCTTTATAGCATCACAATTTACAGTAACCAAGTTATGAAATCAGTTCAAATGTCTATCAGCAGATGAATGGATAAAGAGAATGTGGTATGCATATGCAATAGTAGTTTACTCAGCTATAAAGAATGAAATTATCGCATTTGCTGGTAAATAGATGAACCTGGAAATCATGCAAAGTGAAACCAGCCAGACTGAGAAAGTCAAGGGTTGAATATTTTCTCTCACATATGAAAGCTAGGGAAAAATGGGGAAAAGTGTTGAAATTAGAAGGGATGTCGTGCAGTACAAGAAGAGGATTAAGGGAGAGGAAGTAGGTGTGGTAAAAGGGAGAAACTGCAGAATGAAATTTACAAATTATGTTATGCACATATATGACTATACAGCAGTGAATTCCACTATAATGTATCTCTATAAAACATCAATTTAAAAACAATAAATAAACAGAAGGAAGACCAGTAGAAGAGAGGAAGGAGATAAGGAAGATGAGGAGGGGGAGAGTGGAAGTACTAGGAATTGAAATGGAGCAAATTATATTCCATGCATGCATAATTATGTCAAAATGAACCATACTATTACGTACAATTGTAGTGAACTAATAAAAGCAGTAAAATATACATAGAATTAATATATTAAATTTAATTAGCTAAAAATAAAATTGTATGGGAAAAATAGAAGAAGCATAGTGAAAAATAAAAGACAAATAAAAATGAATCATTAACCAAACATCTTTCACCCAAATAAAAAACTAATTATACAAATATTTTAAGAATCATAAAAATTTGTAGGAAAAAATTGGTAATTGGGAATATGTTCAAAATATATTTAGAAGACTCAAGATGGCAGATTTGAGTCACCCAGCCCTTGTCTACTTCCCTGGAAATAGAATCAAAACAAATGAAGAGCAGCTGTATAATGAGATGGGCAATTATGAGAGAACTCTGAAGTTCAATGATGGACAGAGACTTGGAGAAACCCAAGAGATGCTGGTTAGTGGAAGACAAGGTGAAATGAGGTACCCTAGTACTGACCTTATGACAACATGGCTGAGGGTGGGGACACTGGTGAAAGAAGAAAGGCCCCATGGTACCAGTGTCACAGGAATTGTGACCTTGGAGAAATACAGTCTAAACAGACGATAGACTTGGAATCTGCACAGCAAAGGGGCTCTGAAGTTCTCTGCTCTTACAAGCATATTCTCACAGTGCTTTAACAGGAAACCATCTTAACATTTCCTCTGTCCCAATTGCTCTAAGAGGAAGATAGATGAAGAGAAAACTCCTCGCTGCTGTTTGTCAGACCAGTACCACATTTAAAAAGTTTTGGGGGAATCCAGTTTATTGTATACAAATTATATCTTATTACAAACAGATAAGGAAAATATTAGGTACAAGGGCACAAGAGAAAGAGGGGCTGAAAGATTTTCTGCATCAAAATGTTCTTCTTCTCATATTTAAAACAATCTTAGTTAGATTTATAACACTATTTCTCATAAAATTTAAATTTATCGATTGAATTTATGTAATTGTACTCCCAACATAGTGGATCCTATATTAGGGAACAGCCTCCTTGGAATGATTGGAAATTCTGCCTCAATGTCTCAAGCTTCTATTGTTAAAGTCATTATTTCTTATAGAAATATCATACCAAATTATGGTTAGGATATGAAATGTCATCCAAAAGCTCCTAAGTTAATACAGGAATGTTCACAGGTGAAATGATTAGATATGAGAACCATAACCTAATCAGCCCATCCTAGTATGAATAGACTGACTGGGAGGTAACTACGGGCAGGTAGGGCATAGCTGGAGGAGAGGGTCAACTTTGGTGGGGGGGGGGCATGGAAAGGTTTATTTTCCCTGGGCCCAGTCAGCCTCCTTTCAATCCCTACTTCCAGGCCATTGTGAGGAGAGCAGCACTCCTCCAAGATTCCCTTCTGCCATGATGTTCTGCCTGACCTTGGGCTCTGCAATAGAGTCTGCTGACCATGGAACAAAACTCTGAAATCATAAACCAAAACTAACTTTTCCCCTGAAGTTGTTCTTATCAGGTATTGTAATCACAGTGACAAAAAGCTAACAGAGGTTGCAAATAGGTTATTTACTAAGGAAGATTCTTTAAAACATTATCTTATACACATGAGTTATTATTTTAAAATCTGTAGAATAGAAGACAAAACATGTATGCTTTTAATGTGCATGCTTGGAGAAGAGCTTTCTTTGGGTATAGACTGAACAGAGGGATAGCTGGATCAAATGGTGGTTCCATTCCCAGTTTTCCAAGAAATCTCCATACTGCTTTCCATATTGGCTGCACCCATTTGCAGTCCCACCAGCAATATATGAGTGTCCCTCTCCTCAGTCTATACCCAAAGGACTTAAAAACAGCATACTATAGGGACATAGCCACATCAACGTTTATAGCAGCACAATTCACAATAGCTAAACTGTGGAACCAACCTAGATGCCCTTCAGTAGATGAATAGTTAAATAAAAAATGTGACATATAAACACAATGGAATTTTATTCAGCAATACAAGAGAACAAAATCATGGCATTTGCAGGTAAATGGATGACACTGTAGAAGATAATGCTAAGCAAAGTTAGCCAATCCCAAAAAACAAATGCCTAATGTTTTCTCTGATATAAGGAGGCTGATTCATAGTGGGGTAGGGAGGGGGAGCATGGGAGGAACAGACGAATTCTAGATAGGGCAGAGGTGTGGGAAGGAAAGGGAGGGGACAGGAGGTTAGCAAGGATGGTGGAATGTGATGGACATTATCCAAAGTACATGTATGAAGATACAAATTGGTATGAATATACTTTGTATACAACCAGAGATATGAAAATTTGTGCTCTGTGTAGTATAAATTGAAATGCATTCCACTGTCATATATGAATAAAAATATTAATTAAAAAAGAGCTCTTTTTTGAGGTAGGATGGGGTGACCTACCTCAGAGATTCCAGATAGCTTTCTAGCTACTTCTCAGGCAATGTGTAACCTGAGAATCATATTGTCATGAAGAATATAAGGCCTCAGCCCTGACATAATGAATGAGTCTGATTTAACAAAATTTCCAGGTATACAATGTGCAAAATAATTTTTAAAAGCATTGATTTAGCACTCTACTGAAGAAATTAAAATGACAGCAAAGAGAAGAAAACCTCACTCCTTAGTGCTCTTAGTAGCCACACCTACAATACTTCTTTACCATTGCCTCCCTCCTCTCCATTCTAATTCCTCTTTAGGAGACTTAGCCTGTATTAATTCTTGGTAGGTATTTTGCAATAGCTTCTTGCCTGTTCACTTTTTCCCATATTTTCCCACTCCTGGATTCAAAAATCTTCCAATCTTGATTCAGCCTGTCTGGGAACAGGAAATATTTGATTCATTTTTAAAAATATGTGAAGACTTGGAATGTATTAATTGTTGCTGATGGGAAAATAAAATTAATAGATTCAAGGAGAGACCAAATATTTCTGAATTCTGTAAATTAAGTATACTAGTGATGAACATAAAGAATGTTATTTCAGAGATGGGGTCTAGAAATGAAGAAAAAATATATAGCAGCTGAAGGAAAGATCAATGGAATTAGAGTATAAAAATACAAATAATGAGATAAGCCTGTTAGTGAAAAGGAAACCTAAGGAAAAAATATGAAAAAGAAAAAGAAATGTTAATAATATCCAAAGGGGGTTTTCAAAGAAATAAATAGGGATTACATATATACTAATTAATGAGAAGATAATGAAATCCACAAAGACTTTGAAATGACTAGGATATTGACCTGCTTTCTAAAATCATCTTTAACAACAAACCAGGAAAAAAAAAAGCCAAGGTAGGAATTTGAAGCTAAAGTAATTAGCATATAATGAAGACCTTGTTAAACAGAAGCAGGATGGGGTCATTTTAGAAATCCTGTATTTTGCTTCTTCACAAGATCCAGAATGTTAAGGAATAGAAATAATTTATATTTATTGATTTTGTGCCACAATTTTAAGACAGAATAGGAAGACATAATCTATTCAGTGAGCCTGCTCCTCAATGATGGACATAGATTTGTTTATTTTTACAGGTAATTTGAGACTATAAAAGAGAGAAGCTATAAGCAAACAAGACTGTTTTCTTAAAAGGAGAGCACCAGTCATCTCAACTCTTAGTAAAATAGGGAGACAAATCCTAAGATAAATATTGGAAGACATCTAGAGGATAAATGAATTATGAAAAGCAAGCAGTATGATTTTACAAAGAAAAAATCATGCCAGGCAAATTTAATTGCTTTTTTTTCCTTGTGGATCAAGTCATGAGATTAATAGATGAAAGCAGCAATAGATGTGGTGTATCTTGATTTCAGCAAAGCAAAAGGATAGCATATCTTATAAAATTTTACTCAAAGAATTAGTTTAAATTAGCTTAGATATGAACACTTTTACATAGACTAAAAATTGGTTGAAGTATCACATGAAAGAACTCATAATAAATGGCAGTTTTTCTTGCAGGGAGGAGGTATCTAGAGGACTGCTACAAGGGTTAGTGGTAGGTCCAGTTTTCTTTAAACAGGCTCATTAATGATGGCAACAAGAAAGTAAACAGTATGCTAATTAAATTTCACAGGCCATGCTAAGTTGAGGAATATTGCAAACATTCCCCAACTAGTGAAGCAATAATGAGCCCTGAGGAGGTTTGATATATGGTTGAAATTTCATTTTGATTCATCCAATTTAAGGATTCATGAGGGAAAATTTCCTTGGCCCCATAGAATACTCAAGAGCAACATGTCCACAAAGGCTGCAGTACAAATGGCTGCATACCCCTTACTCAAAATGCTTGGGACTAGAAGTGTTTCGGATCTTGGGTTTTTTTTTTTCAGATTCTGGAACATTTACATATACATAATGAGATAACTTGGGAATGGGACCCAAGTCTAAATTTGCATAGTTCATATACATCTTATACATACAGCCTAAAGGTGAATTTATAAAATAGTTTGAGTATGTCTGTGTTGTATGCAACCCATCACCTGAGGTCAGGTTTGGAATTTTCCACTAGTGGTGTCTGAAGTTTTGCATTTCAGAGCATTTTGGACTTTGGATTTTCTGTTTAGGTATACTCACTCTATTGTTGGTATTTATTCAAGAAGCAACCAAAATTCAAAGACCCCAGTTTTTTTTTTAGTTAATATATAATAATTGGTTTGGAAATAAGTTGTCTCCTTTATGTTTCTGTGCTTGAAGCACGGTTTAATGTGAATACAGAGGGGTTTTTTTAGGCATCTCATTTCCAGAAGGCAGTTAAGGAAAAATTACAGATGGTCCATAATAACAAAAGTACTGTTAAAGAGTTCGTCGTGAAATGGCCTAATAGGTTGGTTTATTTTGCGTGCTAGCTCTATTTGGAAATAAGTTTTACTTGCTCATAAATCTCCATCCTTTCAACTCACTAATTTTATATGAGTAACATTCTTTAAGTAAGTGTTAGGAGATTTATGATTAAAGATGGTAATCAATCTATTACTTATAATAGCAAAATATATTGAAGCCAATGTCTAAAAAGACAACTTTACAGAGATTAAAAAGTATAATTTTGCAGCCATGGGAAATATTTTCAAAGCATTGTTGCAACATTGAAATAAAATAGCAAAATAAAAGTAAATATACCAATAAACATTATGTGCAATACATATGTTCCCAACTTGGAATTAGTATATGAAAAAAATCCTGAAGGAGATTGTAGGTGAAAAAATTTGTTATCTCTAGGTAATCTGTTAATAGCTATTGAAACTATTATTTTCATATTTTTCTGAGATAATCAAAAACTATGCCACTGTTATTTTAAGTGTTAAATTTTCATAATTTATCAATATAGAAGATACAAAGAAAATCACAATATGTGGACATGAATGAATCACACATTAAATTAATCATGGAAACCAAAGTAATAGAGCCCTGGATGGCAATTTTTAAACCAGGTTGAAAGGGTCAAATGGAAATGTGAATGCACTGAGAGTAGATTATGTATGATCATTTGATGACATACAAAAAGCAGAAACATGATTTTAGCATACTGTATTTACTTACTGAGAAAGATGTGGCAACTTAATAGTAAAAAGTGCATGAAATTGAAAGAGTTCAGAATGACTTGTTGTTACACAATCCTTTGTAAATGTCACTAAAAATATGAAGTTTCCTCCATTTTTTTCTATATAGACAGCATTGTTTCCATGTCTGGAATTTAAGATATATGAATATTTCCAACATTAAGAGCTTTTAGAAAAAGTAAGAGCTTTAAAACTTTTCAAAGTTTTCCAAGCCAAACTTTAGCTTAAAATATATGTCAATTTTCTTGGTGATACAAAAAATGCTCACCTCATCTATATCTTCATTTCATATTATTTAATTTATCTTTCAAAGATGAGACTGTCCGTGAGTCATACAAAGCCTTTGTATACATAATGTGCAGAATATATTCATCATATACAGGAAAATTAGCGATTTGGGTAGGCAGATCAAAACTTCTTTGTACTTTCTGATCCTTTCTTTATCAAGCTATACAAAACAGTGCTGTGCATGTACTATGGAGTGTGGGGTTGTTCATCTTGTTTTTACCAAAGGGGATCTTGATTGTGACCCCAGTTTGTCCACATCCCTTATACAAATGTCAGCAGGAACTTTACTGTTTCTAGACTAATAGCATAGGAAATAGAAATATTACAAGAGCTACTCTGCATGTGGTAATCATTTTGAAATACTGCTGTTTAGATGTTCACATTGAGTTTCCCTGCAATCCCCACTGTATCAAACAATAAGAATATCTGTAAGACTCTATTAATTTTTCAGAAAAAAAGAAAAAAAAAGGAGGGCAGCTAGTTTTAGAAAAATAGAAGAAATCCACTTCTTTTCTTTGTTATTGCAAATAATTTTCAGTTTGTCTTTGTTTTATATAAATTTTATTGTATATGTTTAAGGTTAACAATATGGCATTATGAGATGCATATAGGTGATAAACTATTTACTATAGTGAATCAAATTAAAACATCTATCATCTCACATATTTACCCACTTTCATGGCAAGAGCAGCTACTGTCCCTCAGTGTCTATGATTCCCATCTGCAGTGCCATTTCATCCCAGGTATATGCATAGCTCTCAGGTTGCATTGAGATGTTTCTTCTACTTCATGTCCTCTGACCTATACATCCTCATTTTCTTCTGACCTCTCCACACTTGATAACTAGTGTTTTGTGCTCTACCCTGTGTATTTGATTGTATTAAATTCTGCATATAAGTAAGACCATGCAATATTTTTCTATGCTTTGCTTATTTTACTTAGCATAATGTCCCCCAGATTCATAGAATTTGTGGCAACTAGGAGATCTTATTCATTTTTAGGGCTGAATAATATCCCATCATATATATCTGTCACAGTTTCTGTAGCTATTCACCTGTTGAGAGATATTTAGGTTTTTCCTATATCTTGGCTGTTATGAATAATGCTGCAACGAACATGGGAATGAGGATATCTCCTGAAAGTGGTGATTTAATTTCCTTTACATGTATACCCAGAAAGAGGATTGCTTGGTCAGATTTGTTTTTGAAGAGATGTGGAGTACATGGATTAGATATCCATACTTAGGTTTGACACGCTTGTATTTAACAGTTTAAACTATCCTGAAGCTATTAATTCCTTTTTTAGATTTCTCCATGTTTTTGAAAATCTTCTATCATGATCTCTTTAATTTAATCTAATTAACAACCACATAAAGGCACTTGATCGATTTTTCAAGTACTGAAATTAGAGCATTTCAGTAAACATTCATTATTCTCTTGCTCTAAAGACTTTCTTCAGCCCATTAGAAATTATATGTTTATTGGCATCATGGATGTTATTAGAGAAAACATCTAGGTGTACACAGCCTTTTTCTTTTATATTTCTTATTGCTCAATTTATATATATAAAACGTATAATAAATTGGTTTGACATCTAAGCTGTGGCTAATTTTTTTTTACATAACCATTAGTGATTTCATGATGTTAGATTATCTTAATTTCATTTTCACAAATTCTACCCATTTAGCTACAAAGTAAGATTAGTGTATTTTTAGAGCATTTTTAAATAAAAATTAAAAAGACTTTTTTTCAAGAACTGTTTGTCACATTAAAAAAATAATTTCTGAAAAACTGAACTTAGCTTCTTTTTTTAGAAAAAAAATAAAATTACATGTGAATGAAGTAAATAAAATCATTCATATTTTTAGGCAAATGATAAATGAAACTAGTAAATTTGTGTTTTATACACTAGACTAAAGGTTAGGTCAGAGATAAATATTAATTTAAGCTTCCATTAATGAATAATTATCAATGATAATTTTAAAATATGGATGAAAATACATACATGTGTGTGTATATCTATATATGTATATGTATATATATAAAAGAATAACCATTACTTGGATTCCAAATTGGTGTCTGATAACTTATTCCAATGGAACACATTGTTTCTTTTCTTAAAACAGAGAGCTTTTCTTAGAATTCATTTTCAGTTGGATTTTTTAAATAGGCATGGTAATGGAATGCATAATGAATAACTTCTATAGTCTGCTATTCCCTAAACTCTTCTCATACCCTTTATGTAGCAAGTAATGCCATACTTTGAACACATTTTAGCATTCTTATTTAACACCACCTTTTATTTCTTTAGTGCCAGCTCATTAACAAATTATATAATTTTGACATACATCACACTTTTTTCTGAGTTAAATCTTTAGTTTATATCTACATCTCCAACTGTAACAACACAATTTCTTCTTTAACAGCAAAGGTGCTTTTGAAGAATGCCCTCAGTTAAGTAAGTAGAATCAATTCACAAAAATTGGCAAACATATACCAACAAGTTCTAAGGTCTTGGAAAAGTATCATAATTTTGAATATCATCTTTAATATTTTCACTAATGCTGGCTGAGTATTTATTATCTTCCAGAAATTTTCATTACTATTTAGGATGCTTTATCTAATTTAATTCTCATAATACTATAAGAAGAAACTGCTGATTGTCTTCAGTTATACTATTAAAAAAGAAGATTAAATAGCAAGGAATAAATGATCTCTTGTCATCAATGATGATGGTCAAATGAACAATAATTTGTGAACTAAGATTTTAGGGAAAACCCATACTATGAGCAGATAGAATACCATGACTTATGATATATTACCTCAAAATAAAGATATTAAATTAACTGATCACAATGTGCTATTCCATAATAAATTAATGTATTTTAGAATCATAACAAACCTCTATCCATTTGCATATTCATTTGCATGCTAATTTTAATCAGAAAAAGGCCAATACATCAATGGTATAAAAGTATGCACTAAGGTATTTGGCCAAAAAGAGAAAAAAGTGAAAGAAAAAAATTAAATAAATACATTCTTTAGGTTAGAAACCATATTAATAATTATAGTAATCTGAAACATGATAAAATAATTTTTCTAATAAAGTAGTCTCCTGTTATTTTGAAATCAGACTTAAGAAACAGTATTCATTAACTATCATGACATTGAAATAACTCTCCACTGCCAGTACACAAATAGTATTTTTCAACATTTTAAGTGATATATCCAGTGTAAATGTCTTTAATTTTATCATTTAAAATCTAACTATTATTATACAAAACCAGGTTACTCTTGAGAAAACCATAATTCTCAAAATAATTAGTATACAATTATTTGACGACATCTACTGTTGATCCCTTCAATTCTTCCTCACATTTTAAAGAAAGTCATATTTGTTTTGATTTAAATAACTTTAGATGAGTTCGATTATTGACACTACATACTGTAGTGTCATCTATGAAAATAACAATTATATGTGAGTATCTGAAATAATTACATGTAATATAGTAATTTTTTTGTATTTTAATACAATTATGGATATCAAAATAGGCCATTTTCATATTATAAGTCAAAGATGATCAAAGATAGGCATCCCAGGTATGTGAAGAAGGCTTTGTGCTAAAAGTTGTATATTCAGGGACCCATTCATTGGAGAAAACAAGATGTAATCCGAGTTGAAAGTAGAGTGAAACCAATGATGAAATCCCTATTAATATCTGCTAAGTCCACCTACTAAAGATGGTGTACATTGGTTAACATGACTATGCAATGTTAAATTATGGGGCTGAATCTTTAACAGAAGTATTTCTAAGAACCACATTGCATCACACTACATAATATAATTAATATTATAATTAGAAAAAACACATTATTACAATGATGATAGCTGATATTTTTTATGTTTACAGCCAGGCATTTTCTTCAAGTCTTCCTTTTTACTACTCTTCAAGATAGGTATTGTTATGTACCTATTAATATATGAGAAATATGGGCTTAGTGAAATTAAGCAATTTATCCAAATTTACACATTGATATCTTAGAAAATAAGACATGAATCTAAATGAGCCAAAGTTCCATAATTTTTACTTCTCATTAAAAAAAAATATTTTGAACAAAATGAGTATAATCTCAAGTTGACAGAAAAATTAAAGATTATACAAAATACTCCCACATGATTTATGATTTTTGCCACATTTACTTTTTATTCCATGTACTTGAACACTTTTGTATGCATAATTAAGGACAAGGGAATTCTTTTACATAAACATAATGCAAATACCAAATTCAGGACATTTTGTACTTATAAAATACTATTATTTAAATGTAGTTCATACTAAAATTTAGTTCATTGTTTCAGTCTGTTTTGCAACTATCACATTTTGCACTGAGCTATGACCCAATATAAAATAATACATTGCAGTTAATTGTGTCTCTTTATTCTTCTATAATGTGTACCATTTTATGACATCAACATTTTTGAAAAGCACAGTCAAATTAATTTTATAGAAGAGCCTTCAACTTGAGTATTTCTAATGTTTCCTCAAGATAATATTCAGATCATGTATTTTGGGGAAGTATGTTCTGTAAGTGGTGCTGTCCTTCTTAATGCATATCAGGAAATACCTGATGTGAGTGAGCAGTGTTGTCATGTTTATTTTATTAATTGGTTAAGTAGGCTTTATCATTTTTCTACTATACAATTATTGTATTCCATCTGTAACTAACAAATAATATATAAAATAATTATTTTCCAGATTTCACCCAATATCTTCCATTATCCTTTCATCCTTTGATGATTCTTGCTTTTATAAATTTCTGTATATTTTTGCAGAAGGGTAATTTGTTAACTATATTATTCTTTCTATGTTTAATTGCCATCTCTTATAAAAAGAACATTCCCACACTCACATATGAGTTGTCAGGATAAACTCAGAAAAACTTATCATTTAATGGTTAAAATTCATGAAAGTAATTACTTTTATTAATGTTCGAAGTTTCTCAGGTTTGGCAGTTGTGACGCCTTTCATTTTAACTATTTTACAATCTTCTGACATCTTCCCAACATTTAAAAGGATAAAAATTCTTTCTTATTTTTGATACAACAAAATGGTCTAGTCTCATCCTGTCCTTTTACTTCTGAAAACCTAACCCTGAATTCATCCATTGCTCTTTCCAATTGGAAAAGCTATTTGAAAAGCAAGTTCTGGAACCAGGTATGCCAATTGATGGCAGACAATTATGGCCTCAGAATGCAAATTCTCAACATAAGATATACAATCAACTCTGGACAATACAGAAAAACAAGCGTAAAATAAAAGTTTTTATGGTTAAGCTTATAGTATATTAATTCAATAAATATTTATGGGCATTGTGGAAAGTCTTGGACATAAAGTAGGTTATAAGATGGAATTCAACATATAATTTTTACCAGGTACAATGACACACACTTGTAATTCCAGAGGTGATGGAGGGTTAGACAAGAGGATCTCAAGACAGTAAGACTGTCTCAAAATAAAAAAATAAAAAATGAGTGGAGATGTAGCTCAGTGATTAAAAAAAACCCAGATTCCATCCCCAGAACAAAAATAAATAAATAAAATAAAATAAATATAATATGTGTGTGTGTGTGTGTATATATATATATATATATATACACACACACACACACAAACATATAGTTTTGTTCTTCTTCAAAAGCATAGTTATACAAATAGTAACCTATATTTTTGTATCTTAATTTGTAAAGGTTTCAAAAATTAGTTAAAATCCAGACTGTGTACTCTTGTCGGAATGACACATTTTGATTTTGGAAATTTTATGGAAACTTATTTCTGTGGGAAGATATATTTTTATGGTTAAGATATGACATGTCCCCCAAAAGCTCATGTGTAAGACAATGCAAGAAATTTCAGAGGTGATATAATTGGGTTATGAGAGCTTTAACTTAATCATTAATAATCCTCTTGAATGGATTAACTGGGCCCAAATGGATGGTAACTGTGGGTAGGTAGGGTTTGGCTGGAGAAGGTGTGGCACCACGGGTGTGACTTTGAGACATATATTTTGTGTCCGTTGAGTGAAGAAGCCTCTCTTTCTCTCTCTCTCACTCTGCTTCCTGGTGCAATGTCCTGAGCTATGTTCCTCTGCCACACTCTTTCACCATGATATTCTGCCTCATTTTGGGCTCAGGAAAATTGGCACAGCTGTCTATAGACTGAAACCTCTGAAACTGTAAACTCAAAATAAACTTTTTCTTATTCAATTGTTCTCGTCAGCTCTTTTGGTCAAGCAATGAAAAAGCTGACTGAAACAATATCAAAGTATGCTGCAATAGTTGATAGAATGCTCCAGCAGAAACAAAATGGAACCAAACTGATTCTTAAAGAAAGAGTTTGGTTTTCATTACTGGAGTAAAAGGTTTGTTATTCCAGATTGAGAGAAACATGAGAAATACAGGCAATGAGAAGTATGTCATGTCTAAAGGAAGAACTTTGTTTTGGAAAAGAAATTGGATATATTTTGCTTTAATGTATATTTTGCCTAATGTATATAACATCAAGATTATGGAAGTGATCTAAAAAAAAACCCAAGTTTATTACTTGGGCCAAAAGAATTTAATATGAATTTTTGAACAGAAAAGCAGTGTAATGAATAGGTTAGGAACTCTGATATATTAATTTTTTTGTTCTTTTGTTTGTTTTTGATTTTTTATTTTTCCAATGTGGAAATGGCTTTTTCTTATTGTTGTTGTTGTGGTTGTGGTTGTTATTCAGGTTCTCCTCATCAATTGTTCTGTAGCTTCACCATAGTATGTTCAATGACAAGTTGTGCCAGAGATAAGCTACACTGGTCTGGGTTTTTTTTTTTTTTTTTACTTGATACTATAAAATTTGTCATTTTAAATGTGTAGTTCACAGACTTTTAAAAATCTACAATGTTGTGCAATTATTAGCACCATATAGCTTTAAGAACATTTATTACTCCAAAAATATTTCTCATGCCCATTTGCACTCAATCCATGCCCTTCCCCATAAGTGTTAATCTATTTTCTGTCTCTATTGATTTACTTTTTCTAAACTTTTAGTATAAACAAAATCGATCAACCTGTAGTCTTTTGCATCTGGCTTCATTTACTTTATGGTTTTGGGGTTCATTCAGGTTATAACATATATGACTAATTTTTATTTTTGAATAATATTTCTTTGTATGGATAGAGCACATTTTGTTTATTAGTTTACTAGTTGACGGACATTTGGATTTGTTTTTACATTTTTGGTATATTATGAATAAACTATTCTGAACATTCATATACACATCTTTACATAAACATACATTTTCATTAGTCTTGAACCAATACTGAATAGTTAAATTGTGGGCTATGTGATGTATTTGTGTTGAACACTTTAAGAATCAAAAACTGTTCCAAAGTGCTATACTATGTATAAATATCCACACTAATAACACATAAATTTTCCATTTATTCCATATCTTTACCAGTGCTTGTTATTGTCAGTCTTTTTAACTATGCCCATTCTAATGCATATAAAGTAATATCTCAGTGTGATTTTACTTGCATTTTCTTAATGACTAATTATATTGAATATCTTTTTATGTGATTATGTCCATTCATACATATTCTTCAGTGATATGTGTATTTTTATATATTCTGAATAAAGCCCTTTTTAAAATATATGACCCCTTTCTTCACTTTAATGATATCTTTAGCGCAAAAAAACATTTTTAATTTTGATAAAGCCTGATTTATCAAAGTTTTCTCTCCTACATTCTATTTTATTTAATTGGCTCTAATTTGTCCTTTTTTAGATGAAAGCTTGTGTTATTGACTTGAGATTTTCTTTTCTAATATAGGCTTTTAAGGATATACTTTTTCCATCTAAGCTGCCTTAGGTATACCCCATAAGTTTTGGTAGGTGCTGTCTTCATTCAGTTAAAAACGTTTTTTAAAATTTTCCTTTGAGATTTATTTTTCTTCTCTGTGGTTTATTTAGAAATGTGTTATTTGATTTCTACTATTCACAAACTTTTAAATTTTCTTTCTGTCATTAATTTTTAATTTACTTTCATTGTGGTCAGAAAAACTTATTTTATATGATTTCAATCCTTTTATAGTTATTGAAACTTGTTTTATGAGGTAGGGTATTGTCTTTCCTGGAGAATATTCTATATGTGCTTGCAAAGAATTTGTATTCTGTTAATGTTAGGCAAAAGTGTTCTATAAATATCATTAGATCAATTTGACTGACAGTATGGTCTCAGTCTGCTACATTCTCTGGATTTGCAAGCTGATTGTACTATCCATTATTGAGAGTAATTTCCTGTCTTCTCTGACTACTATTGTTTTCAATTGTCTATTTCTTCCCTTAGTACTGTCATTTTGTTTTTTATACATTTTGGGGACACATTTTTTGGTGATTATTGTTTATAAGAAGAAGTCACGTTGACTTTTACCTTTGACTAATTGACCCCTTTCTTCCACTAACAATAGCAGATACAATTAAGAGATGATTAGATGTCTGCACTCCCATGTTCATTGAAGCACTATCCACAGTATCTAACTTATACAATTCAACTACATGTCTATCAACAGATGAAGGGATAAAGAAAATGTGCTATGTATACACAATAAAATATTATTTGGCCTTAAAGGAGAAATTCTGTCATTTTTGACAACATGAATGGGATTGGAGCTCATTATGCCAAGTGAAATAAGCCAAGCACAGAAAGACAAATACCACAGATTGTCTCATTTATATGTGGAATGTAAAACCATAGAACTCAACAGCAGAGAGGAGAATGGTGGCTTCCAGGGGCTGAGGGGTGGGACATACAGGGATGATAGTCAAAGAGTATGAAGCCTCACTTAGAAAGAAGGAATACTTTTTCTCTTTTTGGAAATCTGTCACATAACATGGTGAATAGTTAATAATAGTGTATTGTACATTCCAACACTGGGAGTAAATTTTAAGTGTTCTCATGATAACAATCGTATTTGAATGTATTTGAAATGATTGATAGGTTCATTAGCTTGCTTTAATTATTCCATATTATATTCATAATGCATGGCATCATTTTTGTACCCCACAGGTATATACAAGTATAATTTTTCAACCTGCAATTTTAAAAAGAGAGAGATTATCGAAGTAACCTTATACTTTTATATTCTTGACTAGATAACAAAACTCACTTACTGGGAAATATAATTTTTTTAAATCTACAAAATTCAAAAATATTTAAAATGATCCATTACTTAGTATATGTAAGCCCCTTAAAGGACATTAAAATAGTCCATATTAGAAAACATGAAAGGTGAAAAGTATTCATTAGTCCTTCACTCTTAATGATATGTATATATTTTTCATTTTTATACTGTGTCATTTTTGTGTAATAGTATAGTGTTTTAAAACTTATATGAAATTTATATTTTGATGAAGTATGCCAGAAGACTGCTAAACTACAGTTTCAAACATATTATTTGTTGATGCAATATTTTATTATGGGCGACATAATATTTTATTATGGATCCATCTTGCAACCTGGTATATGTAGTGATATCTCTGTAAGTAGACTTTTTACTTTATTCCATGTTTTTCACATTGGGACACAAATGTTATATATATTTATATTCTTTTCTAAAATTTCTCTCATTGGAATTATCAGACCTTTGTTTTATGTCTAAGATATATATTGTGATTGGATAGTACTAAAAATATGGGAACAAACCAACAAATAAATTTTTTAGCATGTCTATATTTTTAAAATATGTGCATTTCATTCTAGGATACTATTCTGTAGCTAGGAGGAAGCAAAGTATATTTTAATCAAAACACATGATTTAATAGGTTAACATAAAATCCTGAAAGAATTGGCAAACAAAATGTGCATTGTGAATTTTATAATGAATTCTCATTCAAACTTTAAAATTCTATACTCTTTTAATATGCACATTTATAAGTCAATGTTTGAATTTTAATTCAAAAACCATATCTTGGGTAACTTTTTTTAATCTAGAGAAGGAAGTTTGTTTAGACTTTTAATATTATCTGATATATTAGAATTGTGAAATATTATTGTGACAGTCTTTTTTCTACTAATAGAGTCTCTGACCATTCCTTCTTAATATAACTGAAAAGCCACAGACTGGGTAATTCATATATAGCAACAATGTATGTTAGCTTGTGATTCTGGGATATGGGAGGTCCACAGTTGGGCTGTGCCTCTGGTGAGGGCCTTCTTACTTATAGAGACTCTCTGCAGAGTTTCAGGGTGTATACCTGAGAGAGAGGTACACAGGAGACAGAATCAAACTCTGTTTTATAACAGACCGACTCTGTAGATAACCTATCAACCCACTAGTCTATTAATAAGTGAATTAATCCATTCATGAGACCAGAACCCTCAGGACTAAACAGTTATCAAATATTCCACCAGGTCCCACCACTTAATGCCTCACAATAGGGATTAAATTTCAGCATGAGTTTTAGGGCCAAGAAAACCATAGCAGTCACCATCCAATACACATTAGAAGCTATACATTACTGTATTGATCATTTTGATGATATGTTTATGAGTCACTCCACTATGTTAGAATGTTAGAAATCATATATCAAAGGAATAATAGAGAAAAATAATAAGCAAGTTTATACATAAAATGCTGACTCAAACATAAATTGTCACTGATGTATATCGATGATATAAAAAAGATTTTAAAAATATATTTATTTTCACTGTAAAAGTCTAACACTCACATTTATGTATATGATTATTAGTGCTGAGTATCTCGAAATAGAAATATTTAAGAGTGGTTACTGAGAAAATACTGTGAAGATAAAGGGGATGATTGAAAAATGAATGAATACTATATCTACACATTAAGAAAAATTAAAATATGATTTCAGTAAAATTGGGACATTTTAAAAGGTCAGACAATGCCACAAATAGTTGAGTATTGGTCCAAGTGGTTTATAAATTGTTCTGCATTAGAAGCAATTTTGGGCATGAGGGAATACATCTAATAAATAATGTCATAAATTGAGGAAGACTTAGACTTATGCACTATTTAAATATCTTGTACAGGTGCTCTGGTTTAGGTTCGGTTTGAATGGGTCCACTAAAGATGCCTGTTTTGAAGTTTAACACCTATTTTGCTGTATTAGAGGGGGGAAACCATCTGATTATGGTTTTCAGAGGTAGGCCTTGCAGAATGACTAGGGCATCTGATTTCCTTATAAGTGGCTTTATAAGGAAAAGGAGGTGCATACATATGTACACCTCATGTCTCTCACCTCTAATACTCTGCACCACCTCCAGAGACTGCCAGCAACATGGGCATCATCAGTTACAGCCTCTTGACATTGGAACAGAACTGTGAGCCAAATTAAACTTTTTTTCATTAGAATTTACCCAGTATGGTATTGTATTATTAACAGAAAATAGGTAAACATAATGGTTTTAAGATAAATAGTTACACTAGCAATATTTGCTATTATTGTTATTTGTTTATATTGTTGGGAGAAGTAATTTTCCTTGAAAACTGGTAGAGAGGTGCTGATTGGCTAGCAGATCTTTTGTTTTTGCAGACATATGATAATGGTAACATCTTACCCTCTGTAGTTACACAGGGTCATCTGAGTGTGTCAAGACTATGGGATATGAAAGAAAGTGATGCATGTGCTAAAAGACTGGGACATGTATTTTGTAGTACAAGACTTCTTTGTTCCTGTGGCAGCAACTGGGAAAGCCTAGGTTTAGATGGAGGTGACACATATATCCCACTAAGGATATATGCTTTGGACAATTAACTGGACCTCAAGAAATATACTTTTTAAAAAAGCTGGATTGTGTTATGTCACTGAAATAGGAATGGTGTTGCTATGGTTTGGATCTGGAATGTCCCACAAAGGCTCATGCATTCAAGACTTGGTCCCCAGTGCAACAATATCCAGAGGTGGGGGTTGGGGAAGTTATTTACTCTAAGCTCATTAATGAATTAATCCAGTGATAAATATATAACTTGATGGCATTATTGAGAAGTTGTGAAAACGGTAGGAGATGAAACCTAGTTGAAAGGAGTGGGTCCTCAAGGGCATGCCTTCATGATTGTCATGAGCAGTTTTGCTCTGCCACACTTTTCCAAGCCATAATGTTCTTTCTCGCTACAGGCCCAGAAACAGTAGAGCCAAGTGATCTTTTACTAAAACCTCTGAAACCTTAAGCCAAAATAAATCTTTCCTCTCCTGAATTAATTTTTTTCCAGATATTTTGTCACAGTGACACAAGGCTGACTAATGTAGATGCTAACTACTTTACTGTAACCTCACCTCAACAGACTGATCAACTTAAAACTTCACAAGCACTATTTAAAAGCCTGATTTCCAGGCAATAGTGCAACCTGAGGAAGTTTGAGATTTAGCTTAAGCTGCTCTCAGAAGAATGCAGTATCTGTGAAGTGACAGATATTGCACTCGACAGTTTTAAAATACACTTTCATATTTTCATGATTCATGTAAAATAATGATCAAAATAATGTATGATTGGATAGAAGTGATATTCTTCCTATGCCGTGTTTGTCACCACCTCCCACAGTTCAGTGCTTCTGAATTCACACAGACTCTGGTTTGAGAAACATGACTTCAAGTGTTAACTTGGTGCCATATTCAGAAAAAAAAATTATCGGAGTAGCTAAGAGAAGAATATAGGGAAGATCAGTTCTCAAATAATGCAAAGAAAAAGGAATGGGTAATGTGAGAAGAAAAATATAATATAACTCACATAAGGTAAGAAAGGAAAAGGAATGAATAAAGAAACGAAGAAAAAATATCAATGGGACAAATGTAAAATACAGAAAAAGGATGGCAGAAATAAATTCAAGCTTTTCAGTAATCACTTTTGATATAAATGCATTGAATTTTTTAATTATCTTAGCTTGTTTTCTCAGAAGCAGACCTCTCCTCCCTTTCACAATGATTAGTGGGCAATAATTTGAAATCTGATACCAAGAAAGAGTTAGGAGACAGGGAAAGCTTTGGTTCCATCCACCTGGGAATCTCTGGGAGAGAAAGTGGAGTGGTCCAGGGTGAAGGAGCTGTCTTATCTATTCAACAACTTCCATCTCTCATTGCCTGAGGGCTGGTGTTAGGGCATTCGATCTCTGGCACTTCCAAGCTGGCAAACATTTCATGCAGCCACAGAAAGCCCTCCAACAGAGCATCACTGACTTTTCTAGTAAGGAGGTAGTGTCCAATTTTCCTTTCTTTTCCTTTCTCTTTCTTTGCCTAAGTCTTCCATCTGAAAACCTATAGCTAGAGCTACTGTTAGGTAGGAGTTCAGGGACACCAAGACGGCAGAGACAGGTATTAGAAAGAAGCCTCTGGAGGACAAGACGAGGGGACATATCCTGTCCCTGTTTACAATAAATCCATTACCATGAAAACTCCGGACACTGAGGACTTACCACCATGATAACTTCCTCCACAGGTTCAGTATTTTAAAATGATGATTTGGGGTAAAATGGGCAGTATGCTAATTAAGCTTTCTAAAGTAACCAATAGGAGAAAATTGGAAAATATTCTGATCAAGTATCATAAGGAGGCAAATTGGGTAATGTCTTCAATCAGGTCTGTAAAGGAAGAGAACATGTCATAGCTGAGCATATAAGACACTAATTTCCAGACACTGGGGTATGGAGCCTCTCTCTTTTCCCCAGCCCAAACTCTGCTCCACCTTACAAGTGCTACTTGCATCTTTACCTTCAATAAATCTGCACTTTGCCTGTTACTGATGTGTGTCTTGCTCATTTTGCGGGCACAACAAAAACCTGGACCCCAACTGGACACCCTGATAACAGTACTAATGAAGTGTCCCCCAAAATCTTCTGTGTTAATACAGGAATATTCAGAAGTAAAATGATTATATTAAAATAACTCTAACTTAATTAGTTCATCCTAGTTTGAATGGACTAGGTGGCAACTTGGGCAGACGGGATGGGGAATGCCTGAAGGAGATAGGACACTAAGGGTGTGTCCTAGAAGGGTACATCTTCTCTGCAGCCTCTCCCTCTTCTCTGCTTCCTGACCAATCATGAGGGTTGCAGCTTCCCTGTTATGCCCTTCCTCCATGATATTCTGTCTCATTTGGGCTTAAAACAATGGAGTTAACAGTCTGTGGACTGAGACCTCCCATACCATGAGCCAAAATAACATTTTGTTCCTCTAAGTTGTTCTGGTAGGGTATTTTGGTCATAGCAGCCCAAAACCTGACTGAAACAGGTAGGCTTTCTTCTCTTTCTCCTCTACTAAGTTCTCCAGCCCAAAGTAAGAATCACTAGGAGTTTAATTTTAGTGGCATAGCAACTCTCTGTCTTTGCCTTATTCAAACTCCTTATATTTCTGAGGCTTCCATCTGTTCAACCCCATGGCTGCAAAGTCCCCAAGCATATCATTTAGTGATCCCAAAGAAAGAAATGGGAAGACTCAACAGAATGGTTTTGCGTCTTCTATTACTTACACACTCCTTGGAAGACTTGAGCTAGGATACATGGAGGGCCACCTCCATGATCAAGAAAATATATGGAATAAGTTGTATGCTGTTTCAGTCAGCTTTTTTTTTTTTTTTTGCCACTCTGACCAAAACACCTGACAAGAACAATTTTAGCAGAGGAAAAGTTTATTTTGCTCACAGTTTCAGAGGTCTCAGTCCATTGATGGCTGATTCCATTGCTCAGGGACCGGAGGTTAGGCAGAACATCATAACAGAAGGGTGTGGAGGAGGAAAGCAGCTTAGGATATGGCATCAGGAAGCAGAGACAAGTTTGCTCACCAGGGACAAAATATATACCCCAAAGGCACATCCCCAGTGCCCCACCTCTTCCACTCATACCCTACCTGCCCATAATTACCACTCAGTTAATCCATTCAAGTGGATTAGTGCTCTGATTAGGTTAAGGCTCTCATAATCCAATTGGTTCACCTCTAAACTTTCTTGCATTATCTCACACATGATCTTTTGGGAGACATCTCATATCTAAACCATAACATATGATCCCACACAGGTTCATTTCCTCAGATGTTTTATGAGTACATTCTTTTACTTTACAATCAGGGTCACTCTGTTCAGATCCCCAGCTAAAAATTTTAATTAAGGGAAGCAGTCTGCTTGCTCCCCCTCTCCATTACCTTGATTATTGCACTCTTTAGAGACTTTTTCTTCCTGCAAACTTTCCCAGGCACTGATTAGTGTTGAACACTGTCTTTATCTGTTTTACTAAGTTTAAGTCTCTCTTCTCAAACTTGTTGCTCTTCATATACATAAATAGATCAACAATTAAAGATGAAAAATACCACATTAACAAAACCAAAGACCCAAGCAGAAAAATAAGGTGATAAGCATCAGGCACCTTACCAAAGGAAGCAAGGCAGTCCCTGAAAATCTGATTCAAGTTTGAAATTTAGCAAAAATGTTAACATTTATTCAATTGGTGATTCTTTCACTGAAGTTAGCTCTTAGATCAGCAAATAAAGATTTTAGAAAGTATTAAAGAGGGGAAAATATATGTAAGTGCAGTGTGTGTTCAGAGGTAGCTTAGGTTAGTTTTTGGCAGCCAGTCTCACAAAGGAGTGGAAACTCGTTATGCTAGAAAAGTAACTCTTCACTTCTCCCTCACATTGAATGAAATAGACTTAAGGAAGGAACACCAGGTATTCAAAGTTCAATCCCAGTATTCTCTGTTGGGCTATGATATCGACCACTGTTTCCTCTTTTGTGCATCAGTAGGAGACATCAGCCTATCTTTAGCCTACCAAAGCAATGCACTGGGCCACTTTTTAAATTAAACATTTATTTTCATTCATTTTATTCCCATTCTCCCAGTCCATTCAAAAACATTCCTCATGAATCACCCTCAGGGTAGTGAGGATAAGGAAAGAACAAAGAATGAAATTCTAAAGGGTAAAGCAGGCTTTTGCAATCCAAAGCAGAAACAATGTACTTGAAGTTCTGAAATACAAGTCGAAGTACCAGACACTTGAAAGAGAACGGGGTGTTTTAAAAGTTATATATGTTTGTTTTTAGTTAAAAGAAATATATTTATAAACAAAACACAGAACCTACAATAATTGCCATGAGTCATTAAGAAGGGAAGAAAACATGGTTGTAAAGTAACCACCCATCCACCAAAGGAAAGCTGAATAAATGAAGACAAATCCTTGACAGGAGAGGCTAGGAGGGTTTTGGTGCACTGTGTCTCTGAGAAGTTCCCAGAGACATTTCTCTTCCTCTTCTGCACACATCCCTAAATAAGTTTGCTGGTAGAGGGAGAGTATTTAGAGTCTTTGGACTGGCTATTTACAGTCTTAAGAAATCCCCTCCTTCCTTTGCTTCTGAACAAAGTGGTGGAGTAAAGAAACCTCTGAGGCATCACTTCAGATCTTGTCTTCTCTGTCTTCCTTTCAGCACTGGTACCATGACTACTCTGTAATAGTTAAATTATAAGAATAAAATTAAAACCATCCAAAGACAGATATAAGTTGACAGCTCTTTCTCTAGGCTCAAGAATTGCCTCATTTACCTCTTGCCCCAGAGCTGTGCCATGATATAGATGTTCAGGGTCATCTTAGGACTCACAGATGTGCAACTTGGCAACACAAGTGTCAATGCCCTGCGAAGTCACATTTGACCAAGAAAGAGATGTGATCCAATGGAAAAATGAATAGTCCCTTCTTCTTCTAAATCATGGGATTTATTTTTAAGAAGTCTGTGGGATTAAACAACTAGTCAAATACAAGAGATTCCAAACCAATAATCTCATATTGGATTACCCTTATAAATTATTTGCACAACCCCTTACTCTTGTTTCTTGGAGCACATTACCTAATAAAGTACCTGCATTAAAGTCCCTTGTCATGCAATGGTTAATGGTCCCTAAGATGCTCACCTCCAGTGGAGTGGAAGTAAGTACATTTGATTATGGAGTGACTGCCGCAGCTGAATCATATATAGGGAAAACACAATTACAAGAATTAATAACTGTTGAAAACCTTGAAAATGAAAATAACAAAGAGGAACCCAAGAAGTTCTCAGTGTCTGATGCTGGATCAATTGTATATCTATATGGAAAAGAATGAATCCTAATTTCCCTCAGACACCATACACAAAAATCAGTTCTATATATATTGGATACTTATATACAAAAAAGAAAAACTGTACATTTTTAGGAGTTAACAGAAAATTGTCTTTATGATGGCCAGTATTTTTGCAAAAATTTATTAAACAGAGAACAAAGTATAGTTATTTTCAAGAGAAAATGATAAACTGAAGTATATTGGGGTTTGGGGCTGCAGGATCAGGTATAGTCAGCTGGCATTTCAACTTTGAGGCCTTCTTCCCCTTATCCAGTTTCTTCACACATTTACATGCTTTTCCTGTGAAACACACATTCTTGGCTCAAATTCTGATTCTTTGAACACCTGACCAAGGCAACATATGACCAGGTGTTTAAGTTCAGAAATCCAATCAAAGAATTGGATGTTAAATCCACACTGAAATATCACATCCAAGAAAACAGTTGAATTATAAGAATAAAATTAAAAATGAGGAAGACAAAATTCTTGAGTGTTGATGAAAAATCACTTCTAATTTCCATTGCTGAAAAAAGAACACATTTGCATGACCGTTTTGAAAACTTTCTTTGATTCTGTGATTTTTTTTATTTTTAGCTGTGGATGAACACAATACCTTTATTTATTTACTTTTTTAATTGGTTGCTCAAAACATTACAATGCTCTTGACATATCATATTTCATACATTTGAAAATCATCTATAGCCAAATCTATGTATATCTAATAATCTAATAACCCAGTAATTGCATTTCTCAGTTAGTGTCCAATAGAATTATATACATATATTCATATATATATATATATATATATATATATATATATATATATATATATATACATATTTACACACACAATAATATTCATGGCAGTACTATCTCTAATTGATTCACAAAGGAAACTACTCAAGCACTTATAAATGAGAGAATAACAAACACACTACAAAATGAATAAAGATAGATAAAAAAGAATCTATATTGTAACATTATATTTGTGTGAATTCAAAAATAGGAAAAAATAATACTAAGAATAACTTTCACATGAGTTACAAATTTGAAGAGTGTTTGGGGAAGGGCTTCTGATTTGCTAGTAATATTCCAAGTTTTAATCTAGCTATTATATACAGATATCTTTAGATGAAAAAATATAAGTTATAAACCTTATATTAGTTCTGTATTATTACATATGTTATGGCTCAATAACAAAAAATAGTAATGTGTGTAAATAGTAATAGAATATGACAAGGCTTATTTCAGTAAAATGTGAAAGTTATCTTGTAATATCCAGAAAGTGTCTGTGCCAGCAATTAGAACTGAATCAACTGTAGGTGTAGATACATACTAAACAGAAAATTAAACATTTTATGATATTAAAAAGGGCATAATTGCAGAAGTTAGAAGTGTACAATGTTTCTAATTGTTAGGAAGTCATTCAGATTATGTATGTTAAAATCTTTGTCTTGACTGTAAAGAGTAAAACCCTAACATCTCACCTGGAGTTATTTGGGTGGACAACTTAGAATCTTGAAACTCAGACCTCTTCAACCCTCTGGGTTGGCAGAAGCAGCCTCCTCCCATTGTTAGGTGTGAAATCTTCCCCATAACAGGATCATGCTTCAGAAGGTACTCCTTAGGACCTACTCCTTCCATCACTCATTGCCACCAAACTGATAACCAGCATTAAGTAGCAGCACTAATGGTCCTAAGACACAGATGTGATGCTTCTTTGAGATAGGAACATGGTGAAGAACTAAGATAAATGGAAAATCCAGAATGTCCATGACAGAGTACAAGAGATCAAAAGAACACAGGTGGTAGGAATGTTATACTATAGGCATTATGTGATACCCAAGAACCCACTGAATGATGATGTTGTTTGAGGAAGACCAGATAACATTCAATTCACTAAAATTATAATGAAAGAACTGGTGATAGGTCCCACAACATCTTCCCTGAAGCTCAGTTTTAGTTTCAGTTTAGAACAATAACCATTTTATTTGAAATATTTTCAAAGAAATTCAAAGTATTACCTTGAATGGGATTTGGATGAAGTGAATTGAATAGAGGGTACAAGGGATCTGAATGGTGCAAGGAATGTATTTATTTAAAGGATATTTATTGAGCTTTCCTTCAATTACTGTCCAAATTTTATAGTTCCTGCTGTTGTGACCTACTGTTTCACACAATGAAAAGTAACAGTGTTTTAGTGCAGAGTTGTGCTGTGCACCCTGCATTTCCTACTCTAGGACTGGGCACTCACATATGTATAATCCAGCAGTACAGAGGAGTTAATATTCTAGGGCATCTATCAGTGAATGAGGTTGCTGGGTAGATGGTTTTCGCCCATGCGGAAGTCTCTAAAGACACATTTCATTCAGTTCACAGCATCAAGCATCTGGTTGCTGCCAAGGTGACCAATGTATATTGTTATAATGCTCCTTCCACATTTTGTTTCATTCCACATTTTGCTTTTTTTTTGTCCCAGATTCCCAATATCTAGATGGCAGAATTTACATGTTTGGCCCAGTCCTACACTTCCAGGGAATATGACCTAAGTATGGAAGTCTCAAGTGGGTGCCTAAATGAATGAACATGAGGCTTTCCTCACAGAGTCTAGGATGAAGGGAAGAAAGTATCAAGAATTCCTGAGCTTCCCCAGGAAGATTTTCTAGCTTCTCAAAGAAGGCTGAATTATTAAGGAGACCAGCAGAAATGTGAAGGTTGGGAAGGAAATAAAAAAAAAAAAACTCTGTGGTCCTGACATCTGGAAACCATGAATAAGCTACTAGAATTAAGAATATGGAGTTAACAAAGACCAATAAAGACAAGTTATTCTAGAAAAATGATCAACAAGCAGAGAAAAATCATTCAGACCATGTTACTCTAGGTGCCTGAAACCAATCCCATAAGACTTTATTTCGTTCCCAAAAGGGAACACAGACTACATGGGACAAGACTGATTCTTCTCTTTCAATTTTACCAAAAAATATAGAGACTTAAAACCGATACTGAATAAATTACTGCATATCTGTTAAATATAATTCTGACATTAGTGTTAACATTGTTAAAAAACAAGATTGATTTCAGACAGATAATTGTTATTTTAATTTCTACATAGGAGTTTATAAACTGGATCTATAAATATTCAACTCACTGTAAGTTGTAAACTAAAATCAAATGGTACATTTTTACAGTAGGTTTTTTAGTGGTCTAGACAAGGATATGCTACCAAAATAGCATTCCATCAGTGTATAGAGCTGTATTTTCTCTATTTCATGAGATATGGTATCAACATGTCTTCTGTCTTGTCAGGTAAATGATCCATGATTTCATCTGGGAAATATACATAAGACTCTTTAGCTTTCCTTTTCTAATGATTTTCATCTTAATTTTAACAGTAATATTGTTTTTATATCCATTGGAAAGAACCCCTCTGGGCTGAACTGTACTATTGTCAGTTTAGTTAAATCAAAACCAGTTTTTTTGAAATAAGCATCCCTATAAATTTTAGGATTAGAGTTGGTCTAAAGAGGAGCTTGTTTAAAATATGGAAGGTGGAGAGAAACAACTGCTCTTATCAGTAGTTCATGGTTCTCTAGAGTGATAAGCAGGCATAGAAGTCCCCAAATGTCCCAGCCAGCCCTCATTCTTCCCGGGTCTACATCCAGATTGTCTTTTGGTCTGATGGCATTGCTGACTAGCATTGGCCTCAGGTCAAAAGACATTCTTGCCTTGGAACCAAAGCGGTGGTATCCACACATGGGTAATGCACATAGGTACTCATGACCTTCCAGTTAGCACCCAATTTTGCTTAATGCTCATAAATAAATACCCTGCTCCCCATTTTGAAGACTAAATTTGCTCAGCTCCTCAGATTTCCCTGTAACCTCTGAGCTGTTGACTCATGACAGGGCTTCAGCAGGAATAATTCTTGATTCTTTCTCTGGTCTTCTTCCTTTTTTTCTTCCCTATCTCCATTTCCTCAGCTTATTTTGTATATTGTTGAATATCTAATCCATACAATAAATTCTTCATTTTCATACATTCATTGTGCCTCTGCTTCCCTGAATGAATCTAATTGCACACAGCTCCAAACTAATGTTTAAATGAAACCAGAATCCAGGGGGGTTCCTATTTTGGCTCAGACACTGACTTAAGCACTGATAATTCATGTATCTTCCAGATTATTATGAGTAATTTAGCTATGATTAAATAGTAACTATATTGTGAAGTAGGTAACTTCCATCAAAAATTCATCTCAGAATTTAAAGACATTGATGAGCCAAATCTTATCCAATCCGGATAAGCATAATAACATTTCCTTGCTGCTAGCAGCACCCCTAGCAGGTGAGTCTGCTTCCCAAGTGCACTGAGCTATGACTTTGGGGAGTACAAAGTGTGGTGACCGTAAGTCTGAGCCTGCTTTTACTGGTAGAACAACTCTCACTATTTTATCTGCATCTGTTATGAAGAAAAATATATTACCATGGATCTTTTAAACCCAGACCAGACATTTGAACTGTCATTTTCACCTCTGATTTCCATCAAGGTTCACAAAGCTTTTAAAGGCACTCAGTAATGTATCCTGTATATCCAGATCCACAAAAGGCACCGTTTCTGTTCTACAGGGGTGAGAGGCAGAGCGCCCGACTCTTTGTAGTCCACGACCAGGGAGTTCAAAAGCACCAACAAAGGACTTTTATGCAGCCAAGGACTTTTTTCTATGACTTTTATTCTGAGCAAAATGTATTCAGCCAGGAAAGAATGGGAAATAGTGGTCTTAAAATAATTTCTGTGGCAGAAACTGGATTTCAAATGATATAATGAACTAATGTGCGGTAAAGGGATGGAAATAATTAGCTCAGACAAGGCATTTGATAGAGTTAGCAAAAATATAATTGATACACATTTTATGTGATTCTTATAAAAAGGACTATATGGATAAATTAATAGTCTTTGCTAGCTATATTTGAAAATATAGGTACATGACAAATATTGGCATAATATTTTGTGGTATATAGGCTGAAAAAATTCAAATATCTATTCTTAATCCAAGACTATATTATTTTTCATAACACTTCCACTTAGATTTATAATTTTAATGCATAGATATTGTTCATGATTTTTCAGATAATTTGATAAAATTACAGAATATTTATACAAATTGAAATGCACAAAACACTGGAACAAGAATCAAATTAGGCTAAAACTGGAAATCATAAAAGAATATGTCTACCTGCTATCCTTAGTATAACTTATATACTTCAAGTCATGTATTTAGATGGGTTTTAAATAATGTTGATCTCTCATACTCTTCCTGCAGACTGGAGTTAACAATTTAAAAATTTCAATTTCTTTGGCATTAAGGTGACTTACTTATAGAGGAAGGAAATCTATTGCCTAGAAAACCACAGAGTTTACCATTAGTGTCCCATTGCAGGCTCCAATGACAGGAGTCCTTCATGCATGCCATCAGTAGCTCTGAGCTACTACTTCTGCTTCATACAGTTTATGAGAGAAAACACAGCAGTTGACCAAACTTTGTACAAGATAAGAAGTGTTTTGAATTGGTGTGTAAAGGCAACGTATTTACTCTTCAGACTCGGGAAGTGCTGGAGTTATGTCTGTTATAACATCACCATCATAGTTGGGGTTATT
The DNA here is from genome assembly GCF_021218885.2 of Marmota monax. Classification (NCBI taxonomy): domain Eukaryota; kingdom Metazoa; phylum Chordata; class Mammalia; order Rodentia; family Sciuridae; genus Marmota; species Marmota monax. Next base: position 3,497,388 of record NW_026693595.1, on the reverse strand, counting down.
ATCAAGGCTACAGGAATAGGAGCTGAGCTAGCAGCTCTTGATGACACTGGTTGTTTTGAAATGAACTCCTTCCTCTGGAATTGGTAGATGAGCACATTCCATGACTTTATTCATTCATTGGCTGCTTACAGAGACATAGGCCATAGTACTAAAAAATATTTGGGGATATTTTAAACACATTTTTGGAGCCATACTCAATTTGTGAAGTGTAAACTGATTTTATTCTCTCTTAAAAAAAAACTTTTGAGAACTAATATTCTAAATCTAAATGAAATAAAGTACAAAATTAAAGCCACTTAAAATTAAGTCATTTGCAACAAGAGCTATGGGTATGTAAGATATTGTCAGTAGGGAAAGCAGGGTGAAGGGCACAAGGAAACTCAGTATAGTTCCAGTAACTCATAAGGCTCAAACTACTAAACAATAAAAATGTAGGAAGTGAAAAAATTCATAAGAAACAGTTTTTACTATTTTAATGCACTTTGTTTTGTAAATCAGACATTCTCTTTTCTCTATTCTGTACTAATTGAAATGTCATTCATTAGCCACAATGCAGTTAATTCTTGTAATGGTGGTTACATTTACTCATATAGGAGCTTTAAGGAAGAAGACTAGAGGTTTTAGTGTCCAGTATAATCAACATTAAAATGTATAAAGGAGAAGTGAAAAATTAATACAGAAAACCCAAATAAAACAGGGTCTCTAATTGTGGGAGAGGTCATGAATGAAACAAGCATGAAAATATTGGATTGTCTGAACTTGGGGAATATAGGGAAATAATTTTTCTCTCCTAATAAATATTTATGGGTGTGTGTATACACATCACTAAAAAGGTTTAGAGACCCAGTTGAAATGAAATCATGGGGATACAAGGATTTTTTACTTTATCATTGTCATTAGCATCAGCAGCAGTCTTGTTGCCTTTGGTTAAACACCTAGTTTTTTTGTCAGGTGCCTTTCTAGGTCTTATCAAATTTTGTATAGAAATCCCTTAGCTTCTAGTTGGAGCTATTCATATTTAATACAAAATATTTCTTGTATTTTTCCAAAGGAATAATATAAATCCCTATTGTTGAATCATTAACATAGTTAATATTGTGGTAATGTAATTTGTAAGTGGTATCTTTCAAAAATAATATTTTCATGCTTACACGATCCTATAAAGAGACATGATAACACCAAATCTTTCATTTATTTTTGAGTTTCAACTGTGTCCTGGGTTTTCTATTTCAATTTAATGGTGTTAAAACACATCTGTTGAAGCTTATAGTTTAATGGAAGTAAGAACAGTCACAATACAATTTAAATAAATAACAGTTACAAACTAATAAGAACTAAATAATAAAAATTTAGGGTATTTTTTTTAAGAAATCTGGGTATTCTGAATTGTATCATGAACTAGCAGTGAATCATTCCTAGAATTCCATACTCCTGGACCAACAGTTCTCACCTGGAAACTCTGTTTTGTTTCTATGTATTCTATGTATGTGTAAGCAGAATTTTTGCTTTTATTTTTATAATCATTTTAAAGCAGCATCTAATAAGAATGCAATTGCTTGTAAAAGACTAGAGTTAACATTCATTATTAAGTAACTTTTTCAGAATAGAAATATATATATATATATATATATATATATATATATATATATATATATATATAGGACTTTAGTATGAAACAAATCATGCATCCATGTTTTAAAGGAAAATACATTCATATTAAAATTTTAGCACAAGAATTAAAACCAAGAATCAATAAATGGGATGGAATCAAACTAAAAAGTTTCTTCTCAGCAGAAGAAACAATCTGTGAGGTGAACAGAGAGCCTACATCCTGGGAGCAAATTTTTACCCCTCACACATCAGATAGAGCACTAATCTCTAGGGCATATAAAGAACTCAAAAAGCTAAGCACTGAAAAAAACAAATAACTCAATCAACAAATGGATCAAAGACTGAACAGACACTTCTCAGAAGAGGATATACAGTCAATCAACAAATATATGAAAAAATGCTCATCATCACTAGCAATCAGAGAAATGCAAATCAAAACTACTCTAAGAATTCATCTCACCCCAGTCAGAGTGGCAGCTATTATGAAGACACACAACAATAAGTGTTGTCGAGGATGTGGGGAAAAAGGCACACTCATACATTGCTGGTGGGACTGCAAATTGGTACAGCCAATATGGAAAGAATTATGGAAATTCCATGGAAATCTGGGAATGGAACCACCATTTGACCCAGCTATCCCTCTCCTTAGACTATACCGAAAGTACTTAAAAACAGCATACTACAGGGATACAGCCACATCAATGTTTTATAGCAGCACAATTTACAATAAATAAACTGTGGAGCCAACCTAGATGTCCTTCAGTGGATGAATGGATAAAAAAATGTGGTATATATACACAATGGAATTTTACTTAGCAAAAAAAGAGAATAAAATCATGGCATTTGCAGATAAATGGATGGCATTGGAGAAGATAATACTAAGTGACTTTAGCCAACCCCCCAAAAACAAATGCTGAATATTTTCTCTGATATAAGGAGGCTGACTCATAGTGGGTTAGGGAGGGGGAACATGAGAGAAATAGATGAATTCTAGATAGGGAAGAGTGGAGGGAGGGAAAGGGAGAAGGCAGGGGATTAGCAAGGATGGTGAAAATGTGATGAACATTATTATCTAAAGTACATGTATGAAGACATGAATTGGGTGTCAACCTACTTTATATACAAACAGAGGTATGAAAACTTGTGTTATATATGTGTAATAAGAATTGTAATGCAAAAAAACCCCAACAAAGTACATGTATAAAGACATGAATTGGTGTGAACATACTTTATATACAAAGATATGAAAAATTGTGCTCTATATGTGTAATAAGAATTGTAATGCATTCTGCTGTTGTGTATTTAAAAAAAATAAAATCAATAAAAAATTTTTGAAAATATTTTTTTCCAAATTATGTTCATGATAATTATTATTGTATTTCAAAGTCAAAATGCAATGTTATTCTTGAGAATAAGATAAACTATTTTCTACTGATGGATTTTTAAAGTAAGGTTACTTTATTTTGAAGATTACAATCCATATCTTAAGAAAGTTTGCCTAAAAGCAGCTAACACAAAAACTTATTTGTGCCGAACCAAGTCACATAAGCCTGTAATCCCAACAGCTTGGAAGGCTGAGGCAGGAGGATCACAAGTTCAAAGCCAGTCACAGCAAAAGCAAGGTGCTAAGCAACTCAGTGAGACCCTGTCTCTAAATAAAATACAAAGTAGGGCTGGGGGTGTGGCTCAGTGGTTGAGTGCCCCTCAATCCCTGATACTGCCCCCCACCCTGCCAAAAACAAACAAACAACTAAAACAATTTATTTTTCTGCTGGATTATTAGGTAACAGCTAGTATACATTATTTGCTTGTGCTGAAACATATGTATTACTTTTCACACAACTACTCCATGGGAAGATACTGGTTTTATGGATCCCAACGTATAGGTGAAGTAGCTAAGACTCTGTTGCTAAATACCTTGCCCAAGACCTCACAAATTAAGAACACAGTAGATTTGCTCCCAATCTGTCTCCAGAGTTTGCACACATGCTTCCAGACAACTCTGTCTTCTTCAGCAAACATCTAAGAATGGTCTTAACTTTTTGGATGCTAACTAATGTAGAACTTCCTTTCACTAACCTAGTACTAAGTCTGCAAGACACTTTTGACAGTTTATTGTGTTAAAATGTACTGACCTGCCTTCCAGCATTTTCTATACTTTCCTTTTTTTGTTATTATAAGAATGGGATTTATTATGAACTTGTTAAAATGGCAGGAAAACCTATAAGATTCTTTTAAAGAGCTCTGACCTAGTTTTATAAGTGTGCAATGGGCTGCAAAGGTTTAAGGTTAAGATAAGGGTTTCTTTGCCTTAAATTTGCAAATCTCTGTTAATGAACCTGTTATGACTTTAACTTGATTGCTTCTCTGTACATATAAAAAATTGAAGGAAAGTCTTAGTACCAAACATTTTAGAATTGGAGCACTCTCTCTTAATTTGGCACAGTGCCTTGCTTCATAACAGGAGTATTTAATTGGGTGAAAATCCATCAATTCAAGTAATTTTCCAGCATTATTGTAATTTCAGATGAAAATTAGAGTGAAATATTGAAATAGAAAACAAACTTCTTTTAAAAAGTTTGTTAAAGTTGCTATGAATGCTGTTATGTTCTAGACAGTGTTTACTGTAAATACACTATTTGAAATATTAATTTCACAGAAACAGAAATTAAGAGACTATCTTCTGAAAAAGAATGCTTTTGCTATATTAATATCCTATGTACAGGGGCTAGGGTTGTGGCTCAGTGGTAGAATACTTGCCTCACATGTGTGAGGCGCTGGGTTCAATTCTTGGCACCACATATAAATAAATGAATAAAATAAAGGTCTGTCAACACTAAAAAATTATTAGAAAAACATATCCTATGTACAATTTTTTTTTATCTTGCTAGGTTCGTACAAAGGAGTAATGATGTTTGTAAATTTTCAGTGCATTTACATTCAACAAATTCATTTTAAATGCATCTAATTAAAATATTTATAGATATATCCTTTTAAAAAATAGGTTGTTCCTTAATTTTTTTTAGAATTGAGTTTATAACTATCATAGTAAATTTGTTCTCGATCTTGGTTACCCATTAGGATAACCAGGAGGATTTCAGGAAAAACACAAACACACATGAAAAGCCAATGCTACTATTTCAACCCAAGTAAAATAAATCAATGCTACTGTTTTCATGCATCTCCTCCTTTCCTGCCAGGTTACTTTAATAACACAATTTCTTCTTCCTCATTACTGACCTAGCTATGGTGTCTTTCTATGCCCGGAAGCATATGTCTAAACTATCCCCATATGGCGTTTTCTTAATAACATGTTGATTGCTAGACAAAATAATTTTTTTCATCCTTTGTATCTCTAAAGTCTTTTTAATCTTTTTCTGTTTCTCATGCCTTTTGGTATTTATCTGTCATTTAATTGCAAGTTTATCATGGTCCATTTCTAGACCCCTTTCCTATAGTATGGAACATTGCATATGTCATCAACACCTATCTCCTGAATTGAACTGAATTTTGGAAATCTGCCAATTAATATGGAATGAAATATAATGTAGAAGAATAATGTAATCCTTTGTTGTCAAGGCATTCTTTTGTCTCTAGTTTCCTTAGAATGCTCTTCATTTCATCCTTCTGTTGGATTGTTTAGGGAATTCGTCCATTTTTGAAATAAACTTTCAATTTTTATTTTTTATTTAAATATATTTATGGGGCATAGTAGGATAATTTGATACACATGTACAACATCTAATGATAAAATCAACATAATTATCATTTTCACCTCTTCAGACATTTATCATTTCTACGTATTGAGAAACTTCAAAATCTTTCTAGAGTTTTATACAATGTATAATACATTGTTGTAAATTATGGTCACCCAGTTGTGCTATGGAACAGGAGAAAGTATTAATCTTACCTGATTGTATTTTGCTACCAATTATCCCATCCCCCTTCCCCCCTACTGCTCCTTTTCCTTTCTGGCCTCTAGTATGACCACTATTCCACTCTTTTCTTCCACAAGATCAATTTTCTAGCTTCCACATATGAATATGCTTGAAGAATTTATCTTTCTGTGCCTGGCTTATTTTGCTTAACATATGTCCTCTAGCTCCATCCCATTGCCACAAATGACAGGATTTCATTCTTGTTTGTGGGTGAATAATATTCCATTGCTAAATTACCACATTTTCTTTATCCATTTATTGGTTTATGGATATTTTGTTGGATTGTATATATTTGTTTGGGAATAGTGCTGCAATAATCGTGGGAGTAAAGGCTTCTCTTTGAAGTACTGACTTAGGTGTGATTGTTTGGTGATGAATTACTTTTTCATTATATTTTAATATTCATCTCAAGTTTTACCTTCTCTATGATACTTTCCCTAACACGTTTCTGCCTTTCCTCCACTTCTAGAAGAACTGAGATCCTTCATGTGCCCAAAACACAGTGTACAATTTAGTCATTGCACATTTTCTTTTCCTTTTTTAAACAGTGTCAGCTCCCTGAGGATAAGGAATGTCTGATTCTTCTTTGTATACCCCCCAAACTGGAAACTGATTGCCATAAAAAAGTTATTTGATTAAGTGGTTGAAGGATTCTTTGGTGAACAGTCTATCAATGGTTTTGCTCTCAATTTGATTGCTAACTTAGCAATCAGAACCTAATTTCTCCCTCCCTACTATGCCTTGGTTTAGAAGATAAACCCATAGCAAATAATACTTTTAATTTGAAGTTGACATACAGGGGTCTTACCATATTGTCAATTTCCATTTCTTTTAAACAATTTTTGAATATAATTATACACAACAGTGGGGTGCATTGTGACATACTTATACATACAAAACAACTTGGCTCATTTCATTCCCCAATACTTCCCTTTTTCCTCTCCTCCTTACCCTGGTCTCCTTCCTCTACCCTATTGGTCTTCCTTCCACTTATTTATTTTGTTAGTTGGTGGATTATGCTTATTACATAAAAGTGGGATTCATTGTGAAATATTTTTAGATGCATAATTTGGTGTCAATTTTCACTTCTTTTATAGATCTTTATTTTTTGACAGGGGATGTTATGGCATGAGAATATATGTATAGTCAGAAAACTGTATTTAGAAACCCGCTATCATAAAGAAAACCAATATGCATGTGGAATAAATCGTTTCAAAGAATGACATCTCTCTTTAAATCCATTTTGTTTTTCCTTTGATAATTTCTTGATGGTAGGTCAAGCCCTAGATTAAATGGCTACATTTCTCTCTCAAAAAAATAATTTTCCTCATTGTCCCCTTTTCTTTTTATCTCTGTGGTATGCACAAACATATGTACATTTTAAGGTATAATTTACTCCAGAAATTGTAAAAATCTCTATCACTTATTAACTATAAATATGACCTATTTTCGTGATTCATTTGCATCAAATTAAAATGTCTATTTTTCATTCATATGTGTTATCTGAAAGAGAAACTGTTTTTTTTTTAATAATTAGTTCTGAGATTGGTATCAGTGTAAGCAATTACCTTAAATATAATTTTACAAATCAAACAATCACTTTTTATTGCTCCTCCTTCCTCCTTCTTACCTGTTTGTGATGTTCTTCAACATCATTATGAGAGGGCTCTTGGAAACTTTCAGAGCTTCCCAGACTCGCCTTTTTTATGGCTTCTTGCACTGTTATGTAAAATTTGCCCCAGCATTTTGCTCAGCGAGATGACAATTATTAACAATGTATTTCTCTAAACTGTTGCCGCAAAGCTATTACTCACGCAGGGTTACAACCGAGTTAATTTTGGGAGAGAGCTGTTCAAAGGGGCCGGGAGCTGTGGTGCTTATGAACGCTGCCTTTTCTCTTATTTCTAATTAGTGTGAAACGGTTCCAAACAGGAGTCAGCCCTGCAGAAGTCTGTGCAGCACAAAGCTGGGCTTGTTAACAGACGCAGGAAACAATTTTGTTTTTCTGAATAAACAACTGCGTCAGAAAGCCTTTTCACAAGGAACACAACCTGATTCACCACACTCCTTAAACGTTGAACGCTGTTTATTTGCCTCAGAATCTTTTTTATTAAAATTTAAAAGGCCTATTATTTTGACTCAATGTAGATAATGATAGGTTTGTGATGGTTCCCTGCGTTAGAGTCTGCAGTAGGGCTCTAGACTTCCCTACTGATATGTTTTCCTTCCTTTTTTTTTCTTTAATAAATACATTTTTATCTTTGGTTTTATGTGTTTTGGATGCACAACTGCCCTTCTAAATTTCCCACTCTACTATTAAATATTTTTGCTATCAACTGTTACCATATTGTAAGAAAATCTGCTTATTGTTGTTTCTATAACATTTAATTTGTGTTGGATTACAGATTACTGTTTTCCTCCAATATAAATGCCCAATTCCCAGCCCATGCTGCTGATAATTCTTACCTATAAGAACTTAAAAAGAGGTAAGTAGAGTATACCACTGTGTATCTTCTGACATTTGAATTAGATGAGCTAATTGAAAAATTGCTTCTACTCTCAATTATATCTCAGATTTCTCACTCAGTATTCATTATAGACAAACCTAGACACTTGACTATATGTTTTTGTCAAGGCACACAAATCCCCATTCTAAGTTTTCCCTGAGTTACTCAGTAACCATCTGCAAAATTTCAGGTTCTTCTTGGGAATATTAAATATGTTCTATTTTTTTTTTTGTATTCTTCCTAAATACCTAGTATATTTTAAGTGCCTAGAGTTCAGTGCTTAATAAACATTTTTTGAACTATATTGTGCTTATTATGGAAAATGTGAAAAGCTAAATTTTCTCTAAATGAATGTCTTTGAAATATACTTACATAAGTCGTAACTGTATTGTTATATTTAATTTCTAGTCATGAATGTCTTTCATTGTTGTACTATCAGATACAAAGTCATTTCAGACACAGTGATCAGAGAATACTTGAGAGATAATAAAATCATAATCCCTATTGCTTTGATGTTCAAATTGTGCATTTATATTTAGGCAGGAATCAGAAAATCTAATCCTAAATGTGTTTTTCATTCTAAAATCAGTGAAAGAAATTATTTAACCAATGAAATGTTGTGGAGAATAAGGCTCATTGAAGTGGTGTGGCTAAAAGAAAAAAAAAAAAAACACTCAATAGAATATTCATTGATATACCAAATAAAAACAAACATACCAAAGCCAAGGAGAAGTTATGATGCTTTCTGCCCTCCTCTGCTTTGTTATGTAACCCTGATGTTAAGGTATGTTCCTTTTCTGTCTTTGTTAGTATCCTCATAATCTCCCTCACTGCATAGTCACAAAAACTGAAGAGATGCTTTAAGGGACTAGGTAGATAGGAAATAGGCACAGAGCTAGGGGTAAATAATTAGTTATAAATATATTTTAAGAAGATACACAAAATTACATATACACATATATCATGATTTGGAATTTTAACATTAATTTATAATAATTATCTCCTCCAATAGTCTCGATACATTGTTTATTATTCCTGTTCTGTGTACATACCAAAAAAATAAAAAATAAATAAAAATAATGAAATCTTGCTTGAGGAGCAGAATATCATCGAGAACATGGCTTGAGAAATTTTCTTCATCTTTTATGTTCTTTTTATAGTTCTTTCCTGGAACAAAATCTCCTTAATTCCTACAGTGTCCTGTTTTACTGTCCCTGAATTCTTGGTAACTTCAACACTGCACTCAGAGATCTATAAAGCAAAGTATTTTTTAAAAATGTTACATTAAAGATGGGCAAATCATTTATTTGAAAACATAGAAATAAACCTAAAGAATTTTAATGTAAACTAAACTACTAAAGGGAACATTCTTCCCAAATCTTAAGTTTTTATAAATTTGCTTTACCGTAGCCTTTCTTCTTACTTCAAGTAAAATTCCACCTTCATCAAAACAAGTTGGGCTGGATTTTCTGTTAGTTCTTGTATGACTGCATTCATGAATACATATACATGTGTGTATTATATATATTTATATATGTGTATTTGTGCATGTTTTGGTCAAAATAGAAAACTTTTATTTTTTAGTTTCCTGCCCCCTTGTGGATTTTTGTTATTGCTTAATTACTGAAATCAATATGTGAGAGGGGAGAGAAATAGTGAAAATTCAGTTTTTATCAAGCTTGTCTTTTTGGAAACTTGAAAGTAGATTGAATTAGGAATAAGACAGAGTTGCACCTAAACAACCCCATATAAAAGAAAAATAGTTATTCTTTCCACCTTCTGATTTCATCTTTCAGCAGCATTTTAAAGCTCTGTTCTCAACACTGCATGATTAATGTGTAGAATATCATTTCTCATCAACACAGAGAGCACACAGATTTTTGCAAGATATCCATTTGCTAAAGCTGAAATTAAACATCAATCTGCTATAATAAAGTGATAATCTGGAAAAATAAGAGAACAAGTTATTTGTTACTTCCTTTCCAGCCCTGGGGTACTCCTCGAGTTTACTTTCTAGTAATGTGGAAATGTTTAATTCATTTAAATTCCACATTAAAAGGGCAATCCTAGGTGAAAGTCAAGCACTACATATCTTCAACGTTGTTACAGTGGAGGGGTCATAGATGAAAGAGATACAGTGAGAATTCACCACCTAATGCTCCTCCCTGTACCACAGGATTCCCTTACCTGTAGTTAGCCTAATTAAACCGGATAGGGGACTGTTCTTAATTGGTTCCCTGCTCTATTAAGTAATGCGGATTTTTTTTCCTAGTTGTGTAAGGTATTTCTCTCTTTGGTCATACTCTGTATACCTGGAAATTATGCATTTCTGCGTCCCATGCATTTCTTTACTTGTTTTGCTTGGAATTAATTACTTTTTTACTAGCTGTATTTCATGCCGTAGAAATGGCTCTGAATCATACAATTTAGATGAAATTTAAATGAATGAATTTTATGTAGTGTGTACGAGTGGAAAACATTATTTAAAGTATTTAATTCCCATACTGTTTTATTATCAGTTTTTAGAAAATGGCAATGGTACTAACAAAGTTTTAATATTTGTGTCTCTTTCCCCAGTATTGTGCTGAGCTGTTTCTTATCCATTTCCTTAATTGTAAATTCACTGTTTTGGGCGCAGACAATACAATTCTTATTTTATCCCTTGCAAACCCTATACCCATTGAAATTAGATGGACAGTATTTTACATGCAACCATAGAACTTTACAATATCCTTTTAACATGAAATTGTTTAAATGTAAGACATTATTAAAATCTTTCCCATGGTGGTCAAGCCAAAGATCATTCCTGATTCACATGTTTTAATGGAAACAATTAAAATTTCAAATCAATCATTTATGACTGTTCATCACACTTCTAAAAAAATCATGTACTTTAACACTTTCCTCTCATATGTGCTGCTGTCTTGGGCAGTTTTGTTTTTGTTGCTCTCATTGAAACCTGTTGTTATGTTTTGTTTTTTCTTTTTTTATGTTTTTTTGGTATGTCTCTGATTTGCTTTTTTTTTTTAATTTGTCTAGTTTTGGTAACCTAATGACCATGCTCTGGTTTACAATCAAATATTCTGGTAACTTGAGCTGCAGTATTTTCCTTTCCCTCTTTCCCTTCCTTTCTTCCGAACCCTCCTTTCTTTCCTTCCTTTTTTTGTTAAATAAAATTAAAAGCAACCATTTTGGAAAACTTCTGTTAATTCAATGCAATCCCTTGCTTCAGGTGGTACTTTGGTTTTCATCAGGACTGAAATTACATCTTGAATCTCATTCTGGTGCAAATGCTGAACCTCCCTAAATTGTTTTGTTTTGTAATTTTGTATGCTTGTTTTGTTTCATTACTGGAGTTTTTGTTCTGCTTTACTTATTTTTCACAGCATAGAGCTTATCTAATTTTTTTTTTTTTTTTTTTTTTTTTTGGAGGGGGCACAGGTACTGGGGATTGAGCTCAGGGGCATTTGACCACTGAGCTTATTTTGTATTTTATTTAGAGACAGAGTCTCACTGAGTTGCTTAGCACTTCGCTTTTATTGAGGCTGGCTTTGAACTTGCTGTCCTCCTGACTCAGCTTCCCAAGCTTCCGGGATTACAGGCCTGTGCCACTGTGCCCGGCCACAGTTTGCCTTTTAAAAAAATCAACTTATGTAATGCTGACAGTAGAGATGGACCATAAAATGTCTTTTCATGTAAATCCAAGTTTTCTAGTCTCCCAGACTTCAAAGAGAGTACTGAGTTTTAATATCATTATATGGCTTGAGAAAGTATTACAGTACTCATAATAAATCAAGAAACATTTACCCAGAATTTACTTCTTACTTTATAAAATGGTGGAGATTTGTTCTTTATATTGGGTCCCTGGCTTCTCAATTGTACTGAAATTTTAGCATTATGGAACATTTTCATTTGGTGACAAAAAACTCAAATTACCATTTGCAGTAACAAGCTTGTGTCTGTCATTAGTGAAAAGATCAATATCATAATTCCATGAATTTTTTTCCCTTTCAATATCTAGACTACAGCATGAAAATCCATTAGTTGTGGTGCATGGCTTAGGTCACTATGGAGTTGAATTTTAATTTCAAATATGATTTTGCTTTTCCATAGATTTTCTAACAAAATTTATTGAATATCAACTATATGCCTATCTACTATGACCATGTCAATTGATATTGGTATCCTGTCATTTGGAAAGTTTTACAGTATTGCATGTCACACATCCTAATGTATGACATTTTGCTCTAGTATCCTAAATCATCATTTTACTATTTCTTGTGTGCCCAGAGGAAAAAGTAGAAATGGAAGGGATATGACCTCTGAGTAATAAATTATTAAAACGTAGAATATGACTTCAAAGAAATAAAAATTTGAAGGAACACAAGAAAATTCAACACAGGATTTCTAAGACCTATGTTTTCTTACAGATCCTTTTATGCTCTAGTTTATCAATGGTCTGATTTCATTTTTCTCTTGTATATCTAGTGTATATTCAGAGATGAGATCATTCTAAGTCTATAGGAGGATACCCTATCTATACCAAGTTTATTTTGGATAGAACAGATCAATGTAACTTCTCGTGTGAGTACTGTGTTAACGTCATAGGAGAGATAAGATGAGCCAATTGCATAATATAACCTAACCTTACAATGAAAATGGAAGAGGACAATGGCTCTTTCCAATTTCCTGAACAACATAGAAAGTTATTGTGAGATTTGGAGGACAGTGAAATAGATTAATGTTGCATATCTCCCTCAGAAAATAGGCACATGATTAGTTTGTTATTAAACACAATACACCGTTCTGGTAAAGTTAAATTGCCAGATCACATTTACAAAAATTGGCATGTTTTCTGAAGATATTTATTATTACTGTAATATAGTAACAACCACTTTATGTTAGTGATTTCTGGTGTTCATTTCATCTTTCCCTCTCTTGAAAACTCTTTTGGCCCTTCTCCCTGTTCTTTCATTTGCAATATTGCTGTGTGTGCAGACCTTAAGAAATGGAGCAAGAGGCTGTAACAGGGGAGGGAAGAAATCTAACAGCTAAACAGGTGCACATGGAAAATAAATAAAAAAATGAAAAATCAGGCCCCATGGGTAATATAAAATGAGCATTTGCTGAATAACTAATTTGATAGCCCTTATGCCCTATGAATGATGGTTCTGATTTATCCAATCTCACTGTCTAACAAACTCAAATTGTTTAACACTCTAATTATTCCATATGCAACATGAGAAGAGAACAATTTCTAACAGGCCAATTATTAAAGAAAAGAAGTGATTCTGCTTTTCTTTGTTTTTGTTCCTTTTGTTTTAATTTCCCACTATAATGGAAGACTTTCTCAAGCTTAAACATCAATCTGAATAATGTTGTATTTTTTAAATAAAGCCAATTAATTAAGTGCAAAGGGCAATTGCATAAGTGTTAATAGGTTATTCATTATGTAATAATAATAAGCATGGAATTTTCCTTTTTTTCATTTAATAAATGTTTATTGAATGTTAACTATATATATTCCTACCTACTATGATTGTGCCAATGGATATCAGCATCCATTTGGAAATTTTTGTGATATTTTGGGCCAGTCATACTATATGATATATTCCCCATGTAATCTATTATCTTTAGTTCCATTATCCCATATCATCATTTTACTATTCACTTTCTAAACACATAAAATTTCAATAAAGAAAGTTAAAACTTAATAATGCATATTTTTTTTTAATTTCACAGATAGTATCAAATTTTGTGTTAAGTACATTTTCTCTTTTAATTATTATAAAAACCCCATTAGTTATATCCTAATTTATATACTATTGTTATTCATACTTTAGATATGATGAAATGGAATTCAGCAAAGTAACTTGCCCACGATCAAGGTCACATGATTAGTAAACATATTTGAACTCAGTCATATTTCAGAGACTATGTATTATCTGGCTGTCAAGTTCATCAAAGTTTTTTTTCTATAAACAAAGATAATACATTTGTCCATAAATATTTGTTAGTGTATGTTCCAGGACTTCCATTAATATAAAATACATAAACTTTTCTGTCCCTATATAAAAAGTCATAGTCTTTACACAAAGCCTATTTACATTGTCTTCTATAATTTAAATCATCATAGATTATTCATAATACCTAATGCAATATAAATGTTATTCAAATGTTATTATATTGAATTGTTTAGGAAATAATAATAATAATAATAATAATAAAGGGCTTGTACATGTTTAGCAATCATAGTCCTAACTACATTTTCAGTTTGTAGCTGGTTTAAATCTGAGGATGACAAACTTGAAGATATAGAGGGTTGACTTTACAGTATTTATATAGAAAGATTTTTAGTTTGCTATCATACCTAAAATATGACTGCTTTTTTCCTTAATTTTCAAGACAAAGGGATAGAAAAAAATAAGTTGAATTTTTTCTTTAAATGTAATGTCAATACTTTTTAATAGATTTCTAGAGAAATCTATTAAATCTGATATGAACAATCAAACTCCCTTCTAAAGCAGGTAAATGTCAAATTCCTTTCAGAGCATTTATTTATCTGTTTAATTATATTGACTTATGTTTTTATTTGTTTTCTTTTAAATAATTGACACTCACCTCTTCGACAAATTATGTCTTTCTTTTTGTCTGATTCCATTATGTTTTCTTTCTATTCATGATAAGATTTATACCCAGTAGGGTCACTAAAGTTACACCAATGCCCTCTATACCTGTCCTCCTATTTTCTTCAATCCTACTCATTTGGAAATTATCACTGGAAAACAAATTCCACTGTCCGCTTTTGCAGAGCTTGCATAAAAGCAAGCTCACAAATTTGCCTGTGTGAGTCTCAAAGCAGGCATGTTAATCTCATCATAAATTCCTAATCACCAAACTCAAATATGATCAGGTTACCATCAATTCTACATTATGATGGTCAACTCACATTCCCTCTTTCCCCTACTTCCATTTTTTTTAAATTTCTTGTCTTCTCTTTAACTAGCTCATGGACAAACACTATGATACCTCATTTATTTCTCATAATCACTTTGAAACATTAGCTCTGGAATGTTTCCAAGCCTCCTAACCTTTAAAATGTTAAAATTCACACATGTCATCAGTCTCTAAATGTTCAGTCATCTCTTGGCAATTTCTTGCCTAAAAAATTGTAGATGGTAGACCTGGCTGATGCAGCTAAAAAGTTTGGAGGCATCCCTAACATTCTTCTTTCTTGCTCATATCTATTTTACTTTCAAGTGCTGATATTCTATTTCCTAAATGCCTGACGATAGTATCTAATTCTAATTCTACTACCATCACCTTGGGCCATGGTACCATCTTCTTTCACTTGGTCTATTGTAAGAACTGGTATGTTAGTTTTCTTTGCTGTATAACAAATTACCCTGATTAATTATCAGCTTAACCAACATGCCTTTATTATCTCAGTTTTTGTAAATCAGAAGTTCAGACAGGTCTTCTCCTCCATGACTCACAAGGTTCAAATCAAGATGTTGTTCATGCTGCTTTCTCATCTAGAGTTCAGGGTTTTAATCTAAGCTTATTTGGATTGTTGGTAGAAAGTGGGTCCTTGTACTTGAAGAATGAGAACTCTGCTGGATACCTGTTAGACAGAGAATGCTCTCAGCCCCTAGATTTTCCCCTTAAGTATGCCAGTTGGCCATCTCTATATGCAGGTCAAATGTAAATGCTTGTTTCTTCAAGACCAGTGTGAGAATCTCTCCTGTTTGAATCTCTTCCTTTAGAAAAGAACTGAATCCTTTATAAAAGACTCACTAGATTAGGTCAGGCCCGGGAGAAGCTCTCTTTACTTGATCACAAAGTCAATGAATTAGAGACCTTGATTTTACTGTCTAGATTAATTTATCTTTGCCATATAATATATCCCAATTGTGGACATAAAATCTAATCGTAATTGTAAACCTTACCCAAATAGCAAAGGAAAGGATTAAAAAAGGTTTATAGAAAAGAGAATGTGACCTTGGGGCTACATTAGTCAACTTTATGTTACTGTGACAAACCAGCTGAGGTGATCAACTTAAAAGAAGAGAAGTTTATTTTGGCTTCTGGTTTCAAAGGTTTCAGTCCATGGTGACTTGATCCTGTCACTTTGGGCCTGTGGCATCACAGTACATCATGGTGAGAGCTTATGGCAGAGGCCTACTCAACATGGTGACTGAAAAGCAAAGAGAGGAAGGGGCCGAGGTTGCAATATCTACTTCAAGGACACACCCTCAGTGACCTTATTTCCTTCCACTAGGCCTCCTTCCCTCCTGATTGTTCTACTAACTTCCAGTAGTGCCACAAGCTTGGGGACAAAACTTTTGACAGATGGGCCTTTTAGGGACAATTATCCAAACCAAAGCAGGGGCCATCATAGAATTCTGCACATTGAAATTCCCAGGCAGTACAAAATGAATTCATATCTATTTCATTCTGTACAGATCTACGAATTTTCTCAAATACAACTTTGAAGCAGGGTTTGGTGGCATATTCTTATAATTCTAGTCACTCGGGAGGCTGAGGCAGGAGGATCACAGGTTTGAGGCCAGACTCAAGTGAGATCATGTTCCAGAATTAAAAACACGAAAAAGAGAGGCTAAGAATGAGTGCAAATCAATGGCAGAGATCTCCCGAGCTCAATCCCCAGTATCATAAAACAAAACCAAAAATAATTTTGATCATTTTCGTCTCTAAGTCAAACTCTATTTCTACTTCCCATTGCTCTTGATATAAAAAAGAGTACACAAGTTTTTACAGACTATGTTAACTACCATAGTGTAGCCATATTCCTTTCTAGCTATATCTCTATCAGACTTGTTTTTCTCTCTCAATTTCAGTGAAAACAATTTTCTTTGGGGTCCTTTTATTTATCATAGACTTCTTGCTACAGGGGATTTGTGTAAACTAATTTCTTTGCCCAGAACTTTCTTCCCTTTCTTTTTACCTAGTAATTCTAACTCACTCTCTAGAACTTAAAGGAAGTATCACTTCCATAGACTCCCTTTATATAAGGACATGCTTTGTGCCCCATAACTTTTTTCACAGTGCTTACAAAGCTCAAATTTCTTTGTGAAATGAGTATTTTGGTCTTCTATACTGAGCAGTTTAAAGTAGATACCAATTTGTGTTTTTATTTCCTTGTGTCTCTCCAGTGCTCGGACCTGTAGGTAGTATGAACTTAAGGAACATGTATTATCTGGCCCAATGTTAATGTTTGTCAGATAATATATTTTATATTTAATTTTGAATTAACATGTAATCTTCTTTCTAAGGAAATTGATTTTACTTGTGTATGTTCATTTATAATTTGTGTTTCAGAAGCAGAGTTAAATGGTATTTGCCTTTTATATAATGTATGGCAATATTGTGAAAGTGACAGTTTGGAAATTGTCTCTTCACAGAAAAACAGGGTTCAGATTTTGAATAATTTTTTTAAATGCTTAATCTTTTACATATGTATGGAACATCATCATTTAAAAACACATGAAAGTATTTCCTGAGATGTTTCAATTGTAGAGTTTTTAAAAGGAAGAACTATACTTTGACATACTGTGAAATTTTGAAAGGCATCTTATCATGAAAAATCAGAGATGTAAAGAAATCTAATTGAACAGTTATAGCAAAATAAAGCTGCAGAAACTGACATTGAACAGTAGAAATCTGTTTTAGTTAAAATAAAGAAAAATAATTAAACAGGTTAATTTTACTTTTAATTTGATTTACTCTCCTTTATGAAATTGCATAAGCAATTCCCCAAGCTAAAATTTAAATGTAAATTTGAATAAAAGAAGGAAGGAATAAGTAGAAGAAACAAATCCTTATAAACCCAATGTCTTCCAAACAGAGGTTTGAATTATTGAGTAAGAATGAATTTCAATATATTTATTGCTGATAGAATTTTCCTATCTCTGCTTAGATTTTTTTTAAATTTTTTATTTGTTTTAATTAGTTACACATGACAGAACAATGACCTTGACATATCATACATTTGAATCAGATGGGATAAAATTTCTCATTTTTCTGAGTGTACAGGTTGCAGAATCTGCTTAGATCTTTAAATTCCATATTATAAGAGGTAAATTCAAGACTCACCTCTGTGCCCAAGTATTCAGTAAGATATATATAACCCTCAACAATTTTCCATTGTCAAACTATCCAAGTGCTAGAGCAAGAGCCATATCACTGGTTACTCATATTAGTTGGTTTCTTAGAGATTTATTTCACCAATTATGAACTAGGAAAGTTGCTGTGTTAGAGAATATATATATATATATATATATATATATATATATATATATATATATATATATATATGATATAATGATTCCTTGGAAAATGAATGATATTTCTTTGATATTTGTTGTAGTTCAGATGTGGTGTCCCTCAAAAGCTCACAAGTGAGACAATGCAAGAAGGTTTGGAGGAGAAATGATTGAGGTATAGCCTTGACCTAATCAGTGAATTGATCCCTGTTGGGATTAACTGGGTGGTAACTGGAGGCAGGTGAGGTACAACTGGAGGAAATGGTTCATTGGGGGTGTGGCTTTGAGATATATGGATAGTGGAATCTCTGTCAGCTTGCTGATCATCATGTGAGCTGCTTCCCTTCTGCCACACTCTTCCACCATGATGTTGGGCCTCACGTGGAGCCCCAAGGAATGGAGCCTGTGTCTGTGGACTGAGACCTCTGAAACCGTGAGCCCTCAAATAAACTCTTCTTCCTCTGTAATTGTTTGGGTCCAGTGTTTTAGTGACATTAGTGAAAGAACTGACTCAAATAATGTTTCTTGTATCAGAATTATCTCACAGATAGGATTGCTCTTAGGTTATATCAAGATCAAATTTGGAAGTCTATTATTAAATATGTATATATAAGATTTATGACAGTTATATCTTCTTGATGAATTGATCCTTTGTCACTATATCATATTTCTATATATCTTTGCTAATAGTAATTATTCTGACATTTACATTGTCTAATATTAATTAAAATAGCCTCTCCAAATTTCTCTTGATTAGAATTTGCACATTTCTTATTTCTATTCTTTTACTTTTAACCTATCTATGTCTTTATTTTTAAAGTGGGTGCATAGGTAGCCTTTTCTGTTTTATCAAATCTATCATTCTTTGACTTTTAATTGGGTTATTTAAACCACATATGTTTCATGAAGTAATTGATATTGGTGGCTTTATGTACACCATCTTTCTAGTTATTTGTAGTCTATGCTTTGCAATTTTGTTTCCTTTTTCTTTTTTCTTCCTTTTGAGTTATTTGAGCATTTTAAAATGATTTCCCTTTCTCTTCACAATCATCTCATTAGTTAAATCTCTTTTTAATATTTAGTGATCACAATATATGATTTTAACTTCTCAAAGCCAACCTTCAAATATTATTCTAGTTTGCATGTAGTATAAGACCCTTATAAGAGTAGACTTTAATTTCTTCCTTCTTATCTTTACTATTGTTGTCATAGATTTTATTTCTACCTGTTTTAAAGCAACTTGACACATTCATACTATTTTTCTCTAGTTAAAAATCTTCTATAGAAATGAAAAACAATGTGTCATATATTTGCTCTCATTTTACAAAAAATACTGAATTCTTCATATGTTGTGAAGATAGATTTTCAGCTGGTATAAAACTAGAGTCTGTAGAACTTTCTCTGATATTTCTTGAAATGCAGGTCTGTCAGTAATAAATTTCCTCAACTTTTTTTTTTAATTCATAAAAGTCTGTATGTCAACTTCATTTCAATTACACATACAAAGAAATTCAGGAGCACCATGGTTCCAGGAATGGGTAGACCAGTGATTCAATAGTATCATCCAGTTTATGTTTTTTTTTTTTTTTCAAACTTTATATCCTCTGCCACCCTAGACATTTTGGTCTCATCTTGTCTCCCATCATAGTATGACTGTATCAACATAAAGTATCTCATACTTACTGTATGAACACCCAAAAAGACAATATCTCTTTGTCCCTTTCTTATAGCCCATTGGCTTGGATTACATTAGATATTCACATTTTAAAACTTTTTAAACAGAGATGTTTTTACCAATGTTTTCCCAATAAAAGTAAAGTTCTGAAAGCTTGGGACTTGGCTATTGGGTAAACAACTAAGAGAGCAAGCCTTTAGACCTGCTATCATCCTTAATATTTCAACTTGGTAAAAAAAAAAAAAAAAAGTTTTGCAAAAATTATTGATTTGTTTTTCATCTCAAAGAATGAGATGTTTCATGGAAAATTGGTCTTAAGACATTCTTCTTCAGCCACTTACAGGGGTTAATTCTTTTAAATACCAGTAGCATGTTTACGTACTCTTCCCACAACAATTGACAGACATTGAGGTGTTTTCCCTAAATAAGCTATAGGCAAACAAGAACAAGAGGTCACCTCCAGTTATATACTCTGCTTTTACCAAGAAGACCTTTCAATTCAAAAAGATGCTAGCAACAAAAGGAAGTATCATTTAAGCATTGTGAAGGACAGTCAACCTGAGACAGAATGAGAAGTTTGCTGAAAGATAAATGTAAAAATCATATTTTTGGAGACAAGCTTACATGTATCTATGCTTGGGAAGCCAGTTATTATCAAAGTTTTAGTTTGCTACTTTTTCTATAAGGTTTGAAATGAGTGAAAATATGTTTTACACTGATGAGATTAAAATGTCTACAACAGAAGAAAAATGGCAGAAGTCCTTAAAAATGCATTTAACTCCTCTTCAAACATCATAGAATCACAAGTTGTTGCGTGGAATTTTGAAAAAACAATTCTTATTGTTGCCCATTATAGTTATTGTACTCAAGCACATACTCAGCCACTGTTAAGCACGTTCTCATAAAAAGATTTATGATCATCTGAGGAAATGCAGCTAAAATGATAAGGTTTCTTAAAGTAAGCAGGGTTTCCTTCTACGTAGGTTCTACCAGCGTGTCTCACTGTGCACTCTGGATCAGTGGTATGCTGGAGCTGGCCTTGATGTACTTGGGAGAGCAAAATGTACAAATCTCTTGTCAGTTCTGCATTCAGTCACTTCATAGTGTTAGCTTGAAATCAGCCTCAGTGAAAATATTTGCACCATAGAAATTAGCAAGTCTATCAGGACTGTTTTTCCTTTTTAAAAACAGTTTACCAGCATATTGCTGCCCCGGTGACATAAATTAAACACCATCTTTCACAAAACCCATTAAACTATTTGAGAAAAGTTAGTATTTCTTTCTACCACCTTCTCCAACCCTCCATCTCTTATTTTCCAGACTAAATATCTTTGTTCTTATATTATTTCTTCTAAATTTATTATTCTTTATTTACAAATCCTGGTCTTATTCTCAGGTAAACAAAACAAAGCACTAATCTGTGAATGCCTATTAAAATGTGATATACAAAACTGTAATATTCTGTACATGTCCCATCAACTGGTACCATCACATTACCAGTTTTTGACACCAATCTGGGTCCTTGGTCCCTCTTGACTTGTAGAAACAATGATAATAAGTGCAAGTAGACAAGGAATGTTTATTCTTGGCCAAGAATAGGTAAAGGTGAGAGAAAGGCTCACAAATTGTATTCTGTCACTTGGGAATTAGGAGATTGTAGATATAACTTAAAAAAAATATTGGAGGGGCATTGGCTAAGAAAGGGGAGAAATATTCCTATATTTTCTGGGAATGAGCAGGTATTTTCTGGGAATTCAGTCACCACCTATTTTTCCTCCTTTTATAGTTTTCTGGCTATTGTCATGATAATTATCAACTGTCATGGTGCTTGTTGGCATGTGGATAGGATGTTGATGAAGTTAGACCTTGTCTGGTAGTCACTCTGACAGCAATCTTAGATTCAGTCAGTTTCTGCTAGCCCACAGGAAGAAGGAATTCTGGGCTTCTGGCAGACTGTCCTGAAAGATAAGCAAGATTAGAGTGGGCAAGAAACTCAACTAGGTCAAGTACAGAGTTTAAGATTAGGGAAGGGTAACAATTATACTATTATCCCTATGTTCACACTTTTTATAGAATTCAAATCACTTGAATTTTGTAGTCACGTGGTTATATAATTATTTCATATTAAAATTAAGGTTTAAGATTGTTGAAAAATTTGCTGAAGAAGAATATAAAAAATTCACACCTCACATTTAGTTCAGTATTTCACAGATGTTTTTCTGTCAAAGGCTAATACTTATTGCAGGTTTCAGCCTTATATTCTCTGTTGTATCTACTCAACAAAGCAATCGTGTCCCAAATAATATACAAATAAATGTACATATCTGTGTTACAGTAAAAATTTATTCATAAAACTGTAAAGTAGTTAGATTTGGTTTGAGGCCACAGTTTATACACGAGAATTGATAAACAGTGTTGCACTACTGCTCTTAACTCAATACACCAATGACCAGGGCCTACAACTCCCTTTAGATTAACTGCTGTTAATATAAGTTTCATTGAATTGTTGATAGTTTTCTTTGGGCCATAACTTATAATGATTCTATGTAAACTATTTGGGACATATAATATTTTGGGGAAAATATTATAATCAAATTATCAAAGCAGTTAATAACCTACCTCTCACCCTGCTCCCATAAAGAAATACATGAACTCCTTCCTTGGATGAGTAAAATAATGCCAAAGTAGTTAGGACACTCAAACTGTTGGCACAGTTGTCGGAAATAATTAGCAAACACAAGTAAATAGTAGCAAAAATATACCTAAAATGAAAGTCTAATAAACAAAACATACATCCAAATAAGCATAATTAGTAAGACATATTTTTAAAAATTCTGGACTGTTAGGAACTGCATTTGATGGTCATATCTGCCTAAGATCAATAAATCAACTGGGTTCATTTAATAGCAAATTTGTGTTAAGAGTTAGGTATGGGGTCTTGTATTCTGGCTCAGTGGTAGAGTGCTCACCTAGCATGCAAGAGGCACTGGGTTTGATCCTCAGCACCACATAAAAATAAAATATTGTGTCCACCTAAAACTAAAATATAAACATTTAAAAAAAAAGAGTTAGGTATGGACCAGGCCCCATTCTAAGATAAACAATTAGGACGAAAGTTCTTAGAGGATTAAAGTTAAAAGATTACAGTAAAATATGGTGTAACTATTGTACTCATTATACAATCTAGTCTTTTTTGTTGCATTTGTTAATTTTATATAGATTATAATTTAGACAAATATATCATAAATTTGACAGAGGTTATACAATACTAGAAAGTAGATTAAAGAGCAACAAAATATTAAAATAAGTCACAAAAATGGAAGTTTGAACTATTCATCTAGAATGAATAAAGAAAACGTGATATGTACCCACAATGGAATATTACTCAGCCATAAAGAAGAATTAAATTATGGCATTTGCTGGTAAATGGATAGAACTGAAGGCTATCATACTAAGTGAAATAAGCCAATCCCAGAAAAGCAAAGGCAGAATGTTGTCTCTGATATGAAGATGCTGACTGACTCACAATAGGCTGGGAGTGAAGGGGAGGAATAGAGGTTTACTGGATTGGTAGGGGTTAGGGGTTGGGAATGGGAAAGACAGTAGAATTAATCAGACATAACTTTCCTATATTCATATATGAATACATGACCAGTGTAACTCCACATCTGGTACAACCAGAATGGGAAGTTATACTCCATGTATGTATGATATGTCAAAATACATTGTATCTTATACATAACGAGAGAGAGAGAGAGAGAGAGAGAGAGAGAGAGAGAGAGAGAGAGAACTGTCCATCTAATCTCTATGAAATTCTTATCAGGCAAATCCTTAACATTGGTGTGTCAGGATACATACAATATCTGAAAGTTCATGCTTTAATAAAAAAAAATTGAATTAGTTTTATGCCGTATAGAATTATCAATTGTTTAAGACTTCAAAGTTAATATTTTTTTTAAAAAAAAAACACTGTTTCTTTTTACTCTGTAGCCAGTGACAATTATTCAGTATTCTATGATGTCTTACATTGAAAATTTACTGTTATTATAAAATATATTTTATTTTTACACCTTTTATAATTTTTGATTGCTCTCTGCTAAGAGGAATAAAAACATAAGGTAATTTTCTAAAATTTTTATAAAGCTCGTATTTTTTCTTTGCTAAAATATAGCAAAAAAACCCCACATTTTCTTAGTCTAACTGTGCTTGGAGGTTTTATCTTCACTCATTAAATATTTATAGAAATGGCAGCAAAATGACAATATTCCTTTATCTTTGAGATAATTCAAAAGTTAGTGAGGCTATAATGCAAACTATTTATAATCACTTTTACATACAGACCTTACTAAATATAAGGGCGTATAGCGAAGACTTCATCAGGTAGCCATACATTTTTTTTTTTAAAGAGAGAGAGAGAGAGAGAGAGAGAGAGAGAGAGAGAGAGAGAATTTTAATATTTATTTTTTAGATTTTGGCGGACACAACATCTTTGTTTGTATGTGGTGCTGAGGATAGAACCCGGGCATGCATGCCAGGTGAGCGCACTACCACTTGAGCCACATCCCCAGCCCACATTCTTAACCATATTGTAACCCAAGTATTCTGAAAATGTAGAGTGAGTGACTAAAATAATGGGATGTTTTTGTTCGTATTCATCTGTAGCACATCCATGGAAAGTGTCGTATTTTCTACTGACATCACTTAGTCTCCTCATGTGAACTAAAAAAAGTTAAATATATATGCACCCCAAAAGGCCCTCTGACCTAAAAACTTCCAAAAAGAGCATTGGCAAATAAAATTAGGGTAGAATTGTGCTTTTCCACACTGATTAAGGAGAATAAGGAACACTGAAGAAGCGCCTCAGACAAACATATTTGCTATATATGAATACATACCCTCCCAGTGACTGGGAGGAAAGTTTTAATTCCCACCACATAATGGTCCATTTGCCTCGAGTGTTTCAGAATGGTTCAATAATCACTAGCCATGTGTGTAGTTTGTTGAATTATTTAAGCTTATTTCCAGGGGGAAAAAAAGACAGGGAAGAAGGCAACTGATTCAATGCAAATGAAAAGCTTTCGAAGCTCCCTATGGTGAAGATGTGATTACAGTCAGACAGTTAATAACCTAGACTTAGAAAAATCTGAAGGTTTTAAAACTGTCTGGCCAGTCAGTAAATGAGGTTTTTCCACACTATCGACCAACTGCCATGCGTTGTAATGGTTTCAGATCTGTTTGGAGTTGGAGTGGACCCACAAATGAAGCAAGAATACCACCCCCTGTACTTTTGATGATTAAGAAAAGTAGTTTGTAAACCTCCACGGTTTTCCTTTGGATTTGGGATTGAGTCTTTAGCGCATACAGTTTACAGAGCCCTGCATCGGGAGCGCTGCTCTCAGAAAACTAGGAGACAGAACTTTGACTATTATTGGGATGGGGGTCTCCCCCAAGCCAACCACTACCTTCTACTCATGGACAGTCAGTGTATATTGGATAACCTATGGACAGTCAGTATAGTATGTGCAGCATATCCAATATATACTGACTATCCATGAGTAGAGGGATAGCAGTCAGAAGAATCTGCTGCCAGAAGAATTTCTGATCAGTAGTGTTCTTTCTGGGTATGAGATCAAATTGAAATAGGAACCAGGAGACCTAAGAGTACATTACTTTCATATATACATTAAAATATTTATCAAATAGGAATAAAAAATTATAGATCTTTAAAATTTTTATTTTAGTTGCTACCCCAATTCCATAACATACATTTGTAAAACAAAAATAATTTTACCCTTTTAAATTGTACATTTAATATCCATGTTGCACAAATTCCTCCTCTACAAATCTCATTGCAGAAATGATAGAAGGAATCTCTATGAGTTTCACGAAGAATCTTTGGTAATTAGACAAGTGTTATATTTATTATTCAGGCGAAACTGTGCACCATTTATTCAGTGGTGAGGGAGAAGCCTAAACTTACTTTGAAAACTTGAAACTAATGTCAAATGCTTTTCTGACCTGAGTAAATATGACGAAACATATGTTATGAGCTCTGTGGATGAAATTTTCTCCTTCGACTCAAAATCTAGTTTAAGTGTTCTCTACTTTCCTAAATTAAGTGTTTTCTACTTTCCTAGAATTTTACCTGTTGGTCAATTTATTTTTGTCTGGAAGAATAAGAGAAGTAACCATTTTAAAATACTTTACCTAAAAAGAGCCCTCCTATAATAATTTCCTTATTAGAATTTACTTAGTTATTAAAACTACCCAGGGTTCTGCCCTCAGGGCCAATGGCAGCCTTCTATAGTTCTTATAGTGGAGTCATGGTAATCTTACTGTGCATGCGTGAGTGTGTGTGTGTGTGTGTGTGTTTTCTTTCATTAAAGCAAAAACGAAAAAGCAGAGGCAAAAAGATGGGTTTCTGATTATCTTAGGAAATTCCTTACCTGTAAACCTGAGCACCATACTTTCTTCTGCATCAGCCAATTGTAAAATTTAAGGAGTTGTATATTCATCCTAACTGAAAATTTTCATTATTCGATTATCTTTTAAATATGCAAAATCCATAAATCATGCAAAAAAATCATTAAAGAAGAAAATGACCAGTTGTATAGCAAATGTAGTGTATTCAAATATTCGATCTCATGATTCCCAGCCAGAATAATTAATGTTAAGATACTTACCTTGGAAAACAAGATCTATACCTTCAAATATGTTTTGTTATTGCTAAATTATCGAAGGCATTTACACCTTGAATTTAATCAGCAGTTTTTGCTCTATGCTGCTCAATAGCATGAAATATCCAGGGTTCTCATGATGAATACAGATGACTTTTGTCAAATAAAATATAAACACCATTAATTTCCATTTTTTTCTTGTTTTTCTCTTAAAAATGTTTTCTAAAAGACAAAGAAGAAAGTACTCATATATTATCAACAGGAACTATAAAAATCATAATTTAACTCACATTTAAAACATTAGAATTAAATTTTTAATTTCTTTTTAAATTTCCTGGAGAAAAGAAAACTTTTATGTATTGAGCAATGTATACACAGCAATATAAGTTATAATGGTGATAAAAGCATTATTTTATTTTAAAAAAGAAAATTTCTTACTTTACAATAAGAAAAAGCATTATTTTTACTGTATACCACAATTGAAGATACAATTTCACCTCCACAGTCTTTGATGGATTCTACTCCCTTTTTAAACATTTGGTTTCAAACCATCAAATTTTATACCAGGAGTCAAACTGTTTAATTGGCATAAGAGCTCAAATTGTTCAATTTGGCAAAGCTACTATTTCATTTTGGAAAATGCCACATAAATAGCTTTTTTCCTACCAATTTTTGATGTATATCTACACAAACCAATTAAATAAAAGAATCATCTGTAAAATTATATATGTGTTCTCTGCTCAAAAGTAGTAACACATTACACAGCAAAAGGCAATAGCATTTATACTCACTATTTGAAAATAAACACTTTCTCTATACAAATTAGACGTCTACATTGATGAAAGTCATTGAATAAAAATGAATTTTATCTACATGTCTGCAAAGATCAACGTTAGAATATATAGGGATTTAGCTTTAGAAACATGCTCAACAAGAGCTTTCAGCATAAAAATCTATTTTCACTTGTAAGGGTTTTTTTTTCTTTTTACATATACTTATATCATTATGAATATGTGATTAAAATTCAGATAGTGTTGCATCATAATATTAAACATTTCCTAATAATTTCCAAATTAGCAAAATTGACTACCTTTTAAATGAAACCACAATTTTCAAGGTTTCATCAGACTATATATGGCTAGCAAAATGAAAGAAGATTATTTAAAAGTAATACAAACTAAAAATGATTGAACTAAGTATACAAACTATACAATTTCTTTTTTCTCTATATGAGGTTTTTGTACAAACATACTATGTTTTTCTAAAGTTAATATGTATTCTTTTGTGAAATGTTGGTTGAAAAGCTTGCACCAGTAATAAAAGCTACTGTATGATATAGATACTATATGTTGAGAATAATACTTCAGCAAAATTGGATAAGGCACAGACAGTAGCCAGAACATAATAAGCAGAGACAATAAAACTTACTATTATAATTCTTACAAATTGTATATTCAATGGAATAAAATTATGTAATCTCATTATTATGCACTTAATATGTGGATAGAATCTCCTCCCTTCTGTTTATATCAGTCTTTTGAATGATCATCCACCTTTTAATTCTATATAAATTGAATTAAATCTAAGCATCATGTGGTTATTTGTTTTTCTAACAAAAGAAATAGATGAAAACTACTTTAAAACTTTATGGGAAAAATATCCTATAATTTGGCAATGAATAATAGATTAGCATTCCTATTCCCTCTTTGATGTCCAAGTTGAAGTTCCTGGTAAGGGAACAAATTGTATGTAGAAGATTGCTGACAAATACCAGTTTCAGCACATCCAGAAATTACATGTGATTAAAAAACAAAACAGCTAATATTATTTAACTCAGCCTCTTCCTGTCATCATAATCCAAGTAGGGAGAGGAAAGCATGGGATTTTTACTGATTTCTAGAATCCGGAGACTGGAAAATGTCAATAATCAAAATTGTGCACACCAAATCCTAATCAGTAAAAAAACAAACAAAACAAAACAAAATGAGTGCACTAGTGTATGTTTTTGTTTTGTTTCGGTTCCTTTTTAACAGGGTAAAAAGGAGTCATTTCTATAATTATAAAACAAAGCATTTCAGAAGCATACATGCTTTGAGTATTAAAATGGATCATTTGCCTTGTTCGTTTGGGAAAGTCCCTATCAATAACAGGTGGGGCTTAAGCACATCACATTAAAAGACAAGGATGTTCATTAATAAAGAAAGGAAGAATTGAGAACTGTAAATCAACAGGGACTCCCAGGGAGTTATATATTAGGCAGTAATTAAATAATAGTTCGTGTTGCTTTCTTTCACTGGGAATTACATCCTTTTCACCTCTTCTCTGCTAAAGCAGAGACATCCATTACGATGAGTAGCTACAACACTTGTCAGATCCAATCAGCCCCAAAGAGCTGAAGGCCAACTGAAGTGTACCCTCTTAAAGCAGGGTTTCTTCTCCCCCCAAAGCCCACTGTCCTTTCACGTGCATGCAACAGTCAAAAGGGATCACATCACCTAATGAAGAAAAACAGAAGCATATGGTAGGAAGGGGCCTCTGCAGGAGACGGCTGAAATGCCAAGGCTTGCACATAAACAAAATATATGCAAAAACGCGTGTTCATAGAACCTGTCAGCCACAGCTTCAGGAAATAATAAGCCTGCAAAGGAAGATAGAGTTGTACTGTGACCAGTTACCTAGGAGTCTGTATTTTTAGCTTAATTTTTTATCACTCTATAAAGTGGTACACCAGAGCAGGAGAGTCCCAGGTAGTTAATTATGCATAAGCAGTTGCAAAGTTAGATTTTGCTGTATAATATTGCGCCACATATTCTTCACAGTATACTTTACTCATACCTACTACAGACTTCCACATGACAGCTGAATTGCAAACTGTAAGTGACTTCATCGCTGCCTTCTTTTTCTACACCCCAATCGCTATGCAAGGGTGAATGTTGAACGAAGTTCATGAATTCACTTTGCCTTTGCAACTGAATTTAAAGCAATCATCCTTTCAGAGGTGTATTAATTAATATTTTGGGTGCACATTGGGCACATTCGTCCTAATTGTTTTGTTCAAACATGCAATGTTAACGGTCTTAATCAAAATCCTTTCTTCCGGGAATGGCTCTGATCCTGGGAATATGGCTGTCCTGCTGCACTGAATCTTTATCATTTGCCAGTGAAAATGCACATTATCCCCCCCTTTTGACGTGTCAGCTTTTATGTTGGGACAACCTCAGCGTTATCACTTTGTCTAATCAGTTTGACTGCAACCTTCAAAATTGTATGTCCTTTTGCTGTGAACATTTTAATATTCTGTAATGATATTGTTAGAATTGAGGTATCTATAAGGACAGAACCCTGTGTGATTTGTAAAACATTAACTACATGAATATTACATTCTAATGTTGATAAGACATAAAACAACCTCTTATTCTAAAATACAAAAGTGGCAGAGGCTCTCCTGTGGACAGGTGCAGTTATGAAAAAATATATTATCTCCAAGTTGAGTAAAAATGCTTTCATTTGAGTTTTCAGTTCCAATTGCATAAATAGTATGCTTTGTTCTATTTAAATATTTTGCATTATGTATGAGGAATAATCATATTTCTAACATTATATTTAAAATAGTTTTTCTTACCTTTAACCATCTGTTTTCAATAGTCGTATTTTAACCTAAGAAAACATATATTTGTTTATTCATTTATTTATTTTGAGGATAATATGACATTAGGCAATATATTTTTAACACTCAAAAAATATACTTTATTTCAAAGGGGCTTGTAATTTTACATTTAACTTCTGGAGATAAAATGGACTGCTTGACAAAAAAAAATTGGTTTAGTAAAATTTGGCTTCACCAATACTCAAATTGTTTCCTATTTATTGATTGATCTGTTTCCTTCATTGTAGGAATACAAATGAATAAATGGAACTTGTAATCTTTACTCTGAGCCAGACTTTCCTTACAAATATTCTTACCATCAATAGGAGAATGTGGGCAAATACCTCCCCAGAGCATTTTTAAAAGATTTATTCTTTCTTGTTACTATACTTTAAAATTTCCTCTTTGAGGGAATGAGGAAATCAGAAAACACACAAGTTGGGAATTTCTGTCCTAAAAAAAAAAAAAGATTTTTAAAACAAAACATTGTTCAGATCAACATGATGGCAGAGTTGAATTCAGTGACTATTTATTGGACCCTGTTCAGAAACCATTGATTGAAACTGCAATCCTACTCCCAGTAGGCGGGGCTGTGCCTCACCATACATTTTCTTTTCTATGGACAAATATAGAGAAGTAGATTGAGATATTTCTCAGAACGATTTTATTTCTTATGGCTATGATTCTTTAGGTGGATCTAAGACTGCACAGCTTGGCCCAGGATTGTCCCAAATGTCCTTTTAGATACTTCATTACAGGCAATGGGAAAGTCAGGGAGAGCAACTTCAGGCAAAATGTTGACTTCTCCTGACGTGCCTTTGATTCCAGTGCAAAGGTGCTCTCAGCATTCTGTTACGCCCTTGATTCATCTCTTAATGCTTGGTGTGTTAGCTAAAGCTTGACCCCGAAGTGCTTTTTTTTTTTTTCTTCCCTTCAGTACAGCCTTTCAGATACTTCTGGCAATTTGGTTTTAAAATGTGGAATAAAGAAGCTTGGCCGGTGGTGCCGGGGGGAAATCTGTACTACACAATTACAAGAATAGTTCAAAAAAGAAAAAAAAGTAGAAATGTGCCTGAATACCACAGTCATTATGTATTCTGGTTTGCAAAGAGCTCATTGGGCAAATATATCACAGGAGGAGATAGATATGTCTGAGCTGTCTGTGGTATACTTTGAATGCTTGTTTATGTTTTGCTATATACCTCTTAGAAAAGTCTCTATGAATAAAGCAAAGCAGACATCTAATACTATCTTAATAAGACATAGGCAATATTATTGGTGCTTACCATGTTCACAAATACAAACAATTTGCTAAAAGGTTTATTATTAAATAGTTAGCTATTGGCTGGTGCATTTTAAAATTCTTCTCAATTACCATGATCATGTGCCATTTGTAACAAATAATTTATACTTTACTAAAGGAAATATTTGACAACTTTTTCACAAAGTAAAATGTATATAGCACTGAGGATTTTGAATTAAAATTGAATAATTAAATGTTCTTTTCTAAATATGAAATTCTTCCAGTGTTTGTTAAAATCATTTGGAGAACTATGCATTGGTGTTATAAAACATTATAAACTTTAAATGCGTACAAACATCAAAAAATATGATTTTGAAGAAGTGAATTATTTGAATATAAACTTAAATTTTTAACCTCATCTAAGGTGCTTTGAATGTAAATTAAATCTATCTTTTTTTTCTTATATTACTAGGATTGTGCTATATCCTCTGGAATTTAAAAACACTGAATATTTTTATATCTCATTTGATCTCATGAAAATGAAAAAACTTCTAATATCCAAGTAGAGGCAAGTGGCAGAATCCAGCTGAACATATTTCACAAATTCCACAGACTTAAGGACTTTGCTATTGGCCAAGAAATGATGTCTCATATTCTGCTTCAGGCAGAAGCCTTTTCTCTTCAAATTATATTGTACCAAAGGAAGCTCTTAGTTTGGTGTTCCAAGTTAGACACAAGCTGCAGAAATACAAACACACATTAGATCCGAGAATGGAACCTTGCTCAAATGGCACAAATGCAGCCCTTGGAATTTCTTTCTTCTTTGCCTTACTTTTATTTCCAACTACAAATTAAATAGTAAAAAATAAAAAAATAAAAATAAAGCAAAGCATATATAGTGGAAAATATAAGACAGTACACTTGTAGGAGATCATCAAAACAGTGTAAATTAGAAATTGAATGTGTACATTAATGAGACTCTGAATTACTGGATTGTTAAAGCACCTCAGATAATATTGATTTGACTTTGGAACATTTAGAATTTTCTTTGAATTATTTTCAAACAGGACAAAAAAAGATACTGAAAGCCCTTTCATAACTTCTTTAGTCCTTTTGATATTCCTAAGATATTCACTGTATTTGCTATTATATATACAGTTTTGCTAGCATCAGTATACCCTGCTGTGACATAATGAGTTATTTATTTTATTTTTGATAATTTGTTTAAAGGCTATAATGTCTGAAATTTGAAAATATGAAATGTGATTGAAGCTGTGAATCTGATTTCTAATAACAGAAAAAATAGGAATATATTATACCTTAAAAATGTTGTCTGAATACAAAAACATAATTAAACAATTACATTTGACTTAACAGTTTTTCAGTAAGTTTTTATATGGAGGTACCGAAGCTGAGTGCATTATATGAATTTAAGTGCAAAAATACAAAACCCTTGTGATATCAGGAACAATATGGGACATGGTATTTTACTTTACATTTTAGGAATGGTGTCAATATATTTGTGGCTTCATTTATTTTTGAACTTAGGTGTTTGGGCAGTGACACATTTGCAAAGCTCTATATATTAGCTCCTGAAGGATATGCTTTTTATATTCTCTAACTGCATTTTTTATTCCACTAATTGATAGGCATTTCGTTCAGGAGAGCCTAAGTTAAATATTCTTCGATGGGGTACCTGCAAGGATTGACAGATTGGCACTGCCTTTCAGAGGGTTTGGCATGCTGTTTCCAAAACGAACACAATCCCCTGCATAATCAATAATAATAATACAAATAAGCAGGTCTAGTACAATTAATTTTCTGTGTGGACTGTGGTTTCCCACCCCCTACTCCTTTCCTTTTACAGGTAAATGGTTGAAGATAGAAGACTTATTATGGATTTTACATCCAGCCCATGAGGATTTTGACTGATTCCATTGAGCAGGCTCAGGTCAGCTAAGTCCTTCCCTTCAAAGCATCATGGGTGTCTCTCTGAGCATCATTGCAAGCTTGTCCTGGCAGTAAGCCAGGCTTCAAAAGCCTTTCACTACAGTCACTGACTCACTAATGGGCAACTGCAGGCTTTCTGATTTTCTTTTCGTTTCATGTGTTCATTTGACATAAATTTAATTAAACCAAATCTGGTGTTAAAGCAAGATGAGATAAAAGTGATATGTTTCAAATTAAAGAACTGTGAAAGATACAGGAAATAGAACCATGCTTTTTTTTTTAAAAAAAAAAAATAATCTGTTTCTATAAAATATTGTCCATTTTATAAGCTCACTATTTAAAGTCGGCCAAAAAAAAAAAAAAAGGAAAGAGAGAGATATCGGTATGCATTATTAAGAATAATGTGTATCCAGGGTTAGATGAAGGTCTTGGCCCCATATTCTCTGTAGTCAAACCTTTCATAGAATTCTTATTTTTTTTCTCTCATTCGCACACTTCAGGTAGTCACCTCTTCACAGGATAGACGCCAGCCCTGCTCTTGTGCTGCTACATAGCTATAGTTGCTAGACAGCTCAAAAGCATACAACAGCAGAAACATGAAAAGATCATATATTAAATATAAAATACCATCATTTTTCAAAGGCCTCTTGGTTTTTACTTAAGGCTAAAGATTGTGAGAGTGGAAAAGATCATGTTGCTTTAAAAGCTCCATTTAATTGCTTTGAATGTTGCTTTAGGAAACATCCAAGTTTCTCTTTCTTTTAAAAATCTCCTTTTTTTTTTTGCCCATTAAAAGAAATCTCAGACAAGACATGTAGTGTTACATGAACTAAAAGCAGTTTTGCAATCTTCCTCAGGAATGCTCAGACTGACATGCCTTCCTGGAGCTGAAAAGCTGCAACTTCCTAGGACCACCCTGTCCATGGCTGGATGTAAAACGATTACTCAGAAAACACACCAGCTAGCAAGTGATTGCAGTGTCCTGTGGATAAGAATCTGAAAACACCAAAAGAACAGAGCTGGCGAGTTGTGCAGTTGGTTGAAGGGAGTTTTCCTTGGAGCATGAAACAGTGTGTGGCCTGTGGGCTCTCAGCCTTTTTTGCATTCTAA
The DNA here is from genome assembly GCF_021218885.2 of Marmota monax. Lineage (NCBI taxonomy): Eukaryota > Metazoa > Chordata > Mammalia > Rodentia > Sciuridae > Marmota > Marmota monax. The sequence goes on along the minus strand of NW_026693595.1, from coordinate 3,462,745 downwards.
CTTTTGATGACCAGCTTCTTTCATTACAAGCAGAGCTCCGGGGCCCTCTTCTTACTCCCCTGACTTGATTGGTTTCTGCGGATCTACTGTGGTTCAGACTTTTAGGGGTTTGAATCATCAAATCCTCTTTTACTTAAAAGGAACAAAAGTAAATGGCCAAGAAGATTAGATGACTTGTCCAGGGTCACACAACCGGTTATTAGCACTGCTGAGACAAAAACCAATTTCTCTTGACCCCTGTTCAGAGTTGTGTTTTTAGTCATTCTTTAGTGCTTGGGCTGAATGCTTCAGCACAGCTGACCATTTGGATTCTTTAAAACAAGCTCATCTTTGTATTTCTGGGTGCTTGTCTTTCTTCTGATCAAAGAGAAAATATTTCTAAAGGTATAGATTGAATTAAATCTGTTTAAAATTCTCAAGAGCCTCATCTCCTGTTCTTTCTGTAGTGCGTACTTATTAATTATCACTCAGTCCTTTGGTTTTGAGAATTGCTTTGCGACTACTTTGAGAATATGACTTGTGGGGCAAAGACATGACCCATGAAGGCCATTGTAGTCTCTAATATAATCACAGAACAAGCCTACATTCTTCCAGCCTCTGAGGAGAGTGGTAGCCCTCAGTATAATGGAGATTTATTTGTTCCTTAAAAATTTTACATTAAATTTTACTCTGAATCCAATTATCCTTGAAATGGAAAAGACAGAGGTTCTCCTTTAGACATAAAGCCTTTAAAATTCTTTCTAGGCATGATACTAAGTATACTTACAGAGTTATTATATACTTGTTTATTGATCAAATGAGCAACCAATGATCGATTCATCTATACATTCCTAATATAGACCAAAGTGTAAATAAGGACTATTTAAAAATGCTTAATGAGAACTTTATGGAGGTTCATATTGATGGCTTATTTTATTAACATGATTTTATCAGTGTTCTTTTATCTACTCAGAGTAGTTTTTTTTTCCTTTTTTGATACAAATAACCATCACAGGATTACTTTGTCATTTCATCATATTTTAGAACAGGATGCTAAATAAGCTGCTGAATATTTGGCAACCCCTCCACATAACAGAGATACCATATTTTCTTATGGTATCTAATGCATTTGAGTAACTTTACAATATTAAATTTGACATATTATTCAAAGTTTTATAGGGTTGAGATTCTAGAATTCTATACATGTTCTCTTTTAGCAAAGTCTGAATTGCTTATGAAAGACCTCAGAGGTAGAAATTCTAGAAGACACTAGGAGATTTAGCTATGCTAAGTAATTCAATTGGTTGTTCAGAATATAATTTATAATGTTCACAATCTTGTCACTCTGAACAGTTGATAATTAAACATTTGCCAATGACATAATCCTATATTTATCAGACCCAAAAAACTCTACCAGAAAAATTCTAGGACTCATAAACAAATTCAGCAAAGTAGCAGCATATAAAATTAACACCAATAAATTAATTGTGTTCCTATATACCAATGATGAATCAACCAAAAGAGAAATTTGGACAACTATGTTATTCATAATAGCCTCCCTCCCCCCTCCCCCACAAACAACAACAACAACAACAACAACTGACAATCAATCTAACAAAAGAGGTTGAAGACCTCTACAATAAAAACTACAGAACATGAAAGAAAGAAATTGAAGAAGACATTAGAGGATGGAAAGATCTCCCATGTTCTTGGATAGGAAGAATTAATATTGTCCAAATGGCCATACTACCAAAAGTACTATGCACATTTAATACAATTCTCATTACAATGCCAATGATGTTCTTTATAGAAATAGAAAAAGCAATCATGAAATTCATTCAGAAAATTAAGCGGCCCAGGATAGCCAAAACAATCCTTAGTGAGAAAAGGGAAGCTGGAGGCATCACCAACCAGACCTTATACTACAGAGCTAAATTAACAAAAAAAAGCGTGGTACTGGCACCAAAACAGACATGAAGACCAATGAAACAGAATAGAAGGCATAGAGACAAGCCCACATAAATATAGTTATCTCATACCAGACAAAGGCACCATAAACATACATTAGAGAAAAGATAGCTTCTTCAATAAATGGTGCTGGGAAAACTGGAAATCCATATGTAGCAGAATGAATTTGAACCCTGAACAAAACTCAACTCAAAGTGGATCAAAGACGTAGGTATTATACAAGAAACCCTGCATCAGCTAAAAGAAAAAATATTCCCAACTCTCTGTCATGCCAGCTTAGGAAATAATTTCCTTAATAAGACTCCTGAAGCATAAGAAGTAGAACTATTCTGGGAAGCATTATGGAGATTTTTCAGAAAACTAGGAGTGGAACCATCATTTGATCCAGTTATTGCACACCTTACTATATATCCAAAAGTTTTAAAGTCATCATACTACAATGATGCGCCACCTCAATATTTATAGCAGCACCATTTACTTTAGTTAAACTATGGAGCCAAACTAGGTGTCCTTCAATAGTTGAAAGGATAAAGAAGATCAAGATAAAGGATAAATGTAGTATATATGCACAATGGAGTATTACTCAGCCATAAAAAAGAATGGCTTTATGACATTTGCTGGTAAATTGATATGGAGACTCATGTTAAGTGAAATAAGTGAATCCCCCAAAATCAAAGTTGAGTGTCTTCTTTAATATGTGGAAGATAACCCACAGTATGGGGTGGTGAGAATAGAAATTCAGTGGTTTAGTCAAAGGAGAATAAAGGGAAGGGAGGAGGGATAGAAAAAGGAAAGACAGTGGATGAATCTGACTTAATTTATTTTATATATATATATATATATATATATATATATATATATATACACCACAGTGAATCTCCACATCATGTACAACCACAAGACTAGGATCCTAATTAGAATAAGATGTACTCCATGTTAGCAAAAAAAAAAAAAAAAAATTCAAAATTTACTGTACTGTCATGTATAGCTAGAAAGAACAAATAATTTTAAAAACCAATTTAAAAAGCAAAAATAAATTTAAAATAAGTTTACTGTAATTTGCGTTAAAAGGTATAATGTTCATATGATAATATGATAATGCAATTGTTCTCAAAAAGTATATTGTTTTAGTCAGCTTTTTCACTGTGATTTCACTGTGATTAAAAGACTCAACCAGAACAATTGTAGAGAAGGAAAAGTTTATTTGGGTGCTCACAGTTTTAGAGGTCTCAATCCATAGACATCAGGCTCCATTCCTCAGGGGTTGAGGTAAGGCAGGATATGATGATGGAAGAGTGTGTCAGAGCAAAGTAGCTCACATGAAGATCAGGGAGCAGAAAGAGAAAGAGACTCCGCTCACCAGATGCAAAATATATATTCCGAAGACATGCCCCTAATGAGCAACCTCCTAGCCACACCCAACCCACCTTCAGTTACCACTGTTAATTCCATCAGGTGATTAATTCACTGATTGGGTTAAGGCTCTATAACCCAATCATTTCTTCCCCCAACTTTCTTGAATTTTCTCACATGTGGGATTTGGAAGGATACCTAACATCCAAACCATAATATTTATCATTCTTTTTTTTTTGAGAGTCGTTTTTATTGCTTCCTTTTAATTATACAGGACAATAGAATTTATTTTGACATAACTATAAAAGCATGGAACTTACTCTGCTCTAATTCAATTCTTAGTACTTCCCCGTCCCCTTCCTTCCTCCCACTCCCTATTGCCTTCTCTCTACTATATTGATCTTTCTGTTACTTATTTATACTTATTTTTTAATAAATTAGTGTCTTGTGGATGTTGTATATATGTTTAAAATGTGTTTTAAGTATGTCTGTTTTTAACCTGGGATACTAATCCAAAATAAGGCTTAGACATAGATTCTAAAAATCCCAAATACAAGTTTTATTACCAAATCAATAGAGAATTACGTATTTCCTTCCTAACATTTGTGCTTCTAGATACAATGGCTCTTTCCTTTTTTTTTTTTTTTTTGCTATTTGATGTGTTACTAAATAAAAGCAATATTTTTAAGTAAAACATTAAAATAAAATAAAATTACATACACAATTACTGATCAATTAATTTATTAATCAATCATTTTTATTGTTTTTGTTCCAAAGATCCAACATGTATACATTATACACATGATAAGTTACTTTATTATCATCTGTATTCATTAAAAAATGAGAATGAGGCCAATGGGTAGAGTTCATTGTTTCTCTTTAATACAAGGATACACTTTGGAGTATTACAATTGATGCATTAATTAATTAAATAGAAATTATTCTTATTCTACTAATGGTAGTAATTTCTCCCTGTGCCTCTCTATACTTGTCCGTAAAATGGAAATAACATATATTATTTGTAACTTATTAGCATACTTGTTATGGTAATAGTAGTGGTCATAACTGATAAACACCAAATACTCAATGGATTAATAAAATAAAATTCACTTCTTGTCAAAAAAAAATTTTATTAATATGTTGCAAGACTGTGAAACCAAACCTCTATGTTTAAAAATAAAGTATTTTTTAAATATTGTGCAATATTTTTGTGTGTTTAAACGTTAAATATCTGTTTCCAAAATAAATGTGCACAATATAATCACTTGGATGTTTCTTCAAATATTTAATAAATGGTAATTTAATTTTAATCTTTAAATCTTAGATATTTATTAATAAAAATAAAAATCTAAGAAAAGAAGATAAAGTGTAACATTTGGTTTAATGTCTTAGCAACCATTATTAGGAAACTAGTGCATTAAAAATATTGAGAAGTGTAGGCTGATTTTTGGTAGAATCTATTCCTTTCTTGTTAAAGTTTAGATAGCATCTAAAGATTAGTGCCTGACATCCTAAACTTTCTCAGAGTGAGATTATGGTGAAAACTGTCCAATAGCAAACAAACAAACAAAAAATTCTATAGTAGTTGGTGTTTGGTTGTATGAATGACGGTCTTTACAAGCCTTTAAGTCCCCCACTTCTGTATGTTCTTTGACCTCATTTGGATAAAGTCAGCTTTCATATAGAATTTCTTCTGGGACACATGGTACAAGACCTTTTTCTGACCAATCCCCCAACCCCAGGTTTCCCCTCTCCTCCTATTCATTTCTCATTTTTTACATTTTTATTTATTAAATGTTTATTTTTAAACTGATACATAAAAACATAATGATTGCACATATTGATGAGTTGCCATAGAATGCTTTGATATTGCATACATGGAGCCACAGTAAGAAATAGAGGAGTTCATTCCAACCATGAGATTGATGTTGTTGTTATTATTTTGTACCAGGGATTGAACCCAGGTGGGTTTAAGCATCTAGCTATATCTCCAGCCCTTTCTATTTTTATTTTGAAACAGGGTCTCGCTAAGCTACCTAGGGCCTTGCTAAATTGCTGAGCTGGCTTTGAACTTGGTATCCTTTTCCCTCAGCCTCTCAACCACTGGGATATAAGTATGCACCACCATACCAGGCCCAGCCACATTATTGACAAAATATACTTCATTTGGTTGAATATTCTTCCTTCTGGGTGACAAATAGCCTTTGGCAAGGAATACTTATTACACAAAATGTTTCTGATCTGTCTTATGTAAAAAAGAAACTCTGGGCAGAAATATGAAAATAATGGTAGGGCCTAGCAACTACAAAGAGTAGTCAATCTCTTGATAAACGGCCTAACAGTGAATATTTCAGGTTTTTTAGGCCATAGAGTCTTGATTATAGCTCTATATTTGTAGGACTGATGTCATCTTTAATAAAAGTTTGATATTTTGTTTACTATTGCTCTTTTGAATTAATTTTGACTTTTTAAAAATGTTGATTTAAATTATTATTAATCACTGTAATGGCATTAATATTCATTTTACACCATTTATCTTTTCTTGTGAGTTTTTGACACATCCTTAAATTCTGTGCCCTGGCTTTGGCCCTGTGCAGCACAAAAACAGCTAAGAAACAGTGTGACTATTTTCCAACACATTTTATTTGAATTTCATATAACTTTCATGTGACTTGAAATATTATTATTCTTTTTGTTTTCAACCATTTAAAATGATAGAATCCATCATCAGCTTGTTATTTGAATTTAGAACTTAGGCAATAGTTTGTTCATCCCTCTTGTAGAAACAGTTACATGTTGCTTTGTCAGAGACACTAGAGAAAGTCACAGGGATATTTAAAAGGTTATGAAATAATAATAGTTTTCCTAGGAGAATGAAATTATACGTCATTTTTTCAAAATGAGTTTATGTTGATTTCAAAATTAAAACTATTTAAAATATTAATCAATGTCTTATAACTTAAGTTATTTTCTCTGTTGGTTTGTTTCGGGATCTCAGAAATGTGTGAGTTTATTTTCCATTGACTTTCAGTGAGTACTTATTCTTAACACAGAATTTCAACCTACCCACTTCTCAACGCTTAGGCCAAGTTGTTCATGATACATGGACAAGGAAGAGCCCTGGACAGGCAATGTCACTATTAATTCACTGTCATTAAATACTAATTTATAAACAGGCTGTATTATATACATAGTGAAGAGATCCAGCAAATTTGGGGATTTTAAAAAAGTAAGTATAAGCGTTTCTTAAACATGTACTACCCTTCTCCCAAACAGAATATATTAAAGAAAGTTTCAAGGTGTAATGAGAAAACAAATAAACAAAAATCAGATTTAGGTGGATGATAGGAAGAATCTGTGTCTGTATTCCAAATCTGTTATTGAATTGGTGATCAAATAATAAATAATGAGTATTTCTATCTTTTTTTAAATTAGATTCTGGGAAAGGAAGAGGATATGTTCATTATTACTTAAGTACAGTGGGAAAGAGAGATTTGTGAAATTGTGAGTCAAGTTTGAAACACAGTCATCTATAAAATAAGTCAGAAAAAGTGGTTAAGACCTCTAGTGTTAAAAGTTGTATGAGACAATCCAATAGTTGTGGGACTGACTGCTTAATTAACCACACTATCTCCAGTAACTTTTTCTAGCCAAAAATTTTATTTCCTATTGTAAACTGCTTACTTCCCATCATAAGTTTGCTTCACAAATTGTGAGTTTAGCTTTATAAGTTCATATAAAGTTATGCGCATGCGGCTTCAGTGGTACTGTAAATAAATAAAACATAAAAGATACTGCCTCTCTGGCTGCAGAAGTAAACTATGGCTAGATTTCAGCCCATTTGGCACAAGGATAATGCTTTAGAGCAATTTGAGTCTGAAACAGCTTCAGCAATACCATTTAAGCTTGAGGTATATTGGCAGAGCTAGGATATGACTAAACTAAATTTGGCTTAAGGCACCTATTATTCATACCCACTTTCTACTGCATTCACACTTCAATTAACAAACTGTGTATGATACACACACACATATATTTATAGTTTATATTTTTCCTGTGCTGGCAATGAAACTTTTTAAATTACCTTCTGTAAGCTGTGAGAATCTTCTATTTGAATCTATTTGATAGGCTTAGTTTAGCTTCAGAAGTGGTGAGGTGCATGGGTTTTTCCTGTTCGTCCTAGAGAAGAGTTACTTTTGTGCACCATAACTTACCTCTATCTCATTACCACTTCCCACTTCTCCTGCTAAGTGGGATATGATCACCACCCGAATCCTTTTCATTATAACCAACAGTTACTCAGAACAAGGCTCTGTGCCAAGCGTTTTGTATGCACTACTATTATTTCCAATAGAAAGAGGCACACTGAGACTTCAATATTAGGACACTCCACTAAGGCTGCAAGGTCCATATCATCTTTTTAAAATTTATGTCTATTATCTCTGTTGAGTAAATTTTTGTGTATGATTCAAAGTTTAGATAGAGGTTCAACTTTTGTAATTATTTGTTTTGTTTTGATTTTTTTGTTGTGTTGTTTTGCAGTGCTGGGGATATAATTCAGAGCGTCATGCAAAAGACTGTCTTTCCCCCATTGGATTATTTAATATTTTTGTCAAAAAAGTGCTCATATCTTTAAGTATAATCTGGCTCTCTATTCTTATGATTTTATTGCTGTGTCTACATTATGTGAGTGTGTGTATGTGTGTGCATAGAAATAATAAAAAGAATATTCAGATACTGTTATTCTAATCTACAGTGAAATAATTCCAAAATATGTTCTGAAGAATAAATTGGCCCAAAAAGTAAGTGAGTCTTTTAAATACAAATGATATTGATGAAGAGGTTACATCATTAAGATATTATCATTACAAGTGTCCCGCAAGCATCAGAATAGACAGATTGACATTACAGAACAAAAACTACAAAAGCAGGATAAAGTGTATTTGTTTGTGTGTTTGTGTCTGTGTGAAAAATGTATGCATCCATGGGCACATGTGCAGGAGAGTCTATAGTCCATTATAAAATAACTGTTCAAATAATTCAGCAAAATATAATTTCTTCCAAAATGTTTTTTGGAAAATCCATGATTATAAAGGGAATATGTTTAACTAGATAATTTATTACTATGTAAAAGACAAATTCCATTCTAATTAAAGACAAAACACAAAGAACAATTGCTAAAACATTGGAAGATAATAGTGGAAAGTTGATGAAGATATTTTTTAACATAGCTTCATCAACTTTCCAATATTATCTTCCAAAGCTTAAGCACTAAAATCCAAATCCTTCCCAACATCATCTAATTTAACCTCAATAGATTGACATAAATATGGAAACTGAAAGGCAGTCACACAATGACCTAATAATTCTTATCTGAGACTCTCTGAATCTGACTAACAGATTTTATTTCATAAAATTATAAAGACAAAACTTAATTATAATCATTTCTCATGCTGGTGAAATTTCTGCTCTTTTTTTAAGACTAAAAATTCACATTCTAACTTATAAAGAGTAAATATGAAGACAACTACAGCAAAGAAACTATATGTAAATAATAAGTATTTAGGGATATCATCAAAGAAGAAATTGCCACAACTACATGTCAAGCAATGTCTGCATCTCTAATAATTACAAGTGTAAAAAATAACATTTTCTGCCATTGACAAATATTGAAAATATTCAGTGTAATCAATATCATTAGTGATATTTAGTGATTAAATCTAAGCAAGCTAGGAAGTCACACTTACTCTTACAATTCACATAATCTCTCTTAAGGACAGTTTGACAAGATGTATCAAAAAACTAAATGTGCATTTTCTTTGACCCCCAAATTCCACTTCAAGAATACTTTCCTAAAGTAATAATGAGAAAATAATGGTCATGTTATATTTGGAATTATAATTGTCTCTATTATGCTCAAAGCATCTATGGTGATTATCATGTGATGGAGTCCTGTGCTAGTGGAATCATAAGGGTATAAGGTGAGAGGCTGAGCAATCCTTTGTGTGCAATAGTACAAAGAGCAGCATATAACAAAGGGCTATCACAAAAATCTAAATAGCTCTGGAAATCCACAAGAGGTTATCATTTAACTTTAATATTAATGACAGGAAAATTTTGTTTCCAGGTATCCAAATAGCAGTGAGTCTTAAATGCAAAAATGCCTGTATTTATTAAATAAATAAAAATACTTAGAACGAATCCTAAAAATCTATAAGATATTTTTCTTCTCTTTAAAAATAACAATGGCTTAAACTTTCTTATGCCAAATACTATTTTCAGTGCTTAGCATTCCTTAACTGGCTCAATATTAATAACAGCCCTATGGCCAGCAGTCAAAGACCAATAGAAACATACCTCACATTGAGAAAAATAGAGTTGATTGACTTATCATAATGTAGAAAACTGTACAGCCTACAGAATCTTGAGACCTCCTAGAGAGTGTTAGAAGGGACTTCTAGATTGTGGTTTTGTTGAGTGATTTTAGTAAGAATTCAATGAACAAAAGGGTTTGCTATTGATTGAGTATGAGGAAGCAGAAGAAAGTCTATGATTTGACATATTCCTGTTTATGTAGAACATGGTAAGAATGAAGTGAACATATCCCTAGCATGAGATACGTAGAAGCAACAGCCATTTCTCAAGTTAGTTGGAAGAAAGGGATCTGGTAAATTCAGTGGATTGCATAATGCCAACATTTTTGTCTCTGCTGAGGTGTGATTATGGTTGATTTTCTCTCTCTTCATCTTACTCATTGAGTGACTGACTGATGGGGTAATCATTGGTGTCGGCTTGTTCAGCAGAACACCCAGTCCTAGTGACAACATGAGCTAGGTCCTGAGCCAGATGAGATACACTTTACTCCTCTTTCTCACTACTGATTTGTTCCAATTTTTTAGATAAGAGAAAAAAAAAAAAAGCAGTTAAGTGACTACTTATGGACATAGTAACTGGTAGAGGCAGGGTTCTGGGACTTCTGGTTCTAGAGCCCATGTGAATTCCTAGGTTAGGAATAAGTTTCTGTATGCCACATTATGAAAAAACAAACAAACAAACAAACAAACAACAACAACAACAACAACAACAACAAAATATATATATATATTTGACCATTGCCCAATTTCCTGGCACATAATTACTGATATCCTTGGAATCATTACAAGAATGCCTGCTTTTTTTGTGTGTGTTAATGAGTTGACAGATGGCTGGCAGCCCAAAGTAGCTTCAGGATAAGGGCTGGTCACCTGAAAGACCAAGGCAGGATTGGAAGGTTGGGTCTTTCAACCCCATCCCCCAATCTCCAGGGAGGGAGAGTGGGTGAAGGCTAAATTAATCACCACTGGCCAAATATTTAGTCAACCATGCTTATGTACTGAAGTCTCTTTACAGACCCATAAGGATAGGGTTATGAGAACTTCCTGATAGCTGAACATTTGGAAGATAATATAGGGTGGCTCCTATAAAGTATGTAAAAGCTATGCCCCTTCCCTAATAATTTGCCCTTTGTTTCATCTATATCCTTTATGATACCCTTCATAGTAAACTAGTAAATATGTTTTCCTGAATTCTGTGATCCATCTAGCAAATATTTAGAACTTGATGAAAGGGTTGTGAGATCTCCAATTTATAGCTGGGTCATGAGCAATTTCTATAGACTCAGTCTGAGGTGCAGTTAAATTCAATCACATCTATTTCATTAATGCTCATCACACTTTAGATATACATTCTAATTCTAAGTCTTAACTGAGTATGTCCAAAGGTCCCAGACCTCACTGGTGATGTGTCTTAAGTCAGAGTCCTTGAAATTTTATCTGCACCAGAGGAGTCTGGTGCAGGGGGAAAGACAGCAACAGAGGTCTCGTTCTCTCTTCCTGGGTCCTGTTAGTCCCACTGGCCCACAGAAGTCTGGGTTTTTAAGTCCTAGTTTAGTTGTGCTTGTGCTCCAGATGTAGAGTCTTATATCACTAACTGAAGTTTCATTTCTGCAGTTCACATTACCTCATCATTGGCACATTGCTTATAATCATTCACTATTCAATCAAAACACGTTCACTAATTAATATAGTCAATAATTCTATAATATTTCTGGTAGTCATACCAAGTCTGTAAGCCAGAAGCACAGAAAGACAACCCTGGAATTGTGATGGGCATCTGGTGTGGAGTGGAGAGCCTCGGGGACACATTTCCCAGTAGAGAGTATCAGGCTGTTCTCTGCTTCTAGAGCTTTTCTTGCTTGGTGTATGGGAGTAAAACCCACACCTATTTCATGTCATAAGGATGTTGTGACACTATTCTGGGAAAAACTGAGTTTGAAGTTGGAGTTTATTTCTTTTCTCTATATAATCACATATAACATTTAGATTTTTCCTTATAATTGTTATGAAGGAAAAGTAGACTTTTTTTCCTATTGAACATTTATCTCCAGAAAATGAAAAAAAAAATATTGCTAGTTTTTAAAATCTATCTGGTTTATATGAAGGCACAGTGAATTCTTTTGGCTCTTTCCTATTTGTGCATTTGCTGACAATATTTCATAGACCCCAATTCATTTTTTTATCCCTGAGGCATCTTGACTCTGTGTTTTTCAAGAATTGCAAGCCACTGATTAAAGAATTTCAGATTTTAGACTGATATACATTAAGGAACATAGAAGTTGTCTACATAGGTGCTTAGTCTTACAAAACTTTCTAAATCAACATCTCAATGAAGGCATCCAATCAAAAAGACAGTATGACTGTAGTGAACCCACGTCTCTTATTCTGGTTATACATTGGTCCTTGTCTTAGAAGATGACATTACTCTATGACCTACTTAAAGACAAGGGAATGGAGAGCATTGAAAAAATGGATATAATACATGTTACTTGTAGGAGTTTATTGAAGATTCAAGTAAGCATGGAAACTATCAATAATAGGGAGAAGCTCAGGAAGAACAGCACAGAGAAAATTAGTCTGTGTTTGGCCTTCACCTCTCAATAAAAGCCTCCATATTTCCCATTTCTCTCACTAGGGAATCCTTGATACTTTCCTTTGACCCTCTATCAATCATAGTTAATTTTATTCAATGATTGCTCTATGCGAAGCATAGAACCAATTATTTTATAATAGTCATTATTTTCTAATTCATGGTGGTTAAATTTGTGTCATCTTAGCCAGGTCATAGTACCCAGGTATTTGGTTAAACACCAACCCAAATGTCACTGTGAAGATGTCTCTTAGATGACAATAACAATTAGCTTTGAGTAAAGCAGAGTCCCCTCCATAGTATGAATGAGCCTCTGCCTATCAGTTGAAGGTGTTGGGGAAAACAATCGAGTTTCCTTAAAGAAGACAGAATTCTGCTTCTACTGTCTTCAGATTTGAGTTGCAACACCGATTCTCCCTGGGAATCCCACCTACAGGCCTACCCTAAATATTTGGAACTCGCCAACCTCCACAATCACATGAGCTAATTTCTTAAAATAACTATCTCCCTCTCTCTCTCTCTGTCTCTCCCCCAACTCACATCCATTCTTTGCTAATTTCCCAGTAGAAATTTCCACCAATCTCTTCCTTCATACTTACTGCTGAAAGGTTGGGGTTTCCAAACCTATTCCTCCAAATCCTATCAGCATATCTCTAGAATTAAACATTATTTCACATTACCACATATTTTACATATTGTGACCAAGTCCAAGCTGTCATCATCTCCCCCAAGTTCACAGATTCTTAAACAATCTACCTTCTCCATTCTTTCTCTTCCTCTATTACACGCTACACAATATAGATAAGATTGAGTTTTCCTCATGAGCAGCACAGTGGTTCTCTCTATGACTCCTCTGCTTCTCTTTACCTATTCTTTTTTCTCTTGTGATTGGTTGATATACTTTGCTGGATCACAGCCTTTTCTCCATAACTTTAGTTTGTTCTCCTTGCTCTAAATCTTCCCTTTTTCCCATTCGCCATTTCTATTTGTTTCCATGATACAGACTACATAGCTTTCTTGGGAACAGGATTTCAGAAGAAAGAGAGAAAAAAATCTTGGGGACCACATGTCAATTATAGGAATCCCCTGGTATCAGATGTGGCCAAGGGACCACAATATTAAACATGACCAGTGATTCCAGATCAGGATTCTGAGATCTAGCTTTCCTTATAAGGGACAATAATGGAATAAAAATCATGATATTCCTAGAACAATGTATTTTTGCCCACTTCAATATGTTTTTAATTTCCATTGTCATTCATTAATTCATTCAATGTCTCTTTCAAGTTCACTTATAAATGATATCTTAGTATGAGTCAACAATTTCCTTAGCCTTGAATATCCTAATGACTCCCAATTCTCTCTTTCATCTTTACTCATATTCAATTCAGATAGAGATGGATGATGAATTCTACCTTCATCTTATTTTACATTATCATTATAATGTTTACATTATGAACCATATAGTGGAAAGTTTTGATTAAATTTATAATTTTGGGGCCTGTCATTTAGCTAATTTGATATTTTGCTGAAAAGTACATAAGAATTGCCTCTACAAATTTCATTTTTCCTAAATACAGATATAACAACAATCTATGAATGTGATTCTTAAACATTAGTGCATATAAGAATTCCATGGAGTGTTTTCAAACACACACATTGGTGGGTTCCAGTCCCAGAGGGTTTAATACAATTAAGGGTTGGAACCCAAGGATTTGCATTTCTAGCAAGTTTCCAGGTCATATTGATGTTGCTACTTTAAGAACAACTACCTTGTACATCGGAGACTTCAGTATATTTTTGGAGTCATTCAGACCCAAATTCAATCCTATTCAAACAGAATAATTTTCATGGAGTAACCCAAATCTAAGAGTCTCTTTTTATATTGCTATAAACCAGAAACATGGTGAACAGTCAAAAAATGTCACTGCTACTTTCTAAATGCAAATTGATAATATTTTTCTATCATAGGGCTTTCAGGTTTTCTATCTCTGTTTCCCTGGTAAGTTGTCCCTGTAGGCAACAGTGGTGGACTTTAAAGTATGAATAGTGAAATCAGTTAAAGTCTTTTCCATTTACCTCATGACTTTTTCTGAGCCTTCCTTTCCTAATGACATGTGCATTCAGGTTAGTGCTTTTACATGATAAAGTCATTAAAAGGTAATATAATAGTATTTCCTAGAGGTTCTTATTTAGTCTTTTGTTTTTCTAGTATGCTCATTTATAAATAATTATTCCTGCATTAGCACTCTCTGTTGTGGGTTGCTCCCTAGTTATAATTCCCCCCTCTTTAGTGTGCTGTAGAGCAACTATGTACAGTTCAGGTGGGGATTATCTAGGTAACACAAATATCCCCAGTGAAGATTTTTTTTTTTTTTTTCGTGTAAGTGATGTTTTGGATTGAACCTAGAGTAAGACAAGCACTCCAGTGCAGTTCTTTTTTTTTTTAATTAAAATTAAATATAAAGTTAGTGTAAAAAAAACTAATTTATTAGAAATGATGAAACCCATATATAATGAGAACTCCCTACCTGTGGTATAAAGGTTATCTGTCATCTATCTATCTATCTATCTATCTATTTATCTAACATCTATCCTTATTACAAGAAAATATTTAGATTAACTCCCAATTTATTATTGTTAGCCACCTGGTAAGAGCATTAAGTCCCTCTTAGTGATGATTTCATCCGGTGTATTTTCCTTCCTCCAAGATCCTGAATCACTTTTCTTGTGCCACAAAGTTTCTAGACAGTAGATCTGCATTTCAGTTAGACTAACTTCAAAGCTTTGAACTCTTAGGCAAGGAAAATGAGATGTGTAAGCTCTAACTGTTTACAACAAAGCCCCCATTCAACATTTTGCAAAATGAAAAGTTAGTGAGATTAATGGACTGAGAACACAAAATTATGCATTCAATTAAATCTTAACTCCTGGAGCCCATCCCCAACCTTTGCCTGTCTTTTGAATTTTTCCCTATTTATTTTTTATCCAGAAGATTATTTGTGGGAAAAAGTGACAATGACTCAATTCAGTTTTTTAAAGTACTAACAGTTCTCAAGAGTAAACATCCTATATTGAGTAAGTGCAAAACATGATTATTAATCTTAATATAACATTTATAAACTGCTGGCAGATGGTGAAAACAATGAAATATTTTGATAACTTCTTGTTATATTTTCAGACTTGGAGGCTTAGTGAAAATATGAGGTTCTAAATATTTGAACACCCAGATACTTCTTCAGATCAGTGTGACCAATTTTTTTTTTGCAAATAATATGTTGAAGTTTAAAAAGGAAGATGGATCTAAGAGGAAAAGGGAAAAAAAAGAAATACATACAAATGCAGGAATTCTGCAAGAATTCTAGTTGGAACATCAGGCAGTGCACCTCCGGGGCAATCTATGCATTTTTTAAACAGAGACTCCCTGTGATGAGTTTGTCTAGGATCACTAAAGGAACTTGAGCCAAGTATGCCAGCATTAAAAATACTGAATTGGCTGGAAATACTGTTGTGTGTCAACCTTTATTTGTCCTTTAAACCAAGAAAAAAGAATAAAAGTATGCCTGTAGGCAAAATAATGGCCCCTTCTTTCCTTCCCCTCCCTCCCATTCCTCTTGCTCTCTTCAACTTATATGAGATTTGTAAAATGAATTGTAATAGAAAGCTCAGATGACAAAAATTACAGTGGTGTGGCCAAGAAAACACCCAGGGGGCTTTTAGCTTCCGTTGTGCCAGGACTGAACTATCAGATCAGCCTTCTGGACTCAAATGCAACACTGTCAATAAGGATACATCATCTTTTTTGTGGTGTAGAAGAGCTGTCGGTTGTAATTCCCATTATTCCAAAGCCAGGATTTTCCATTAGTACAGCCACCTGCTGGGTTGCTCTACTCAGGTTTAATGGAGTCTGAATTTGAATTTATCACCATCTGTGGGAAGACAGGAAATGAGAGAGCATCACTAATTCCCTTCTTCATTTGCTAAGTATAATCTTTATAAGGAGGCAGCAAAAGCCTCAGAGGTTGGAATCTGGATGGAAGAATATTTTAGCTCATGTTGACATCAGAGCTCCAGACCTACAGGGGAAAATGCTCTCTGTTCTAGGGCCAATTCCAGCAACAAAAAGAATGTTTTAATTTCCTATGTAATGTGGAGTCAAAATCATGAAGATTCAGGAGACTGTTTATCTTCAGCTTCCAAAAAGATCTCAGAAGATTTAATCAGATCTCTGGTGAAGATGAAAGACTTGGAAACATATCAAGCTCACAAAAAAACAGTGCATGATTCCTAATCACCGCGTTAGCTTATAAATAGAACAGTATAGACTCTAGGTGTCTATTTTATGCAGTTTCTTCTTTTCCTTCAGAGATTAAAAAAATTTTTTTTAAAGCCTCTGTAGAATGCAAGAGGCCAGGGAATATTAAACCTTGAAGACTATCTCTCATATCAAAGTGTCACACAGAAAGCTCAAGTAAATATCTCACAGTGGTTCTGACTTGTGTAGTCACCAAGGATGCTTTATTGTCATTTCAAATAAAAAAAGGGAGTTTGGTGTACTGGAGAGTAAGCATTGTGCAATTAAATTCTGACATTGGCTAGTTAGAAAACTTGCAAGGCTGATCTGCTCATGTTACTATGCCCCATCAGG
Organism: Marmota monax; assembly: GCF_021218885.2. Taxonomy (NCBI): domain Eukaryota; kingdom Metazoa; phylum Chordata; class Mammalia; order Rodentia; family Sciuridae; genus Marmota; species Marmota monax. The sequence continues at coordinate 3,445,833 of NW_026693595.1, read as the reverse complement.
ACGTTGCATTTCAGAATCTGCTGTGCAGGCAAACACTGGGATTAAACCATTGGGATACATCACGTGGGACAGGTGTTGCTTCCCACCCAAACTTAGAGCTACTGGAGGGTAATGGCAATTGAAGAGAGAGAGAAAATCCTCTGAGGATAGAGGAAGGGTTTAAAATCAAAACATACACACGTGCATGCACGCGCACACACGCGCGAGCCCGCGCGCACGCGCACACACACGCAGCCTCTGATGAAACACTGTACGCCATTGTCTTTCTTCAGGAACCATGAGTTCATCCCTTTCTCATGAATCTCCTTCCATGTTTATAATCTTGGATTAATGACTCTAAACAGCGGGTCTGTTCTGAAGTCACGGGGGTCAGCTCTGCGGACTTGAGGAGCTTGGATAATTGGAAGGAATGTTACTTATTACAGTGAAGCAACAATTCCAGGGGAGGAAAGGGTAGCAGCACAACAAATAACTGCACTGTTGTTCTTGAAGGCACCAAGAGAGCTTGCGCTCCTATCAGGAAGGCTGTGAATACTGTATTGTGACAAAGCAAAATGCCTCCCGGGTGCCTGCTTCTAGTGGAAAGCTTTTGATGTTTGATCTGTAATGAGATGGAAGAGGAAAACAGTTCCCTTGGTTAACTAATACATAGTGGATATGAACAGATTCAAAGATTTAACTTTGATTTTAACTCTGGGACAAGATCCTCCATCCCACTAATCTATTATTTAGAAAATTCTATAAGTTCTTTTCTTCTTCCTCTGTGATGGATCGAGCATACTTCGGCTTTCAAATTTGGCTTGAATAATAAATCTAATGATTACGATGCTATATTTCACTTTTGCTAGCTTGTCACTTATCTGAGTAGATATTGTGTGATTGTATGTGATTTCCTTTTGGGAAACAGTGATTAAAACCTGGCACTCCATATTAAGGCTAGGTGCTTTGGATTGGGCAGGAAGCTGGGAAACATGTGAATTGCTACGTGCAACACGACCCTCAGGAGGAAGACAGAATGCAAACCAACAACAAAAAGCAAAACACATAAGCAGTTAATCTCATTCCACATGGCATGTAATGGATGATGTCACACATATGGTTATTCATACCAGGCACAGCAACTTTAGAGATGAAGACAAACCCTAGAAAATCTGTCAGTTTGGGTTAATGGAACATTGTTATTACCTCAGGTCAAGCAGATGGAGGGCAAACTTCTCTGCTGGATTCTGCTGCTCTTTAATTAATGTCCACATTTGTTATGTCAATATAATGCATCACATTTGGTTTAAAGGTTGTTTTACTTTAAAAACGAAAACCTAGAATTATTATTTCATTTAATTTTAACATTTCAACTATCGCCCAGGATGTTAGAGGTGTGTGCAGACACAGGAAAAATAATATTTAAATCAGCGAAGAGAAGAAAAGGAAGAAAAAAGAGAAGGAACCAGCCTGGTTTTACATATTTCATTCTTGATGTCAAGATGGTTTTGATACTTCTTTTATGAGCACTTCCAAATGAGGGATTTTGAGTGCATGCATGTGAATATATAAGAAAAATAGGAATCTCAGCTGATAAAGCAATGCAGGTCTTCTTACAGTGTTATTTCTCTGTGAAGAAATTAATAGCTGCAATTCATTTAGTGCTCTGTTTACCCTTGTCAGGGAAGAATGGCAAGTGGGAAAATAACACAATAGAGACATCTCATCTTCTTTCATAAACTTTCATTATCTTAGGCTTGTTCAGAAGGCACAGGGAATCCCTGGAGTCTGATACCATGTATGTGAAAAAGTCGTGTTAAATCTTTAGCACAATTCAAAGAATAAGTCTATTATGTAACAACCAAAAAGGATGTGTGCCATAACTACAAACGTTCTTTCTTAAAGATGACAGGCTCGCATTGTTCATTTTGGGAAAATATTTTTTCAGTGTTGGCTCCAGCCTCTAATTATTTAAGCTAGTCAAATCCAAAATCGTTAAAATGTGCAAATATTACCTGGAATCACTCCAAAAGGAAACAGTAGGCAGTGATCTGGCCCCTTGGATTGAACACTCAGTCGCTGCTTAGTTTCCTTTCAAATTCTAGAACAGATCAACCTTTAAATCAAAACCAATACTCCCTTTGGCAACTGGTAAAATGCACTTAGTATTTCCACACAAGCTTTCTGAGTAGCCAGACCGTGCCCAGTGCACTTTATTCTAATTTTTAGAAAAGGACAATTGAATTCTCTCCTAAATACAGTTCTTCACATCAGGCACTCCACACACACACACACACACACACACACACACACACACTGCAAGTGTTTGAATCTTGGAGTACAAAAGCTATGCACTCTGCATTTTTTTTCTGTACAACACCCTTCTGGAACACACCCCTCCATAATTCTAAGATTTTACAGGCTCACAGATTTACTGTAGTAATAGGCAGTTTAAGAATAGACTGGAAGAAACTACTGTTTTCTAAATTGACAATTTAGGACAATGGTTCTCAAATGGGCAATTTTCTTCCCCTCAGAGTACATACACCTGAGGGGAGGAGGGTTCTAATGAAATCTAGGGAGTGGAGGCCAGGAACACAGCCCAAATTCCTCCAGTGCACAAGTTCAACCTCCAAAACAAAGAATAACCTAGGCCTAAATGTTAATGGTCCTGAGATTTAGAAACTTCAGTCTATGTCAGTGAAGCCACCTTATCACTTCTAAAAATAATGCAATAACTCCATGTAAGGTAACAAGGGAATATTTTACAAACCAGAAAACTGTTTCCACTCTAAGGAGGAGATATGCAATATCAACATTAGCTGTCTTTCTGTCATTTGTAACATAATAAGTTAATTATTTATGGCACCAACACATATAATGATGAACTGCATAACAAGTGAGAAGTTACTCCTTTCCCTGGATTTTCTCAGTCCACGTCTCTGTCTTCCAATCTCTCATATTTATATATCATTCTGATCAATTTGTCTTTACATTTCTTAGGAAACAGATCCTTTAAAATGTGCCAAATTGGCAGGATAGTGTGTCTGCATCTGGAATCTTTTTCAGTTTTCAGTCCTTCATATATCTGACATAAAATATGTCTATTGAGAAAATTTCCCATGCTTCTTAACAAGTAAATTATTATTTTATTCTACAGCCTTTTAAAATTATGTATTTCATATTCTTTTTATGACTTTATGTGTTTTTTAAAGATTTTGAAGTGAATCCAACTAACATCTATGCGTGTTTTACATTTTTTTAAAAAACAGTGATATCTTGAAGTTTCTTTCCTTTATGATGTTCTCTGCTTTCTTTGTTCCTCTTCTCTGAGGTGTCTTCTCAAATATGCCCTTGCTTTCCTCATGTACATACATCCCAGAAAGGAATCTGGGGTACATGATGTGTACAGGAAGTAATGTTTTTTTTTTCCCTCAAAGAAACAACTAGGTCATGAGTTTCCTCATTCTTTAAAAGGGATAAAAATTGATGAAAGTCCCAATATAAACATGCTAGCCTAGTATTATTTCCATTAGTCATGAGATCATTGAATTTAGCTATGTTTATCATCTAAAGGGAGCCACACAAATTGGAAGACATGGGAACAAAAATAAGCAGATTGCAATGAAATTTAAGACTAGGTGAAATACAAATAAGGAAGTGCATTTATATATACTATAAAATATCCCGCAATAATGAAAGTGACAAACTATAGGTTTATATATATAATCATGGATGTATTGTATACATATAATATTGAATGAAAAAATAAGTCTCAACATAATGTATATCTATGATTCCATTAATGCTAAGTTTAAAACTAGGCAAAACAAAAATCTATTATTAGAAGTAAAAATCATGTTTGTTCTTGGAAAATGAAGAGCAGCTAGTATTTGGAGTTGCTTTTATTTCTAGGCTTGGATACACTTTCTTCACTATAGGATAATTTATTGAACCAGTATTATTTTTCTATTGCTGTAGTAATAAATGGCCCCAAACTTATTGGCTTTAAATAATGTTCATTTATAATCTCAAAGTTTTCCATGGATTAGAAGATCAGGTTGAGCTGGTTTTCTGCTTAGAGTCTGTAAGACTGAAATCCAGGTATAGGCTGGGTTGCATTCCTTTCTGGAGGATCCATAGCAATATCCAGATTGAGATCCAGATACACTCAGGTTGTAGCAATATTCAGTCCATCTCAGTGGTTGGGACTGAGGTCTCAATTTCCTTGCTGTCTATGGATCAGGGATTGTTCTCCATTTCTAAAAGGAACACACATTTCCTGGTCTGTAGCTATTGTCAAGTTCAAATTCAGCAATGGTGGCTGAATTCTTCCATTTCCGTTCTCACTCATCTCTTCCATCTGATCTGTCCTGGCTCACTTTCTTCTTTGCATCTCTGTCTGACTCTAGCTAGAGAAATTTCTCTGGTTTTATAAGTTTATGTGATTGAGTCTTCCTGAATAATCCAGAATACTCTCCTTATTTTAAAGTCTGCAACATAAATTAGCTCTGCAAAGTCACTTCACAGAAATACCTAGATGAGAATTTGGTAGAATAATTAGAGGCAAGGACACTTGGGTGTTTATATTTAGGAGTGTGTGCCTATCATAGTACCTATAATTGTGTGTTTCTCTTATATGCACTGTGATCTGATAAATATGTTTTTGATTATGTAAAAATAAAGAATATTCTGTTTCTTTATTCAATCAGCAAATGTTTATTGACTGCTTACTACATATATCCCATAAAAACAATATTCTTGTCTCTATGGGGTATATAATTCAGGCTTATTTTTTAAACTTACAAAATAATGTCCTACTTTCTATGAATACAAATAAATATATAAGAAAATATTTTAAAAGACAGGATGTATATAAACTAATTTTTGTTTTTAGGTATGTTCAAAAAGATAATTTCTTTAAAGAAAAATATGAAATAAATATTGTACAATGATTAAAAATTTAAATCACTTTTGTATATTTACTTATCATATCACTGTGATTTTTCTGTTTGTTTGAAATTTTTCAAAAGGAGAAAACACACTGTGAAATGTAATAGGAAATTTTAAAGATAAATTTAGCCATTTATTACATATTCATTTAATTCCAACAGTCTTTCTTTTAGGTCTATGATCTAAATCAAAGTTAAGATGCTATATTTTGACCACAATGACAGATATGTAGCAGCTATCCTCAAACACTGCTTTGCAGATGAAAATGATGAGTATTTAGAAAAGGAATATTTTCTTATTCATGGACTGTTTCTAAAATTCATGAGGGCAAGATTTTGCCTTTCATGTTTACGAATGCATCTCGGATGCCCAGACTACTGTCTATCACATAGTAGACATTTAATACTTAGTCGTCAACTAAATGAATGAATGCATCTTGAGTATGAATGAAAATACTGGAAGTGGCAATGGAGAACCAATATGCAAATATGAGAACCACTTCCTGATACCTCTTTTTTTTTTCTCTTGTTATGGAAATATATCTGATGTTTGCCAGAGAAAATGTTGTCTACCACCATTTCTTTTTCTGGGGCATGAAAAAAAAAAAAAAAATATATATATATATATATATATATATATATATATATATATATATATATATATATATATATATTGCTTCTCTTCTTGTTAAGTTGGAACCATATAACTGATTTCTTGCCAATGAGAACATGGAGGAAATGAAGTGATGTGTCACTTCTGGTTAGATGCAAGAAAGAATAATATGGTGTCTCTATTTCTCTTGCTCTCTTCTCTGAGAATTGTAGAAAAGAAGTGTGAAATGGTGGAAGTACAAGATAGAAAAATGGCAGCAACTGGGATTACTGGGTCACTTTTAGAGGAGAATCACTAAAGAAAGCCATTTGATCAGCAGGAGACTGTGATGTGAGAGATAACTTAATCCATCAGGATTTCAGAATTTACCAGTATGATTGTGACTAATGCATTTGATATAATTCTTGCAAGGCATGTCTCTTTTGAAAATGTGTTAATATTTGTAGATATGGGAAAAAGAATATTGAGAAAGATTTCTCAATCTGTGCTCTACGGAAATGGCACAGACTGAGAAATTTATGTAGATACATGTATATATGTATACATAAATTAATGTATATATAAATATATGTTAACATGTAGTATTTACATCTAATAAATTATATATAGTATGATTAATTATTAATTAGTATTAATTAATATATAGATACATCTATATTCAAAGAAATCACTTATAAATGATCAGTTAAACAAAATTAAATTGTGTTTAGTGCAAGAGTTTTCAGAAATTCTGATATACCAAAATGTGTTATAAATTCAAATGAGGGATTTAACAACTATATTTTCCAATGTTATTGGATCACAGAACCTTTTTCACATGAACTTGCTATTAACGTCTAATGAAATACATGGTTGGCAAAACATGCTATAGACCAATATCGTGAGTTATCTACAAAGTCCTTTCCATATTGCTATGGACTTCTCATCCACAGTTCTACCTTCTAAACTTTAGTAATTGGGAAGCCACTAGGAATCTAGAGATTCAATTTTTGAGAGAGGTCAAAGTATAATGCAAGTCTATTGCTAATCCTCTATTCCCCATAGTCTATACTGATCCAAGGGAACCCTAACATACCTGGTAGAACAGAATTATAAAGTGCCTTCCAAGGCCAGAGCAACCATCTCTTCTTTGATTTGAAAGTTGGCCAATCTGTCCTTTGCCATTTAGATTTCTCAGCATGAGACCAACATTGGTCCTCTGTGTCCTTTATACTACAGAGGAAAGACATACATTAACTTCTTTGAGTCATCTCATTGAAGACCCTTTCTACTTGAATCCCTTTCAAGTGCAGGGACTCAGCACAGACCCCATCCCCACAGTGAATTCTTCCCTGGAATCTTTCTTAATTTCCACTCTGGGCTCTATTATAGCCACAATATAACAATTTATTGACATATTGTATTATGTTTTTATTTGCTTTTCCGTATAATTGTTTGCCATTCCTGTAGGCTGACTAGTCCTACAATTCACTCTAATATTTCATATCCTCTCTACTTCATTGCTTTAAATTTGTTGTGGTTTTGGTACCAGGGATAGAACACAGTGATCTTTAACCACTGAGCTACATCCACAGCTCTTTTTATTTTTTATTTTTTTGATTTTGAGGCAGGGTCTTGTTAAGTTGTTAGGTCCTCACTAAGTTACTGAGGCTGCCTTTGAATTTGTGATCCTCCTGCCTCACACTCCTGAGCCACTGAAATTACAGGCACATACCACTGTGCCCAGTGCTTCAGTCTAAAGTGCTAATAAACTAATCAAAATAGTTTCAGGGTGGCATACACAAAATTGCATATTCTGTACTGTACTTAAGAGATCATTTAGAGAAATTTTGAAATAATTTAATCTGTATTTGGATTTTTACCGAATATGTGAACATTATAACTAGACTCAGCTTGTCATATGTGCTCTTTGTAAAACATTCTAGAGAACTTAGGGGTTCAAGCCTTGCCTTTTAGTTGCAGCTTTAATTAGGTTACTAAGTGAGTGGACTGATTGACTCTTCCCCTTTGGACCTACTTCTCACCTGTGAAAAGACGATGATTCCCTGACTTACCTTTTAGAAACATCATGAAAGTACAATGATATATCATGAGGAAAACCCACCTTAAATGTAAGATGTCCTTAATATGTGTTTTATGTTGGAATCAGCTAAACTGGTTTCTGGATTTTGAAATTTTGATTCATGTACTATTTTTAAGATGTAAACATTTTGTTGGAAAGCACATGGAAAGCATGTGAGAGCTTTGTTCATGGAGAGAAATTCTAAAAACCCTTATGTAAATAACATGAATGTTTAAATCCCCTTAATATGCTAAGGAAAACAGCAAAATGTTCCTTAATAGGACAAGAAACAACCTAACAAAAATCATTGGGTTTCCAAAATTCAGAGAAATTCCATGTGACTTTAAACATGAAAAAAGAGATGATGAAGAGAGAAAATGGCTATCACCAAAATAGGGGTTAAGATTTTTCTACCTTCATTTATTCAAGAGACAAAACAAAGATAATAGGTTATTTTTTAAAATAACTATCATATAAATATGAAATGTATTTATGTCAATATATTCTTTTGATCTAGAACCAAAGTACTAGATATCCATACCAATATCTAGAAAAATTTGAATTTCAGAACTAGATTCATTTTGAGGTAAAAGAAGTTCCAAGCTGGAAGTAAGCAAAAATTTAAAAAAGAAAAAAAATATCATGTGTCATACATTAATGAGAACACGAAAGTGCCTAAGTATTTTTTTTTTAACTTTAAAACTCAGAAAAGACTTAAGGATATCTCACATGATAATTTTAAAGTATTTTCTTTATTAAAATAATAAAAATCATGAACATAAGTTTAGCTCTCTCAGTCACAGAGAAATGTACACAGATTACCAGTTCATTGCTTAGAACATTTAGTCTTAGGTTAAGCACTTCACAAGGTAAATTTGTGTACTGATGACAGAATTTGTGGTTATGCATGTGTAATATAATAAATGTATTGGTGTCTGTTGTGGTTCTGAAGTGATGCCCTCAAAAGAGGATGAGAAGATGGCCAATTGATACAGAAAATAATGTATTTCAGTCAGGTCATCATGACTGTAGACATTGATTTCCATTTGTATAGATTCAAACTCAGAGAAACCAACAGAACATCCATGAACAAATTTACAATATAAAATGTAGATTTACTAATTTCTAATCAAATATATCTCCATTAGGTTAACTATGTATTGATATTAATAAAACAAATCTTGATACTTTAAGCAAATCATTTCCTTTTGGAGTGTAAGTTTATTAGAAATCAAACTGCTGTTTAGGATAGTGCCCTGCAGACATAGTTAAGACATGTTACTTATCTCTATTAATTGACCATTCTAATGTCAGAATTTTTATAGTTAACATAACTCGCTGAAAGTTAAAACACATCTCTCAGAAAAACATAAATTTTTGTTTGTCAGCTTTTTTGAACTTCTAATCTAGATTTTTTTCACTTCAATTAGGTGAATACAAGTGGTTTATGCAAAATTTCCTTTGTACTAGCTATGATTCTTTCCTTGGGACACAAACACACTGTTCTTGCTTTCAGATTCAGAAGATGTCTGGCTCTTACCAGGATCACAGGAATCACAGGTAGGTAAAGAGCTAATCTAATGGGTCAAGTGTCATACTTTATATTTCAATTTCAGAATTGTCTCTGATATCTCTTACCACTTTGGGGGAGCATGTTTTATATAATGACAATACTTTTAAGTATAACAATCATTCTTATTGAGAGTCTTCATTAATATCTAAGATCTGTTTTGGGAGGGAATATCTCTCTTTTGTTAGTCTGTTTTTTCCACCACACATTATAAGGCCTGTTAGCAAACTATACCATGTCTCTACAGCAAATCACAAATGCCAGGGTGAGACCTAGGGCCTGAGAGGGATCAAAAGCTTGCTACAATTTTTCCTTACTTGTTTGAAGACCCGTTTCTTATGTAAGGGATGGGACAGGGATGGGATGCACATAGATCAGACACCATTTGGCATCATGTCTTACATATCAAAACAGAAAAAAAAACTAAAATAGCAATCATCACTATTGTTCAGTTATTCATGATACTTGAATATTCGAAAAACAGTAGAAAGAAAAACAACAACAACAAAGAAACACCAGTACTGGCTTTGGATTTGTCAGGAGGTGATTCTCCCTGAGACCAAGACTTCCTTTATTCTGAATGCTTGTTTCAAGTCTACTGTGTAATAGACAAATCTTCACTTTCCTGTCTATGATATAAAGATAATATCTCCTACAAGATCAAAGGTTGTAAACCCAAGAAGGAAAAAAAAAGGGGAGGGAGGGTCTCCAATAGCAATCCTTAGGACTCCAATTTTTTGTGTGTTTGTTGTTGTTTTCTCCCACACAAAGTGTTACTGTGAGCCTCAGCAACAGACTCATGAACTTAGTGTAGACAATGTTCTCTGCCCAAAACACAGAGAGAAGTAACATGATGTGTTTCCATGGTTTTATAAACTTCTAAATATTTCTAAAGCACAATCATAAAGTAAACACTGACCATCCTTGTGAAATATGGTGGCTCCCTGACTATAACCTTCAGTAGCTTTCTTTCAATTCCTGCCTTTAACTTACCTTTCTAGTGTCAAAAAGCAGAAAATGTAAAATGATGACCAGGTGATGTGAGCATAGAATCATTGCATCCTAGATTTGAAAAATCCCAGAGAGAGCTTCTAATCCAGTCACTCTGTTGTATAAAGAAGGGATGATTTGACAGAATTACTATCATAGTCAGCTATGGACTCCATTCTACCCAGAATTAGACATACATCCCGGTTTTGTTTGGTTTCTCATCTGTAGAACAAATTTGGCTAAATCATCTAATTTCCCATTAGACTACAGACTCCTCCTCAATGGCAATAGTGATGTTTACTGCATCATCTATAAACCCCATGGCTCCTTGACATACTAAGCACATAGCTAATGTATGAACTTCCCTACCTGAGCAAAGTCTGCAGGAAGCAACAGTGAGGACCTGAGTAATGAAGGGAAGTCTCCTCATGGTAAGAACGTAGATGCTCTAGATTCAAATGCTAGTTTTGTTCATTTTTATTATGTGCATTAAGAAATTGCTTAAGTTACCTAAATCTTAATTTCATCATTTTAAACATTGGAATAGTAACAGCTAACAAGAAGCCATGGGGGTAAGGTTTTTACTTACCACAGAATATGGAGGTAATATGGAACACAGTAAATGTTCAATGAATTATAGTTATTTTTTCCATAAAGGTACATATTTTTTCCATAAAGGTGCATTTTTTTCCATAAAGGTACCTTATCAAAGTGATCCTGACTTGAGACTTGAAACCTACTTGAACAGTTTCTTTTTGGGATTGCTGAACAACCAGAGGGTCCTTCCTTCCTTCCTTCCTTCCTTCCTTCCTTCCTTCCTTCCTTCCTTCCACTCTTCCCTTTCATTCTGCCAAAAAATAGCTTCCCCTGAGGATACCAAAAAGAAACCATTCTACTGAGTCTACTGCAAGGTCACTATTCTGGTCTCATTTGTTGTGTTTTATTTTCAAATTGGATTATATTTTCCTGAAGTTTGCTGTGACTCGAATGTTTAAGCTGGGTGAATAACTCATCCTTTGAAGTTCAGACATGGTGAAATGGAAGCAGAACCAATGTATAGTACAAAGTTAAACTATTTAAACCATCACTTTTCTTATTCAACAAGTATTTATTGATTAGCTACTATATGCCAGGCATCTTTCTGACTACATAGAAATTGAGGTAGCAGATAAAGTTTTATCACATTCAAATGCTTGAATTTATTAATAATTGATGCAATAATTATCACTAAAATTAATTAGCTATTTATTCTGTGATACATATTTGGTGTTCATAGGCTCTCTATTTTCTCCTTGTAACAATTTTGAGATAAATATTAATATTATATTTTACACAAAAGGAAAAAAAATAACACAGAGTATTTAATTGACTGATCCAAAGTGGGAAAGCTAGGGCAAAATAATTCAAGTAGTCTGAATACAAAGCCATTGTTATTAACCATACACAAAATGGGGTAACAAAGGCATACAATGAGCAAAATGTAATAAAAAAGGAAACTAAAGCCACAAGTGATATGTATTGCATAAAGCATAGAAGATTAGATTAGCTTATAAAATTTATTTTTACAATTAGAATAGTTAATTTTGTATGTCAAGACAATATACAAAAACATCAATGCTATCTGAAAGGTAGCTATTTCTAGTATCATCTCTACTTACTGCTGTTACTCTTCTAAGCTAAAACAAAGTTCCCACTAAGCTTATGGATACTATACACTGTATATGTTCTAAGAAATTTCAAACTTTTAGTAATTGTGTTGCATGAACATGTCTTTTGTGCATGTAGTGTGTGTGTGTGAGTGTGTGTGTATGTGTGTTCAATAAGTTTTAAGACACTGTTTTTAATTTTCATGTTACAAATGCTTTCCTAATACTTGGCACATCTTAAATCCTGATAATGTGTTTTTAATAAATTAATAAATGCTACTAAACAAACCTGATGATAATTTTATTGGTTAACAGCATAAAGGAATTTAAGTTCCTTCAGGATGTGACCTAAGCCTATCACTCATGAGTTGCTCAAAATCCTTTCTATCCGGTACTGTAATACTGTGATTATTCAGTCTGGTTAAATAATCTTGGAAATTACTGAACCTGATGATAACTTTAATTTTAAGACTTTGAAGTACTCTCCTTGATGCCTCACTACTTTTATGGTTGTCTTCAAAGTTCACACTGTCTCATTTACAAAAATCTCTATGTAGATCTATTGCAAATTGTATATAATGTTTCTTGTGCTCATCATACCCTCATCAACACATTTTGAGGTTATTAATAGCATGATAATTTTGAAGTGTTATGTAAAAGAAGAAGCCTTTTATGTAAAGGAGATCACATTAATCCAAACCGAAGTTTATGCAGTATAGGCTTGAGGGAAAGAAATTTGAATGCAAATCAAATTGGATTTTTTCTGGAAATGTTCTGTTTAAGTCTGTGAGGAAACCACTGTAGCTGTGATTAAAACTTGTCCTCTTATTCTCTTACATTTGATTAGAAAATAAAAGTTCCTCTCCTTTTGGAAAAGTGTTTGTTAAGAAGGAACTTTATAACACTTCTATTTAAGTATTCATTCAATAGGTCTTGACTTTCACCAGGGCAATGTGAACAGAATTGAGAGCATAACAAACACATAAAATAATCAGTGGGTTGAATGAAGGGATGATACGGGAAGACTGTTCTTTTTCTAACTTTTTAGTAAAGAACAGTGGGAGAGAGACTAAGTCATATTAAAGCAGGACCCCAATCCTGGAGCTAAGAATCCCTGAAGCCTCAGTGGTTAGCAGTCTTTAAATCAAGGGATGAGGCATCTTCTCAAGTTCAATCCAAATTAATTTAATATTTATATTTACAAGAGAGATATTCTTTTATTCCCTTCAGGATCTTTTCTTTTGCCTTCCATCTTCTTAATAGCCATGTTTTTAGGCATTTGAAAAAAAAAAAAGAAACAGGGTTAAGGAGATAGAGTTGTGAGGGAGGAAAAATCCTATTTTAGATAGCAGTCATGGGAAGAAGGCTTGTGTTAAGGGTGATATTTCAGAGGTATTGACAAAATACCCTGGGAAGTCAACTTAAAATGAAAGAAGATTTATTTTGGCTCATAGGTTCAGAAGTTTCAGTCCATGGTCACTTAGCCTTGTTTCTTTGGGCAAGGCAGAACATACGACAAGGAGCAAATGGTGGGGCGAAACTGATCAGCAAAGAAAGAGACAATGGAGGGGGTTTGGGACCCCAACATCCTCTTCAAAGTCACATTCCCAGTGACTTCACTTCCTTTCACTAGGCCCCAGCTCTTAAAGTTCCATCTTTGCCCTATAATACCAGACAAACAACCAAGCCTTTAGCATATGAGCCTTTAGGGACATTGAATTTTCAAACCATAATAGTAACCACAGAGAAATGAGAGAAGAAGGCTTGCAGATGATTAGGCAAAAGAGTTTCTGTCAAGAGAAGAGCAAAGGCACTGGTGCTAATGGCAAAATGTGCATGGGAAGTTTGAAAAACAATAAAGAAATTAGTACAGTACGGTACAGTGAGTGAGGAAGGGAGTGGTAAGATGAGGCTGTAGATAGCATGAGGGACAGGACGATGGGGTCATATAAGACCACTGGGTTTTATCTGAGTATCATGGGATCTCATCAGAGTGCTTTGAAAGAGGATGTGTCATGATCAGAAATACATCTTGGAATCATCCTCACCACAGGGTGGTGAACACATTTTTGGTATGCACTAAATTATTTAGAGTCTATAAGACCATAGTAAAAAGTTTGAAATTTACTGCAAATATTTCTAGAAGACACTGGAATTGTATAAACAATACAAGATAAAAAGGATAATTTTAGCTGCTATATGGATAATAATCTTTAAGAAAAAAAAGGGAGACCAGCTAGGAGACATTTTAATTGTACAAGAAAGAGAAAGTAGAGGTTTGGAGTAAGAAGTCAGTCGAGGATTTAGTAAGAAATGATTGGTTTGGATTTGTGAAGCCTGAGCTAAAATAACATGATGGTAGATTAAATATGTGATTTATCAAAATGGGGAGAGTGAGAAACACCTGTACATTTAAGGCCTGAACAAATGGGTACATGAATAATTTGCTGAGATAGGGAAGATTCCAGGAAGAAAGCTTGTAGGCTTGAGGAATCGGTGTTCGTTTTTGGACATGCTAAATTTGAGATGCTCTTAAACTTTCAAATTGGAGTATGGATTTAGAAGCTAGATATATGAGTGTGGAGTTCAATACAGGATTCATTCTAAGGAATGAAATTATGGACCATGAGGAGGAAATAGAGACATGGTAGCAGGTATCTCCAGTTCTCTGCTTTCCAGGTATATGGTAAAATAGCATTTTTTGCCTTCCTGTGGCTAGGTGGGGCTTTGAAAATAGCTATGAGAGGAAGTTATTCTAGGCTGGACCATTTCATTTCAGTGTAAGATCCTCAAGAATTTCTTTTTCCTTCTGCTGTTGTCTACTTACAATTCTCCAGATGGTAGCTACTCCATCTGTCAGAATCCCAGAATGAGGATAACTTATAGCATAACTCCCAGCTGATTCACAATGACATAGCATGAAGAAGAAATAGTCCTTGCTCCTTAGTTTCCTGGAATATGGGAGTTATTTGTTATTGCATCATTGCCTAGCCCATCCTGAATAATACAAAAATAATTAAAGACAAAGAACTGAGAGAGATCACCCAAGGAGTGAGTGTAAAAAGAGAAAGAAGTCCAAAGATTGAGTCATAGAGTATGCTCACATTTACTAACTGGAAAAGAAAAGGAGATGAACATCAAACAAAGGAACATATTTGTTTTTAAAATTACCACTATTAATATTATTATGTATATTTTGTTTCAAAATTGTCAGAATTTAATAAAAAAAAAATTTCTTTTCAGGATGGAGAATTCTCTACCATCTGGAGAATTGTAAGTTTTTTAAATACCAGTTTTAACCAATTATAGCATACATTTAGCTCTTTAATTATAAAATAATGTATATTTCTATATCAGAAGGAGTTCAATGATTCTTTATCTCTGGTGTCTACATGTTTTCTAAAACAAGGTAAAATATTTTTTACCTTTTATTACCCTATATTTTTATTAAGGTATAATATTTGTGCATCTTTATGGGGTACATTATGGTAATTCAATACGTGTATTCAATGTGTAATAATGAAGTCAGGGTGATAAACACTTGCATCTCTTCAAACATTAATCAATTTATGTGTTGGAAAGCTCTTGCTCTTCTAGTTATTTTGAAATATATCCTAGGTCACTTCATCCTATAGTTAACCTACTGTGCTAAAGAAGAACCAGAAGTAATCACTTCCCTCCATGTTTTATTGTCCTTTCTTCCTGTCCTTCTTTTCCCAATCTCTAGTGATTGCTGTTCCACTTCATTCTATTCGTGAACAAGACTGATGCATTTGATTCTATAAAAAGGTGAGAACATGTGGTTTTTGTCTTTCTGCATCTGGCTTTTTTCATTGAACATGATGACATCCAGTGTCATCTATGTTGTCATAAGTGACAGAACTTGGTTTTGGGGGGTAAGGTTAAATAATGTTCATGTGTGTATGGGGGGTGACATTTTCTTTATCTATTCATCCACTGGAGGGCATCGAGGTTGATTCCATATTTTAGCTATGTGTATAGTGTCACACTGTATCTTTTTGGTGTAATTATCTCATCCCCTTTATCTATATATCCACTAGTGAAATTTCTGGATCCTAGAGTAGTTATATTTTTATTTTTTTGGAAGAATTTCCCTACTGTTTCCAAAATGACTATAATTTTTTCTTTATTTATTGGATTATATACCCCTGAACTTTAGATTTACATAAACTTTGGACCTTTTGAAATGATACCTACTTGGTATCTGAGTGACAGCACATAGAGGTATTGCCACTAAGTATACACACACACACACATAATTTAAGTTTTAAATTCTAGATATATACTGTGCAATGTTTTTGTTTTTGTAATTTTATTGTATGATGCATGATAGGCAAAAATGTTGATTCCATGCATGTTGATGACAAAATAAAATATAGCTGCATGTGTGGCCATCCTTCCTCATTAAGTTATAAACAGCTTTGCAACAAATTTGGAAGTTCCACATTTTCTTCAGTGACCACTATTGGCTCCATTTATAACTGTACATTTTGAAATTAAATTCTTCTGTTCTTCTTCCTACACAAAGAGAGTTCATTTCAATGTGGTCATAATTTGATCTGTTTGAAGACAACTTTGTCTATAGTTATGAATCCAAATTCCTGTTAAAAAATTTATTGCCTGTGATAACACTAAAAAAAAAATAGCAGCACTGAAGTGACCATTGGAGGAGCAGACATATTTTTAGGCTAGGCATATGGAGACAGGCGCTGACAATTGTGTCACAACATACTCCTCTCCCCAAGCAAGGTGCAAGTTTTCTTTTGACATTGATTTTTAAATGAGCCCCAATTTCAGAAACATTGGAAAGAAATAAAAGGAAAAAAATGTTTATTGTCTGAGTGTTGTGCAATCATTTTTCTCTGGTTTCCATTACCTTTACCCCACCCATATGGGATAGCCTACTTACTGCTTGTTTACTTTTTTCTTTGTGTGTGTGTGTGTGTGTGTGTGTGTGGTGTTAAATCACAAAAAGGGAGAGGTAGAAAAGCAAAGAAAAGGGTGGAAGGACAAGGAGTACATAGACTCAGGACAAGAATTTTGTGGTTAGCCAGTGACTATTTGCAGAAGGGTTTTGAAAGTTTGCAGCATGAGTTGAGAATTGGGAATGTAAGAAAAGGGTGAGGCATTGCCAAACGTCAGGAACTGGCTTTCCATAGACATGGGAGGGTACAATGGAGTTACTTTTACCCATTTGGACTCTGCCTCTTAAAAGAAAACCTCATGCTGAGGCAGGCTATTCTTTCTTTCACTCAATAAATTTTGACTGAGCTCCTATTGTATGCCAAACATTTTCAATGGTTCAAGGACTATAGTAGTAAACAGAGAAGTCTTGATCTTTAAGGAGCGAATATGTAGGGAAACATTAATTAAGCAAATAAATAAGTAAAGTATTGGGCAGAGAGCAGTAAATCAGCTAAAAAGAAACATAAATTAGAAAAGCTAGACGGAAAATGAGGGGGATGGAGTAAGAATTGTAGGAACCTTCCAAGGGCAAAGTACATCAAGGGCAAAGTCTTTTGAGTTTGTCAAAACCTCACCTGTTCTAGGAGGAGTGAAGGCCTGTGTGTCTGGGGAGATTGAGGTGATCTGGAGGGGACTAGGAAGAGGTTAGAGAGGCAACAGCATCTGTATTTTGTAGGTCCTTTTGGGCCATTGTGAGAATTGGTTTTAACTTAGAATGAGATAAAGCTGTAGAAAGTTTGGAATGCGAAAGGGTCAAATAAGCACGATTTTACTCACACAGGAGTATTGTTTGTCAATATTGTGAACCCAACAAATTAACTGATAGAGTTCAAAACATTAAATTTCTGTTGTAAACTAAAGTTTGGTGCACAGAGTATTTACATGAGAAATTCAGGTGTGAAATTGTTTATGGGGAATTAGTTAAATACAAATAAATGTTAGTACACTTTATAAAGAGATTTCCTCTTAGATTCAAAACAAAATTATTATTATTGCTACCATCAGTTTCTCCCTCTTGATCTGAGTGCTAAATCATGGTAACATCAGTTAGACAAAAACACAGAACAAATCATGCTTTATGTAATATTTTCCTTCATGAAGCATTTTTTTGTCTTGGTAAATTTTAAGGATGCATTTGTAGTGTCGTAATATCTCTCCTCCATCATACACGGCTCTTCAGTAGACATATGCTGGAGGGCAAATGCAGGAATTAAATGAGAACTATTAAAAGCAATGTCTAGGGCAAACTGAAATAGACATTATTTTCCATTCAGCCAGGATTTGTGGATTTGTAGTGAGGGGCTAAAAACCTGTACTCTCAATTCAGTGTTAGAACTTCTTGAGGAAAACCAGGGTCCAACCCACAAAAGCAAGAGCCAGGGGAAAGTTCTAAAATTTGACAATCTGAAGGGCTATGTGTGTAACTCACAAGACAGGTTTTTGTTTTTGTTTTTTGCTTTTTGCTTGGAAACTTTGGTTTAGTCTTCCCTCTCCCAGTTCCCACTATGTGAGGAAACAGAAATTCAGCCCTGGGGACCCAGCCAAAGCACGACATGGCAAAATGGCTGAACATGATGGGAATTAAATGAGGAGGCTATTGAACAAGTATCTCTGGAGACCAATAGGTCTAGTCAGTATCAGGCACTGGGATGTCAGGCAGAAGGCAACCATGGCTTCTAGACTATTTACAGTCTCTGCTGACTTGTGGGGAAGAATCTCCAAATATAGTGTCCAAGTTTTCTTAGTGGGCATTTCAAGGTAGACAGGAAAGAAGAGGAAAGAATATCTGTCATATCCAAGCTCTCACTCTCCATTTCTTCCAAAATCTATGTCAGAGTTCAATGAGAGCAGTTACAGAACTAACATTTCTTACAATGAAGCAGTATTTTTTTGGTTTCATTAGTATATATGAGTATAGAAAGATATTAAGTTTGGGGTTTTAAAAACTAGATTTGATTCCTGGTGCTGTTGCTTATAGAAGTATGGCCACTTGCCATCTTCTCTTCCTGCTGAACTCTATCAGCCTAAGGGACAAACATGTACATTATGGAATTAAATAAAATAATGTGCAGGGCATGGTACCTGGTACTCAGTGCCGGTTAAGTATTAATGTTAGTTAGTTAATACTTATATGGCACTAAATCAATGAAAATTGGATATTAAGAGCATCTTACTACTTATATCACCCTTTCATGTTCAAGTAGTTGAAATACTGTATATAATCAAAGATAAATAAACCTGTCATTTTGACTCTTGAAACAAAACTATCTTATAAGTAACAGCCTATTTTGGTGACAACCTTTCTTTTAGCTAATTGTCTCTTCCTCTGGAGGAAATAAAAGAAAGAAAATATAAAGAATACTTATAAATATTGGAAGAAAATAATACTTATAAAGAATACTTATAAGGAATACTTACAAAATATACTTACAAGAATACTTATAAAGATTACTTATAAAGCATACTTTATAAGTAATGTCATTGTATCCCTGAGTGGTACTTCCACTTCCTCCTCTGGAAATTATCATTTCTATACTTACATTATGCATCAAAAACTGAGCCAATTTAAGTTTTTAGCCCCACAATCATCTCTCTTTCTCTCACTTCCCCTCCCTCCCTCCCTCTCCCTCCCTCCCTCTCTCTCTCTCTCTCTCTCTCTCTCTCTCTCTCTCTCCCCCTCTCTCCTTCTCTCCCTCTCCCCCCTCCTCTCCACCCCTCTCAGCATACAAGGTCATTAATTGCTACTGGGACCTTCATAAACCCTAGTCTGCCGGTGGGGTGAGAACTCTATTGTTAAATGTATTATGGCGGGACTGTCTTTGGAGATTGCCTGCTTGATTGCTTTGTAAAGGCCCAATGGCACACAGCAATTAAAATCCATAGACCTCTATAACCCTTCTGATGTTTTATGGGCCTTTTTGTGTCCTTCGGTAGAGTTTACCATTTGTGTATTTCCCACTAGGTCTCTCTTTCAAAACTCTAAGTGGGATTTTTTTTTTTATCCACTGTGATAGAGCTAGTTATACATCATGTGAAAGGTTAATGAATATTTTCAAAAGGAGCATATGTTTTAAGTCAGAGGGTGAAAGTTATACTAAAGAATGGCTATATAAAAACTAATAGTATTTTCCAATCTCATCAGACTTAATTTCTGTAAACCTCACAAATGCTTGTGATTCCTAAAGTAAAGCATAGCTCATAAAATCAAAATAACCTCAGAAATTAAAGCAGCGACTTGTGTGTATGTGGAGAGCCCACTTTGAACCACTGCACAGAAACAACTCAGTTCAACTATAAGGTTTATGCCACATACAGTGTAGACATATTTTTTTTTTCTGTTTCACTGAAACTAAATGTTTCACCTGAATAGAAGGCATTGTAAATAAAGACTCCTGGTTTTTGTTCAGATGTGAGAAATTTAATATTGTAATTGTGGGGGTAGCTGGGGTCAGATCCTCCAGAGTGATTTTCAGTGTGGCACAGCTGAGGCTCAGTAAGCCATGGTTCTAGAAAGTCTCAAAATACCATGTATCCTTCTACTTTCAGCAGCAACAGCAGCAGCTCCTGCAGCCAAACAATGAAGTCATTAGGCAATTCATGACGTCTTTAGTGATTTGAAATTATAATCACATTTTTCCCCTGAATACTTTTCCCTTTTCTCTCCACTTTTTCATTCTTCTTTTCTTTGTGCTCCCACTCATAGGGCAGGCTCCACACTCAAAGAGCATTGAGAAATCTTCATTGGAAAAATGATTTGTACAATTTAAAAGCAAATTGTACATTTCCTGAAGCTCTTTGAAGGAAAAGCATTATTAAACTTCAGAAAGTGAGCACTGTGCTTCACATTGTCCTCTGCATGAAGCTCATGTATACTTTACAAACTCTTTCTTTTTTTTTCAATGTCAATGGTAGATCAAGAAGAGTTCAAGTCCCATCTTATGAATTTTCTAAATTATGTTCTGAGAAACATTTTGTGTACTAAAAAGCCAGGAGAACAGTGATTATCCTGCATGTAGGCAGAGTGGGAGGACAGGAGGGTGGATGCAATGATAAAAGGTTATTATTTAATGGAGAGAGGACTAGTTCTTAATCCCCACTAGCAGATGGTCACAGATCAACAGGAATAATTCAGTAACTCTTTGTCTAGCTTCATAGGGTTCTTATCTACTTATGGACAAATATTGCAATATGTTTTTAAAGTACTATGCTTTTTAAATTTCTAAATATTATTGCTTTGTAAATTATGTAAAGATTCAACTGCTTAAATAGTCAGTGTTTCTCTCTAGGTATCAATAATTTCTAAACTGTAGTCCCTACTCTTATGCATTCAGATGACTGTTCTGCATGTTTAAAAGAGAGATTCTTATTCTATTTCTTGAATTGGAATATTTGGAATATTCAGTGAAATAAACTCCTAACATGATCCTTAAGCAGAAGAAAGTGTAGAATATCTTGTTCTAGAACGGTAAGTTTCCAGGATCTTTTGTTCAACAAGAACTGTGTCCTGAAAATGCACATTCCAAGTATTAAATGTTTTACAATTGATCATTCATTCTCAATATTCTTGCAAAGTAGACCTCATTGATTCTAATTTGTAATACCGTAATATTCTTCATTTGCTTATTAATTCTTCATTTTTGAGTAACTAAAAAATTATAAGACAGTATCTATTGTTGATCTGAAAAAAATAAGAGAGATTAGATTTTCTCTTAATATTTCACTTTGTCATTTTAAATGACCATAAATGAGGAATTAAATATATATATATATTTATTTGATAAATATATATATTAATATATATATATATATATATATATATATATATATATATATATATATATATATATTTGATCATGAAAGTGTGTGTGCACGCATGCAGGTGTGTATTTGGCATCCTGTTTCTCCATTTCTCAAATACTCCATGCTCTGAGGATGATCTTTTGAATTATATTAGTGATCTCTAAATAAATGGGAACATATCACTTTTATATAAAATATTTTGACATATCCCTCAATATTAGAATTTTAATATAGTGAATTCATATAATTCCATGTTACCTCAGCATACATTTTGAATACCAATTGGGCTTTCTCATAGCAGGAATTGGACTTAGTCACCCTTGACACAGTTTCTGCTCCTGGCCTCCTCCCCACTACTTACTGTGGTTGAGCCAAATAATGCCTTTCACAACTGTATCCTGCTGATGACCTCCCTAGGGACAATTGGATCAACCTACTGACTAACCCCACTGACCTGAGCACTGTATGGAATGTGCAGATGTGCCACAGTGGCAATCCCTCAGTCACAGCATGACTATTTGCTCTGAACTCAACAATCAGAACTTCCTGTGGAAGACCTGCTCAGGTAATGCCCTAGGTCTCAGTAAGGGCTTTGGCCCACAGGTCCCTCTCTGTCTGTCTTGCTTTCCTTCCACTGTGTCAGTGTGCCTGTGTCCTGGATGCCTCTCTCTTTCCTGTTAGGCATACTGGTTGTACCACTGTGATGGTAAATATATAATATGTATGCCTGCAATCCTTTCCAGTTTTACTTTAAGACTGCTCATAAGTCATTGCATGTACATAAAGAGCTGGAGTTGACCTCAAAATACTCATCAACAAGGGTAACCATTAACAATAAATTAGAACTGGTAACCTAGATGAAATACTCATTATTTTTCCTCTAGCAAAATTAGTAATGCAGAATTAATCAGTGTTATAGCAAACCAAATCCACACCAGATTAATTTTTTCATCAGATCACTAACTTTTTCACTTATGTTTGGATATGTTTCTATGCATAGAAAGTTTACATTTATCATCGCAGGCAAATCTTTTCAAAGATCTGTTCCCAAGGAAATAAAAATGTGTATGCAGTTTCTATTTTACGAACTTGGGCACAAGATAAAGACAATGGAAGGTTTTAAAATATCCATCTATGTGTAGTCTATCCCAAGGAATTATTTATTTTAAATAATCTGAAGGCATAAATGTATTGAAGAACACTAAATCAGTTTTGCTCTTGTATGTGCTGAGTTAAGACAGTATTAGGCTCTGTTATTTTCCAAAATTTAATTAGGCCATGCCTTTTTTGTTCTTATCAGTTATGCCCTTCATAGGCATAAGTGTCATTTTAATAGTGTTTTAACTTCCAAATTTATGGATATTTTATTAGGTTAACATTAATTTGGATATTCTCAGAAATATACATGGCCATATTTACATAAATCAATCTTATCTAAATATAACATGAATCGTTTATTTGTAGACATGTAGATTTGTATTCGTTCCAATGCTAAGGTGGTCCTTCCTAGACTTGATGATTTCATTCCTATTCCCTGAACTGTAGAATCTCCTTCATCATGGATTATATTGTCTTCTATTAGTCATACAGTAAAGATATTATCTTAAATTATACTATTATAAGCAAGTTATATTATTGTTCAAATCATAAATTCACATACCTTATATAAAATGATGCCAAAATATAGAAGATATAGGAAAAACTATCATGTTTGTTTCATGAAGCTAGTATGTTTTAATAGTAAAACAAGTAAGAAAAATACAATAAAACAAACATTAAAGAATAATCTCACTCTTGCATAAAATAGTGAACATCTCAATAAAACAGAGATCCTCTCTCAGTAATGTATATGACATGATCACCATAATGCATAATAAATAAATGCATAGCAATCAAAAAGTTTATCTCAAGAATTAGATTTTCACATAAATGCATTTATTAATATAATTCAGCCAAAAAACAAGTTAAATTAGAAAAATATAAATTTAGAGAATGTAGAGAAACCATGAGATTCAACACTTAATAACTTTAAAAACCAACTTAGCAAACAAGAAATATGGTGGAACTCTACTACAAGCAAAATGTTTGTCTTATGTAAAAAACGTACAAAAATGTTTCTATATGAGGCTTTAGAAATATCCCACTGAAATCAGTCACACCCAAGGTTATTTTCTAGTATCTGTTAATACTTGGCATATTATTAGAAATCCCAATCAAGTAAGTAATGACAAAGTGAACACATAAATTTGAGACATAAGAATTGTAAAGGTGCACAAAAACTGGTTATCATGTGCAAAGGACAAAATTGCATATACATAGAGAAAAATATATACATGTATAAAATTATGTATATCTGTCTCCAGGAAGATTGCTGGGCACACACAGGCATTGCCTATGTGCAAACGCATTATATGTATATTTGCATTTATATCTGTATGTTTATGTATCTTCTATGTATACAATCACCCTGTATGTATGTGTAGGTATAATACATACATCAGTCTTCATAAAATGTAACAAATGTCTTATTCACAATAGTAAGTGTATAAAAGATTTCTGAGATTAAATTTGACAAAAACAGTACAATAAATTTAATGAAGAACAAAATAAAATTTTGAAGTATGTGAAAAAATACTACACATGAAGAGATTCACTATGCTCATAAAGAGAAGTGATATTGTATAGATGTCAGTTTTATTCCAATCTGGGCATCTGAGTAAATTTCCATAGACATCAAAAAGGATTTTTCATGGATCTTTATAAGCTTTCTATATGATTTAGCTCTTCTCAACAGGAAAAGAATCCTGAGAAAAACTTAAAATATAAAAGAATCCAAGAAAATTTCAAAACTAGAGGGAGGAGATTTTTTCATGATATCAAACCTGATTACAAAGCTACGGCAGTAAAACATGTAGCACAAGTACAGGGACATTCAAATAGGATGGAGAGCCCAGGCACAGATTCAAAGCATATGTGGGCTTAGGTTCATGAAATAGCTGTCATCATAAATAATGGGAAAAATGTGATAGCTAATAATTAATTCAGGCACAGTTATCTATTCAAATTTTTTCTATACCAGGTTACATAAATGCAAACATATTCTAGATGACTAAATCATAAATATGAGTAGCAAAGCTTTCACATTAATAAAAGAAAATTTAAAAATATAAAGCAATGTTTATACGGAGCATTTTAGAACTAAGATTGTTTGAAAATAAAATTCATAGAGTTGTAAATAAAGTATCATATCAGTCTTATAAAAGAATTTGAAACATAGAAAACAGTACTGTACATTGGGTATTAACATGCCTATGAACCATCTTAACAGATTCAAGTATGGTAGAAAATCTGGAGTATGGAGAAATAAAGGTCAAAGGGACCAAGAGGTTCACAAGTGTTTTAACTATATTTATAGTATTTTATTTGTTTTAAATAATTTGTAGGAATAATTTGATTCTTGACAGCAGGTATATTGGGAAATATTACATTTTTTGTATGTTTAAAATATTTCATACATTAAAGACAGGATTTTCCTTTTTATACCATAAGTGTGCATTTTATCACCTGGAGATCTTTTTGAAATTCAGATTCTGATTTTCTAGGTCTAGGGTGGGGATGCTGATTTCTATGTTTCTAGTAAGTTCCAAAGTGATGTCAATCTGCTGGTCATTGAACCATACTTTGAGTAGAAAGTCCTTAGGAGAGCATTTTAAACAAATGATAACTCTGTATCTATTTGCCACAAATCACTTTAAGATCTATACTGAGAAAATGAAAAGGCTGAAAGAGTAGTAATTTATCAGGGCACCCTATTTCATGGTACTTGACAATTTAATATAATCTTTAATAAAAAGGCAATTGGATCTGCCAAGTTGGTACCTTGAATAAAGAGCACACAGGTGAGGAAGCCAGTCAGTGAGTCAATATGGATATCAGTATATGTGTGAGTGTGTGTGTGTGTGTGTGTGTGTCTATCTGTGGTCATTACTTGAATATTTGGTCTTCAATATTTTATCTTATCACTTAACGAGAACTCATTGAGCTCCAGATGTCTTGATATAAGTCACAAAACTTGGCAAAACAAGAATTAGAAAATAAAGTGGTATTAAATTTAAATAGTCAGATAGACATTTTAATTTGTGTTTTTCTCTTCAATATTTGATTCCTAGTTTTTACAAGAATAGTTTTAAAACTTATTTTACATTACTTAAAAGAATTCTTAGACATTCAATGACTTATAAAATAGCAGTTAATGATTTAAATGTCAATAATCATAAATCATATGAAATGAATAACAAAAAAAGAATGCTCCAAATTAAAATTCAAGGTAAAACATGAATTGTATTGTAAAAAATTAAATTGGATATTTTATTATGCTCTAGAATAGATAAACACAATAATGTATAATAATGAAAAATAAGTGACAATTTTTCTCATGGGCAAAACTAATTTCACTGGCCACATAGAATTTGGAAATCAAAGAAAAACAAAACCAAAAATGTCTACCTCCAAAACAAAGTAAGACTCATGTATAAATCAGATGGGGATATATACCACCTTCTAAAAAGAAAAGGCCCTTTGACAAGGACATCTGAGAGCTTCTCAAGGCCATGAGAGGACCACTCCACTGTTGAATTTCAGAGGTCAAGCAGTTCACCATGAATAGGAAGAGTGTGGCAGAGATAAATAAGCAAGAATACTATAAATGAATGATCAGGTTTGTTTTCTTTTAGTCATTCTAAAATTCTAGAAGAAAAAGGGATATCAATTTTAGCTTTAATATTATCAACAAATATCTCTGAACTTTTATATGACACCTCTCTGTGCTTCAGTCTTTCTGTGTCTAAGGTAAGAACAGTAAAGCAGTGATTTACATTTTGTCTTCTAGTTCTGAATTTTGTCATTCTGTTATTATTGGATCATGAAATTCAGTGCTACCTCTGGATAGTGTAAGTAAAAGAATCTTGCATAGATTTAAGTTTATGGTTAGGCTTGATTAACTAATTTACTAATACAATCTCTCAATTTCTCAATAAGAAAAACAAATAAAAAACAAAATCTATGAAACAAAGAAAATGAAATTATTCATTATACTACTGGACATTTTGACCACATGTCAAACAATTGATCCACTGTAAAAACCTGGGAGGCAGCACAATAATGGCTTACATCTGCTTGGGGGATTGAACAGACAAGTTCACTGAATCTCCAAGAAGTAAACGTTCTATACTGACTTTCAGCTTAGATGTAAAAGATTTAATGGTAGTTAAATAAGTATAAAAATATACATATATTTGTGTGTATCCTTTCACCACATACATATCATGTACACTGGAATAATAATTAATCACTGAAAATTATGTTAAAGCTAATAACATGGGAAAACACATTTATTAAATTAGGCAGAAAATTGGATCATAAAACCATGATTTCTTTTTTATCGAGGAGATGGAATACCAGGAATTGAACTCAGGGGCACTCTCTCACTGAGCCACATCCCCAGTCTTATTTTGTATTTTATTTAGAGACAAGATCTCATCGATTTGCTTAGAGCTTCCCTTTTGCTGAGGCTGGCTTTGAACTCCTATCTTCCTGCCTGAGCCTCCAGAGCCACTAACCATGTGTTTTCAATGTCTTAAAAAGCCTAGAAATTCATATAACATATTTAAAAGGAACCACATTTAAGTGGTGGGCTTGCAGAGTCTTTGTCTTTTATAATTTTCTGAAAATTTGAACTCTCGTATAATAAACATGATTTAGTTAAGTAATGTAACTTGATGCTATTCAGAAAACTTACTAGTCATGGCTTCCTTCCCCTTAATGCAATAATTTAAAAAAAAAATCTGTTAATTGTTTACTCACTATCCTATTCATCACTACTCTCTTCTACATTCATTCACAGATTGAAACAATTAGAACACTAAGTAGAAAATTCCTGATACCTGGTGGCTTCATTTGTACCAAAGGTCATTTAATCACTAAAATAAAGTATTAGCTGATGGGAAAACAAGAAGAAACTAAAGTACCAATAGAGATTTAGGGTTATAAGTATACAGGTCATGTGACTTTTCATGCAATCCTTTATCTCAAAGAGGACTTTAATATAGATTCCATCAAAACCCATTGATGAATATGTCCTATGTACCTGATTTGGGTCTGATCTTGGTCTGATCTTGTGCATTTGACTATTGATTTAAGAAATATATATAAACAATAGATAGGTATGCAGTGAATGAGGTCAAGATTAATACATATAGGAAAACCTTTTTGTTTTTAAGAATTATTATGTAGGTTAATGGTTTTTAATTATGGGAAAAGCATAACTGAAAATATCCAGAAAAAATATATATACACACATACATATATATTCATAATATATATATATATATATATATATATATATATATATATACACATACATATATATGTGTGTTATATATTGTATTAGTTTTATATTAAAATACAATATAGTATATATTATATAATATATAATACTATATATATTTATTGTATTATACACAATACAGTATATATTGTATTAGTTTTCTAATCATTGCAAAAATGTTATACACTCAGTGGCTTAAAACAACTCAAATTAATTTATCTTATAGTTCTAAAGATCAGAAATCCAGTGTAGGTCTCAATGGGCTACAGTCAGGGTTGTTTCCTCCCAGAGGCTCTAGAGGAGAATCCATTTCCTGGCCTTTGCCGGCTCCTAGAGTCTCCCAGAATCCTTGGTTTGTGGATGTGAATTCTCCACCTTGGAGACTGTAAAGTTGAATGTCTCTCTGATGCTCCTCCCATCTCCATGTGTCTTTTTTACCTCACCTGGGAAATACTCTCTTTTTAAGGACCATTTGATTAGGTTCAGCCCATTTAGATAATTATGGATAATCTTCCTATCTCAAGTTGTATCACTGATCATTCTCTACAAAGTCCAAATTTTGCTATGTGAAGTATTCAAGGGATTAGGAAGTGGACATATATGGGAAATCCTCTTTCTGCCAAGCATAATTCCAAAATACACTATTATGGGAAACAAAAAATATTATGCTTAATTAGCAAATAACAGACAGCAAGGCAAAGTAGTAGAGAATAAATTCACAAAGATCAACAAATGCACAGGAAAAAGGCAAAAAGGAAAAAATTCATGAGATGATAACCCAAATTACATTTGTGATTTGATTACATATGTAATAATTATAAATTTGTAATTACTAAAATTTGTGATTATTTATATGTAATATTCAAATATATGTAGAAATAATGCACCAGCTAAGAAGTAACATTGAATATGTGGATTGAGAGGACCCCCACCCTTTTCTAGATGAAATTATGGAATTGAAACCCAAACATAGATTTATCCTAGACAAATTTAATAAATTTAAGAAAAAACCAAAAACATATTATAAGCATTCGAGGTAGAAAAATGCTATTAATAAGATACAATAGTCTAATTCTTCCCTCTCATGCTTCATCCTTGGATAACTGTTCACAAACTCTTCCTCAGCTATGAAAAGTTTCAAATAAAATAAACATTTTAGGTCACATTTTAATGCTACTTGAAATTAAAAATTAAATACATATCCTGATGAAATGTAAATCAAAGCACTTCTGTGATAATTCTCAGAAGACAGAGTTGTTAACCTCACTGAACTAGATAAGATATGGAAAGGCAAATCATAAAAGAGAAAATACAATTAGCTACTCATGAGGGAAAAGAGTGAAACCTCTCTCTCTCTCTCTCTCTCTCTCTCTCTCTCTCAAACACACACACACACACACACATACACACACACATACACACACCCCTGATCAGATAAATAAGAAAACTTATTCTGATAATATGATGTAAGTTGCCTCTATTAAATTGGCAGTGTTATATTCTTTTCATTAATTAAAATACAAGATGTTAAAATTGAAGCTACACAAGCTATAGATATTACAATTTAGCATAACATTTTAAGAAATCAGTTTCGTATTAAAAGTTTAAAAATCTTAAGAGCTTCTCTCCTTTGAGCTAATAAATTATTTTCTAGAAATTTGTTGAAATAAAATGTTAGAGAAGTCTCCACAAATGCATACATAAAAATTCATCAGAAGAACATTTGTCATGACAACTGGGAAACTCTTTGAATATCGAAATACTTTGGAGTGTTTAGCTAAATTATGATAAAATAATACAAATGGTTTATCAGAAATCATTAAAAACTGTTTTTAAAGAATATATGTAAAAACAAAAATGATCATAATTTCATAATAGAAGATAAATGGCTACATAAACATAGTATAACACCATAGTATTAACATCAATTCTCCCTCAATTGTGAAAAATACATACATTTTTAATTTAGTCATTTTCCTATTTTCCATATTTTAAAAATAAGTAAATAAGTTTAAACAAAAAATAAGCAAAGAAATAATGAGTAAACATTAAGAAGGAAAATTTCTAAATGACAAAGGAACAAAGCAATAGTTTAAAGAAAGATATTTTATGAAGAGTTTTTAAATTTTAATTATTGTGGAAAGGGAATTAGCTGACATTCTAAAATTTAAAATAGGAATCAAATTTATTACGCATTTATTCCTTGTAAAGTTATTTGGAGACAACATTTTCTAGCCAAGTAAAACATACTGAAATTATAATTTTGTGGTGTATATAACAAGCTTAAATGTGATGGAAATTAAGGAGTTAAAATTCACATAATTATTAATGAAATGGTTACAAATTTTAATGTAAAACCAAAAATATTCCACTCAACTGTTAATAATATAATTATGATGGTTAGAATTATATCCACAAACATGAGAAAGCAAGTGGTGTGTTTGCTGACACTAGTCTGTGGTGAATATCACCAATTGGTGTAGGTATCATTTTTGGTTAGTCCTGTAGGTTTCTCTTAATATCCTCCTTTAAAAAAAATGCTACAGAAAGATGCTACTAAAATAAAGTACAGAAATTCTATTGTACTCATCATGTGGTACTGTTTTATCATTTCAAGAGCAGAGGATGTTTAGTATGAGAAACTAATCAGTTGGTGAAGCTGTTCACCAGTTTAGAGTTTACACAGTCCCAAGGGCATGGACTAGGAAGTAGGACAGAGATGTGAGGAAATAAAAGACATGGCAAACACCAAACAAACTTCGAGATACCACAGTATAGAAATGGGGCACTCCAAATCGCTCCTGGGTATTAGGACTCTAACACACAGAATTAGAGGATCTATTTAGGAACTAGCATAGACAATCTTTCATTCAG
Organism: Marmota monax; assembly: GCF_021218885.2. NCBI lineage: Eukaryota > Metazoa > Chordata > Mammalia > Rodentia > Sciuridae > Marmota > Marmota monax. The sequence goes on along the minus strand of NW_026693595.1, from coordinate 3,414,976 downwards.
ACAGAAGACCTCCAGGGTCCAGGACTACTATTTTAAAATTGGAACTGAACATGGTGACTCTCCTGTTCTAGGATAGGCTGCTCCCTGCCCAAATCATTGGAATTGCCTGACCACGGCAGGCTTAAGAAGTCAAGAAGGGGAACAATCCTAAGAACCAGCATAAGCATTCAGCAGTGTGGACACTCAGTCATGAGGCATAGTAGTTTTGATCAAAATAAATATGAACTTGTAAAGGTAATATTACACAAAGAACAACCAATTATTAACAGTAATAATTTTCCTAATGTTACATTTTAAAACTGACCAGATATGCTACTCAATTTCTTGAGAAATCTAAAAAATACACATAGGTTACACAAGTAAGTAATCTTATATATCTCTGATTCTGTCTTATTTAGTACCTTTTAAATCATCTTAAATTTATTCCTTTAATTAGTACTCCTAAGGCAAAAACATGTTTCAAATTAATTTTAAATAGTTAACCTGAAAATCAATGTTATATAATTATAACTTCTTTCACGATACTAATATTTTTCTTAAATCTATAAGTTAAACCAGAAAATATAAAAAAGCATAACTGGGCTGGGATGTAGCTCAGTGGCAAATGAAAAATCCTGGGTTCAAAAGACAAAAAAGAAAGGAAGGAAGGAAGGAAGGAAGGAAGGAAGGAAGGAAGGAAGGAGGCGCAATCATAATAGTAATAGGTATTTGAATTTTCATTGCATGTTTCTTGTGTTAAGAATTAAAGTTTGGGTTGGGGATATAGCTCAGTTTGTAGAATGCTTGCTTCACATGCACAAGGCCCTGGGTTCAATCCCAGCTCCACCCCCCACCCCCCCACACACAAAAGGAATTTTAATAATATAGCATAGATAAAATATTTATAAAATGTCAGATATTTTATTGACACTGAACGAAGTTCCCTAATTTAATATTTCCTATTCAATTTTACTTTATTCTCCAAAAGTAAACTTTTTATATTTGAAAGAAAATGCTTGTAGTATATGTTCTAACTTCAAAGTAAGTATATTTATATATTTACATTTCAAATAGCATTCTCCAAGTATAATATGAAAAAGGTTTAGGTGTTTGGACTAGAGATAGGTCAGTATAGGTTTTGTCAATGACTATAAATCCATTTGTACTTTTTGAAAACCTATTTATTTTGAGTGACATTTGGCAAACATAGCCTTCAGTCCAAATCTGAATTGTGGCATGTGTTTTGCTTGTTCTGTTTGTGGAGTTTTCTAGGCCTCCTAACACTCCAATCACCTCTATTCTATCTCCTTTTTATTTTTCTTTTGCCACCTGCTTTAGGGAACATTTCATGGATACACAGCCACACAAGTGTTTATATGGAGTATCTCTGGCTCCATTCACATTCCACAACAAGAGAATGGCAAAATTGGTTCAGAAGACATTTATGGCCCATGAAGCCTAAAATATTTACCACCTGACCCTTTACAGAAAAAATTTGCAATTTCTGATATGAACAAAAAAGCTCAACCAATTGCAATAAATTCAACATATATGGATTTTAAAATTTTATTATTTCATTTTTGGTATATCTCAAAAGTTGTTTTTGTGGAGCATTATTAGTTTCCCCTTTTCTACTATTTTTTAAAATTCTACTATGCTTTCATTTTATTTGCTCTCTCTCATTTTATTTTATGCTTTCTCTTCCTTTACTTTTCTTCATTCTTCTTTTTACATCTAACTCCATTGTAGGAACACAACGGAGATGTGAAGATTTTTAGCAAAAATAAAAATGTGATGATAATTTTGCAAAGTCATCCTGCTCTTATACATTCTCTCCAGTTCCAGAAGAAGCCATGAGACAGCATGAGTACTTACCTACTGGAAAGAGCAAGAACAACAAGAAGGATTTCCAACAATTCCATCTCCATATCCTGCCTCTTTCCCATCTTCCTGTTCCATGCTGCAGTACCTCGTTACTGATGGGAAGTTTAATAAAAAGAACTGATTATAGGGGTTGGGGATGTGGTTCAAGCGGTAGCACGCTGGCCTGGCATGCGTGCGGCCCGGGTTTGATCCTCAGTACCACATACAAGCAAAGATGTTGTGTGTCTTCTGAAAACTAAAAGAAAATAAATGTTAAAAAAAATTCTCTATTAAAAAAAAAACTGATTATAGAAATTCTGCCAAAGGATGTCTGTTTTCTGCATCTATGGGATTAATTTCCACCTCCTCCATGATTAAAGAATATTGACTTTATTTTCATCTTCATTTACCCAAATCTTGAAACATGAAAATTTCAATATAAAGAAGCAATTTACAGAATATTTTCTAGATTTAATTACCAGCCAACCACTTGTTAACTGGTTAAGTTCTGCACAAATTAGATAACCTCCCAATCCTCTGTTTTCTTACATGTAACAGATAACTGTCTTGAGGATTAAAATACATAATATATAAATAGGACATAAAGCACTCTAAAAAGAACAGGACACATGAAATACTCAGTACATGTGAGCTATTTTCAAATAAGCAAATGAAACCACCACCTATATAAAATCTTTCTTTCTTGAATTATCTGAGATATTACTAGAGATTCCTATAGTGATACACCCCCTTTAAGACAATAATAAACATTATGTCCCACATTTAAACAATTTGTTATAACTCAGTACTCATTTGCAGGTTTCAGACATTACAAGTGTGCTGTATGTGAGAAAGTGTCTTCGGCTTGGATTCACCATCATACCTGCCTCATATAATAGAACCATTAGCAATGAAAGTCTTACTGCTGATTGCATATCTTCTATTAGAAAAATTGTTGTAGAGACAGCATTTCATAGAGAAGCTTGAAAATTGCTTGAACAGGTAGGAATTTCAGAAGAAATAGGTGATTCAAAGGAATATAAAGCTGAATATATTCTGTGGTCAGGCTGCAGTGATAAAAGGATCTCCTTTCACAACTATGACAATGGTTATTGATTATTGTGTGATGAAAATGAACAACTAGAATTCCCAGATACTTAAGTACATGTTTCTGTGTTATTCTTTTATTTTTAACCATTGTCTGTCTATGTGTGTATGTGTGCATGTTAATTTCATTAGGAGTAACAGAAACAGAGTAATTAATGTTTTCATGTTTCATTGTGGATTGATAATTAATACATTTATTTATTAGTAGTGTTTGCAATAATATTTCTAAAATGGGCTGATATTTAATTTTAGTTATATCCAATACATTAAGTATCTTTCAACAAGATCATAATATATAGACATAAGTGTCTGTTTTGGTTTGGGTCTGAGGTGTCCCCCAAAAGCTCCTATGTTAATGCAGGAATATTCAGAGGTGAAATGGTTAGACTTTGACAGCTGTAATCTAACCAGTCCATCCTACTTTGAATGGACTGGCTGGATGGTACAGAAGGCAGGTGGGACATGTCTGGAGGAGGTGTGTCCTAGAGGTGTGCCTTGGAAGTGTATGTCTTCCCTGAAACCTCCTTCCCTTTCTCTTCTGCTTCCTGGCTACCATGAGGTGAGAAGATATCCTCCACATCACCCTTCCTCCATGATGTTCTGCCTTACCTTGGGCCCAGAGCAATGGAATCTGGTGACCATGGATAACTTCTGAAACCATGTGCCGAACTAAGCTTTTCCTTTTCTAGGTTGTTCTAGTCAGGTAATTTGGTCACAGTAATGAATAACTAACACAGCATCTGAAATATCTGTCTTTGGCTGAATTCACAATTTTAATCAAACATACCAATGGTCACTGTGTCTACGTTCCTTCATACCTACATGATTTTGTGATGATGCCCAATAGTTCTGCAAGTAGATTTTATGTAACTCACCCTCAAAACGTCTAGCTTAAATAACCCTCTATCTAACTCAATAGGATGATGGATGATGCTGGAACAGGAAGGAATCACTATTTTGATGGTGTAATTTCAAATCAGGTGATAGGGCATACGTTACCTCAGGAACTTCGATGAAATGTTTCTGGCAATCAATAATACTTGAATTTTGGCCCTTAGATTTTTGTGGCCAAAATAATATTTATAACCAACAGTAAGAAAGTGGTCTCAAAAAGCAAACTAATTCTATAGTTTTTAAACAATATTTCAGTTTTTATCATTTGATGATGAAGATATGTAGCTATTTATAAATTTGTAAATGTAAAAATCATGTATGATAGCATAGAATTAAGTGAACATGTTACTATTTATTCATGCACTCATTCAATATACATGGATTAATAATCATATATATGTATGTAGTATACATTTATATAAGTAAGTATATACATATATAGTTGTGCACATAAACGCAGAACTTAGTTGTCTAGGTTGTCCCACAGGAGCATCACTGACAACGTGTCATACAGCAGTGTATAAAATGGTCACCCTGTGCCACACACTTCATTGGTAATCAAACAAATGGGGTTCAATTTTCAATAGTCTACGTTCTAGAAGGACAGGAAAGTAAAGAATTAAGAACTAAACATAAAATTAATATATATAATACACCATGAGGATGACAAAAAAGTGGTCAAAAAAAAGCTAAATTATAAAAAGTGGTAAAAGGAGACTTTATTAGGATTATCAAGGCTTGGAATTTGAGAAAGAACCTGTCAAATGAACAGTCTGGAGACTAAGCATTAAAGGCAGGAGGAAAAACATGTGTTCAGAGAGCACTGAAGCAGGAAAGAATTTAACAACATTGAAATTATCAAAGAAGACCAGCACAGCTGGAGAAGAGAAAGGGGTAAAAAAGACTCAAAATGAGATTGGTGAGGTATCTAGTAGCTGGATCATACAGGCCCTTGTAAGGTACAGTTAACAGTGTGGATTTTATTCTTAATGCAATGTGGAGCCACTGCTGGCTGTTAAGTATCAGAGTGGCAGCTTAAATAATTGACTGGATATTGTGTAATGAGACCCTGAAGCAGAGATGTAGTAAAAGTTGAAATAACAGTTAAGAAACTATGGAATAAATCCATGTTAGACATGATAGTCGCTTCACTGTGATAATGGTAATAGAAATAGAAACAAATTCAAGTAATATTTTGAGGACAGGAAATGTTAAGAATTAATGATGGATTAGATGAGTTGTGATCAATAATTATTTGACATGACATACTAATAATGACATGACATAATAATAGCAATCCCTTCACAAAACATGTAAAAACCAATTATAGGTCTGACTAAAAATAAATTTTGTTTAGAGTTAAAGAAAGCATATTTTATTCAAGTATCTAAATAATAAGTGGTTACCTGGAATAGTAATGGGGAGCAGATTACTAGTTTTTATTTTTAGAAATATCTCAGAACTTATGCACTATCTTTGATGAGGTAACTTCGAATATTTTTGCTTAAGATGTTTAAGGAATGGCATGAAAAATAGAATAGCACTGATGCATGCAGCATCATAAATAATTTTAAGTAAAAAAAGATGTAAGTGATAAAAGCCAGACTCAAACAGATATATTCTGTATGGTTTCATTTACATGACATTTTACAAAGCAAAATTATAGGACAGAAGACATCAGTGGGGGAAGAGAGATGGGATGGGAACAGAAAAGAATGATGGAATGAAACTGACCTATATTTATTATGTACTGTATGAATATACAACAAGGATTCTCATCTCATGTATATCCACAAGGCACTAATTAAAAAAAAAACTATAAATAAATAGAAGAAAGATCAGTAGAGTAGAGGGAAGGGAATGGGGAAAGGAGGAGGGAAAGGAAAGAGGAGTACTAGGGACTGAATTGAAGCAAATTATAATCCATGCTTTTATAATTATGTCAAAATAAATCCTAATGTTATATATAACTAAAATAAACTAATAAATAAAAGAAAATAGATCAGTGGTTGCTAGTCTCAAGTTGGAGAATGATTGATTACAAAGGGAGATGGGGTAATTGTGAACACAGTGAGGATGGCTGTGAAACATGTTACAATGGGCAAACAAGTCCATATTTTCAGTACTCATAGAACTAAACACTAAATGAAGTAACTTTACTGTATTATTGTTTTTATCTCAGAAAAAAAAGTTTAAAAAACTGAACAAATTAAGAAAAGGAAAGAACATCATTATTCTAATCAAGGTCAGCTACAAAAATTATACTAACATTATTCTCAACAATGAAAAACTCCATACTTTCTGCCTAAGATTAGGAAAAAGAACACATAGTCATTTTTGATTCTTCTGTTTACCATCATTTGGAGAGCCTAGGAAGTACTATAAGACAAGAAAAATTGTTACACAGATTGTAAAGGAAAAAGTAAAACTGGCATTATTTTGAGGCAACATGATAATGTATGTAGAAAATTCTAAGGAATTAACCAAAAGAATTAATAATTACTACTGTTTGAATTTAGGAATATTATAAGCTGCAAAGCATTTTTGCAAAATCAACTGAGTTTCTCTATAGAAGAGTGAACTCCTACCAATGAAATTCAAGAGCTTTCATGCTATTTACAATAGCTTAAATTAAAATACTTAGGAGTAAACTTAGCAAAAGTTTTCCAATATAATAAAACATGATATATATAGACATTAAAGAAGGCCTAAATAAATCAAAAGTAAGAACCATGGCCATAGATTAGAGTACACATTATTTTTAAGGTGACAATCCTTCCCAATTTGATCTATATATTCAATGAACTCGCAGCCAAAATCTTATAGGTATTTTTCAAAAAGTTATAAGTTGATCTTAAAATTAATGTAGAAAGAAAAAGATGTAATGCAGCCACAAAAAATTGAACATGGCAATTTGTAGGGTTTAAAATATCTAATTTGGAGAATTTAAAATATCTGATCTCAAGATTTACTAATAAAGATAAAAGTATTTACTGTGCTACATTGGTGTAAGGATGGACAGACATATGTATGTAATGGTGAGAGATTATATAGACACACTTTTACATGACCAACTGATTCTTAACAGAGTTATTAATAGAAGAACAGCTAATCTTTTCACTAAATGTTGCTAGAACTACTGGATGTGTTTACAGAAAAAAAACCGAACTTTGATATTTATTTCATAGATATACACAAAATCACTCAATTGGATAATAATTCTGAATTATACACCTAAGAAATTCATCAAGACTACAAATTTTTACTTTTCAAAGTTATAGGTAAAAAAGACAAGACAAAGGGAAAGAGAATTTTTATAAAAACTATTTAAGGTCTTCTATACAGAATATATAAAGAATGCTGAGAACCTATTAAAAAGAAAAAGTAGACAAAATATTTAAATAAACACTTCACAAAAGCAAATATAAACATAGTCAGTAAGCACACTGAAAGATACTCACCAGAAAAATTAAAATCACAAAGAATTACCACTGAACATTCAATGGTAGAATTAAGTTTAAAGGCTAGCAATACCAAGTGTTAATGAAGACAATAAATCAAATGGTGAGCCATTTTGGAAAATAGTTTATGTTGATATGTGATAAATGTAAGTGGATATTTCCTATATTTCAACAATTCCATTTCTAGGTTAAATTCTGCACGTGAGGATTTATCCAAGAGAAATGAAAACATAAATCCATAATAAAAATACTGGTATAAAAACATCAAAAACTTTGGAGTAGGAAGAATCCTGAAAATGGCATACTTCATGTCTTTTAATCAAGAAGCCTAGCTAGGACCTTTTGAATATCCTACCTGTCAAAGAGAAGAGTGAAAATATCTATTCCAACTCTGCTGCTTCACTTGTTTTTGAATTCTTGAAACCTTCTAATAATCTATATCTGTTTATATTATGTAATGAAAAATAAATATGAATAAATTATCAATTCACTAAATACATGATATTAATGAATAAATTATATTAAATACAACCATGAAAATTGGTAGATTTAGTGCCAAGCTACACATGGAATGTTTCAATTTAATTTTCTTCAAATATGTGTTTGCAAATGATCAGTGATTAAAGTAATATATATACTTCAAATGTTTAAATAAAAAAGAAGCGTTGAAATATACATCTTTGCTGTCATGGATATGATTAAGAGAGTTGCAAAAACCCTTCAACTTTTTAAAATACAGACTTTGAAAGTTAAAGAAAAACTACTTTCCTTGTTTGTTCTTAATAATTAAATTACTAACATTAAGATAAAAATATACATTAGGAGTGCATAAATATTCCAGACAGCATGGAAGTTTATAAATCCTACCACTTTGAGCTGTGTTTACATATCTGAAATTCTAAACTGTATTTACTGGGATAATACTGCATGATTCAGTTGGAAAATCAGAACTTTTGAAAGAACCAGAACATGTGTATTGTCTTTGCCATGCAATCACCTCTAAGAACCCCTGAAAAGGAAGACCCACTTCAGTTTCAGAAAAGTGAATTCTCTGCTAAATAAACAAGTCATTCTGAATGTTTCTGAGGAATGAAAGAGCCACTTCTTGGCAAAGAGCTACTTTAAAATGAAAGGAAGACAGAAAATACTTCTAAAGCTACTGAGGGAAGTGGAAGGTCACTAGCTGCGACAAGGAGCTCCCTGAATTTTCAATTCCTTATAGGATAATCTTCCTCTTGAAGATCAGATTTTAAAGACAGAAAAGTAAGCTTGCACTGGGATATCACATCAGAAATAAATGATCTTGCAGAACTTGAATCTTTATTTCTTTTCTCTCTTTTTTTTTGGTAATAAGAACATAGTATCCTTCAATTTGTTTTTAATCTTTCATATAATTAGCACTGATTCCTTATGGACTACTTGCTGAAAAGAGAAAGAGTGAGCAAAGAAATCATATCCCCTTAAATAATTTAATAATTCCATTAAAATTTTCTGAAACAACACCATTAGATATTGTTTAATGGAAAAACAACTTTGTTCAACCTCAGAATCATTTTTAATATATATTTTTCCATTAAGTGGACAAAGATGAGTCACTCAGATAGAAAACAATACAGCCCTTGGCTGTGCAGAAAGACAACATAGTACAGAGAAAGGAATGAGGGTTAATCACTGAAGAAAAAGCTGTCTCATTCAAAAGGTGAATTGTGGTCATCCAAGTGTGGAATGAAAGATAGTCCAATATATTAGATATTAATATATGTAGTACAAATAATGGTACTGACGCTTTCAAGTATTCCAAAACTTAGAATACTAAGTATTCTTAGTTAAAGAAAGGTACTTCCACCAGAATTCTAGACATAAAGGACCAACCATAGAAATATGATTCAGTATTCTCATTTGCCAAATAACAAGCTGAGATAGCTCTCCCATAAGAAATATTAGCAAAAGCCTAAGACATGGAATTTGTAAACAAAGTTACTGTAAATTAACTTACTGCATTCCTTCTAAAATTACCAAGACATTAAGTGCAATCAGGAGAAATTTTCTTAGAATAAAACCAACATTAAATGAAACCTTGGAGCTGCATGGAATAATTTACAAAGAAGTGACTGTTTTAATTAATGGTTCGGTAGCATAGGAGAGTTAAGGCATAAAATATTCCTATCACATTATAAAAATTTTGACTTTCGTTTATTCTTATATATTAAAGTATAATTTACATACAATAAAATTCATCTGTATTAGGGTAAAACTCTATAAATCTTCATAAACTTCTTCAATCATATAATTATCAATACAATCTAAATGTAAAACATTCAAATTCAAATTATCCCCCCCCCAATTTTTCTCCTACACTTTTGTAACCAATACCCACTCCCTATGAGAGTTGCTAGCCATTACTAATTTGGTTTTAGTCCTTGCAGTCTGAATTTTTCTAAAATCTCATCTAAGGAAAACATTATAATAATTACAAACTTGTTGTTTTAGTCAGTTTTCTGTTACTAAAACAAACACATGAGACAATCAACTCAGAAAGGGCTTATTTTGGCTCATAGTTTTAGAAGTCCTGTTCATGATTAGTTGGTCCCAATATTTTACGCCTGTGGAGAGGTGCCACATCATAGCGGGAGAACATGGTGGAGAAAAAACCACTCATCTCATGACCAGAAAGTGAAATAGTGCAAAAGAAAGGCACTGGAGTCACACAGCCCCTTCTAAGACATGCCCCCCACTGAGCTGGAGACCTCACACTAGGCCTCACCTCTTAAAGATTCTAATATCTCCCAACTGTGCCACAGGCTTAAGCAAGCACATAATACAGAGTCCTTTGGAAGACATTTAAGATCAAAACTACAGCACCTTTTAAATATAGCTTATTTCTTATAATATAACCACTTAAGATTAATTTATGTGGTCAGATGTACCAGTAGTCCATTACTTTGGCTGAGTAATATTCCTTTATCTGAATGTAGCAATGTGTTTACCCATTCACTAGTTAGCATACATTTGACTTGTGTGTTCACATTTTTGTATAGACATAGGTCTTTGTTTCTACGAGGTAAATAACCAGTATTGTTTTTTTTTTTTTTTTTGGGGGGGGGGTCATATGGCAAGTGTGAGTCTTATCTCACAGAAAGTTACCAATCCGTTTTCCAAATACCTGGAACTTTTTCATTTCCAATAGATAAATTCTAAAAATTCAGATTGCTCCAAAATCTCACCAACATTTGAGATTGTCAAAATTCTGCAAAATGGTGATTAAAAATCTGTAAGTTTATTTGTTTGAAAAGGTTTTACAAGGTAAAAATTGCAAAGGCCCTGTTGACTCTCCAGCAATGGAGTATATCACATGTACCTTTTTAATTTTTCCTGTGTTTCTTTAAGACATAGAGTCTGTCCTTGATAGAAACACATGAACACCTCACAATTTCCTATGCAATTATGAAAATTTCCCTGGTTATGAAGAAAATCGAAACTTATAAATGTATGAATATATGAATGTAGTTAGCTCACTAGGAGATGTTTTATGTAGGAGCAGAGGTCATTGGAAAAGCGGATCTGGCTTAAGATATTATTCTGTTACTTAATTCTAGGAAAGTTTATTCTTTATGAAACTCAATTTTCTAATCAATAAAATGAAGATAAAAATAATACCCACGTTATAGGTCTACTTTCAGGATCAAAGGATTTAATTTAAGACAGGAATTTTAAATATATAATATTCAAATTTGTTATCAGAGATTAGTAGCCTTATTATTATTATTATTATCATGCTAATAAGATGATGTCTCCAATATCTCCAAGGATACTTCCGTTTTAGTTAGTTATGCGACGCTATGAGCAATATGCCCAAGAAAAACAACTTAGTGGAGGAAAAGTTTATGTTGGCTCAAAGTTTCAGAGGTTCAGTCCATGGCCGGCTGACTCAATTGCTCTGTGCTCAAGATGAGGCAACACAACATGGCACAAGAATGTGGTGCAGGGAAGCTGCTCAGTTCATGACAGCCAAGAAGCAGACAGAGAGTGAAGTGTCAGGGACAAACTAGTGACCCCCAGTGACCTACTTCCCCCCATCACACCATTATCACACCATACCTGCTTACAGCTGCCACCCAGTTAATCAATTCAAGTTGATTTATCCATTGATTAGGTTACAGCTCTCATAATCTAATCATTTCACCTCTGAAAATTCTTGCATTGTCTCATATATGAGCTTCTGGGAGACCTCATATCCAAATTTAGCAATCCTTGTTTCAATTTAGTATTGAAAGTTGAAATTAAACATAATTATTCATGGAAAAAACTCTAACATGCCATTCATTTCATTAGTTTAAAAGTATTTACTGAGTACCTACTATGTGCCAAACCCTAGGAACACAGCATTAAGTAAAATAGTTATGACCCCCTGACTCCTTAGAGCTTTTCTATGCTAGAATATAGTAAATTCTATCAATACAAGGAAAGCAGAGAGGGAGAACTTGAGTGCTAAGAAAGGAGAGTATATTATAATTTTTAATAGGTTTGTTGGAGAATGCTTCTTTTAAATGTAATAAAACTGGAAATAGTTAAGGGTACAAACTATAAAAGCTGTGGAAACAAGAACTGGTAGAAGTGTAGACAGTATTGGGGCATGTCTGTCACATGCAAGAAAAGTGAAGAATTTAGGTGACCTGCAGAAGAGGAATTAAGGACAAGAGATATAAGGGGGAGGAGAATGCACATTGGGCACTTAAGTCCTGCCTGCTATTATAATGAGGGCTTTCATCTTTACTGTGCATAGAAGGAAAACCATTGAAGTGTTTTGGACAGAGGGGTGACTTCTTTTTGCTTCCTTTATACTACTTTTTAGTTGTTGATATAATAAGCTACTATAAACCATGAAATAGCACACATATATTTACTTGGAGTTCTGGAGATCAGAAGCCTGAAATATATCCCACCAGTCAAAACCATGGTGATAGTAGGTCTTGAGTCCCCTCTGAAGGCTCTGAGGAGGATCTGTGTCTTTATCTCTCCAAGGTTCTAGAAACTGACTGCATTTTGGCTTATGTCCCCTTTCTCCATATTCAAAACTAGCAATGTAGCATCATCAAAAATCTCTCAGACCCTTCTGCCTCCCTCTAATAAGGACCTTTTGATTACATTTGGCCCACCCACATTATCCAGGAGAATCTGGAGTTTTGGGCTGAATCACATTCACAACATCCCTTTATCCATATTAAGTAACATATTTAAAGGTTCTGAGGATTAGGATGTGGACATCTTGCAGGAACAATTATTCTGCTTACCAGTCTGTCATGAGATAATGGTGCTTTTGATCTCTGCTAAAGAGCAGCAGGGAATTGGAACACTGGACTGAGAAAGTGTGGCAGTATTTATTCATTGTCTAACACTATTCAGGGAAAAGAGTGTACTGTGGTGAGAAAAGGTACATTCACAATTCTGTTATACAAATTATCTTCAGGCAGAGGATGAAAAGCAACAATATAACTAGGTGACGAGGCTTAATAAAAATAAATTTTAAAAAGTAGAAACCCTAAATGATCCCCTTCTGTGTTAACTAGAATACTTTCTGATCAATACTTTTATCTCACAGCCCATTTTATTCAAAATGTATGAATGTTCACAGTAAATAACTGATGCTAATGATACTTGAACTTCTCCACCATTGTAAGTTATTTAAACATGGATGCTATTTAAGTAAGCCATTTTTGCTTGGTTAAGATATGAAATTCTAGAATTTAAAGCTTATTTTGGAAAAAAAAAGTAGCTTTGAAAGTTATAAGTTGAGATACAAGTTCTGGGTTATGGTGACTCAATGGATTTAGGCATAAATTATAAAACTCCACCAACAGCAAATCATCAGGCATCTACATACCTGATCCTCACACAGCTCTAGCACCTCATTTAATATTAAAACAACATCAATGATAATAGCTGGCAGGTATCGAGAACCTCAGTGCCAAAACAGTATTAAATATTGTTTATCAATTATCCTTTATTATAATCCTTTGATATAGGTACACACACTTTCCTCATTTTACACATGAAAACTCTGAGAGAGTCTAAAGCACTTTACAATGTTTACAGGACTTAAAATTAAATTTATTACAATGATAGAAAACAATCATAACCTTGAGAAGAAGGAAGAAATTTTCAAAAGTGAAAATCTCTACAACAAAAATATTCTTTTAATCTTAGGAACTGGATACTATAATATAACTTACAACAATTCATTTGTCTAGAATATTATACTAGCAGTTCATATTTGAGACACATATCTACATTCATATGTAATTAAGCCTGAGAAAGAAAACATAATAATGAAGTTAATGGTATGTACTTACCATTTGAGACTACACAAAAGCCTCTGAATTTTCTTTTACCTTGACATTAATTTAGATTTAATGTCAAAAATATTTTTATTGTCCATTTATCCCAAAGGAAAGGAACAATACTGGCTAGCTGTACTGTATTCTGTTTCCAAAAAAAAAAATTTAAAGGAGACTACTGTGTTTTTTTGTTGTTATTATCAACAGATAATTCTCTATTTTGACATCCTCAAAAGTGGTCACTTTATTTATAGTCCTAACTACAGAGAAGGAATTTGTGCTAAAGGCTTGATTTCTGTGAAAATGATGCAATGAGGAAAAGCTTTTACTGTCTTCTTTTCTTCCTGTCAGTGATTACCAGCTAAGAGAAAGAGAGTATTACATTTGAAGCCAGTGGGTAGGGGTCTATTATTAGCTCTTTCCAACATTTTATTTCATTAGAGTCATTTTTGCAGTGTACAAAAGCATTCAATGATTACAGAAAACAAGAAGACAGACACTAATACCATTCTGGAAGTAGTGATATTGAAATGAGGGTTTCAGAGCTCAATATTTCTCTAGCATTTCAGAAGCAGAAACACGATGAGTAAAGAGAGGCAAATTTCTTATTGCCGCAGGTGATGAAACTCATAGCAACACAGGACCAGGGGATTTAACTGGTTATGCATTGATAGCACACCAAGCATTAGCCATCCCGGAGGAAAACTTTAATTCCTTACATCAAATTCTTATCCATGGTGATTCAGCTTGTGACCTTGAATATTGGAGGCATAGTTATGGGTAAACAGTGAAATTTGTTACATGGTGTATTGTCCAACCTACCAAAAATTCTGAGCCATGCTGTATAATGCTTGCTTTTGACACATATTTCAAGTTATGCAAATAATATTTACCTCATCAAAAGTTAAAGAAAAGCATCATTACATGGAACGACAGCATTGTAGAACATTGACCTTTTCACATCTATCATGTGGCTCTAGTGCCTCTCTACTGGATATCTTGACATTTTCATTTGAAATGATTGTTGTGTTCTCTGACATTTTTGTCTCTGTCATTGAAATCATAGGGGTTAGCAGCAATTGTTTGCAACTACCTAGCATGAGAATCACTTGCAGGTATAAGAGGCACAAATGTACATTTTAGCACCTAAAGCATTTATCTTAGCATGCTTAGATTTTGCATTTGTCTTTACAAGTGATCCACTAGTTTTAATATGATTGCCCCAGTAACTGTTAAAAAATGTGCTTAGCATACCACATTCTTCTGAATAATATATATATATATATATATATATATATATATATATATATATATATATATATATATATATAATTTTTTTCAAATAAAAAATTGGTGGTTGAGTACTCATATTATCAAACTTTGGGGATTTCTTTTTATATGTTAGTTCATTCATACTTTACAGTTTGAGTTTGTTGATAATATGAAAAATGCAAACATGAATTTCAGTTACAAGTAGGACTGAATATATTTGTATATAGTTTGCTATTTACCCAAGATTTAAGGTTGTTATCAAAATATATAAAAACTCATAAGAGAACAGTCATGAGCACATTGGCATTAAATCTGTGAGGAAATTAATAAATGGAAATGCATATTATGTGACACTATAGTTAACAGAAGTGAGCTCAAAATTTGGTTGAGGTTCATGGAGGGTGAAGTACAAAGGAAAAATGTAGAGTCATGAGAGTGATGGCATCCTTAAAATAACAACCAATAAGTTATTTAAAGGTAACAGCTTTTCCTCAAAATGAGCCCTATGTCAGTTTTTCCACATGGATTTTTTTACTCAAAGGAACAATGTCTTTAGCATCCTGTGTTTCCCCACATGGTTAAGAGGTATTGCATGAAACCAAGTAGTATAGGATGAATCCTAACTTTGTAGCTATGGAGATGCTTATCCAAGAGTTTGTTGCTTCATTTGTAAACTGGGGGAAAATAGTACCAACAATATAGAGCCACTTGGAAAAAAAAAACATGGGGTAAATTAACCAAAGTACTTAGTTCAGCTCCTGACACATTTGTGAAGGAATGAATATTAACTTCAGCATCCTCAGGGTGAGGTACTATGAGGTAATGTGTAATTGAGGAAGCATATATTTTATAACCATCAAATTAATGATATCTAGGAATGCCTTTCTGGTTTTGTCTGAGGGAATCATTTTGAACATCTAGAATGCTTTCCAGAGTTCAATTTATAGAACATTATTGCCATAAAAGGGTTTCACACAATTGGTTTGTAAAACTAAGGCCCTAATATCCTCTATTTGTTAGCTGTTAGGCCTGTACTTTTAAGGACAATCTCTATACTTAGAGGAGAAAAAGTTGATGTCCCTTTAAATGATAATTAGCCTCCTTTTAAAGTTTCTTTGTTGTTGCTTTTTTTCTTGTTTTAGTTAAGGCCTTCCAGAGAAACTTACAAGAAACTAGCCAAAAACTCCTAGACATCTAGTCACTCTTTTTAGGGACCTTAGAGTAAACTTGGCTCATTATAAATACGAAATTCTCGGCCCAGAAGCAATTTCCTCCACATGTTATTTCTTTGAATATGCTGTGTATGATGTTGAGCTGCACATGCTCAGGAACGTGCCCACCTCTACATACGAAGCTGTGTCTTTTCTATATGAATATAATTTCCATAATAGACACCCATGCTTGTTTTCTTCAGGAAGGGACACTGCTTTGGGAATTATCCCCAGGGCTCTTGTATTTATCAGCTTTACACTCAACAAGGGACAACCCCGTGCATTGTGCACATCTTCAGGGGCTGCACGGGGTACATAAGCAATTTGGAGCTTGAAATACCCTTTTGGAGTCTCCTATTTTGCTATTAGTTTTCTTTACTTGACATCTCATTATTGAAGCATTTTTGTTTAAATATTTAGTAGGAGTATGCATTAGTGTTGTCAAGTACAGTGTCTGGGAAACACTGCTCTAGAGCAACAGATGACTGCAAGATCCACAGGACCCTTCCGAAATATAATTTCTCATATTTCAGCTTGAGAGAAATATTAGATAACAAATATCTCAAAGGAATGTGTTTTGAAACAAACCCAAAGTGCAGACATTTTTGTGTTGCTGAGTAGGATCTTAAACACGGGCTTTGATTGATAAACAATATGAAAATTAATTTGGTTTAATAAAACACATGCCTGAAGAAATTCCATGGTAGTCCCAAATTTAAACTGGATAAGAAAGGGTAAAATACTTACATAATGTATAATTTCTGGGCCCACTTTGACATTGTCATTCAACTGAATTCAACATAATAAGTATAGTATAAAATATTTTCAACTAATTATCTACTTACATTACATAGTCAGATAATCAAAGATGCATTAGCTCTCAATATTACTATTTAAGGAATTGCGAATTTACCTCTTGTACAAATGCATGTTTTATATGTTTCTTATAAGAAATTTTGTTTACTATATGCCAAAACCTTTTTGTAAAATAATAATTCTTAATTTCAATTTTGGGCAATAATTGAATGCTTTATTGTTATTACAACAATGCTTTATTGTGACTACACTTATAGCTCTTTCTACCAAAAATAAATTATCACAGAGAAGTAGTCATATTTGATTTTGAAATTACAACCACTCATAATAGTAAAAATAAAGTCAGAAGATAGATAGATAGATATCACTCGCCTTATAAACAAGAATGAAATTATGTCATTTTCCAATAATTGAACAGAACTGGAGAACATCATGCTAAGTTAAATAAGTCATGCAGATTAATGTGAGGCAAATTTCTCTTAGCTCCACTGCCTAGAACTCAAACAGTGGAAATACCACATCTCACCCAAGACTTAGAGTGAGAAATCCCGAGACTAGAGGAGCAATCTGCCCTAGTTATATCATAGACTTCTTGGGGCTGCAGCAAGGCAGAGGCTATAGGAACTGAAACCCAGATCCATGAGTTGCAGCTAGATCTGCATGGGCCTTTCTGAGCAGAGAAATCCTGTGGAAAGTCAGAAACTGCAAGTTTTTTTGCCTGGGGGCACACAGGTTAGAGAAGCTGTAGAGAGCCAGCTCTCCCCAGCTCCATGAATCCTGAAGCTCATGGAGACTAATGGGGCTGGGTATAGTGGGTCTGAAAGTTGGAAGAGGGTGTGAGAGCATCTTACTCTCAGCTCCCTCAACCAGCCGGTCCAGTACCCACTGGGTCCCCACTGTTTTCATCAGGTCTGGAATTAGTCCAGCACCCAAGAGGGCTCTCTGGAATCCAAGACAGCCCTCCAGCTCCTCACTCACCAGTCTCCCAATCCCTCCATAGCCCCCAAATAGGCCCATTGCTTACAGCTTCTTGGCCGACCAGTAGGTCTCAGTACCTGGTCTTTACCCAATATAGAGCAGCTGGGCCCCCAGCATGTCTGGGCCCCCCACACCTCTTAGCCACCAGACTCATGGGGTCCAGCACACAGCTTGTGAATGACACTCAGGTCCCAACACCCAGATCTCAGGACAGGCTGGGAGAGAAGTGCCTGACTGGAAATTCAAAAGGGTGGGGGCAGGAAAGATCCAGTTTGAAGGCTAAATCAGAGACTAGGAATTGTGGTGTTCACAGGCAACATAAAGGGGCTAAAAACAGGATCCTATACCACAGAAGTGGAACCCAAAGGAGATTCCTGGGGAGCAGTCTCCCAACGTAGACTGGCAATTGTTGGGCCATGGAGGTGCACTGACATAAAATTTCCAAACCAATTGTCACAAAGAGAACAGAGCATACCTAACCTACACTATGCCTCCAGGAATTACACTTCCAGGACTAACCCTCTGCCCTAGCAACCCAACCCATCCTGAGGATGGAGCTACCATCAAACTCCAGACCTAACTGCTGAGAAAGGAAGCTGAGAAACTTTTGAACTCCAGTGCAAAAATTCTTGAATTTTTCAACAGAATCATTTATTTTTCCTCCCACTTATTTATCTGTTTCTCTGGAATCTTTTTCTCTTTTCTCCTGTGTACAGCCAACCTTTATTAATACCTCTTTCACTCTTTCTATATATTTTTACTTCTATCTTCCCTCCTCCTTCCTTATAAACATCACATCCAACCCCACTTCTGTTCTCTCTTTGCCTAGCACTTGAAATTGTAAAACATTTTGCAAACTTAATATTTATATTGTAGACAATAATTGAACACATCATTTCTCTTTATTGCAACAAAGCTGTAGATGTCTTAATAGAAGCTATTTGGTTTAAGGTTGTAGATTGTTTGAATTAGGTGCTGTTAATACTGGTCTTCCTCTTAAAGGCAAGGTACTGAAAACCTTCAAGGACACTATAAGTCTACAGAGTAGAAACTGTACTGTCTCAGATTCATACTACTTGATGGACAGACACAAGAACAACATTATATCATGACAAAATAAGCTAAGAAACCACCCCAAAAAACAACAACAAGAAAGATGTTCCAATGATAGAACCCAATGACTTCACAGTGAGAGGAACTACACTAAAGGAATATCAATCAAAGGAAAAACTGATTCAAATTAAAAGCCAGAAATAAACCAAAATGACTGGGAACACAAATCATATCTCAATAATAACCTTGAATCTTCATGGCCTAATCTCACAATCAAAAGACATATATTGGTAGATTAGATTAAAAAAGACAAGACCCAACAATATGTTTTCTCCAGGAGACTCACCTCATAGGCAAAGACAGAAACAGCCTGAATGTGAAAGGATGTGTAAAAACATACAACTTACATGGAAAAAAGTTATCACTCAAACATCACTCACATAAACAATTAAGGGTTTCTATCCTCATATCAGATGAAGTGGACTTCAAATCAAAGTTAATCAGAAGGGACAAAGAAGGACATTTCATACTGCTTAAGGGAATTATAGATCAACAAAACATACCAGTCATAAATATTTATGCCCCAAACAATGGAGCATCTACATACATCAAACAAACCCCTCAATTTCAAGAATCAAATAGCCCACAACATTATAATACTGGGTGACTTTAACATACCTTTCTTACTAATGTATAGATCCTCCAAACAAAAACTAAAACAAAAAACCTATAGAAATAAATAATATAATCAATAATTTGACTTAACAGACATTTATAGTCTATTTCATCCATCAATAAACAAATACACTTTCTTCTCAGCATCATAGAGATCCTTCTCTAAAAGATCCTTCTCTAAAATAGACCACCTCTTATGCCACAGAGAAACTCTTAGTAAACACAAAAAATAGAGATAATACGCTGTATTCTATCAGATCATAATGGAATGAAATTAGAAATCAACAATAAAATAAAAATAGAAGATATTCTAAAACCTGAAAGCTAAATAATATGCTATTGAACAATGAATGGATAGTAGAAAAAATCAGGGATGAAATAATAAAATACTTAGAGGTAAATGAGTATAGCAATATAACATATCAAAATCTCTGAGACACTATGAAGGCAATGCTGAGAGTAAAGTTCATTTCATTGAGCTCATTCATAAAAAGAATAGAAAGGCAATAAATAAATGGCCTAACATTACAACTCAAAACCCTAGAAAAAGAATAGCAAATCAACACCAAAATCCGTAGAAGACAAAAATAACTAATCACACTGAAATCAATGAAATTGAAACAAAAGAAACAATTCAAAAACTTGACAACACAAAAATTTGCTTATTTGAAAAAAATAAATAAAATTAATAAATCCTTAGACACACTAATGAAGAGAAAGGGACAAAAAAACTCAAATTACTAAAATTTATCATGAAAAAGGAAATATCATAACAGACACTACTGAAATACAGAAGAGAATAACTATTTTATAACTTTATACTCCAATAAAATTGAAAATCTTGAAGATATTGACAAATTTCTAGAGACATATGACCTACCCAAACTGAACCAGGAGGACAAACACAATTTAAATAGATTAATTTTAAGCAATGAAGTAGAAGACAGAATCAAAAGCCTACCAAGCAAGAAAAGCCCAGGACCAGATGGATTCTCAGCAAAGTTCTACAAAACCTTCAAAGAAGAATTAACACCAATACTCCTCAAATCATTCCATGAAATAGAAAAGGAGAGAACCCTTTCAAACTCATTCTATAAAGCTAGTATCACCAATATCCAAACTAGACAAAGACACATCACAGATAGAAAAATTCAGATCAATATCACTACAAAGACACATAAGGAAAGAAAAATTCAGACCAATATCACTGATAAACACAGATGAAAAAATTCTCAATAAAATTCAGTCAAATGAGTATTAAACAGTGCACCATGATCAAGTGGGGTTCATCCCAGGGGTGCAAGGTTAGTTCAACACATGGAAATTAATAAATGTAATTCATCACAACAATAGACTTAAGACAAGAATCATATGATCATCTCAATAGATGTAGAAAAAGCATTTGACAAAATGCAGAACTCCTTCATGTTCAAAATACTAGAAAAACTAGAGATAGTAGAAACATATGTCAACAATGTAAAAGCTATATATGCTAAAGCCAAAGCCAACATAATTCTAAATGGATAAAAACTGAAAGCATTCCCTTTAAAATTTGTAACAAGACAAGGATGCCCTCTTTTACCACTTTTATTCAACATCATCCTTGAACTTCTAGCCAGAGCATTTAAACAGAAGAGAAAAATTAAAGGGATACAAATAGTAAAAGAAGAACCAAAACTATCAGTATTTGCCAACAACATGATTCTATAAGTACAAGATCCAAACAATTCCACCAGAAAATTTCTAAAAGTAATAAAGGAATTCAGCAAAGTATCAGGATATAAAATCAACACCCATAAAGCAAACGTGTTCCTATACATCAGGGATAAATCCACTGAAAGAGAAATTAGAAAAACTATCTCATTCACAACAGCCTCAAAAAATAAAACATGTGGGGATCAATCTAACAAAAGAGACAAAAGACTTCTACAATAAAAACTGCAGAACACTAAAGAAATAAATTGAGAAAGACCTTAGAAGATGGAAAGGTCTCCCATGCTCTTGGATAGGCAGAATTAGCACCATCAAAATAGCCATAACTACCAAAAGCATTGTACTAATTTAATGCAATTCCTATTCAAATCTCAATGACATTCTTCATAGAAATAGAGAAAGCAATCATGAAATTTATTTGAAAAAAATAAGAAACCCAGAGTAGCCAAAGCCATCCTTAGCAAGAAATTTGATGCAAGCAGCATTATAATACCAGACCTTAAACTACACTGCAGAGCCATAGTAACAAAAATGGCATGGTATTGGCACTAAAACAGACATGGAGACCAATGGTCCAGAGTAAAAGACACAGAGAAAAACCCACATCCAATTATCTCATACTAGACAAAGACACCAAACATAGATTGGAGTAAAGATATCCTGTTCAACAAATTGTGCCGGGAAAATGGAAATACATTTGCAGCAAAATGAAATTAAACCCCTACCTCACACCCTGCACAAAACTCAACTCAAAATGGATCAAAGAATTATGCACTACAACATAGATCCTTTGCCTAATAAAAGAAAAAGTAGGTCCAAATCTCTACCATGTCAGCTTAGCAACTGTCTTCCTTAAAAGAATGCTAAAATGCAAGAAATAAAATTAAGAATCAGTAAACAGGATGAAATCAAACTAAAATTTTTCTTCTCAGCAAAGGAAACAATCAAGAATATGAAAAGAGAGCCTACAGAATGGGATATAATCTTTACTACAAGCACCACAGATAGAGCATTAATTTCCAGGATATATAAAGAACTCAAAAACTTTACACTAGAAAAAAATCAATAAATGGGCCAAGGAACTGAATAGTCAACTTAGTCACTTCATAGAAAAAGAAATACAATTAATAATATATGAAAAAAATGTTCAACATCTCTAGCAATTAGAGAAATGCAAATCAAAACTACACTGAGATTTCATCTCACTCCAGTCAGAACAGCAATTATCAAGAATACAAAAATGTTGGTGAGGATGCGTAGGAAAAGGTATACTCTACACTGCTGGTGGGACTGCAAATTGGTGCGACCATTATGGAAAGCAGTATGGATTCCTCAGAAAACTTGGAATGGAACCACCATTTGACCCAGCTATCCCACTCTTAGGTTTATACCCAAAGGACTTAAAATCAGCCTACTACAGTGATGCAGCCACATCAATGTTTATAGCAGCTCAATTCACAATAGCTAAGCTATGGAACCAATCTAGGCTCCCTTCAATAGATGAATGCTAAAGAAAATGTTGTATATACACAAATGGAATATTACTCAGCCTAAATAAGAATAAAATTATGGCATTTGCCAGTAAATGGATGGAGCCAGACAATATCATGCTAAGCAAAGTAAGCCAATCTCAAAGAACCAAAGGCCAAATGTTTTCTCTGATAAACAGATCCTAATTCACAATAAGGGGGTGGGAGGGTCCTAGGAAAGAATAGAGTTACTTTGGATTAAACAGAGGGGACTAAAGGCATATGGGAGTAGGGAGGATAGTAGAATGAATTGGACAATATTACCCTATGAGCATATATAACCCATGGGATTCTATGTCACATACAACCAGAAGAATGAGCAGTTACATTCCATTTATGTATGATGTGTCCAACTGCATTCTATTGTCATGTATTGCTAATTAGAACAAATTTTTAAAAAGAAAAAATATAAGATTTGAAAAGTCAAGACTCAAATGTTTTATATTAGGGATAAAAAAGAGAGTGACACCATGAAAATGAAAGAGAGCTGAGAAGGGAGCATGGGGGGATAAAAAAGGGGAGGAAAAATGGAAAGAGGTTGACCACTGTGTGTATGTGTGCGTGTACCATGGTAAATTCCACCATTATATCTCCCTGTAAAGTACCAAATTTATAAAAATAAATAAATAAATAAATAAATGGATGGGAGGAAGGCCAAGGATTAGAGGAGGAGATATGAGAGAAAGGGAAGGAAGGAAGATATAGTAGGGACTCAAATGGAAGAAATTATATTCCATGCATGTGTGATTATGGCAAAATGAACCCCACTATTATGTTTAGCTATGATTCATTAATGAAATTGATAAAGGCAAAAATATATATTAGAGCAGAAAGATAATCCCTTAAAAGTCAGCGTAATGATAATCTGGTTAGCATTAAAAGACAATATATTTAAAGACAATATTTGAAAAAAAAAATCTCTGTCTTTGTTTTGGTTTGTATATGTGGTATCCCCCAAGAGTGAATTGTTAGAGGTGAAACAATAGGGTCAGGAGAGCCTTAACTTCATCAGTTCACAAATACATTGATGTAGATTAACTGGATGGTAAATTATAGGTGAATAGGATGTGGCTAGAGGAGGTATGTCCCTGTAGATGTGCCTTTGGGGTATATATGTTTTACTTGTTGAATAGAGCGCTCTCTCTCTCTCTCTCTCTCTCTCTCTCTCTCCTTCCTGGTGCAATGTCCTGAGTTGCTTTCCTGTCATGCCCTTCAGCCATGATGTTCTGCCTCCCCCTATGCCCCAAACCACAGAGCCAGCCCATCTATGGATTAAAACCTCTTAAGCCTTGAGTGCCAAATAAATTTTTACCTCTCCAAAATTGTCCTCGTCAAGTCTTTTGGTCACAGAAGTGAAAACTTTGGATGAACACAGGTGCCCTATGATATTTCAGTACATTGTGTAATAGTTAAATTAGGATAAATATACCTACCTCCTCAAACATTTATTCTTATCTTATGGTGAAAATTTTCAAAATTCATTCTTATAGTTTTGTGAAACACATAGCATGTTCCATTTTTATAGCCACTCAATTGTGTAATAACACACAAGAATTTCTTACTTCTCTTGAGCTGTAACTTAGTATCCATTGATGAAGCTCTCACCATCTCTCCCTCCCCACTGCTTTCCCCAGACTCTGTTCACTTCCATTGTTCTCTCAACTTCTATAAAATCAACTATTTTAGATTCCTAATATGAATGGAGCCATCTGACATTTTCCCTTCTGTGTCTGGTTTATTCAACTTTACATAATGTTTTCCATTTCTACCTATGTTATCACAAATGACTGGGCTTTATCGTTTCTGATGGCTGAATATCATTCCATTGTGTTGTGTGCATATTCTTTATCCATTCCTCAGTAAGACACTTTGTTTCTATTTTTTTTTTCTTTTAGGTCATTTGTTTTAGACTCCTTGCATTTAAAGGTAAGCTTTCAGTTATCATTTTAAATAATATTGTTTGTATTCCAGCACCTTGATTTATATGCTTTGTTATGTTTCCTAACTCATGGTTTTCCTGCTCTGGCTTTTGCTTTCATTTATTTATTTATTTTTTAGTTATTATTTTTGGGATGAACCCAAATACTATGAATAGTATTTGGGTTCATCCCAACAAACTCCTACATGCATGGAAATAAATTTCAGTTCATGATTCATTTTTTTCCCTACCATCCTCTCTCCTCTCTCCCATTTTTCTTCCTCTATTCTACTAGACTATTAATTTGTATTGGATTGTTTCTTAATGTTATCATATCCTTTCCCCACCTTTTCCTTTATTTTACTCTAGCTTCTGCATATATGGGGAAAATAAAACATTTGACCTTTGAGTTTCTGAGTTTGGCTAATTTCACTTAGCATAATATTTGCCATTTCTATCCATTTACCAGAAAATGTCATAAGTATATATTCTTTTTTTATGGCTCAGTAGAAGTTCAGTGTATGTGTGTTTGTGTGTGTGTATATACCACAATTTCTTAAACCATTCATCTATTGATGGACATCTGGGTTGATTCCATAATTTAGCTATTGTGAATTGTGCTGCTATATATATTCTTGGCTGTAAGAATCATAGGTGAGCAATGTCTTCTTGACATACTGATTGCATTTCCTTTAGCTATACACCCCAGAGTGGAATTACTGGATAACATGGTAGCTATATTTTTAATTTCTAAAATATCCTCCAAGCTGTTTTTCATAGTGACTATACTAATTTATATCTCTATCAACAGTGCACAAAGTTTCCCTTTTCTCCCCTCTCTTTCCGGTAAGAAACTCAAAACTTAATAGTAAAACAAACAAAACTAATACCCCAAAAATCTAATTTTTAAAAGGCAGTTGTTGGACATGTATCTCCGTGGTAAAGTTCTTGCCTAGTATGCACAGTTCCTGAATTCAATCTCCCACACTGCAACACATAAATAATTTTAAATAGGGCATATTAGCAATGTGCTTTCACAAAACATTGATGCCTAATATAGCTGAAATAATTTTCTAAGTATTCAGACAATTAGCAAATGATAAGCAAATTCAAATAGGGAAGATTTGTAGAAGTTCTACTTGTTTTCTCATTGGCCTGATTTAAGTATTAATGCTCAAAGAGCAAAGAAAATCTTACATATTACCCAAGGTACGTGAATAAAAGTAAGGCAAAATGAGCACCTCACAGAGAATACTTAGGAAATTAAAACACTGTTTGCATTTTCAGCAGTATTCTAGACTGAGTTCATAAGCATAATGCCAACATGGCTTGTCAAAATGTCAGCTGGTTTGGGGCAAGTCTGATGCATCCCACTGCGGGAGACAGATAGGATCTGTGTAACAAAGTCATGTCTAGAAATATCACACAGTAAAAGTCTAGTTTTTCCACCTAAGTGATTCAAGCATAAAATTAAAACAGTTGACACATTTTGCTTGGGACTGTTGCTATCAAAATTTAAATAAAACAATGTAGCAAAATCACACATTGACCAAGATATGGGTTAGAATCTCTCTTTAGAAATGAATTGATGTTATGGTCAAGTCCTATTTCCACATCACTCGTCTTTTCTCCTTTTCTTGATCATCTTAGTCTCTTCCAAAAGTTGTGCCAAGTTCATACTTTTGAGAGGATGTTTAATAGATTTCCATTAAAAATATTTCATGTGATAATCCTATTTTTTCTTCCTTTTTCATAATAAAGTGAGGAACAAAGCAGGAAGAAAATTGGCTGAGAAAGCCAAAGGAGAAGACTTTGCTAATCTAAGCATAGGGTGTTTTCTTTTTTCTTTTACATACACTAAAAATTCAGGAGAACAATAATGTACAGGAGAGGAGGAAACCACAAAAGGGTACATTCCCTAAGGCTACTTGGAGAGAAAAATGGACACAGGAAGATCCCAAGGATCCTTCTGAGCACTACTTTCCTGCTCTGGTGCTAGAAATAAGTGAACCCTATCGTCTCTCCAGCTCCATTGATGACTCTGTGGATTTGCTTCTTCATATGGAGAAACAGATCCACCTAACTGAACTTTAATATTTGTTCAAAGTTGGTAAATATGGGGATGTTTCTATGCAGAAAATATGCCATAAGACAACTAACAATTAGCAGTAGGAAAAGAATTTTAAAACTAAAGTTCTCTAAAGAGAAATAAAATTGAAAACCTCCCATGAGAATAATAATGAAGCAAAAGAAGACATAAATTACAAATATCAGGAATATAAAAAAGGAATCATAGCAAATTCTATGTTTTTTATTTGTATAGTTCTCTGTATTTTTACAAAATTCAAAAAATTGAACTAAAATCAGCCAATTAATTCCTACTTTAAGTAATATCCATGACCTATACAATTACATTTTAAAAATATCCAAATATTACTTTAGCATCATGGTAGAGGTTACAGTTAACCTTCTCATAGTCCTGAGAGTCACTGGTGTAGTAGGTGACTGGCTTGATCTCCTTTCCCTGTGAATTAATTGTTTTCAAGGCAGTTCCTGACAGATTATTCACACCTTGGACAGGTGGCAGAATACCAAAACTTGTCATCTCTTGTATTTTGTCTGTGTATGATTGTCTAACAATGTTTGATTCTACAGGGAAGGAAAGTCTCCTTCTGATCATTATGTCACATGTCTATCTTGGTCTTAAAATTAGTATCTGCAACAACAACAAAAGCCATACTAACTGTTTAGCTCACTCATTGGGAAGAACTAAAAGGTATTTATCTTTTTACCTTGTGTTCATTTATGTATATTTTTCTTCCCTTCTCAGAGCTATATTTTTGGGTCCTATTTTCATGGCAGTCAAACCTATTAGGGAACCCTCAACATCTGTGAAACTAAAGTGCCATTCACATCTATTTTCTTGAACTTAGTTTTGCACACAACACATTATACTTACTTTCAAACAAATCAGTAATGCTGTTTCATTAGTACCTTCTCATCTAATTTGTTAAGAATGATCCTGCTTCATTATTATATTGAATTATAATTAATTATATTGCTTTCTCATATATCTTATATATAAAATTTACTTTATGCATATTGATTCAATTAATCATATGATATGAAATATATATCATAATATAAAACAAATAGAAGTCTCTTATTATATTTTAAAAAGTATATGCAATACTTAAAGACAAGAATTTGAATTTAATTACCACAGCAACTCCTTGAGAGACTTGTTCTTGTTACACCTACTTTATAGATAAGGAACCTGAGGCTTACAGTAATAAAATAAGGAGTTAATATATGTTCAATAGCATTGATAGACTACAATCACAGACAATTCTGCATCTGAATAACATGGGTAATGATGATGTGGCGCTTTCCTTGGCCTGAACTCTGAGGCACTGAGAGCTCCTCTCAGCAGGTAACAGCCACCATTCCTACTGCCAGTAAAATAGAGTGAGCCTTTATTGCTAGGCATTCTTCTAAGCACTTTAGGCAACTTCAATCATTTTATTCCACAAAAAGCTCTATAAAATCATACATTGGAATACTATACATCAACAAGAATGCCCAATCTACAATACACTCAAAATTATGGATCACATATGAATCTCTCAAGGTTGAGAAAATGAAGCCAGATACATATATGGTATCATTTTCACAAAGTGGAAAATCAAGTAGAAGAAATCTCTGTAGCAAAAAGTCAGGATAGTGAATACCTCAGGAGGATGAGTTGACTGGAAGGGGGAATTAAGGTGCAGACAAATGTTGAAAATGTTTATTTTTTTTTGTCTGTTTTATGTGGGTACTATTTGTACAGATGCATGTTTTCTCTTTAATTCATGAAAGTGAGCATTAATAATGGTTGGGTTTTTCCGGGTGTATAATTCACTTCATTAAAAGTTTAATACATGATGCACATGTTCAAATACACCCATATGCACACTATGAATCCTTGTTTAAAAATTCTATGAGGTGCATGCTTTTATTGTAACCTTTTTATATGAATATATTTATTTATTGGTGCTTGGGATGGAATCCATGGTGTTACACATGGTAAAGCAAGTGATAGACTTCTGGGCTAGATCCCCAGCCTTTATTGTAGCCATTTTAACAAATGAGGATACTAAGGCACACAGATGTTAAGTAATCTCACTAAAGGCACACAATTAGCAAGTCATATAGCCAAGGCATTTTGAACTCACAGTTTAAATCCATAGCCTCCCAGAGAAATAATTACAACCATATGTGGAACCAAACCTTCATACTATCAGTTTTTAAATATATTTGATCTCTCACTAATTAATAAAATGAAAGCTAATTTTATTATCCCTGATACCATGAAAACTTTTATACTCGAATTTTCTCAATCTAAAATTATCAGAAATGCATTTTATGTCCATGATTGCAAAATTGGAAGGGGGCCCTCTCATCGGAAAAAGATGGGAATCACTGTCTTAGAACATAAACATGAAAAATCAATTAAATTAATTTTTCATGAAGAGGCTTTCAGAACTCAGCTTCTGAAGTCCCTGCACAGCCTGTTTATTACACTGAGGACTAGTGTTACGTCTGTGGATGATTGAAGTACTGACTGATGTTACGAGTACTAATTAATACCTCATCCTGTGAGGTAGAGCTCTGGTTAAATCATCATTCTGAACTAATTTTACAGAAATGCTTGTCTCACCTCTACAGATGCTGAACCAAAGCCAGTGTGAAGGGTGACTTTGTATAATGAAAAGGGCTGTTCAAGACATATTGGTCTCTGCATAAGTCAATTAGCAATCTCAACCAAAGATGATTTCACTCACTGTGTATTTCTTCTTCTTCTTCTTCTTCTTCTTCTTTTTTTGTACTGGCTCAACCACTGTGTTTTTTGTATTTTATTTAGAGGTAGGTTTAACTGAATTGCTTAGTGCCTCCCTGTTGCTGAGGCTGGCTTTCAACTCACCATCCTCCTGTCTCAGCCTCCCAAGTTACTGGGATTACAGTCCCTCACCACCACACCTGGCACTCACAGTATATTTTTCTAACTCATACATGGAGCTTGTAATTATACATGTACTAGGGTGTTAACATTTCTTCACTTATTTTTACCTTAGTCTTTACACAATTACTACCTCCATGAGGGTAGGGACACTGGTTATGTTCTATTATTTCCTTAATATTGGGCATGATAGCTAGTCAATAATAGATACTGAATGAATGAATGAGTCAGAAAAACCTAAATTGTAAACATAACATGATCTATCTAACTTGATCAAATATGACATTATCTGAACTTAGTCAAGTTCTTTGAATCTCAAATTTCTTAATTTGTGAAGTATTGACTTCAATTGTTTTAGTTCAGGAAGTGTTACATGCGATAATGAATGTAAAATTTATAGTCAGCACTTGGAAAGTAACAGTTATCATTAGGCTTTTTACATTTTTTTACATCTAATAAGGATACTAAAGAATCTAAAGGAGGTATAATAGAAGAAGAGGATGCTTAAGGTCCCAGCAAAGAAGCTAAGTGTCCCACCAAGAGGGAGAATGGGGGGATAAAGCCAGGAACTTGCTGCCAAGAAAAATATCACTTGTGTAAGTTAATGAATTAAAGCATAACTATTAAGTTAAAAAAAACCCTTAATGAGACTATCTGGTGAACTAAAACTAAAACTTAGTATTCTAAATATTATAAATCTAATAGTGGCACAGAAAGACTAGAACAGGGAAGCATTTTAAATTCTGAGAACATCATAGAGTTGGGATAATTTACCTAATTTGAATAAGAATACTTTAATACAAATATGTACAGTGTAGAAAGAAGATTTTATTGTCTTTATGTGTACATTTAGCATTTAGGTTTCCTTGATATACTATCAAAACACTAGGTATAGAAAACAAACATCATCTGTATTTTATGTTTTGAGTATTTACAGTTAGGAGATATGGTTTAGGGGTTACTCTATACTTTTAAGCTATTTTCCCATATTCACCTTTTTAAGAAAAAACAACACTTAGACAAAAAGTGCATAAAATATAAATATAGAGCCTATCCTAGTTCATTTTATATTGCTATAACAAAATACCTGAGATTGTGTGATTAATACAGAATAGAGATTCATTTTTGTATCAGAGTTCTGAAGGCTGAGACGTCTATGAGCATTGACACCAGTACCTGCCTCTCATCTAGTGAGGGCCTTGCACTGCATCATAACATAGCTGAAGGTCAGGAAGGGTCATGTGGTGAGAGAAAAAGCAACAGAAAAATCAGGAAACTGAATTCAATTTTAGCAACCTGCTCTCAGGGTAACTAATGCACTCCCAAGAGAAAAGTCATCAATCTCTATTAAAGTCCTAATCGCCTTTTAGAGGTCCTACCACCTCTCAACATGTTACACTGAAAATCAGATTTCAGCATGAGTTTTGGAGGGTACAGACCATGCTAAAACTATGCACAGTCTAACAAGTTATTATAAAGAATGCACAGTATAAGTACTGTTTAAGTCAAAAAATTTTTTCCCAACACTTTAATGTATGATGACCAATGATCAATGATTATCCTCTCACTTGTGATTAAATTTTATCTGATTTGTATGGTAATCAGTTTCTTGACATTTTTTATTGGTTTATTTTTTTGTCATCGTCATTATTGTCATCGTCGTCGTCGTCTTCTTCTTCTTCTTCTTCTTCTTCTTCTTCTTCTTCTCTCTCTCTCTCTCTCACACACACACACACATGCACACACACACACACACACACATTTCTAAAAACACTTTCCTATTTGGAAACTTGTACAAATAGAGTTGTGTGGTACATATATTTTATAATTTATTTTATTATTTTAGTGCCATCTTTATTTAGCCAAAAGAGGGAAATAAAACATTAAAATAACCAAGGGACTCATTACAAGAAAATTTGATTCATGTAGTGCAAAAATTAAGTGAAAGAGAATTTTAAAAGCAATGGGACTTGATCACACCAAGTTTAGAAGCAAATACACCAACGGGAATAGAAGATGGCCCTCTCTTAGAGTTGTTTTTCTCCAGGTTCTTGTTACTGCTGCTGCTACTATGGAACTGTCTGGTTCATGAAGTAGTAGAGTAAATACTACAAATAAGAAGAATAGGAGCTCCTCGTTCTTTCTCATTACTGAGAATACCTCCTTTCATTCCTAGAGCCAGAACATGATGTCTTCTGGAACTCTCTCTGCATCTCTCCCAGTAGCCACTCCTGCTCTGGCCAGGAATACTGCAGGGAATGATGTCAGTCTCATGATCTGTTCAATGGTACTACAAATATTGTTCTTTTTCCTCAACCCCTCTGGTATGAATCACTTTTCAGAGTCTTCAAAGTCCATGCATTTTAACACAGGTTTACAGCAAGAAGAAATCTGAAAACTGTTTCTTGAAAATGTGCAACTGTAAATTTCTTTGCTCAGTTTTCTTTTTTTTTCTTCTTGTTTTGATACTAAACCTGATTCTCTAGTTTACCCTTGTGACTGCATAGCTTCTTTTTGTTGTTTATTTGTTTGCTTTTTCAATGACTGTTCAGAGGTTGTGTTCTAACACTACAAAGCAAGAAGGCTTCGTTTACCTCCTGATAGATGTGTATGTCACCAGGGACTGCATTCAAACACCTGCCATTTCTAAGACTGCATCTCACTTCACTTTCAGCTGGGATCTCTGGTACCTTATTTGGGTATTGTAGGCTTCTTCTGCTTTAGATGTGCAGATGGTTGGCACTTATACAAGTTTATGTGCACATGTACACAGTCTCTGGTCAATCTTGGATACATGACTGCCTCACCTCCCTGACCATCTGTCCTAGTTCCTTGGTGTCCAACTTGCTTCAAGTAGGCCTATGATCTCAGGGTAGAGGCACTGGCCTTTCTTGTTTGCTTGACATGGATATTGACACTTTGAATCCACAATCCAAATCAAATCTGTTCCCTCTGATTAGCAAGCTTACATTCACAACCTGTCCTATTCTGTTGGAACTTCTATACAGACTGAGCTGGAAACATGGAGAAGTCCTGCACAAACATTCTACAGACTATGTTGTTCTTATCCCAAAGTCATAGTTTCCATTGAAAACAAATTTCCAACTTGATTGTATCACTTTGATTGAATTCCGTAGCACTGAAAAACTGTAGCTTATCATTTTTCCCAGTTTTATTATTGTTCACTGCTCATTCTCATTCTGAAAAGCTGACATCATAATTAGATATAGTATTCAAATTTGTCAAAAGTTTTGTACAATGCCTATATGCAAAGATAAATTGTAATCATCATATGAGCATTAAACAAATAGACAACTGAAGTTTGTAATACTGTTTTAATAGCATGCACAATCATTAGCTAGCTAGGAATAAATCTAAGAGAGTTCAAAGAACTCTGTGATAAGATACAGAAAACATGAACTAAGAAACACATAAATGGAGTAAAATAGAACACGTTCTCATGTTGGAAGAAGCAATTTGATAAAAATTCAATTTTAACAAAATTAATTGGTAGGTAAAACTTATTTCCAATTCAAATCATGTGTGTGTGTGTGTGGGGGGGAGGGTTGTGTGAGAAAGACAAAGAAAAAGAATTTAAATAAAAAAAAGATATTTCAAAGAAGAGCAGTCTGGAAAAAGAATAATCTGAGAAATTACACTACCACAGAACAAGACCTAATTAAAAACTTCAGTAATTAAAGCAATGTGATACTAGAGTAAAAATGAAAAATAAATAAATGATACAAATTAGATTTAAATTTGATAATCAATAGAATGAGAAAATATTTCAATAATTAATGCTGGTTTAAATAAATATCTAATTTGAATCAAATGAAATTTATCCCAAACTCAGAAACATTTGTAGAAGAACCATATTTCTTAATGAAAAGACAAACTAATAATAGTTTTGGAAGAAAACCAGAGAGAATAACACCATGAATTTGACATCCACAAATATTTCTTAACCAAAACATAAAAAATGCTACCCATAGAGGATTGATATATTGGGTTCCATTGAGGTTAAGAAACTCTTGCTACCAACTGACACCATTAATGCAGTAAAAAGCAAACTACAGCATATATCAGGTAGTTAGTTTATGCCATATCTACAATATATGAAGAACCCACAAAGTAATGAGAAAAAAATGCAGCCTAAGAAAAAGAATTACAAAATGTTTGACAGGTACATTACAACAGTAGTTATCCAAATAACCAATAAACATGTGAAAGGAACTCAATATAATTAAATTGAGTACACATTTTAAAAATAATGAATGAGGTACTAAAGCATAACTTTGAGGTACTAAAGCAGCTTTTGTTGCATGCTCCCAGGGACACACCCCCTCCAGTCACACACTACCTGCTTATGGTTATCAGGGTATTAATGTGCCAGTTAGGTTAAAGCTCTCATAACCCAACTATTTCACCTCTACACTTTCTTGCATTGTCTTATACTTGAGTTTTTGGGGATACCTACAATTGAAACCATAGCGGTAACTAAAAAAAAAAAAAGATGAAACAAAAAAAAAAAATAAACAGGTGGAAAAAAAAGCGAGAGGAAAGAAGAAGGAGGATACAAATAAATAGACAAAGAGAATGAGAGAAAGTGACAAACCGAGTGTATAAAAGACTTTGAAGAAGAAAAAAAATGTTTCATAGTCTCCTAACAAAAGCATTAAGTTGGACCCTTTTTGGGAAAACAATTTGTCAATATCTACCAAGTCTTAAACATATATAACTGTTCAAACTACAGATATACTTCTGGGTAAATATACCAAATAGAAATGCAAATATATGATCACTAAAATATAAGAATAATTATATTATTACTTATGTATAATATTACTTATGTTAATCAACTTTTAATTTTTGGAACCAAAATACCTGACTAAAACAAAACAAACAAACAATGACAACAACAACATAAAAAAAAGAAAAGAAAAAATTCAAAGGAGTAAGGTTTTATTTTGAATTGTGGTTTGAGATTCAGTCTATGATCAGCTACCTCCAAGGTAGAACAGTCATGGCAGAAGGGCATGCCTGCAGAAAGTTGATCATCTTATGGCAGCTGGGAGGCAAAGAGAGGATGGGCTAGAGAAAGAAATAAAGGGGTCAGGAAGCCAACACACTCTTCTAACTCATGCTTCCAGTGATGTATTTCCTCCAACTAAATCCCACCTCCCAGCAGTTCATCCAGCTATCACTGATGATGTCAAAACCCATATGATTATTGCCTACCACCTCTGAACTTTGCTGCATCCGGGCCCATGCTGCTCACACATGAGCTTCTGGGGGACATTTCAGATCCAAATTATAACATTACTATTCACAATAAGCAAAAAACAAAAGTGACTCATTTGCCAATGAAAACTGAATCTGTAAACATCGTTTTGTTTTGTTCAGGCAATCTCTGACTACACAGTAATGAGAATGAACAAGCCAAACCTGCTCATGGAACTATGGCTGATCTCAAAAACAGTACTGAAAGAGAAGTCAGACAGCAAGAGCTC
Organism: Marmota monax; assembly: GCF_021218885.2. Classification (NCBI taxonomy): domain Eukaryota; kingdom Metazoa; phylum Chordata; class Mammalia; order Rodentia; family Sciuridae; genus Marmota; species Marmota monax. Next base: position 3,379,660 of record NW_026693595.1, on the reverse strand, counting down.
ATATTAGAGATCCTATTTGCCAAGCAGACAAGAAAAATGTAGTGTTAAAATTCAGAATTGCGATTCTCATAAAGTGAAAAGTGGCAGGAGGGCTCTTCCTGCTAATTTGGTGAGGTTCTATTTCTTGAATTTGTTGTTCATTACCCAGCTGTGTTTAGTTTGTGAAAATTCACTGAACTTGTACATTTGTGATCATTGCAAGTTTCTGTGCATTTGTATAAAATCAGTAAAGTGCTTACGTAAATAATTGATGTTTGTTTTGATTTTTTTTAATGCAAATTACAGTGGGTTGAAGACTGCCACTGCAAAAAAATGTCATTTTTATTCACTTGAATTGAATATGAGAGAAGGGGAAAATGGTGCAGCTATAGTCAACAGATCAGTAGTCATGAAAAATTCACACTCTGTTCTCCATGCCAAAGCCCTCACTGGATGTTTACGAATATTAGAGGGTCATTTATATATTATTGGTTCATAAATTGATGTTAAAAAGAAAAAGATCAGAAATTTTGTTTTATAAAATGTAACATAGCAAATATTTTGTATTTAATCATCTTTTTGTTATTCTTAATGATAATTATAGTTTTATCACAAACTTGGTAGTACTGTGGTCATTAATGTGTGAGATCTAGTCAGACTACCCATAGAGGAAACAGTGTATGAGGGGTGGAGCAAAGAGATAGGCAGTTGAGCTTAACAACCCTGTATTAAATAACAGACACCAAGTTTACTGCAGAAAATATTAATGTATCAGCAATTTCACAAAGCTAAGCATTGAGTAGTAAAGCCTACTATGCATTCACCACTAGATCTATTGTTTTTTCTCTTCCTTTAAGCCTATATTCCTTGCTTCAGGTGTGCAATTTTATTAATAGCTTTTTTTGTGAGATATTTCTGATATCTTGTATTTGTCATATTCCTGACTTTAATTAGGAGATTTGATTTATATAAACATGAATAGAATAGAGATTTATAAGATAAGTTGGGAATAACAGTACACACTGATGGAATGCCAAAATAGTTTCTTGAAGAAAGGCAGAAAAGGCAGAATTAATTACATAAATCAAAAAATTAAAACAATATCTAGTCACTCACCTACATTACCAGTTGATTTGGCATATGGGTTTTATTTTCTCTATCTTACTAAGAATACATTCATTATTTTTGTCTTAATAGTTATAACATCTTTGTACACACACATATAAACATACATATATGTAGATATAGACCTCCATATGCACAGATCATAGTGGAGCATAGAAATCCTGTTATTTTGGCCCTAAATCCATTACCATGTGTTTCATAAGAACAAGAATATTTTTCCATATTGTGAGATGTGATAAAAGCATAATCATATGCAAAGTATTTATCATTGATATTGTATCTAACATTGAGACATAAAACATCCAATTGTTTTAAAAGAAATAGTTTATAATTATGATTTTTTTGATGTAGGACACATCTAATAATCTTATATTATCTTTGGTTGCTGTATGTTCACCTAACCAGAAATTGTCTCCTGACTTCTTTTGTTTATTTTTAATGAATAATGAAGAGAGATGACATTTTTAATGCCACTTAGATAATGCCACACCACTGGATTTGATCATTTCTCATGACTAGATCCAAGGTAAATATTTTAGTATTTATAGTAATATAAATACTATATAGGTAGTAGAAATAATACTATGTAGGTAGAAAATTGGGAAAATATCACATTTGATAACATAATTTAGTATCTCTGAACCACCCCATAAAAAGAAAAACTGGCATTTTAAAACCCAAAATCTATGCAAATGTTTTTAAAAATAATTAACTTAATTAAATTAATTTAATGAATTAACTATAATTTATAAAAGATGCTTAGGACAAAAAACTAAAGTAAAATAGAAGATTAGAAGAAATATAACAATAACAAGGTGATGCAGCTTGAGGGGAAAAAGGTAAAAATAATAAATTCAAAATAAAGGTTAAACTATGAAAGTACTAGCACTAACAAATAGATGGCTAACACTTTAAAATGAATGGAAAGTAAAAAGAAGATTTTATAAAATAATTAATAACAAATTAATTAATTAAAACATGCAACAAAAAGTAAAACCTATAGAAAACAGAAAAAGGCATCCTCGGAGATAAATTGAAGCTATAAAACAAAAGTGTTATTAAAAAATCACTTAAAAAACTAACCTGAGCAAAGAAAGTATATAAAAGATTACACATGGCAAAGCAAACAAAACTCCTAAAAATTCAACCTAGGAAATCTACAACCCTAACAACTGTAGATATCTACATAAGGAGGGAAAAAAAAAAAAAAAAAAAAAACAGAACACAAAATGCCATATAATTTATCAGAAAATCAGACTGTATGTTTTTTTAATTGAAAAAAATGCCATAAAATAATAGGATAAAATATTAATGTGAACAAGGAAGTAATAAGAAATAATCTTATAAATTCAGCCTAAATAACTTTTGGCATAAATACCACAGCTAAGGTACAGTAAAAATCTCATAATTCTGGAGATGTCATACCTTGAGCCCTTACTAAGGAGCCAATTGGAGAATGAGATTCAGACAACCAAAGAGACCAAAGAGATGTTACATAAAAACTGATTAAGAATAAGACATATATGTTTATTTTAGGACTAACAATAAATGATGATTATAAAAATGCCAACATTTAATATAATGACTGTCACCTCGAATTATATATTTTTTTAAGAAATGATACAAAAATGTAATAAGTATAATAAAATTAAAATAAATTACTAATTGCCCTATTATCCTCATTATTCACTAGGAGAAAAAGCATATACTGTGTGTTAAATTTTATACACAACATCATGTTGTATATTGGAAGCATATTTCAACATAACCATTGTAAAGAACTAAAACTGGAAGGATGAAAAAAAAAATATATATATATAATAGAAGCATGCAAGTTAGAAGAAAGCAGTGTGTGTAATCTGGATACCTAGTAACAGAAAATTCATTCTCAAAGGCTTTACTAAGACTACAAATAATAGTTGACAAGTCCCCAAGCCCACAATTCAAAACGAATATACAATTTTTATGAATTTATACATCATAACATAGCAACAAACAAAAAGTATAGAAGATTCAAAAGAAATAGAGCAAAAAAAACAGTAGGAAATTATAACATGGCTTTTTAAAAACCAATGAGATCAGGGGAGTTAAAAAAAAAGGCTATAGAAGATGTACAAGCTACTAATACAGTGGATGTTAAAACCTTATAACTACCTCTGAAATTCAACAGGAGTGAATATATCTTATACATGACAAGACACAACAAATTAACCATATCTTACGTCACAGAAAAACTGTAATAAACTCTAAGAAATGGTTGCAACACAAGTGTATCATACACAGTATAATACAAGAAGCATTCTGTCTGTAAAACAGGAATACTATAAAATAATAGTGACCAAAGTATATGTATAAAGACTCAAATTGGGTGTCAACATACTTTGTATACAAACAGAGATATGAAAAATTGTGGTATATATGTGGAATAAGAATTGTAATGCAAAAAAAAGTACATGTATAAAGGCATGAATTGGTGTGAAAAAACTTTATATACAAAGATATGAAAAATTGTACTCTATATGCATAATAAGAATTGTAATACATTCTGCTGTCATATATTTAAAAACAAAATCAATAAAAAATAATAAATAAATAAATAATAAAAAATAATGAAATCAAAATCCAAAAACATTATCCTATTTGAAAAGGAAAGGAGAACCTCTTCATAAGAGATATTGGGATGAAGAGAAATAAAAAAATCATAGGTGTTTTTTAAAAAATAAAATTAAAAGTGCTGGAATATATATTTATACAGCTACAGAAATCATCTGAGGAAAATTACAATAAATATCTTCCTCAATAATGTTAAAAATGTAAAACACATGAATTAAACATACAACCCAAAACACTAGAAAAAGAAAACAAACATCAAAGAGGTGTAGAAAGGAAATATGAGGCTAAGTGAAAAATATTCCAGTCCTAGAAAGATGAGTCCTGCATGATCTCACTTATATGTGGGATCTAAAAAAGTGAAACTCATGGATGTACAAAGGTGGTTATCAGGGCTGGGTGCTGGGGGAAGAGGGAGGTGTTGGACAAAGGCTATGAGGTTTCAGTTAGGCAGGATCAATAAATTCTGAAGATCTAATGCACAGTACGCATGGTGACTATACAGCTTAATATACTTAAAATTTGCCTTGAGTTGAGCTTAAATGTTTTCATCATTAAAAAAATAACTGTGAAATAATACAGATGGTAATTAGCTTGATTAAATAAACATTTCGTGGTTATAATTAGATCAAAACACGTTATACACTGTAACTGTATACAATTTTTATTTGGCTATTAAACCTCAATAAAGCTTAAAATAAAAGAGAATTATCAACATAAAACAACATTTTTTTGAGTTAGAAAACAGAAAAATAATGGTCATAAATAAATTCAGAAACTTTTTAAAAATAAATATTGTAATGCTAAAAGAAAATTTTCTTTTAAATGCTTTTTTAAGAGAAACATTAGCATACACAATTAAAAAATTACAAAAGAGAAAAAAACATCAAACATTAGAAATAAAAGGGTGAATACAACAATCCTTAGCAGAACTAAATGGGAATTTGTTTACAATAATAAAATATGAACATATCTGCAGTGAAAATAAAAAGTTTAATCAATAAATTTAATAAAATAAATAAATGCAAAGTGAAAGAACCCTCCATTTCCCCTGCTTCTGTCCCCATTCCTAAATCAATGCACATAGGAATTCATATATTCTAACTGAACCTTAGACATCTAAATATACTACCACTGGTTTCTCACTTAAAAAAAAAAAAAAAGACAATTTAGACCAGAAAATCAAATATGAAGGAAAGAAAGATAAAATTCTATATCAAGTGAAAAAACATATATAAGCAAATTGTTACAATAGTCTCACATTTTAATAAACACTAAAGGGTGTCCTTTGTGCCAAAGATAAATTATACTGCCACAGTCTGACTGGGCACAAAATCACGAGCCACTCAAGCAGGAACAAGCTTTATTTCCAAACCTCCTGCCAAGGCCACACATGTGGCCTTCTCTCCCGGGACACCCTACACCAACAGCAAATCCCTCCTCTGGAAATCCCTCCTACAGCACTTCCCCAACCAATAGGAACTCTCCAGGAGTCCTGTGAGAGCTCCAAAGTAGCAGGTCTAGGCAGACAGCAGGGGTCTAATCTCCAATTGAATGCAGATTTTAACATAATCATTATCATCTCAATGGCTTGCAGGGGTCACCTTTCAACCAAAAATGCCATGCCATTCCTACTTGGCTATGGCTCTCAGCATTATACCAGATAGGAACTTGAAATAAAAACCAAAGAAGATGGTTGTGTTTTTTATTCCTGTGTAAGAAATTTCTCTTGAATATATTTCATCTTACCAAATTCCTGCAGATCAGGGACCAGGGACAACATAACTGAGTGGTTCTGACTCAGGATCTTTAATGAGACTAGATTCAGCATGTCAATGAGAACAGTCCCCCAGGCAGAGCTGGGGCTGGACAATCACGCCTGGCAAGGCCATGCAGGTTGCTAAGAAGGAGACTTGATGCTTTTGTGTGTAGATCTTTCCAAAGACTATCTGAGAGCCCTGATAATATCACAGGATGACTTGTTCCAGAGTGAATGATAAAAGAGAGAAAAATGAGGAGAACATTGCAGTTATCCTTTATGTCCTAGCCTTCCATCATATTATATTCAGTAGGAACAAGTCACCAAGTCTCAAGAGGAGAATTAAGCTCTATATCTTGAAGAAAGGAGTGACTTATTGCCAGATTATGAATTATCACAATGGACAAAATAAGCAAATATAAAACACTATAATTTTTTCTTGTATTTATTTAAATTGAACTAATTGTTCAAGGCAAAGATAGTAATGAAAGATGAAGTTCATAATGTATGTAGGTTTATCAGCTACGTGGAAGACTGGGGTTGGAACCTAAAGGTAAACAGAATTGCCGTATTGTAAGATTATAATGCTTGTGAAATGAGAATTGTGAAATGTAGAAAGAATTATGAAACCTAGAGTGCCAATTTTAAGTTGACCAAGTAACAGGGTATAAGAATTCTGAGAATATCAGAGCAAACACGAAACACCAAGAAGCCGAATTCCAGCTCCCGGAACTGAGCCCGCGGGGACTGCTTCTTGGAGCTTACACTTATAGGAGCTTACACCGAGCACAGAGCGGCCGAGTTCCGGCTCCCGGAACCGTCCCGGAACCGCCCTGGCTCAGGGCTGCGGAGCCTGCGGAGGCTGCTTCTTGGACCCTGCTACTATCAGAGCATACACCAAACACTAAGCGGCCGAATTCCGGCTCCCGGAACTGAGCCCGCGGGGGCTGCTTCTTGGAGCCTACACTTATAGGAGCTTACACCGAGCACGGAGCGGCCGAGTTCCGGCTCCCGGAACTTCCCTGGACCGGGGCTAGGAGCCCGCGGAAACTGTGTCTCGGTCCGGGTCCTGCTGAGGGCAGGTCAGGACTCACCCATTGCTTGGGTTGCCTGGCAAGGGGAACGAAATGCTGCCATTCGCATAGGATACCAACATGGCAGAGATCTGATGTCAGCAGAAAGCGGTGGAGGAGAGATCTTCATCAATACCAGCGGTGACATAAGCAGTTGGTCTCCTGGTAAGGGGGGTGAGGCTCAGTCACCCGAGTCTCCTCAATTTGTCCTCGAGCCAGAGGGAAGGAGCCGGGCCGCCGCCAGCCCCCGGAGCAGGCCCAGCGGCTCGCCAGCGTGGTGACCGCGTGACCCCAATTGGAGAGGGGGCGGAGCGGAGCCGCCACCCACACCCGCCAGGTGGGCAGACCCACGACTCAGTAGTACATGGGCGTGGTAGGAGGGGCAGGGCAGAGCCGCCCTTCGCGCTTGCAAGGTAAACAGACCTGTGACAGCCTGGCGGGTCAGGCCCAGTGGCCTGCCAGTGTGGTACACACGTCACCCCAACTCGAGTAGGGGCAGAGCAGATCCTTATCCCACGCCCGGATCAGGCCCTGCCGGTGTGGTGGTCACGTGACCCCAATTGGAGTGGGGGTGGAGCGGAACCGCCACCCGTGCCCGCAGGGTGAGCAGACCAGTGATCAACCTGCAGATCAGGCCCAGGGGTCCGCAGGCGTGGTAGGAGGGGCAGGGCAGATCCGCCGCCCGCGCCTTCAAGGTAGGCAGACCTACAACAGACCGGCGGATCAGGCCCAGGAGCCTGCCGGCGGGGTACAAACACCACCCTAATTGGAGTAGTGACAGAGCAGAGTCGCCTCCCTTGCCAGGAACAGACCCAGCATCCTGCAGGCGGGGTAGTCACGACACCCCAATTGGAGTAGGGGCAAAGCAGAGCCTCCACTCGTGCCCGAAAGGTGGGCAGATCTGCGACCGACCAGCAGGACAGGCCCAGTGGCCTGCTGGTACGACAGACACGTCACCCCAATTGGAGTAGGGGCAGAACAGAGCCGCCACCAGCTCCCAGAACAGGCCCAGTGACCTGCCGGCGTGGTAGCCACGACACCCCAATTGGAATAAGGAGAGAGCAGAGCCGCCGCCCGCACCTGCAGGAAAGATACGCAAGCAGTATGAAAAGACAAGGAAAGAAAGGACCACAAGCAATGCAGGTCAACGCAACTTTAGAAGAGGTAACAGCTGCAGCAGATGGAATGTCAGATAAAGAATTCAGGATATACATGCTTCACATGATCTGGAGTATCAAGGAAGACATTAAACAGCAAAATCAGACAATGAAAGATCACTTCGACAACGAATTACGCAAACAAATCCAGGAAGCAAAGGATCAACTATACAGGGAGATAGAGGTTATAAAAAACAAGCAATCAGAAATCCTAGAAATGCAGGAAGCAATAAACCAACTTAAAAACTCAATGGAGAATACTACCAACAGAGTAGAACACTTAGAAGATAGAACATCAGACAATGAAGACAAAGTATTTCAACTGGAAAAGAACATAGACAGCTCAGCAAGACTGTTAAGAAACCATGAGCAGAACATCCAAGAAATATGGGATAACATTAAGAGACCAAACTTAAGAGTCATTGGGATACAGGAAGGTACAGAGCTCCAAACCAAAGGAATGAGCAGTCTATTCAATGAAATAATACAAGAAAACTTCCCAGACTTGAAGAATGAGACAGAATCCCAAATCCTAGAAGCCTACAGGACGCCGAATGTGCAAAATCATAAGAGATCCACACCTAGACACATTATAATGAAGATGCCCAACATACAGAATAAGGAGAGAATTTTAAAAGCTACAAGAGAAAGGAAGCAGATTACATTTAGGGGCAAGCCAATCAGGATAACAGCTGATCTTTCAACACAGACTCTGAAAGCTAGAAGATCCTGGAATAACATATTTCAAACACTGAAAGATAATGGGTTCCAACCAAGAATTGTGTATCCAGCGAAATTAAGCTTCAGGATGGAGAATGAAATTAAAACCTTCCACGATAAACAAAAGTTTAAAGAATTCGCAGCTAGAAAACCATCTCTTCAAAACATCCTAGCCAAAGTATTACAGGAAGAGGAAATGGAAAATAACAATGAAAACCAACAGTGGGAGGTAGGACAGTAAAGGGGGGGGGAAACAATCAAAGAGGAAAACAAACAATGTTTAGTAACAGAAATAAACAAATATGGCTGGAAGAACAACCCATATCTCAATAATAACCCTAAATGTTAATGGCTTAAACTCACCAATTAAGAGACACAGGCTAGTAGAATGGATCACAAAACAAGACCCAACAATATGCTGCCTACAGGAGACGCATTTGATAGGAAAAGACATACATAGGCTGAAGGTGAAAGGTTGGGAAAAATCATATCACTCATATGGACTTCGGAAACAAGCAGGCGTGTCCATACTCATATCAAATAAAATAGATTTCAAGCCAAAGTTAATCAAAAGAGATAAAGAGGGACACTACATACTGCTTAAGGGAACCATACACCAACAAGACATAACAATCATAAATATTTATGCCCCAAACAATGGTGCAGCTATGTTCGTCAAACAAACTCTTCTCAAGTTCAAGAGTCTAATAGACCACCACACCATAATCATGGGAGACTTCAACACACCTCTCTCGCCACTGGACAGATCTTCCAAACAAAAGTTGAATAAGGAAACTATAGAACTCAATAACACTATTCATAACCTAGACCTAATTGACATATATAGAGTATACCACCCAACATCAAGCAGTTACACTTTTTTCTCAGCAGCACATGGATCCTTCTCAAAAATAGATCATATATTATGTCACAGGGCAACTCTTAGACAATATAAAGGAGTAGAGATATTACCATGCATCTTATCTGATCATAATGGAATGAAACTGAAAATCAACGATAAAAGAAGGAAGGAAAAAGCATACATCAATTGGAGAATGAACAATAGGTTACTGAATGATCAATGGGTTATAGAAGACATCAAGGAGGAAATTAAAAAATTCTTAGAGATAAATGAAAACACAGACACAACATATCGGAATCTATGGGACACATTGAAAGCAGTTCTAAGAGGAAAATTCATTGCTTGGAGTTCATTCCTTAAAAAAAGAAAAAACCAACAAATAAATGATCTCATACTTCATCTCAAAATCCTTGAAAAAGAAGAGCAAAACAACAGCAAAAGAAGTAGAAGGCAAGAAATAATTAAAATCAGAGCTGAAATTAATGAAATCGAAACAAAAGAAACAATTGAAAAAATTGACAAAACTAAAAGTTGGTTCTTTGAAAAAATAAACAAAATCGACAGACCCTTAGCGATGCTAGTGAAGAGAAGAAGAGAGAGAACTCAAATTACTAGCATACGGGATGAAAAAGGCAATATCACAACAGACACTTCAGAAATACAGAAGATAATCAAAAACTATTTTGAATCCTTATACTCCAATAAATTAGAAGATAGTGAAGGCATAGATAAATTTCTTAAGTCATATGATCTGCCCAGATTGAGTCAGGAGGATATAGAAAACCTAAACAGACCAATATCAATTGAGGAGATAGAAGAAACCATCAAAAGACTACCAACTAAGAAAAGCCCAGGTCCCGATGGGTATACAGCAGAATTTTACAAAACCTTTAAAGAAGAACTAATACCAATACTTTTCAAGCTACTTCAGGAAACAGAAAAGGAGGGAGAACTTCCAAATTCATTCTATGAGGCCAACATCACCCTGATACCTAAACCAGACAAAGACACTTCAAAGAAAGAAAACTACAGACCAATATCTCTAATGAACCTAGATGCAAAAATCCTCAATAAAATTCTGGCAAATCGGATACAAAAACATATAAAAAAAATTGTACACCATGATCAAGTAGGATTCATCCCTGGGATGCAAGGCTGGTTCAATATACGGAAATCAATAAATGTTATTCACCACATCAATAGACTTAAAAATAAGAACCATATGATCATCTCGATAGATGCGGAAAAAGCATTTGACAAAGTACAGCATCCCTTTATGTTCAAAACTCTAGAAAAACTAGGGATAACAGGAACATACCTCAATATTGTAAAAGCAATCTATGCTAAGCCTCAGGCTAGCATTATTCTGAATGGAGAAAAACTGAAGGCATTCCCTCTAAAATCTGGAACAAGACAGGGATGCCCTCTCTCTCCACTTCTCTTCAACATAGTTCTCGAAACACTGGCCAGAGCAATTAGACAGATGAAAGAAATTAAAGGCATAAAAATAGGAAAAGAAGAAATTAAATTATCACTATTTGCAGATGATATGATTCTATATCTAGCAGACCCAAAAGGCTCTACAAAGAAACTATTAGAGCTAATAAATGAATTCAGCAAAGTGGCAGGATTTAAAATCAACACGCATAAATCAAAGGCATTCCTGTATATCAGCGACAAATCCTCTGAAATGGAAATGAGGACAACCACTCCATTCAAAATATCTTCAAAAAAAATAAAATACTTGGGAATCAACCTAACAAAAGAGGTGAAAGACTTATACAATGAAAACTACAGAACCCTAAAGAGAGAAATAGAAGAAGATCTTAGAAGATGGAAAAATATACCCTGTTCATGGATAGGCAGAACTAACATCATCAAAATGGCGATATTACCAAAAGTTCTCTATAGGTTTAATGCAATGCCAATCAAAATCCCAATGGCATTTCTTGTAGAAATAGAGAAAGCAATCATGAAATTCATATGGAAAAATAAAAGACCCAGAATAGCAAAAACAATGCTAAGCAAGAAGTGTGAATCAGGCGGTATAGCGATACCAGACTTCAAACTATACTACAGAGCAATAGTAACAAAAACAGCATGGTACTGGTACCAAAACAGGCGTGTGGACCAATGGTACAGAATAGAGGACACAGAAACCAATCCACAAAACTACAACTATCTTATATTTGATAAAGGGGCTAAAAGCATGCAATGGAGGAAGGATAGCATCTTCAACAAATGGTGCTGGGAAAACTGGAAATCCATATGCAACAAAATGAAACTGAATCCCTTTCTCTCGCCATGCACAAAAGTGAATTCAAAATGGATCAAGGAACTTGATATCAAATCAGAGACGCGCCGTCTGATAGAAGAAAAAGTTGGCTACGATCTACAGTCGGTGGGGTCGGGCTCCAAATTCCTCAATAGGACACCCATAGCACAAAAGTTAATAACTAGAATCAACAAATGGGACTTACTCAAACTAAGAAGTTTTTTCTCAGCAAAAGAAACAATAAGAGAGGTAAATAGGGAGCCTACATCCTGGGAACAAATCTTTACTCCTCACACTTCAGATAGAGCCCTAATATCCAGAGTATACAAAGAACTCCAAAAATTAGACAATAAGAGAACAAACAACCCAATCAACAAATGGGCCAAGGACCTGAACAGACACTTCACAGAGGAGGACATACAGTCAATCAACAAGTACATGAAAAAATGCTCAACATCTCTAGCTGTCAGAGAAATGCAAATCAAAACCACCCTAAGATACCATCTCACTCCAGTAAGATTGGCAGCCATTAGGAAGTCAAACAACAACAAGTGCTGGCGAGGATGTGGGGAAAAGGGTACACTTGTACATTGCTGGTGGGACTGCAGATTGGTGCAGCCAATTTGGAAAGCAGTATGGAGATTTCTTGGAAAGCTGGGAATGGAGCCACCATTTGACCCAGCTATTCCCCTTCTTGGTCTATTCCCTAAAGACCTAAAAAGAGCATGCTACAGGGACACTGCTACATCGATGTTCATAGCAGCACGGTTCGCAGTGGCAGGACTGTGGAGCCGGCCTGGGTGCCCTTCGGTGGACGAATGGATGGGGGAAGTGTGGCATTTGTGCACGGTGGAGTATTGCTCTGCATTGAGAGGTGACAAGATCATGGAATTTACAGGGAGGTGGATGGCATTGGAGCAGATTATGCTAAGTGAAGCTAGCCAATCCCTAAAAAACAAATGCCAAATGTCTTCTTTGATATAAGGAAAGTAACTAAGAACAGAGTAGGGACGAAGAACAGGAGAAGAAGATTAACATTTAACAGGGATGAGAGGTGGGAGGGAAAGGGAGAGAGAAGGTAAATTGCATGGTAATGGAAGGAGACCCTCAGGGTTATACAGTGGAGGGGGTAGAGAGAGAGGAGGGGAGGGGAGGGGAGAGGTGGGGAGGGGGGAGGGTGGATGATGGGAAAGGCAGCGGAGCACAACAGACACTAGTATGGCAATTTGTAAATCAATGGATGTGTAACTGATGTGAATCTGCAATCTGTGTATGGGGTGAAGGTGGGAGTTCATAACCCACTAGAATCAAAGTGTGGAATATGATATGTCAAGAAATTTGTAATGTTTTGAACAACCCACAATAAAAAATTAAAAAAAAAAAAATGAATTAGTCAATAATAGTTTAAATCAATAAAATGGTTTGGCTAAATTTCTGTCAAACCTCTAGGTTGAATGGGATCTACAAATTCTACTGATCCAACCGCCTTTCACCTGACTATTGTTCATGTGTATTTAAACCTGGTTCACTCCCCATACTTGAAGAGAGCTAAAAATGACAACTGTCTCTCTTAAAACATAAAATTAAGTGGAACAGTAACATGTCATTAAAATCTGACAGTCTTTGAGGGCCTCTGTTTATAAAACAAATACCAAAGTATTTCATAGCTTTTCTAAACAGCAACAATAAGTGAACTGGAGAGGCCCTTAGAAATAGACCCTATCATAGTAAGATACTGCTATTTGTCACTTAGAAAATACATAGCAGCATGATCTGCTCTAGTGCCATCCATTTCCCTGAGAGTGCCGTGATCTTGTTATTTTTTGGTGCTGAGTGGTGTTCCGTTGTGTGTGAATGCCACATTTTTTGGTCCATTCGTCTGTTGAGGGGCATCTGGGTTGGTTCCGCATTCTAGCTGTTGTGAATTGTGCTGCTATAAACATTGATTAGCCAATCCCTAAAAAACAAATGCTGAATGTCTTCTCTGATATAAGGGGGGGGGGGGTGACTCAAAATGGGATAGGGAGGAAGAGCATGAGAAGAAGACTACCACTAAATAGGGAAGAGAGGTGGGAGGGAAAAAGAGGGAGAAGGGGAGTTGCACAGAAGATGGAAGGAGACCCTCGTCGTTATATGGAATACATGTATGATGTTGTGATGAGAAAAAGAAAAAAAAAGTGTGTCACATTAGATTGGATAGACAGAAAGGAGGGGAGGGGAGGAGTAGGGGGGATGGGAAGGGCAGCAGAATAGAATAGACATTATGATTGCTGTATGTATATAGGTGACTCTATGACCAGTGTGATTCTGAAATCTATACAATTAGAAAAATGAGAAATTATACCCCAATGATTCAAATGTATGAATTGCCAAGATCATTGTAATATCATGAATAGCTAATAAAAAATAAAATAAAAAAAAAAAAAAAAAAAAAAAAAAAAAAAAAAAAAAAAGAATTCTGAAATTCAGGTATGAGGTGTAAAAGGTTCAATACTGACTCTGCTAAGCAGGCACTGGTTGTATATATTAGCCCTGTGCTACTAAATTAAAGTGAACATAGACACAGTGAGATACTATAAATGTAATCATAAAACATAAAACATTTTTATTAATCAAAAAGCAAGAAGAGTGAAGCTGGTGGCATTACTATACCAGACCTTAGACTATATTACAGAACAATAGCAACAAAATCAGTATGGTATTGGCATCAAAATAGACCTGTAAACCAGTGGTACAGAATAGAGGACACAGAGACTAACCCACATTACAGTTATCTCATATTAGACAAAGGCACCAAAAACATATATTGGAGAAAAGATAGCCTTTTCAACAAATGGTGCTGGGAAAATTGGAAACCCACATGTAACAAAATGAAATTAAACCTGTATCTCTCACCATGCACAAAATTCACCTCAAAGTGTATCAAGGAACTAGGAATTAAACCAGACACCTTGTGCCTAATGGAAGAAAAAGTAGGCCAAAATCTCCACCATGCCAGATTAAACCCCAACTTCCTTAATAAGACTTCTACAGCACAAGAATTAAAACCAAGAATCAATAAATGCGATGGATTGACAGGAGTAAAACATCAGGAATGAAGGGTCAGCATGGATCAGCAGAGAAACTTGTTTGGACTTGTTTGGACTTTGCAGGGACTGAGTGATTTTTAGTTACAAACATGCTCTGGCTGGAGGATGACTAGATAGTGTGTACGTGTTAGATAAGTTGAAGAAGATGATGTAATGTAGGCAGTATGCCTATGATAAGTAAATGATGTAAGGTAGAGGTAGTATGCCAATGTTAGATAAGTTAGTAGTGAATGATGGAATGTAAAACATATAGAGTATATAAGCGCGGGGGAAACTCCATGTATTTGCTCACAACTAACTCTCGTCGCCTGAGAGTAAGATCGTGCAGTTGTGTGCCAGCCACCTCGTGTATTGCTTTGTGTGGTGTGCGAATAAACCAGCATTTCAAAAGGCAATCGAGTTCGTGCTTGGTGTTCGCGTACGTCGCGGTCCGGGGTCCAGTGCAGATATCCGGAAGGGAACTCCTGGTAACCAGACAAGGCTGAGAAGCTGCTCGTGACAGTTGGCGTAGTCGGCAGGATACGGAAGAAGAGCTCCGGAGCAGGTAAATATAACCCACATGGCAATGCACAATTTCTTCTACTGAAAACCTAGAATGACCGTGATCGTCCGGCGTCTAGGCTGAAGGTGGAATGAAAGGGGAGTGCCCCCACCAAAATCCTTAGGAGGACGGTGGTCCCTGTGCATGGGGTGGCTTAAGGAAAGGATAGAAAATTGGGCACTATATAGCTGGCATCAGGGAATAAGTCAGATACCTTATAAGATAGAAACAAACGGGTTTATTGCTTGGAAAATTCATATAGCTAAACTGAGGATCCTCTTAAAAATAGCAACATGGGCTTCAAGGAAGTAATAAAAAGATTTAGGCAGAAATGTAGAATAGGAGAACTAAAGCTCGAGCAAAAGGAATTAAAATCTCAATCGCCATGGCGAGGTATTGAAAGAATTGTTCAGGCAAAGATGCCTGAGTTCAAGAAAGGAACCACAGTTGAGGTAACATTAAGTAATCCTCAGACCGTCAAGCCCATAATGGAACGGGCTGACAAGAAAGAAATCCCGGGAATATTATGTAAAATTATAGATGATATAGGTGATGACAGGCTAAGAGGCAAAAGGTTAGTAAAAGAAGCCCTTAAAAATGGAAGTAATAACCCATTTTTGAAAGATATATTGAACCAACTGGAAGCTCCTGATAAGGCCAGCATGCCAGTTTCAGTAATTAAAACATCCACACCCGGACGGGGACGCCCAGATGGGTTGGAACAAGTTATTGAAACTAGGGACTTAACTAGACCTGAAATGGTTCAGTTAAGGCAAGATTTTTCACAGAAAGGTCAGACCGACGGAGACTTTTTGTTTACAATTCATAGTAAGGGAGGCGAGTCTATAAGACTCGCAGGCAAGGAGATGCAGGTGGTTAATATCCAGATAGACAATCCGAGTGTTGCGGACACTTTGGCAAAGATTATACAAGAGGAACCTGACAGGGTACGCACACTTTGGGATTGGATTGCAATAGCCTGGGCAGAGGCCATCCCACATATAGATTGGGGTGTCTTTGAAGGCCAGGTACAGTGGAAGAATCCCAGTGAAGGGATTAAGATAGTAAAGAAGTTAGCTATTTTTAGCAAAATTTATAATCAGTTTCAAGGATCCCCTTTAAGTGCTCACTTAACAGCCGCGCTTAGGAGAATAATTATAAAAGGGGCACCAGAACAGCATAGAATGATGTTGGCAACCATGCTAGCTGGAGCCAACACCCTATGGGATGTAGTTGAGTTCTTAAAGCAACATCGAGAATTACAACAAGAGCACAAAATGTCATTTCAAGCTGCAATGTCATTTCAAGCTAAAGCCCGAAACCCAGTCTGTTTTCCAACAAATGGTAACGGAAATATTAAATGTTACCAGACAAAAAACTTCCGTTTGGGAGGCCCGCCTGGCCAGCGGAGCCTCCCAAGAAACAGAAATATGTTGGGAAATGGCAAAGACTGGAGAAAGGTGCGACCAGGACAAGCCTGGACACAAGGAAATGTTGCTGTAAACAACAGACAGATAGGAAGCAGAATGAAGCCACAAAGGCCGGTACCGCGAGGAAGTCAGGTGCAGGGCCAAAGAAGAAGGTTTGGTTTAACAATGCCAAGGTTTGGAACACCCAGATGGCAAAACGGCCAGACACCCGGCCGTTCATACAATTAAAATTTATAGTTGATAATCAAGAATATACAGACTCCTTCCTGATAGATACGGGAAGCGAGGTAACAATAGTCAGAGATGATTTTGTAAATAATAAACCAGCTAAGGAAAAAGTTATAGTACAAGGAGTATCTGGACATAGTGCAGAAATGAGAAAAGAATGGGTAACATTTAAAATATATGATTTGGATTATACAATACAAGTATTGGTAGGCAAATTTCCACATGGAGTATTAGGAATTCAGGAACTCAGGTTATTATATGGTGAATGGTTACCTTTGAAGAGATTGAAGTGTTTTGAAACAAACATTTTAAGTCAAGTAAAGATTGATCCAGTAAAATTGCCCCATACTCCACCAGTATTTACTAAACAGTATCCTATTAAAGGAGGACATGAAGAGATTAGCACCACAATAAAGGAAATGTTGGAAAAAGATATAATAGAAAAGGCATCATCATTTAAATATAACAGTCCAGTATGGCCTGTTATGAAACCTAATGGCAAGTGGAGATTGACGGTAGACTACAGGAATATAAATAAAGTAACCCCCTCTATGCCAGGTACTCTCCCAGATGTAGAGTCCATTTATGCTCAAATTAGAAATTTTTCACCTACTTGTTTTTGTGCTATAGATTTGAGTGATATGTTTTTCGCTATCCCATTAGATATTAAGAGTAGAGAATTGACTACATTCACTTGGGAATCAGTACAATATAGGTTTAAGAGGTTACCACAAGGATATAAAAATAGCCCAATTATAGCACATGTAACTTTACAAGAAACGTTAAAGGATTTTCAAGATAAAGGAACTACTAAGTTATGGTCATATGTAGATGATATATTAATTGCTGGGAAAGATATGACCGAGTTAAATAAGGTAAAGGACGAGGTAGTTACATTATTGAAGTCAAAAGGATGGTCCATCAATCCTGATAAAATTCAGGGTCCAGCCACGTCAGTTAAGTATCTGGGGGTGGTGTGGACTACAGAAGGACCTAAGGTTCCGGATGCAGTGATAAATAAGATTTTGGCTTTACAGTCACCAAAAACCAAGACAGAGGCTCAGCAGGTGATGGGCATTTTGGGATATTGGAGATTACATATTCCATATTTGCAAATGATTCTGGCTCCAATACACAGGGTATGCAGGAAAGCTGCGGACTTTGTATGGGGACCGGAACAGAAAAAGTCATTAGAATTGGCTAAGGAATATGTTCAGACATATACCCAATTGTATGTACCTCAACCTGGTGAAGAAATTATAATTGATATAATATATGCCAATGACTTTGGAAATTGGGGCATATATACTAAAAGTAATAGTCAGACTAAACCAGTTGGGTTTTACTCCAAAAGATTTCCTTTTTCCGAAAACAAGTACTCTTTCTTTGAAAAAACAGTGTGGACAGCTTATACGGCGGTACAGAGTCTAGGTTTTGTTTTAACTAATAGAGTAGTTACGTTAAGAACTCAGATACCAATTTTGGATTGGGTACGAACTAAGGAGGAAGACTTTAGAGGTTTACCCATGGAACAAAAAGTGTTGAAATGGAAATGGTATTTGTTAACTATAATTAATGATGCAACAGTGTCAGGGAATAATAAGACATTAAGGTTATCAGAATTAGTTTTTGCTCAGCCTATGGTAGAAGTACCGGTAGAGGTTAAACAACCAAAGACACAACCTATTGGAAGATGGGGGGCAGTTGCTTCTCATAAAAATGCATGGTTCACAGATGGATCAAGTAAAGTAGTAGGAAACCTCACTAAATGGAAAGCTGTGGCATATCGACCAAGTGATAAGAAGATCTTAGTGAAGGAAGGCTCGGATGCCTCAGCACAGTTAGCAGAACTTTGTGCAGTCAAATTGGCCGTTGAACAGTCTATCCATGAAAAGAGAAAGTATATACACGTTTTTTCGGATTCATGGGCAGTTTGTAATGGTATTGCTATATGGTCTGCAAAATGGAAAGAATCCGATTATAAAATTAATGGAAAGGATGTATGGGGAATAAATATTTGGAAATTTCTTGCAGAAGCACCTATACATGTAAAGATAGCGCACGTTGATGCTCACACAGGACGTACAGATGAAATATCTAAATTTAATGATGTGGCAGACAAATTGAGTAAATTTGACTCCGAAGGGCTAAAATTGGTGAATAAGGCCCCTTGGAAAATATTAGATAGAACAGATACAAAGATTCGGTTGAAACGTGACCCAAATTGGCATATAAAACTTCCTGAATTGAATGCTGATATTTCGGAGGATGAGATCCGACAATTGCATAAGGAATTAGGACATATTGGAACACATGGAATGTTCCAGTGGTTTCAAGGAAGAAATATAAAAGTCACCTGGGGAGCATGCAAGCATGCCATATCTGGATGTGAACTATGTGCATCCTCGGTGCAACGTTTCCGGAGAGATCCACCCCACAATAGACCATCCCCTAGAGGATTTAATGAAAAGGTACAAATTGATTATATTGGTCCTTTGCAGAATGGAAAATATGTGTGTACTATGGTAGATTGTAGTACCAGATTGGGACATGCATGTGCAAGTAGACATGCAGATCAAAGCTCTACTATGAAAACTATTTGGAGCTGGTGTGCAGCATATGGATGTCCTTGGAATGTGACTTCTGATCAGGGTTCTCATTTTACTGGTAGAAATGTTCAGAAATTAGCTGACGTTTTAGGAATTAATTGGGATTTTCATTTGGCCTATAATCCACAAGCAGCAGGAAATATTGAAAGGTTCAATGGATTATT
This sequence comes from Marmota monax, assembly GCF_021218885.2. Classification (NCBI taxonomy): domain Eukaryota; kingdom Metazoa; phylum Chordata; class Mammalia; order Rodentia; family Sciuridae; genus Marmota; species Marmota monax. The sequence continues at coordinate 3,360,039 of NW_026693595.1, read as the reverse complement.
AAAGACTAAATTGTGGCAGATAGGACGAGATGTGCCATTTGATAAGGCATTACTGATTGCAATTTTTGAACTTAATTCTAGGCAAAGACTGCACAGGAGATCACCCTTTGAGGAAACATTCCAAAAGGACATCGATGTGCAGGCAGACGGGGACCCAAACCCAGATAATATAAGACCATATAAGGTGTGGATACGTAACAGAAAAGATAACTCTGTGATTAAAGGTGAGATTGTATCACACGGACAAGGAAATACCCTATGGGTATCAACTGGAAAAGGGGACCTCAGATTAGTAAAAAGCCAAGATGTTGTCACTAGGTAAACGTTTGTGTGTTTGGTTTAACATATGCTTTATTATCCTGATTGTATATTCTTGCTTGTTTTTGGGTGGATATTTTTATTGTAACGAATGGCAGACAGCTCTTTTGAATGGTTCTACTTGTTTTAATCATTCACACATTCACAACGGTGCTGACTGTACCCATATTAACGTGAACCAAACGTATCATAAATTGTTGGTACGGGATTTGCTACCCTGTTATGTACTTAATTATACACTATGTTTCTGGTAATGGCACCTAGGACTTTGTTACTTTTGCTATTTTTGCTACTTTTGATAGCCCTGCAGTTCTATTCAGTAATGGGAAATCAAACTACAACTCCCACTACTTTTACTACTATAACTCCATATTATTTTGGTATCAGGAACATTAACCTGACCAAGCATTCTTACAAAGAATGGATCTTTAATTATATTAATTTTACTCATTCACTTCAAGAGTGTAATAATTCTTGTGCAGTAATACCACAATATTGGAGAAGTAACAAATTCCTACAAAATTTTACTGCTATTAGATACTTGTTTTATCATAATTATGCATTTTGCCACCATTATAACAAACACTCCGCACCTAAGGAGTGTGACCATTTTTGGGACATCAATACAGTTGGGGTATATAGCCCAATGTTTAGATCTAGTGTGGATGGAGGAACTTCTAATAAATATGAAACTAACCCCCTCCGATGTCATCTTGTACCTGGGATTATGGATATGTGGTCTTATAAGCCACATTTTGTGTATTATTATAGGAAACTTGGAGGCAGACCTTTAGTTAAAAGCTATAATGCTACAGCAGCAGTGCTTAATAATCCAAACCTTACTGTATATACTTTTGAGGAGTCTACAGAAGAGAATGACTTTACATGTATAAAAGCAGCAGAAAAGGATGTTGCATCACTGCCCTTTCAGGTTTGGGTGTCCAACAAACAGAATGATTATAATTTATTCGATTATGAATATGAATATGCAGACTATGGAGAATATGATGAATATGAAAGTTCTGGTTCTGGTGAATTTACAACTACAACCCCACGAACAACTACGTTGGGGATAAATTTGTTGCCATATAATGATTCTAAGGAAATGTTGGATGAGTGGAAAAGATTGCCTAGACATTTACAAGGAGCTAGGCCATTGCCTAGATGGCCGCAAGTTTTAGTTGAACCCTACGGGACATGGTGTCCAAAAGAGTTACAGCAGTATCTAGATTCCATGAGCACTAAACAAAGGAATATGTCTATATATATTGAAGATGTGCAAAGCAGAACTCATTTGAATTATACCCATTATGTATCTTGTGTAGCGGATTTTCCTAATTTACCTATATATGGAAAGTTCGAGATTCTACAGAATCCTGATAGATCCTTAGAAATACGGAACCAATCTTATCTTACTATAGATAATTGGTGGAAAGTCAATACCTTAGGTACCGCCACTTGGCGATCACCTGTTGTGTTGACCGACCCTTTACCACAGCCATTTACCCATAACTTGGTTAAACCAGTGGCCACGCCTCCTAAATTAAAGGATAAAATCGGGTATGTTTGTATCCGTAGCATTTTTGGAGATATGCTTAACCGAACACAGGGACAAGCATTTATTGGTAGAGTTTGCTTCCCTGTTGATTCAACCTTCCTTAAGTGGTGCCAATATAGATATTATTATAAAATTGGTAATTATTCATCTGTAACTTATAAGATTCACACACAGGCCTGTAGGCTGGGTCCAGCTTACAGGACGACTGGGGTATTACATCCTGAATTTGGAATGTTTAATCACTCTGGATGGCTATTATTTGAAAACAAAACAAGGAGGTATGTCTTTAAAAATGCCAATAATGAATGGGACCTCTCAGAGATTGTGGATGGCCTGAAATTGGGACAGAGAGTGCATAGTCCAGGGTTACATGATTATAAATTCACCGTGGACGAATACATTGTTAACCAGACAGTGTGGAAAAACTACACACAATATTATAATATATTTAATTGGACATGGTGTTATAATTTTAGCAGACAAAATTGTGTACAGAATCCTCTTCATGCTGTATATTTGAATGCCTCTCATATGCATCTTGAGGTGAATAATACGTGGCATAGGTTTGATAATCAGTCCTGGCAACCTGTATTGGTTGTCACACCTAAGGATATTTTGGAAAAACACTTGTATAATGTTACATTTCTGCAGGTAGATTATACTTATAATGGATCCAAAGGAGAATCTTCAAAGTGGCCTTATTATAAATGCCAAGACTGTACCTTTAAGTTTTATGATAATTTCTTTGGGACTTTGATTCCCGTGTTTAATTTGAGTGATGACAAAATCAGAGTGAATGTCCATAATATGTCAATCCCGATGGGAGTTGATTCTAATTATGTGGACACTAAAAATGTTAGTTTAGCTATGGAAAGATCTATTTGCAGATGGTTTCCACATTCATGGCAATATGTGATTGGTATTCATAGGTCTATTATGCATAATGATTCCACGTACTATGATATTCCTCTTGATGTAATATAACTGGAAATGTTTCCAAACATTATGAAGGTGGTAATGTTGTATTAGGCAATGAGGAAAAACAAACGAGGGATTATACTTTACATCCAACAGTATATTCTCTTGCATTTGTACCACCAGATTTGGATGAAGTTACTTTAGTGAATTACAAAACAGAAACTTACCTGGTAAATGCTGATGACTACTGGTCATTGAAGACTGGGTGCCCTAGAGCACAGCTCTGGGATACTATAATTAGATACCATGTGGATGTAGCAGATAGAAGAACTCTGAAATGGTGGTTGACACAAGGAATGGATTTCTCTACTTGGTCTAGTAAAATATATCCAGGAAAATTACCTTATTACTGGTATATGTTATTGCCAGGAAGTAATAATGAATGGAATCTTTATGATATTGTAACACATGATGTTTTACATAATAATACTGATGTGTTTGATGCACATGCAGGTAATCATATTATATATAGTACAAAGATGGATATGCAGAAATGCTACATGGAACCGACCTCTTTGAATCCTTGTTTAATCGATAGAGGAGGATTTGATGAAACCAAGGGATGGGTTACTGCCCATTTCCCAAGAGCGGTCCTCTTCCCACGCAAGGAAAAGGACGGTAATTTTATGAAGACCTTAGAGGCTCCAGGATTTTTACCTTTACTACATCAGCCAGTTAGATTTTTGATACAACCACAAGTACAGCCCATTGTGTTACGATTGTCTGTGAGTGATTTGTTGAAAGGTGAAACTGTATGTCCTTATTTTGAGTCTACTGTGTTGCCAGATTTGTTTTATTCAGTTCAAAGAAATGCAGCAGGACGGAGACATTTGCAGTTCGCAGCGATTGGCGCTTTCCTGGCCGGAGCAGCTTTGGGGGCAGCAATCGCTGGAGCAATGACGGAGGAACTTCGAGTGGAAATTTCAGCTCTTCGAGGACTTCAAAATAAACAGAACTTTGTTATCTCACAATTATCTAAAAATCTGCACTCCGCATCTTTACTTATGGAAAGACTTTCTGCAGAACAGGAACTTTTGAAACATCATGTTGATTCATTAAGTAAGGTGATTGAGACCATGGATGCATCATGGAATGTGCGTATGAAACAATTGGAGGCAACTCAGGAGTGTGAACATTTGCAAGCAATGATCACCACGGGATTAGAAGAAATAAGACTGTTATTTAGAACTGGCATAGGCATGGAAACTGCATCAGCTATAACCATATTAGATCCTACAAAGGATTCTTGGTGTGAAACTGGTGTCTGTATGATTAATTTATGGCAAATGTCAACATCTAAGGTTGTAATAGGATATCCAACTAAGGCTATACCGAAGAAAATTGGTAAAGATTGGATAATACCATTTGATAAGTTTTATTGGTTAAAATGGAACAATATGTCATATTATGTGCCTAGTGAAGCCACTTATGCGATAGGTAAAACAACTGTTATAGCTTATGATCTTTTCTCAGATGAACCTAGGACTTCTGATATAACTATATCTATGCCTCAGGCTACTTTGTTAGATCTTGGAAATTTTAATATGTTGTCTTGTTATCATGAACCTTATATGGTTCGACGATGGCAAAACATTTCTTATAATGACACTTTGAGTCTGAATGCTGGTTGCCATATACATACTAATGTCATGATGATGGAACATATGAATTTGACTGTTCAGAAACATCTTTTTAGGAGTTTGAATTTTACTAACACGAGAAATGTACGAGTCCTGACTCAGGTGGTTTATTTGTCTAATCATACTTTTGGGCTACATACTTTTGTACCCCAGCCACCTCTGTCGGAAGAATATAAACATATGATGAAGGCGACGGAGGCAGCCAAGTCCATTTATGCTTCATTAGGGAAGGAAATTGAGACAGTACATAACCAAACTACTGAACTTCTCCAAAGATTTTCAGGTGAAACTCATAAAGTTAAAATGTTAGTTGATTCTGGATACTTGATTCCGCGTGACTTTCAGTATACTTATGATTGTAGTTTTGTAGGTTTCTTTAGAAAATTAGTTCATGCAGATATTAGTTGCATTATGAGATGGAACCCTTTCCATTGGCTTAAGGAAGGATTGCTATATGTATGTTGTTTCGTATTATTTGTATTATGCATTAAGATTTGTTTAAAGATTAATAAGTCTGCAGGAAAGAAAACTTACATTAAAATGGATAAACTTCAACATTACAGGGACCATGAAGCGAAAGGCACTAAGAAAATTAAATCCAAGGAGGAGAAGGATGGAAAGATCGAGGAATTACTCTGAACAGTCGCACTACGCAAATTGTCATCTTTGCATTGAATTTCATGTAAATACATGGTTTTTATATGGTGCCTATGTAGTATTTGGGCAGCAATTTTCTTTGCTGCGTAGGTTGGTGAAGCTTTATTGTGGACCATGGTGTCCACTGGATAGGACCTTGGAAGGCCAAGTGCCCTCTTTGTGTGTGTTTTTGAATCATGTTTGGAATTGTATTTCTGATAATAATTTGCATTGTAATGTTTATTGTAGATTTGATACCCATTCGTGTACTAAGCTGTTATTTGGATTATTTACTGAACTAATGAAGTCTGATCATGATTTGTTATCAATGGAATCTAATGCAGGTGCTTTTTACATTAATGGTATTATTTCTCTTAACTTCAATAAATCATTGATATTTGGTACTGATTTGTTGTGTAGACCTAATGCACAATGTAGGCAGAGAAATGTATATGTTCCTAGATCTTTATTTGACATATGTTTGAGAAACATTTGTAAGCCTTACTTTGATAAATTATGGACTTATGTGGATTGTCATCAACACTTACCTAAGATTGGTTAATATTGTAGAATTTCTTGAGGAACTATGTCTGTGGACCAGATAATCATCCGCCGGGTCTTGGGACGCAAGTTGAGGAACGACCTGTTATTCAGGAAGGACCAACTGACTGCAATCCCGATGTTCTATGAACGAGATGTTACTTATCCATTTATGATAGTTCACAATTTGGTGATAGATTTATATCTAGTAAAGGATTTGGATTTGGACCTTTATTTACGATTGAAACAACTTTTCGTTCCAAGTGTGAAAGCTCCCTTCTGCTGTGAAGTCCGTGCTATGCTTCAACCCTATCTACACTCCTGTGTGGTCGGTGGCTGCATAGATGCCGTGGATTGCATCTTCCAATCTGAAGATTGGTTTACAGGGCTGCGACAGCCCATACGTTTCCCCGAGGACGGGCAACTTCCGAATGGACGACCTAAGACAGGGGATCGTACTTGTCGCTTTGATACATCGGCACCACCTGTACCATCGGCGCCTCCGTATCAAGGGGGTGGAATGACAGGAGTAAAACATCAGGAATGAAGGGTCAGCATGGATCAGCAGAGAAACTTGTTTGGACTTGTTTGGACTTTGCAGTGACTGAGTGATTTTTAGTTACAAACATGCTCTGGCTGGAGGATGACTAGATAGTGTGTACGTGTTAGATAAGTTGAAGAAGATGATGTAATGTAGGCAGTATGCCTATGATAAGTAAATGATGTAAGGTAGAGGTAGTATGCCAATGTTAGATAAGTTAGTAGTGAATGATGGAATGTAAAACATATAGAGTATATAAGCGCGGGGGAAACTCCATGTATTTGCTCACAACTAACTCTCGTCGCCTGAGAGTAAGATCGTGCAGTTGTGTGCCAGCCACCTCGTGTATTGCTTTGTGTGGTGTGCGAATAAACCAGCATTTCAAAAGGCAATCGAGTTCGTGCTTGGTGTTCGCGTACGTCGCGGTCCGGGGTCCAGTGCAGATATCCGGAAGGGAACTCCTGGTAACCAGACAAGGCTGAGAAGCTGCTCGTGACATGGATTTAACTAAAAAGATTCTTCTCAGAAAAAACAAACAAATAAACAAACAAACAAACAAACAAAACTAATCATTGAGGTGAATAGAGAGCCTACAGAATGAGTGTAAATCTTTACCACAAGTACTCAGAGCACTAGTCTCTAGGATGTATAAATCACTCAAAACTCTTAACACCAAAAACACAAATAACCAAATCAACAAGTGGGCCAAGGAACTGAACAGACACTTCTCAGAAAAGGATATACAGTCAATCAAGAAATATAAGAAAAAATGTTCAACATCTCTAGCAATTAGAGAAATGCAAATCAAACTACTCTAAGAATTTATCTCACTCCACTCAGAATGGCAGCTATCATGAATACAAACAACAGTAAGTATTGGCGAGAATATGGGGAAAAAGGCACACTCATACATTGCTAGTGAGACTGCAAATTGGTGCAGCCATTCTGGAAGGCAGTAAGGAGATTCCTTGGAAAACCTAGGACAAAGGGGAAGGAGGGGAAAGGAGGTTGGTTGGGGATAGGAAAGATTGTGGAATAAGTTAGACATCATCACCCTAAGTACATGTGTGAAGACTGAATGGTGTGAAAATACTTTGTATACAACCAGAGACTTGAAAATTTGTGCTCTATATGTGTAATATGAAATGAATTACATTCTGCCATCATATATAACAAATTAGAATAAATAAATAATTTATTTTTTAAAAGGCAGAAAATAAGCAATCTTTTGTTAAAGAGATGGTAAAAATAGAACACAAAAACCAAAATTTCACATATTTAAAGCTTGCTTATATAAAAAGAAATAAAAAGGCTAAGTCAGAAACCAGTGAAAATTAAATGTGTAAGCAATGAAGTACAAACAGGGATGGGCATAAGATGACTTAAGTTTACTTTCCGTGTCATTTTCCATTGTGTAAATGTTCTACAAATATAAAAAGTAAAACAAAATACTAAAAATGAATGCAATCAGAAACAAATCTGAAAGAATTGCCTTCTTTCCTTCCGCCAACCTTTGGTACTGGGGATTGGACTCAGAGGTGCTTAACCATTGGACAACATCCCAGATCTTTTTTATATTTTATTTCTTGACAGGGTTAAGGCTTTGCTTTGAACTTGTGATCCTCCTGCTTCAGCCACCCAAGTGCTGGGATTATAAAATGTGCCACTATGCCTGGCTAGGAATAGCATTTTTTCCCCCCAGGTACCAGGGATTGAACTCAGGGACACTTGACCACTGATCCACATTCCCAACTCTATTTTGTATTTTAGTTAGAGACAGGGTCTCACGGAGTTGCTTAGTGCCTCACTTTTGCTGAGGCTGGCTTTGAACAAGATCCTTCTGCTTCAGCTTCCTGAGCCCCTGGGGTTACAGGCATGAGCCACCACACCCAGCAAGAACAGCCTTCTTAAAAGAGTACTCCAAACAAATTTTGAACACAACATTCTAATTACACATTTTTAAAAATATATTACAAGGAGAGATAAAATTAGAAAGAAATCTTAAGCTTTTCATAAAATAATTATGAAAATATGTGTGTGTTTATTGAAAGAATGAGCCAATAAATAAACATATTTATGTTTTACTAAGAACCAGGATTATCAAAGAAAGAGAAGAGAGATTCAAATATGGACCAGGAGGAGGTGAAGAAGGGGCATGTAATGTTGGGTTTGACGTGGAGGTAGAAGAATAAAGTCTTGACATTAAAAATCTGCAGTGATGTTTGCAGCTCATTGCTCTTGGTATGGTACGGGCTTGTAGGCGGTATGCAACGAGCAGCACAGTTAGGGAGTTCTGACTTGGTTTCTAAATATCATACTCCTTCTAAAATGAAACCAGAGTTCCTTAAAGATTACTGATTTCAGGACTAGAAAAAAGGGCAAGGTGTGTGTAAAACATCTTGCTTCAGAAAACAAGTGTCAAAATTTGCCAGAACTTGTAAAATTTAAGGAGCAACCACAGGCCAAACCTGGATACTTTGAGCATTATAAAGAATAACAATAACAATATGTTTTAACTCATTAAAAATTTTTAAAAAGAGGGTGTAGAAAATAAGATTTCTGTGTTATACAAACTAAAATGACAGGGGCTAGGATTGTGGCTCAGTGGTAGCGAACACGTCTGGCATGTGTGAGGCACTGGGCTGGATGCTCAGCACCACCTAAAAATAAATAAATAAAGGTATTGTGTCCATCTACAACTAAAACAATGTTTAAAAGAAAAGTAAAGTGGCAGACAGAGAGGGCAAAAAAAACTCTTCTTTAGAAAGGAACAACACATCATAAATGTCAAAGAAGTGAAACCATTTTCAGTCAAGGCTATTTCTTATTCACATCTTGCATTTTAGCCATCATTTCTTAGTTTTAAAATATTCTTCAATTTCTTTCCTTAATTCATTTAATTCTTATTTTATATTTTCCATTTCTTTTTGTGAGTTTTTAAATTCCTGATTGAATTATTCTTTCTTTTTTACAAAATCTTGTTGTGGATATTAATTTAGGATAGAGTGTTATGTTGCAGTTTTATTCTCTGATGAAAGACTTATTTTTTTAAAAAGACAAGAGATTGGAAAAAATATTTTACAAATGATTTCCAAGTCTCCAGTAAACAAAGGAAAAGTAATAAACATCATAAGACATCAGAGAAATTAAAATCAAAACCACATAAAATATCACTACACACTCATTAGATCTGTTGTTTTTTTTTTTTTTTAATGAATTTAATGGACCACTGGAACTTGCTTCCACCATTAATGAAAGATAGATTAGTACAATAACCTTGAAAAAATTTTGGCAGGATCTCCTATAGCTGAACATAACCTTATTCAAGGACCTAGAATTTACTCTTGTATATAGATATCCAAATGAAATGAATGTTTTTTTTCCATTGAAAATACGTAAATGTATCCACATATTCATAGTAGCTGCATGGATAATAGCTAAAATGTTTAAACAACACACATATCCATTCATGATAAAATGCATAATATGCAGACATATATTCATCTGAAGAAGTATAGCAGAATGAAATTACTACTATTACCATTACTACTACTACTAAGAAGAAGAATTATATGGATAAATCTCACAAAATAATGTTTAACAAAAGAATCTTGATAATTCCAGTGTCTCAGGAGGCTGAGGCAGGAGGATCAAGAGTTCAAAGCCAGCCTTAGCAACTGTAAGGTGCTAAGCAACTCAGTGAGATCTGTCTCTAAATAACATATAAACTCATGCACAAGGCTCTGGGTTCAATCCCCAGCACACACACACACACACACACACACACACATATATATATATGTATATGTGTGTATATATATATATATATATACATATACATATATGTGTGTGTGTGTATATATATATATATGTATATATATATATATATATATATATATATATATATATATATATTTATATATAAATAAAATAGGACTAGGACTGGGGAATGTGGTTCAGTGGTTGAGTGCCCTTGAGTTCAATCCCTGGTACCCCCCACCGAAAAAAAAAAAGAAAAGAAAAACAATGCTGATAAAAGCATACATGTGCTGTGAATACAAGATACTTAAAAGCAGTTAAGTATCCTGTATGATTGAGGTAAGAATGGTAGTTTCCTTTAGGATCCAATGGCTGGGAGAGGCATGACAGGGTTATTTAGGGTGTTAGTAATAGTTTAATATTGATCCATTCAATGTGTTTGTTTTGCATGCATTTTCATTTCTAAAATTACATCAAGCTTCAATTTTAAATTGCTTGATCTTAAAATATGAATTTTATAATTAAGAAAAATATAACCAGGTATGGTGGTACATGCCTAAAATCACAGTGACTTGGGAGACTGAGGCATGAGGATCATAGGTTCAAAGTCTGCCTCAGCAACTTAATGAGACTCTAAGACACTTAGCAAGACCTGTCTCAAAATAAAAAGTAATAAAAAAAAATCTGGGGATGTGGCTCAGTGTTAGTAAAGCACCCTTGGGTTCAGTGCCTGGTACCAAACAAAACAAAACAAGTTTCAAAGAATAGGGGTACATCTCTATGTATTAACATTGGAATATTTCAAAGATATATTGTAGAATTAAAAAGTAAAATATCAAAGAATATCTATAATATGATCCATTTATGTAACTAAACAACTCACTTCAAAAAAGGGAAATCATATATTTCTATTTGCATGTATAATTATTACTGTGTGATTAACACCATATAGAGTAATTCTTGTAGTTTGATATTATATCTAAATCATAAAATTCTTTTTTGGCGGCCAGTTATTTCTTAGTTTTTAGGCTGACAAAATTAAATGGAGACTTTTTCTCAGTGTCAAACTTACTTCAACTGAAATAACCAAGAATTATGCCTTTTGAAATTAAATATAATTACTTTGTTTCATAAAGCATTAATTGCAGCACTATAGGTATACCTACTAGATATTTATGCATGCATATAATTTTCATAATGAAAAATCTTGCTTTTCCCTTCCTTTGACTTGAAAGACCAGAAGACTGCCATGACTACCAAATTCTATCTCTGTCTAATCAGTGCTAATATTACAATCAACTCAAGGACCAATGATCAGTCTTTGAGAGTTATGAAGTCTGAGTTTCAGATAAAGAAAGAGTAAAAATTATCAGCCTTATGCCTTGTTATAATAAATCACCGAGTATTTATTCATCACTAATCTTGTGCATAATCCTTTCTTAGGCAGCCTGAAGAGTAATGAGAAAGTATCAGGCACAGTCTCTGCTATACAGGAGATAATAATTCAATTGAAAAGAATTTTTGCAAAGATCTTTTATAACTTAAACCATCTACAGAGAGGTCATTTGTCAAATTGATAGATTAAATTTTAATCCCGACTAGGAAACTAGTGACAAATATACATTTATCATTTAGGATACTTATGAAACGATTAGGTTGACAAATCTGTATTGGGATTACCTAAAATATAAAGTGACACAAAATTGATTATATTACACTTTGATGACTCTGAAGGACTTATAGTGAATAATTAAGAGAAATTAATATGAAATTTTGATTTTATTCTAAATTTAAATTACTTTAAAATTAAATATAAGATTATTAATTTTGGCCTATCACAAGTTCACAATGTGTATTTTTTAAAATCGACAAATCTGTTTTCACAATAACATGATTTCCCTGCATAGGAAATATGAATTAGATTATCAGTGATGAAGGTGAAACTGATGACAACAAAATAATTTCTGTTAACTGTGCAGGTCACTTGACTAAATTTAGATAAATAGAGAATAATAGAGTAAAAATTTTAATACAGTTTTATCTGAAACCAGATCATCACATTTTTCTCATTCCCCAAATTTCTACTTGCAGTTCTATAAAACAATGTAAAATTGCTTCTCCATTTAATATTAACTTATATAAAAGTACTAGGCATTATGTCACTCAATGCCCCATATGACCTACAGCACTCAAAATTTTACAAGTGAAAGTATATTTGCACTCTCAAAAGTTTCTCTCTTTTATCAGATTAGAGTTATGCTTTCCCTTAGTATTCTCCTTTTGCTTACCTTCTCTGGATTTACATAACTATATTTAAACCAGCCAAATGCATTAATATCACCATTCTTTTCTTTTTTACTCCTTTAGGCTTAATTCATTTTATTTGAAGTTGTCTGCAATTCCTGTTCAGAAGATTTGAATTGAAGATAAATTAAAATTAGACATGACAGGCATTTATATTTAAGTATATTTATACTTAAATATAAATACAGATGAAGTTTCAACAAATATGAGCCCACTACAAGTGAAAAGGTTTATTGAAGTTAGGAAAACTTGCATAAGATTAAGTATGTAATCTCTAAGGATTTTCAACTCCATTACCTTATTTGTTATGAGTCAATGTGAATAAAAATGTATTTTTGGTTCCTACTAGCAGAGACAGGGAAAAAAAATGATTTGGTTCACAATCCAAAGTGTAACAGAACTGAAAGAGATCTCCAAAGATGAAGTGCATATTTCCTGACGTAGGCAGCCTTCATTTAAAATATTGCAGACAGACAGACATAAAAACTTCTCTAAAATATCTCCATGGGAAAATGGACTCTGCCATCATTTACCTCCAACTTTCTGTGTTTCCTCAGTGGTTTTCCCACCGAGTCACTCTCCATGGAGCTGATTTCTTCATTCTTGCCAATTTTCTCTCTTAGACTTCTGTCTAAGCAGACTGTGTTTTCCAAGATCAGTACTGATTCAGCCTGTTACTTCTGCTTTATGCTTCTGAGTACCAAGGGCTATGATTTTAGCACATGGTGCATTAGTGTTCTAAATACCATTGACAAGAAAACAAGGCCCCAGAGGGTGAAGGCATTAATGAAAACAATAGCATTTTAGTAAGGAGTCTGAGGTATTTAAATCCAGGGTCCCAGAATGATATGTGACTTTGTCACTTGTAGCAAATATTTTAAAGATTGATTATCTCTTATAAGTTGTAAATATAGGTATCATTTCTGTTCATGCTAAATTCTTTAGAAAGCAAAATATGGAAATGTTTTCTACTAATTTAAACGGTAAAAGAAGAAGAAGGCGAAAGACTGGAATCATTGCCATGCTCAGCCTTAAAACAGAAGATCCTCTGTTTGGGCAACAGTGCTGTGGGTATAGCCAAGAGACTGCTTTGGCACAGAAAAGAATATATCAGCATTACCAGTGCCAGTTACATTCCTTTGCCTTCAGTTCCCTGGCTGAATGTGACAGTGTGTTTGGGGGAAGGGAAAGGCAAGAGGGAGGCAGGATCGGCAGCCACTTCTCTTCACTTCTCCTATGTCCTTTGTAGATTTTAAATAATAATATGGTCATATTTCATCATCATTTTGCAATTATATCTAATGTGAATATTGATGTTACAATAGTGGCTAAAATATTGCTAAACAGCTCTACTTTGCGTATCTGTGGAAAACAGTATGGAGGTTTCTCAAAAAATTAAAAATAGAACAACTATATGATCCAACAATCTCTTGTTGAAGAGACATCTGCATCCTATCTATTGATGCAGTATTCAGAACAGACAAGAAACAAAATAACCTGCCTATCCATGGACAATTGAATCAAGAAAATGTGGCACATATAAGCAATGGAATATTATTCAGCCATCAAAAATAATTAAATGGTATCATTTGTACCAATGTGGATGACACTGGGGAAAACTATGTTAAGTGCAATGAGCTACACACTGAAAGACAAATATCAAATGACTGTTTCTTTCATGTGTAGAGTCTAAAAAAGCTGATCTCAGAGGAAATGGAATGGATTGGTGGTTAGCAGAGGGCGGAGAGTATAGTGGGGATAGAGAGATGGGAAGAGGTTTACTGATTGGTATTAAATTCTAGTTAGATAGGTATAAGAAGTTCTGGTGTTCTATTTCACACAATAGAGTGACTACAGATAATAATTATATACAATATATTTCCAAAAAACTAGAAGAAAGATTTTCAATTTTTCATCATAAAGCAATGATAAACACTGGAGGAGATATGTTTAACCCATTTTAAGCATTTACAATGAATACATGTATTGATACATCACAGTAACTCATTGATATGTATAATTTTTATGATTTTACATATTTAGTAAAAGAAATTTGTTAAAATTATCATAAAGAAAATACACCATCTGATTTATTGAGAAAGTCCTCACTCTGATGGATATTTTATTTACACTTGAACTTCTTGTTATAAATTTTAGTGTAATAAACAACTCTGAAAAAGAGTAACTTATAACAATTTTTTTGTTGAGTACAACTTTGTGAGTTGATTCAGCTCCACTGGGGACTTCTAACTGGGGGGGGGGGAAGTCTGCCATGCAGTTGAAGAGAGACACAGGTTCTGCAGTCATTTTAAGGTTGGATGAGTTGAAAGTCCAAAATGCCTTCCTTACATGCCTGAAATTCATGCTGGCTATTGATTAAGACGTCATCCCATGTTGATTACTGGAACACTGATGTGTGGGCCTTCCACATGACCAGGGCTGCTACTAGCATGTTGGCTGTGTTCTGACAGGATATATCTAAAGATATATATATATCTTTAGCCTCAATATTTCAAGAAAGAGGGAGCTGCCAATCTCTGAAGGCCCAGGCATGAGAACTAGCACAGCACCACTTCTGCTACTTTGGAGTGTTTAGTGTAGTCCCAGAGATTTCCTAGATCCAAAACAAGTTAGAGCAGCATAGCTCACACCTCTTGGTGAGCAGATCATCGAGGAGTCTATGGCACCTTTAATCTGCCATGCTTTAATTATTACTCCATCTGGAGAGTCTCATTTTAATTAAATGACCAAAATTGTTTGTGCATATCATTAAGATGCTAAATAGAAACTGCACAGTTTACAATTTGCAGAGCAATAATCATCTAGACATAGAATATTTATATCTTACAAGTAGGAAAAGAGCATTAACAAAATAGTAAAATTTGATTTGTTTTCCTGTCCTCTTCACTCTTGGAGATAATTTTTAGACGGTTGTCAGAAACCTCAGCATAAAGATATCCTCTTATTGGCCAATAATGAGCAAAGACATAGGAGCATGTGTAGTGGAGGTGGGATATACTAAAGACAAGGGGTAGAAGGTGTCCAAATACCATTCTCTCTTCATGCTAATAAAGACAGGTATAAATTGTTGTTTTAGATCGACCTTTATTTATAATAAGTACATGATTTTTCCATTATAAATCTATAATGATTTATTAATTGAATTTTGTGTGTTAATATTGTCTCCCCAGTCTTAAAATGTTTCATCCTCCACAGGAATCCCCTTTCCAATATGTCCTCTATGAGACTCAGGTAACTTCTAGTCTCTTTCCTAGAATCTTGCATTCTATGTGAAGTATCTTTTATCTTTCCTCCGATTTTCATGGACTGGGGAGGTCCAAAATTCTACTGATGGTCAGCTCACACTCCCAAAGGCTGCCATGCACATCATTGGTTACGCTCTAAGCATGGTGTCAGGTTGTGTCTATGTTTTTTCCTGTTTTCACTTAGATGGCACCACATGCATTACAGTAATTCAGATAGGCTGTGCTGGGAGAACAAAGAAAAACACATGTATCTACAATGCTCAAAAACTAAAATAGGCTCAGTGACCATAGAAGGTCAATATATTTGAACACCAAAGCAAAGTAATGGAACATCCATACGCCCAGTGATGAACGGACAGGTATAAACCCTTTTCATATTATCTAATTATGGATATGAACTTTTGGGGATGAGTAAATACAGGAACAAATATCTTGGGTATAAACTTTCTTTTCCAAAAAAATATCTGTACTTGGAGGAAATAACACTGGCCGTGTTTGTCTTAATTTTGGAACAATTTAAAAATAATGTTAATCATATGCTCTCTCTTTACTAATTTAAATTTATTGAATCCTATTGAAAGCTTCACCCTTAATTTCTGAAAGGGGATAAAGAACACTAATGGCAGAAGAAAAGCAAACAAATAAAAATTTCCTAAATAACCAACAAAAATAGAATAATTTAAAAATACTAGAAGCAACAAAAGTTAGACATAATGGGATGAAACTGGGTCTGCTTTGGTTAAGTGTTTCACAGATCATTCAACAAGATTATTTAAAAACAAATCAATTTTTAGGAAGGTGAAAACTCAAATACAAATTTTATCTAAAGTCCTGCACAAATTCTTTTGATTGTCATATCTATTTAATATTGCTTTCAGAATGAACTATTGCAACATTCTGCCTTATTTTCTTTTTTCCAACAGGATGATACCATCCATCTGCCTAATAATGACAAATAGATTTCATCTCATGTGACAACTCTAATCAATTGATAGTGGCTGCTTGGGGCATTGTTCTGTGAAGAGTTCTGAGGCTATGTCTGGAATCAACAGGACAAAAAGTTGTTTATATATTCCAAGGGCATAGAGTAGGAAATTGAGTTAGCATTCAAATGAAAAGTATTGGTCATTCCTGCAGGGTTTGCTCAGAACTAAGAACGTGGTCATATCTCCTTGGTGTTTCAAAAGCCTATTTGTAGATCTAGTCATTGCTCTTCTCCTATCATCTGACATAAAATTAGCATTCAACAAGTGAATGAATAAAAGAACATATGAAAAATATTGGATTTTGGTTTTTATAAGATTACATGCATCCAATGTATGTATGTAATAAACACACGTTGGAATATGAATGGGATGGGGACAGAAAAAGCGAGAGGTGGATAAAGAGTTATGAGGTATTGCTTACTGTGAACTACCATGTGGGAACAAGACCAATGGTGTAATTTGAAGGCCCAAGGCTGGAGCCAATGTTGTAATTTCCAGCTCAGTTTGGAGGCCTAAGATTAGAAACACTGAGGACAAAAGATAGATATCCCAGATTAAGCTTTTCAGAGTATGAATCCACACTCCTCTGCCTTTTTGTTCATTCAGGCCCTCAACACATGGTGATGTACAACTACATTGAGAAGCATAAAGAGAGGACAATCTGCATCACTTGGTCTTTGATTCGTATGCTGATCTCTACCAGGAGCACTTCACAGGCCCACTCAGTGTTTAACTACATCTGGGGATCCCATGGCTGAGTAGGTTGACACAAAGAATAACATCATAAATTTCATGATCTATAAATTGATATAATATCTGTAACTACATCAAAAGAGCACTATAAATGGTCTTTGATTTGTTTTATTTTAATCATGTACATGAAATGAGACAACTTGTTAGAGCACTTCATGGTTAGTACTCCAAGAGTGAAACCAAGAATTGATTTTCTTGAGTTGGGTTATTCATCAATTAGAAGGTGTTATGATGTAGTTGTGGTTGCTGAGAGCCACAGCTGAGTCGGAATGGCCCCCGGTTATTTTGCTGCAAGCCAGCCTGCGGCATGTGGTGTCCCCAAATATCTCATGTATGAGACAATACAAGAAGGTTCAGAGGAGAAATGATTGGGTTGTAAAAGTCTTGACCCTATCAGTGAATTAATACCCTGATAGGGATTAACTGAGTGGTAACTGAAGTGGTAGGGTGTGGCTGGAGAATGTGGGAATTGGGGGTGTGGCTTGGTATAGAGTTGTATCTGGCTACTGGAGTCTTTCTCTCTCTGCTTCCTGATATGATTTGAGATACTTCCCTCCACCACACTCTCCTGCCATGATATTCAGCCTCACCTTCAGCCCTGAGGAATAAGGGTGGCCTTTTATGGACTAAGACCTCTGAAACTGTGAGCCTTCAAATAAACTCTTTCTCCTTTATAGTTGTTCTGGTTGGGTCCTTTAGTCACAGCAGTGAAATAGCTGACTAAAACAGAAGGAATTTGTGATTACTACCTAGGAGCCTTCCACAGTAGATTCCAATACTCACAAGGATGGAATAATATTTTCTCACACCTTTCTCCATGCAATGAGAAAATTAAATTTCTGGTTCTGAGGTAACATGTTCCAACTTTTAGGAATGCAATGTTTACCCATATCTTGATCCATTGATGTTACCATCCACACACACACACACACACACACACACACACACATACACACACACACCTTTAGTGAAGTCTTAAATCCTTTCCTTGTTGTGTCTCTAAAAATTCCTTCTTGGTATATCATCTTAAAAGTGGACATTGGCCAATGTTCCAGCATAGTCTAACTTTCCCTGGACCATCCTAGAGCTGCACATAGGTGAATTCACTGACTACTCATCTCACTCTATCTTTTAGACAAGTCAGATTCTACTTCACATTAAATATCCTTCCTTAGATTTTTTTTCCTGTTAAAACCTCCTGCTGGTGCTGTTGTGCAAACACAAATCTGAAGTCTTGAATTTCTCTCTTTTCTTGAAGTCCCATGAGTCTGTTTATCTATTCTGCTCCATGCCTTCCGCTCCCTTCATTGTTGGATTTCTCACATGAACTCCTAGCTAGTCTAATCTTTAGTTGCATACCTTTCAAATATGTTTGTGGCTCATTTGTCAAAAGGATCTCTCTAAAATGTAGGATTAGTCATGACTCTGTCTCCCTTGAAGTCTTCCCACAACATCCTGTGGTATTCAGGATGAAATCCATGTTTCCTAGCATGATGCAAGAGATTGTTCATAAACTGCTTACTCCTTATCTTTCCAGTTTTTTTTTTTAACATTAACCTCTTGCATAGGAAGCCTAGCATCGTATTCAGCTTCACCAAATTATTTACTGTTCCTAGAATAGTCTATCTCTCCTCTACACCTTTTTGCTTGTTCTTCCCTTTTGAATTGTGATTCTAGTCCTTAGAATTCTTTTCAGTGTGCCTACTGCTTCTGTCTTTTAAGACTCCACTTCCCCATTCCCCCATACCATATTCTTCCTTCATTATTATCATTATCATTTTCATTATGCAATGGTAACAGCACTGTTTTACTATGGCATGGAATTAGTATTTGTACTATATTAGTAATAGTAGAAATCATATACTAGGTATTCAATATTCCCATCTCCAAAGTTAAAAATCTTGGTGTGATCAAGTAATTATTCCCCAAATCTCAGATTTTCAATGTAAGTCAGGAGTCAAAACCAAACAGTCTAACCTTGGGGTGACAACCTTTTAACAAATACTATTGTGCTTCCCTACCTTAGAAGTTTGCTCACTGAGTTGCAAGGGTGAACTCTCTTGTTTGTGTCCTTCAGTAGTCCTTGAATTCTTTGAAGACAGGGTCATAGTCTTAATCTGCACATTCCTGATGCATTGTTTTGATCTTTGCATTTGCAAATTGTTCAAGATGCAGCTAGGATATGATATGGAAAAAATTGTCAAACAAAAGAAGCCAGATTAAAATATAGAAGTAGCTTTCAGAATTGTTGAGATATAAAGGTATAATTGTTGAGATATAAAGGAGGAAGGAAGTGAAGTATTACCTGTTTAAAATGTACGGAGTACTGAACTCCTTTAGCAGTTGTGGAGTAACCACCATATCCCCATACTATTAATTGATGCACCAAGCCCAAAGGAATATAAACTATTCATCAGGACACTTTTTCTATAGACACTTATTTTTTTCTGAACCTCTATTTTCAGGGTCTTTGCTGTAATACCTAGGTAATATCTATGTGAACAATATATATATATATATATATATATATATATATATATATATATATCTACCTCGGGTCTCAAACTTTTTATGAATTGAACATGATGATTTTTGCTTATAGCCATTTATATAAGTTAACACTCTTACCATACAAAAGCTCACTCACACAATGTGTAAAGGAGAAAGACTGTATGTTCACGTGTGTGTGTGTGTGTGTGTGTGTGTGTGTCCACCAGGTACCAATGGGTTTCTCTTGCACTCTCCCTTCAGTTTTGGTTAGCATGGCAGGATGAGCAAGTGGCTACAGGCAGACATTTAAAGTGGCAGGCAGAGCATTTATTCTCTGTGTTCCTTCCAACAAAGTTGGCTCAGCTTGGGTCAGCCAGTCCCTGGTTTCCTGGCAGGCTATAATTCTGTCCAGATCTATGCTCTCCATTGGCCTAGGGATGGAAAACTCAGGTCCCTGAACACTGCCTTGTTCTGTAGTTTCCCTTATAGAAAACCTTTAAGTTAATTTCTGTGAAAGAAAAATTTCCAATTTTAAAAGTGTATAGGTCTACTGTGGGGCCCAGACTGATGTTTAGGGTATGAATATACATACCATGAGGGGCGGGCTCTGAAGTATTTCTACTATTTCTACATTCTGGAGCACCATGCTAAGGCATCTACCATATCACACACTGTAATTTTGCAGTGCAATTGCTTGACTACAGTAGAACTCACAAAACAACTAGATGACAAGATATCATAGACTTTCTATTAAAGCTCCATAAGGTAATTTGTCATATTTTTACTACATAAGCCAGTTGCTCCCATATATAAACAGAATCCTGTGTCTTACCATTAAACAGATTTCTAGAAGAAATTTTCTTACAGGATTTGCAGAAATGTTTCCCTGTCTTTGAAAAGGCCAGCACTATTATTCTAACAGGAGGTTAAGGGAGCAACAAGTGTTACATGTTTTATTCCCAGACTGGCAGAGAGGATAGCATGGCATTATTTACATCCACGTTCCAATAGATTCTGTTTAGCACTGTCAAGATCAAAGCTGAGAAAAACTCTCCTTTCTCACCACTCTATCTTTCTTACCCTTAAAGGCATGAAAATGAAAATTCTTGCCTGTTATGGGGAGATAATATTGCTACGGTTATAAAGGTAAAGTAGATTTATCAAAATATTTGGAAGCATAAGTCTCCTTTATGGTTAGTGTTTTCAGGGGAGAGTTAATATAAAAACACTAAAGTCATATTTTTATCCTTTCCTTGTTTTTTTTTTTTTAATTTGTATCTGTGTGTTTTTATACAAATAGCTTAAGGTTGTAAAACAAAATCTGTCTTGAAGATGATTAGGCAGATAACAATTTGGAAATTGATATTGCAAATATATAGGTAGATGATAAAAACTAGCTGTATGATGTTCTTCCCTATATAAGGCTTTGTGTAATAGAAGGAATCCATTCCCATCCTGTTGGATGATGATAGCACACCAACTTTATATAATACAACATTAAATAAGAAATTTGATGAGAGTATAAGTGTTTGGTCCCTAATAATGGAAATAGAAATACACTGCAGTATAGTTTCACTAGATTTTTTTATATTGAAATGATAAAGAAAATAAACCATTTCTGTGGTTTAGTCTTTTGCCAAAGCTAGATTTAATGAATTCCCATTTTTTTTCAGATCACTCTCCTTTCTTAGACAATCAAATTCCTTTTAGATCGCTCTTATTTATCCAGGATAATTTAATATCCACTCTTTTCCTCTTACTTTAATTTGCTGTGCTTATTATTGTCCTGCCTACCATTAATATTCTGATAAGAATTGGAAGTCTTTAAGTTAATTTTTGTTGATACTACTATTTTAATTTGAAGAAAGTGTTCTTTTGCCTTGTTTTCACCTAAACTCTAAGGACACATTGCACAAAATTCAAATGTTCTCTGATCAAAGGTAACAATTTTACCCATGTGTTGAAGAAATCCTTAAGAACACAATAAGAATATAGAAGACCTACACATAATTTATTAAATTAGAGATTTTTTTTTTCATTTCCCGATTTATCTGTTTTTTTTTTAAACAAAGTGATCTGGTATTTTTTCCAAAGAGTTGCCTGCAGGTATTGGAGTTATACAGAAAGACTGGTATACATCATTTCTGTTCCCTCCCTCCAAATATTTCAACTGCTCTATCATATGACTGAACTAATATATCATTTATCTCTATATACCCCTGAAGGAGCTGAACCCAAATAACTGGTTCTGAACAAGGGGTTATGAGTAGAAATGCTGAATATTTCTTCTGATTGAGCATTTACTTGCGTCTGTGAGACAGTCCCGAACTCTTTTTCCATTTTGTAGTTGTGATCAGCAGCATTCAAGGTAGCCCCTGATTTGTCAACCTGAATACTTGAGCATTTATGAGAAGTACTTTCTACTGCTTACCTACAAAGGAAGTGTAACATAGAAGGGAAGATACATTTGCAATTGGAAATTACTAAAATTTAAGTTTGTCACTGAAGAATAACTTACTAACAGTAACCGATACAGAGGCAAAAAACAGAGAAATAATTTAAAATAAAAAAATACTCCAGAAAAACATGGATCCTGATAAGTCAGTGAAAATAGAAGATTTGTTTTTTGAAGAAGTGCTAAAAGCAGGGATTACCAGATATGCTTTCAGGATTCATATAAAAATTTAGAGATGTTGAGATTTCATTATTTTATATGAAATGATTAAAGAAATATGTAAGTGGTGGCTAAAACTGGATTCCTTCTATTACACAAAGCCTTATATAGGGAAGAACATCATACAGCTAGGATTCTGACAGAGGTTGCTAAAGAAAGTTCTTGGTAGCTGTGAGTCTTCAAGGCATAACCAAGATAATGTAAACTCAATATGAAAAGACTTTTCCTTGAAGAAAATCAAGTGCTTAATCCAAGTCCAACAAGCACATGAAGATTTTAAAGACTTTAGACAGATTTTATAAAATAATTGGGGTGAATATATAGGTTGCTTAACTGAAATGCTTTATGAAGATGATGCTTAATATATTCAATAAATAGTTTCTATTTTATAGTGTATTCAGTTAATTTCTAATGCTCACTTTTTTGTCTTATCTTTTAAGACATCTATGTCTATTGATTTTGATAATATATTCTGTCATCTATTTCTTTATGGACTTTTATTAGTTTGTACCACCATTCCTTTCTGGGTTTTATTTCCTCATATTATATAGTTAATGTAAATGTATGTAAATGTTTTCCTGAGAAAACCAGGATTATTTTTATATGCACTTGGTATTAAAAGAGGTCTGATTTAGGCCATAATCCTTCATAAAACAAACATTTTGAGTGTAAACATCCTTAAATTTTGTATTAGAAAAGTGTGAGTCAGTGTATACTATAAAATATTTATCACTTGATCATCAACTTTTATCGTTTAAATGTTTTCTAAAAGTGAATTAATCAGCAGAAGGACTTACTAGGATCATATAATGAAAAATCATAATATCAAACTGTAAACCTTTATTAATAAGGCATATTTCAAACTCATTTAATCTGTGAACATACATTAATATAAACTTAATACACTCTTTGGTCTATATCATATCCATCAGATAAAAAAGGATGGGCTCTATAGTTCAAACTAACCCTCTGCTTTAATCACATACTAATGTTGATGTAAAAGAGACCAAGACACAAATATCATTAAAGGCCCAGAGGGAAAATGCAGCATCCTCTCCTCTTCTATGTCATTTTGTATTGGCTGAAAGGAAAATTCTATTTTGAGCAGTCTGACATGCTCATGGCTGCTGTACAGAGAAAGCCCCTTCAGGCCTACCAAACATGCTGCTTCCAGAAGATCAGTCTTAATTAGTATTAATAGTCCTTATTGTACAGAAACCCTACACAAAACACCAACCCATAAGCATTGCATAAATCTGCCTTTCTTCTTCTTCTTCTCCTCCTCCTTCTTCTTCTTCTTCTTCTTTTTCCTCTTCTTCTTAACTTGATTAACTACCTTAACTTTGTTAAACAGTTACTTTAACAAAGTAGATGTGGTTATCATATTGAAATGCATAAGAACTTTTTTCTTTAATTTCTTCCTAATTACATTATGGCAACTGTATATTCATAACCAATATTTTAAAAATACATAAATGTGGAATTCTACAACTTTAATAAACTTCTGATTCCATAATTCTTTCATGTAGATATCAAAAATAGCATTGAGAATGCTTCCAAAAATATAAAGATAGATTTAAAAAAAAACAATTCATAGAGGATCATATTTGGGAAGGTTGGAATGAGGATCTGTCATGGTACTGCCAAAAAACAAATTCTGAGAGAAAACCCTTATATTAACTATTTCAGAATTCTGTAAATTTTGACTAAAACCAGAGAATTAACTGAAAATTGTGAATTGTGGAAGAGAAACTACTGCACTTTAATAAGACAGAAGGATCTTGTGATATCTTAAAGCCCCTCCCTCCCCAACATATGGGTATGGAAGACATAAACAGCTAGTTGTCTTTTAACCAAGAGGAAGGGATGAACCATTATGAAACTCTGTTAAAAGAACCATCTCCAGAAACACAGTCAATATTTTATCCAAATTTCAACTCCCTGGATAATTTGCATTCTGGATGGTTAGCTATCTGATTTGAGTCAGAATGATACAAAGGAAGAGAATGGGAAAAGTCATATTCCTAGGCTATTAAAAAAAACAATAAAAACTTGGCAGCAACAAAAAGATATCTAAGATTATGATTACAGCAAGACAGAATGATATTTACAAGAGCTAAAAAGGAAATATCAAGGAACTATATATCTATATGAAACTTTTAAAAATTCCCATAAAGTCCTAGAGATCTAGGTGCATGTACAAAAGAGACCTGGAAAAATAGAAATCCCTGTGCATTTCTGGTTGATGTTGAGGTTCTATGTAAACAACTGAAAAAAAAAAAAGCTGTATTGCAAACTCTCTGAAGCTGAAAGTCATGCCTTTTCACATAAATTTTTTTGACAGAAGGTGAAAGACATAAACTTAAGGCATTTTATACAATCTTACCAAGCACTCAAAGTCCTCTAACCTGGACTGGCCTTTGTGGAACTAGGCTTACAAACAAGAACTAAACAAAACTAACATAATTTAGTAATTGTACAACATGTGGAATGCAAAATCTACAGGATTAGTTAAAAAAAAAACTTGTTAAATAATCAGCATTGACAGAACAGTTATATAAAATCCAGCAACAACTACAAACCCTGGAAGATGAGAAAAGATTCGAAGCCAAATTTGATATGAAATTTTACCTAAAATATCCAGTTTTCAACATAAAATGCGAGATATGCAAAGAAATAGAAAAGCATGCTGTTACGAAAGAAAGAAAAATAGCCAATAAAAGATGTTCATGAGGGGCTCAAGATTATGCAGGTACAACTTAAAGGCTTTAAATTAGTGGCTATAAATGTGTGCAAATAATTTAAAGATACCATACTTTTAGAAGTAAAGGAAAATTTAATAACAAGTTTTTTGTCAAATATAGAATATCAATATAGTGAAAATATAAAATGGAAGAAAAATAAATTTTGAAGTTGAAAAGTACAACCACTGAAATGTTTTTTTTTAAAAAGGTGCTCAATTATATATTTGAGCTTCTTAAAAACAAAACTGTAAACGTGTAAGTTTGAGAAGCATAAAAAAGAGTGAGGAAACCTGAACAAAGATTCTTCAGGATTCTGTGTGATAACATTAATCATGTTAATATATACTTGATAAAAGTCCCAGAGAGAGAAGAGAGTAAGACAGTGATAGAAAGAACATTTGAAGAAATAATATCCATACACTTTCTGAATTTGATGAAAATTTGAATATGCACATTTAAAAAGTTCGATGAAGTCAAGAGAATGAACCCAAAGAGATCCACATCTAGATGCATCATATTCAAATTGATAAAATTCAAAGACAAATAGAAATTCAGGGAAGAATGAGAGAAAAATGACATCATATAGAAAGGAACTTCAATAAGAGTAACAAGTT
The DNA here is from genome assembly GCF_021218885.2 of Marmota monax. Taxonomy (NCBI): domain Eukaryota; kingdom Metazoa; phylum Chordata; class Mammalia; order Rodentia; family Sciuridae; genus Marmota; species Marmota monax. The sequence goes on along the minus strand of NW_026693595.1, from coordinate 3,334,238 downwards.
GTGTTACTCAAATCACTGAGACCAGAAGAAAATTGAGTAATTTCAGAGTGCTTAGAGTCAAAGACTATTAAGTGAAAATTTTATATTCAGCAAAATTATCCTTCAAAAAGGAAACAGAAATAACAATATTCATCTGTTGGCAAAAAATCTTAAACAATTTGTTACTATCAACTAGATTTTCATGAGATACCAGGTTACAATCAATGTACAGAAACTAGGTAGTAGCCAAACTTTCCACAAATAAAGAACACTCGTAAAGGTAACTTCAGAGGCAAACATAAAAAGACAGTACAGGGCTAGGGTTGGGCTTAGTGGTAGAGCACTTGCCTAGCGAGTGCGGGTCCTGGGTTTGATCCTCAGCACCACATAAAAATATATAAGTGAAATAAAAGTATTGTGTCCAACTACAACTAAAAAATAAATATTAAAAAAGTACAAACATTCTTTTTTGTAACTCTTTCCTTTTATCTGTTTAAAAATCCGCATAAAGCAATAATCATAATACTATGTTCATAGGATTATAGTGTACAAAGATGCAATTTGTATGGCAATAGTAATACAAAGGATTGAAGAGGAAGCAAATATTTTGGGTCAGAGTTTTGTATACTTTTTGAAATTATGTTAATAATGAAGTGAACTAGATTGTTATGAATTTAAGTGTCAATTGTTATCAACAGGTAAGTCTCTGAGAGTACTGCTTTTATTGTTTCTTTTTAATCATTTGGGGAAAGGAGTTAAGAAAAAAATATGCTTGTTCTCTGTATTTTTACCTACATAGCTACCTAAAGTTTCCCAATATTGCAACATATTTAACATAAATATGATTCATTAAAAATGTTCAAAATAATAAAGATAATTAAAATAATGCAAGAAAAGTGTTTAACTCAAAATATGGAAATAATTGAGGAATAGGGGGACAAACACTTATAGTATATATAAAAACCAAATATCAAAATGGCAAGTGTAAATACTCTCATCTTAGTAATTACATCAAATTTAAATGAATTAAGTAATCCAGTCAAAAGGTAGAGCTTGACAGAATGGGGAAACAAACAAAGATAATCCAACTATACAAGAGTTGCAATATAGATTAAAATATATAGATAGTTTGAAAGTAAACAAAAAATAGGAAAAAATATTATCAAGTATTAGCACAAAGAGTTAGTGTAATTATTCTCTTTCAGACAATATTGGCTGTCAAACAGAAAAGGTTACTACAATTAAGAGAGCAATTTTATACTAATAAAGAGGTTATAGCTTCTTAACAAACTCAAAATTCAAAAACAGAGAAAACTGAAGTGAGGAAAAAATTATAAAAGAATTATTGGAAATTTTAATACTACACTTTCAGCAATGAGTAAAATAACAAGCAGAAGATCAACAAGATAGAAAAGACTTGAAAAACACTGTAATAGACCAAATAGGCATCTATAGAAGTATCCAAAAACAATAGACTACACATTATTCTCAAGTACAAGATGAAGCATTGTCCAGTATAGAGGCCATAAGTTACATCATAAAACAAACCAATTAATTTAATGATTTGAAGTCACAAAAGTCATGTTTCCCAACCACATGTACTAAATAGAAATCAATAATAGATGAAATTTTGAAATTTCCTAATTATATATAAATTAAACCATATACTAACAAATAAGTAATTGAACAAAGAAATCACAAAGCAAATTGGGAAATACTTTTGAGTTTCATGTGTGCATTTTCCTATGTATTGATCTATATGGCTTCACGAAATATCTAGAACCACATTTAACAAAAAATATTTGCAAAGCATCAGCTACTCTACTCATAATTTGAGTAAAGTACTACATTACTACTGTTCTCATCAAAATGGGTTTCTTTGCCTCTTACTACAGGTGTATATGGTAGTATAGCACTGGCTTCACCTATTCAAAAGAGAATGACTATTTTTTTTAATACATTGCCCATGCCTGTAGGCCTCTCACACCTCCGGCATTCTGGTTCCATCAGGTCATTAGGAGCTTCTATAATAAAGACATAGGACGAGACTCAAGACTGTCTCTTGCCTCAAAGAAAATTAAGGCTGAATATTTCATATTCATTCATGTGCCCAATGGATTACAGTAGGCATTAAAAGTCATTTTTTCCCAAACAAGTGACTTATGAAAAAATATTTAAAACCTGAGCTATGTACCCAGCTAAACATCTACCACCACTCTTCATTTCAATATACACTATACATTATGGTATATTAATGTTTCTGATTTTTTAATTTAGATTTTCTTAAGGGGAGGGTAACCAGGGATTGAACTCAGGAGCACTCAGCCACTGAGCCACATCCTCAGTCCTATTTTGTATTTTATTTAGAGACAGGGTCTCACTGAGTTGCTTAGCACCTTGCTTTTGAGGCTGGTTTTGAACTCATGATCCTCCTGCCTCAGCCTCCCCAGCTGCTGGGATTACAGGCATGCATCACAGCACCTGGCTTAGACTTATTTTTAATTGATACATTACAAACATAGAAATGGGGGACCATATAATGTTTCAGTTACATGTATATATTGTATTGTAGTTAAATCAGAGCAAACATCTGTCTTCTAAAACATTTACAATTTCATAACAAAAACATTCAAATTCTTTTTTTCTAGTTTGTTAGATACATGATAAATTAATTATTACCTTTAGTCACCCTACTATGCAACAGTACACAAAATTTCTTACTCCAAACTAACTATATCTTAGCACCCATTGATTGAACACATCCCACCCCACCCCTAAACCACTCTGCTCTTAATTTCTATGAGAGCACATTAATATTGGAAGCCCTGTTCTGATCAGCTTCCTCACTAATTTCCAATACTCAAGAATTGTAAATGTGTTTAACTGTCTGCAAGATAAAAATTCAGATCCTTTAACTTATCATTTATGATTTTCCAAACATATGGCTTCAGGTTTATCTACTATTTACTCCTGAATCCCAGAAAAAAAAAAAAACTGCAATTGCTGTTCTTCCAAATGAGCCCCATACTTCATTACTACTGGTTCTTTGTTCATGTTTTTCCTATACTATTTTTTTTTCTTTTCCCCACCATTTCACAAAATTTTATGCATTTTGCATCTCAAAGGCAACCTCCCCAATGAATTCTTTCTTAATTCCCAAATCAGAATAAGTTGTACATTGCTGAATTCTTTGGGAAATTATGTCTAAAACTCATCTGATGCACTTACTACACTCACAATTTTATTTTCATTTAGCTACAACGCAAGAGAAAAAAAACTTTCCCCTAATCCCCACTCTTCTACAACTGGAAAAATATATGACACTTAAGCAACACAGCCCCAAGTCAAGCACCTAATTAGGACCAAAAATTGTATTCAAATTAATTTAGCTAAATCCAAAATCTGAGCTTTTATGATAATGACAGTCCAACTATATTTAAAGCACAGTTCTATACATTTAAAAACATTTCTCTCCCTCTTGAAGATCATTATTTCCCTGCCTCTGAGCCCTGGTTTTTCTTCCATATAACTGTATACTCCTGTTTCTTTTTCAAGATTCTTTTCCGCTTCTCAATCTCTAATTGTTAGAATGTCCCAACCTTGGACTCTGTCTTCTTTATCAATTCATTGTCATAGTTTTAAATACTATCTATATGCTTGTGACTCCAAGATTTACATATCCAACTCCAATCTCTCTCTGAGCTACAGACGAAAATATCCAACCACCTGCTCAGCACCTCCCTTCGAATGTCTAATTTAAAGTTAAAATATTCAAAGGAGTTTCTCTTTCTTTTCCTTACCAAAATACATTCTTCTACCTTCTTTTTCTCTGTCTCATTAAGCAGCACACCATCCAGCTAGCAATTCAAAGCAAGGCCCAGCAACAGCCCTTGATTCTACTCTTTCTTTCACATTTACATTCCATAGCAGGTTCTGTTGAAGGCCATCAAAATATAACAATATTTCACCATGTGCGTTCTTACCATGTTCAATGAAGACATCCATATGTATTGCCTAGAACTTGTCAAGTTTTCATAACTAGGTCTGCTTCCAACACTGTCCCAGCTTTAGATAGCTTCAGTTTTCCCCACTGGGTCCACTCACCTCCACCCTCTGCTCTGATCTATGCCTCTGGAGGCTGATGGGAATAGACTTCTCCATCAGTGTAGTGTCCCTTGTAACTCTAAATTGCGTTTGTATGGCCAGTGGGCAGAAGTGGAGGAGACCATCAACAAGAGTTAGGATCTGGAAGGAGTATGAGAGGGAAAATTAATTAATCTTCAGGATCATTCTATGCACAGTGACCTTTAGTTCCTGAATTTTTTAATCTCAGCTTTTATCAGTCTTCCCTTTTCACTAGTTCTTTCTCCATTCCACTAAATCCTCTATTCTTCTGTTTGAACCATGGAGTAGCAAAGCATTCCCAGTTGTTGGGCCTGGTTTATTGAGCTGCACTTTGGTGATTGACAAGATCTTTATGAATAGTCCTTTTATTAAGCTCTTCTTCGAGTAGCCAATTTGAGTGAGTCATTTGTGTCCAGCTGATACATTATTCATGGCATATTCTGCACATAAATTATCTTTTTTTTAGTTATGTTTATTATATTTTTTGTGAAAAGCAAAACAGAGACAACATAAAATGATACTAATTTCTAACAAAATAATAGTCATAAGAAAGAAATTTTTAGGGCAGTATTATGTACAAATATTAATACAAATCCTAAGTAAAATGGTATTTTACAAACAGTCTTATAGAATTCAAAAGAATAATATACTACAATCAAGAAAGCTTTATCTCAGGTAAGCAAAAACAAGTGAGTGTTGAGAAGTCAATTTATATAACTCAGTGGAGAAAAAACTAATAATTAATAATTAAAAATATAATTACTCCTATATATACCACAAAAGAATTTGAGTAAGTTCAACATTCATTACTGATAAAAATATTTATAAAATGCCTATCAAAAACTTCCTTTATAATTTAAACTATGTCTCAGAGTTTTAATTTAATATGGCAAAACTGAATCAGCATATTTAAGTTTATCTTTTCTTCACACAAGCCATCACCAAGAAAACCTCTCCCACCTTCCTACCCCTTTTTATACTGCCCAGATAGGATTTGACCATCTTGGCTAAGTTAGGATTTGACTACTTTAGCTAAGTTAGATACCATTAATGTATTTGGTTTCCAGATTCTAGCTTATGTTTAGTCTTATTTTCTAATCTCCCTATTTGTACAAACTTTATGTTGCTTCCCAAGTTTGTTCATCTCTACCTAGGCTTTATCTGCTTCTTCAGAGGGAGCTGTAATGGCCACCCCTGCCAATTCAGTCTCCCAGAGTTGCCAACTACCTCAGTCTGTTCTAAATGAAAATCAGGTGAGTTTTCTTGTGATGCTGTCACCAGTTTGACAATGCTCCTTTCTCCTCCCTGCCTCCCTCACCTTTTCTCCTCACTCTTGTTATTTAAGAATTATACCTCTCAATAATGTGTTAGTGAGTAAACTTTGCCTTTGGCTCCATTTTCTAAAAAAACGTGTGTGTGTGTGTGTGTGTGTGTGTGTGTGTGTGGTGTGTGTGTTGTTGCTGGGGAGTGAACCCAGGGCTTTGTGCATGTGAGGCAAGCACTCTACCAACTGGACTATATCTCCAGCCCCTTGGGTACCATTTTGATAAATGATCTTTTAAACAAATGAGTAAAATCCAGAATAATTTATTCTCCAAGCCCAACACAACAGTGACTTTCCAGTGCATTTATCCTGAAATCCAAGTTTCTAATCAAGCCTTTGAGGTCTTGTTGAGTCTGGCTCTGCCCCAAACCTGGCTCCATCTTTCCCTCCTCTCTTCTTCTCTCCTTCTGCTCTTGCTGTTCTGACATTCCAGAATATTCCACATGAATATTCCATCTGAGCATGCTTCGATTGGAGCTATGGCATTATTCTGTTCTGCCTCAAGTGCTCCTAGAGACAGGTCACAGTTTTCTTCCTTATTTCATTTAGGTATCAATAAAGTAGCATCCCTCACAAAAATTACCCTTGATCTGCATTCAGCATCAAAACATTTGCCTCATTTTACTTTTCTCCTATGATTTATCTCCATCCAAATTTGGATCTTATTTATTTACTTTTCAGGACATATAGTTTGAACTATGACAATTAGTACAACCTAACTAATTTCTTATTGAAATTATTCAATATTTTATTAATTTTATCTGCCATGGTATGTAATTGTAATAACTTTTTATTTTATTTATTTACTTCAGTGTTGTCTGTTTTATTCACTAGAACATAAGTTTCATGATATCCAGGATTTTACCTCTCTCAGTCACTATCATAGTCAAAGTAGTAAAACAACACATGTCACATACCAGTGACATGCTATGAGAAAAAGTGAAGAACAAATTGAGGAAATGAATTAATGATGGGATGAAGCAGCCAGAAAGGTGGTATTATAATTACCATTTAACAGTTTAGGAACCGAGTTAAAAATGGCAGATGTGAGAATACTGAAGTCCTTTAAGGAAGAACTATGTCTCACTATACCTGTTATTTCTCTTAAACCCTGACACAGTGCCTTGCATATAGTAATCCTTCAATGATCTGTGTTCATTAATGCTGAAAACTTTCTAAGGAAGAGCAATGTGGCAGCAATATAAATATTGATTGCTGGAAGGGAAATTAGTTAGATATTTGCTTTAGAACTCCATATGTATTTTCACATATTTTTGAACAACATAAATTGATCATTAAAATGGTTCTTTAATGAAGGCATCTGTGACTATTACAGGCAAACCTTAATGATTAACACATACCCCCTTGTAATTGCATACCCAATTTGTATATTATCCCAGTCCTTGCTTACAGCTTGTCCTTCGGAAGATTTGTTCTTTGAATATTTTCTGATTCATTAGTAAACTCATCAAACCATTTTTACACACACACACAAAATAAACTATCAAAATTCATATCATTCATTTTAAAATTGTCATTGGTTCTGATATAAGTAAGTGAAATCATTTTAGAAATAAACTCAATATTATATAAATATTATCTTTGAATTCAGCCTTACAATTATTTTTTTTCAAATCTTTACTAAATATTGTTTATGTGACACATGGGATTAAAACCTGTGAACATTAACCCCATTCTGGATTATTTTATGAAGGAGTTAAGAAATACATAAATGAAGCAAGTAAGTTTAAGAAAAGATTCCATGTTAAGTCCACACAGGTTACAGTGGATGACATTTACTTAGGATTTCCAGGACTGTTGTATAATAATATAATATCACTCACCAGTTAAGTTATAAGAAAAGAGGTTTATTTTGAATCACTGTTCTGGTTGAAGTTCAAGAAGCCACATCTCCTGATAAACCTTCTTTCTGGCAGAGTTCTCAGGTGGCAAACATCATCCCATGGCCAGACAGGTAAAGCCTAAGAGACTAACCAAACTGGCTTCTATGGCAGACTCACTCTTGAGATAACCTAGTGCATTCATCCATTATCCATATGAATGGATTAATCCACCCATAGGGCAGAGAGCGAATCACATCTTAAAGGACTCACCCCTTAGTATCATAATGAATATTAAATCTCAAGATGGACTCTGAAATTCAGTTTGGCTTTTATTTAGTTTTGATAGTATAATAATAACCTAATAAAATGAGTCAGAATATATTTTCTCTTTCTGGAAATATTCATACTTATATTCTGAAACAGATTGTGTAGAATAGTTGGGTTTTTTGTTTGTGTATGTGTTTGAATTTTACATTTGGTAAAATTCACCATTGAATCTCTTTGAGCTCTATGTTTCCTTTTTTCACTGCTATTAACTATATATCTGTCAAAGTAATCTAGTTCTACTGAAGTTGGGAGTTTTGTTCCTTTCAAATAATAGGGCCATGTTACTGAAGTTATCAAATGTATGGTCACAGAGTTGTTCATAGTGTTTTCTCATTATTCTTCTAATATCCATGGAATCAGTAGCCATGACAGCCTTTTCAATTCCAATATTAGCAATTTGTGTCATCTTTCTGTTTTCCTTGGCTATCCTGGATAGAGGTTTATCAATGTTATTGATCTTTTGAGAGAACTAGCTTTAAGTTTCATTCATTTTGACTACTGTTTTTTTAAGTTTGTGAAAATCTTCTCTAATGTTATTATTTCCCCTGTGCTGCTTACTTTATATTTAATTTGCTCTTCTTGTTCCAGATTCCTAACATGGAAACTTGGGTTATTAATTTTAGATTAATGCTTCTCAGCTCTTTCATCATTCCTAGTCTATCTTGCAGTTGGAATAGAAGAAGCTTCCAGATATGGTGGTAGGTTGTGCAAGAGGGAGAATATGCCAGATTCCTCTTATAAAGTCTAAATCCATGTGGACCACTATTTTTCTCTCTTTTCCAGAAGTGTGGCTTTTTTCCCAGTCTCTACTCCTTCTCCTGTCTGCGATATTCAATATTCCTTACCTATTTCCTTCAAACTCCGTCCGCTATAGATATCTTTATTTTTCTAGATGAGCCAATACCCTTTCTCTAGCTGGGAAAACTTTTATAATTGCCTCCTGGTGACTCTTTTCTTCTGGAGTTTGAGAGTTGTTTAGGGGAAGGTTCCCTAGCAGTTTCAAGATGACTACTTCCCTGTCACATCCCAGATGGTACCATCAGAGGCTCTTTCTCCAATCCTGACCATGAGAAATTAGTCCTGGCATAAAAGATTGAATAAGTATATATTACCGTACCAGGAGCTTTTAACTTCCAAACTAGTCTATAGTATGATTCCAGTAGTTTGTATTTTTTTTTAATTATCATTTAAGAGTTCTTACCAGTTTAAGAATTCCTACAATTCCTTCTCCAGTTAGTAAACTTCCAGAACTATATCTTTCTGGATATGACTATTTCTCAAAATTTTGAGGTTTTGGTTTGCTCTGTAAACTCTAGTCAATAATAGTTCCAAAAATGATTTTTAATTTGTCCAGAATTTTTCTTATCAGAATGACAAATTTTAATCAGTTTATATCTAATGCTGAAAGCTGAAGTTTCTGGAAATAATTAGAAAGTTATTCTAAATACACAGCATGGCAGATAGAATTAATAAAATATTGAATCATTTAAATAAGGAATTAGTAAGGTTGTACTAATTGTCATAGTTCAAACTTTATATCCTAAAAAGTTACAACAAAACAATTTTAAATGACTATGAAATGTTTTAAAAAACAATTATTTAATGTTATGACTACCAATTAACCATTTCATAGCTAAAAGTACATATGTTTTATATGCATAACTTAAATAAGATTCTAATTAAGCAAATTTTTTAAGCAAACATTTATAAAATGTAAATGGAACTCTATGTTCTCTTTTTCATGACTAGAAGTAGTATCATGATGTTTTATGTTACTTTCAAAACTTAATAATTTTCTATTAAATGTTAATATTTTGGAAATTAATATGTGACTAGAACAATTATGCAAACAAAACCAAAAAGTGTTCTCACTATTCTAATTTATAAAATAAATATTTTAATTTCCAAATTAATATAATTCATATATTTTTTACACCATAAAAATTTCCAATGTACAAATTTACAGTCTAATCCAAGTAGTTATAAAGTACTATATCCTGAAACATTTCCTTCCAAAGTTAGGACACATCATAGCAATATTTGTACAGTCAATACTGCTATAATTCTGTCTAATTTTCTAGTTGAGGATTAAAATGAACACAATTTTCTATTCATTTAAGCTCATGAGCATTCCTTTAAACCCAGAAGTGAGAAAATTCCTGTTCTTTATAGGAAGATTAGAACCACTATAGAAAACATCAAGATCTTGCATCTTCCACATAGTTCATCTTTCACCAGTTTCCTCTCTCCTTGTTGAAGATACATGCTTAAAAGCAATAGTTGAACTTCATTCCATAAAACTATTATTTAAATATGATTTCTACTTTGATTCTTTTTGTTTTTCATGGTGTCTGCTTCTTGCAGGGTGGGGCATGGATTTGTTTGAATATTTTCAATTAAGCCATTTTAGTTTTACTCAGATTTGAGTTGATATAATTGATATTTTAACTCCGGCTTACACCCAGAGGCAGATTCATGAAGAGCACAGCTTTTGAAAATCAACTGAATCAATACAACATGTTATGATTTTTAATTTTTTATGATAAATGTTCCTTGCATCTTCACCCTCACATTTGGAAAGATCAATGAGGTAACAGAGTAAAGGTGAAATGACTAAGAATGAATCAAAAATCATCATTTTATAAATAAGGGAAGAAAAGTTGTGTATGAGGTACTAATCCTGTTGAATGAGTGTCTAAAAGGTACCATATTGTAAATCTATTATTTTTTATAAATCCTCTCTATTCAAAAGAAATGAGAAGTGTATTTCATTCAGTTGAGAAGGAAATGAGCCCACTGGGGACCTTTGCAAGGAGGTTTGGTGAGGAATAGAGAGACAACCAGAGCCCAAAGCAAGTCTTAAAAACTTATTTAAAATATTTATATTTGCATTTTTTCTTTTAAAGCTTTCCAGTTTTAATCGTTACCATATGGGATTTAATAAGAAATTGTTTAAAAAATGAATGCTCACAATAATCATCAATGGTTTGAATTAAGTTCAAATAAAGTAAAAGACAATGTGGGTGAGTATGAATTTGCTTTTAAAGACAGTGTTTAAAGGATGAATTTGCTTTTTAAAACAAATGATTAATATGGTCTATAAAATGATTTTTCACTGGCAATAAATAATAAGCATTTGGAATTCAAATGTGTAATATGATTTGGATTCAGATATCAATTATGTATCTATCATTTTGTCTAAAGTTGTTAGTCAATTCTCATTTTTTTTAAATTTTTTATTGTTGGCTGTTCAAAACATTACATAGTTCTTGATACATCATATTTCACACTTTGATTCAAGTGGGTTATGAGCTCCCATTTTTACCCCATATACAGATTGCAGAATCACATCAGTTACACATCCATTGATTTACATATTGCCATACTAGTGTCTGTTGTGTTCTGCTGCCTTTCCTATCCTCTACTATCCCCCCTCCCCTCCCCTCCCCTCCCCTCTTCTCTCTCTGCCCCCTCTACTGGTCAATTCTCATTTTATGGAAAATATTTCCTTAAGGAAATTTTCCATAAGGAACTTCTAGGAAGCTTTATGTAAATACTGTCATTCTTACAAGAATACTTAATGTATTATTTTTTTTTTAGAAACAAAAGAAGAGGTAAAGCAAAGGAACTTAAAAGACCAAAACTCTGTCTGCATATACCTAAAACAAAGTGAAAAGATGACAAACATAAGATAAAAGAAATGCAAATTTAAACCTCAATGAGATACCATTTTTCCCACCATCCAGCTTAGCAAATATTCAAGAATTTGAGATTAGGGGAAAATAAACTTTTTAAAACACAGCTGATCAGAGTTCAAAATGGTATCATCCTTATAGGGGGAAATTTGATTCAATGTAACAAAATTATATATGTATTTGTTGTTTGATCCTGCAATTCTGCTTCTAGGAATTTATTCCACAGAGGTTCCTTTCCAAATATGAAACAACATATGCACAGAGTCATTCATTGTTTGTTGCAACATCTTCTTGTTCAGAAAAAAAATAATTGAAGAGAAATGGGTATCAAAAGCAAGGATAAACTATCTGTAAAGGGTTCTTACTGGCCAAATTTCAGATGGATATAAAATAAATTTTAAAACTTTACAACAGGGTAAATTTAAATATAAAGTTCAATGGGTTCATAATTATACAAAAGAATAATATTAAAAATAAAATGAAGTAAGTGAATGACAGGCAGATTTAAAAATAAATAGTGTTCTCCTTTACAAAAAAAGGCCAATAATAAGAAACAGAGGAGATATTAGAAATTGAATGCCACCACTTTCTTACACCAGACAAACAGATATGGACAAGATCAATGGTGAATTTGAAATCCATTTGGTGAAAAGTTTTCAGAGAAATATTGAATCAGAAGTTGTGCTTTCATAATAGATCTGGCTGTCACTGTGTTAAGCAAGTGGTCAGACTTACCATTGCCATGGGTAGAATGGTCCAACTTGATGGGCCCCTTGGTGTGAGGGATTTGTCCATGTGATATACTGTTCATCCACACCTTTTATCTGAATTTCGTCCTGAGGAAGTTATAAGACAAAACTAGGCTATGGGTTGGTGTGCATGAAAATTTGATGAGACACTTCAAATGAGTAAATAAATGAAAAAGCAAGGCAGGTGCACTGTGGTCCCTACAGTGGTCCCTGAACTTAAACAGCAGCAACCACTTATAAAGGACATATTGGGGACATGGGAGGATATTTGAGTATAAATAAATGTTGGTTATTGTCATTGAATTTATGTTAATTTTCTTAGGTAGCATGTGCCCATATAAGAAAGTTTCTTTGTTTTAAGGGAGTAGCATGATATATTATTTAGGTGTGACAGGTTATGATGGCCACCATCTACAATTGTGTTTTGCTCAAAAGACAGTGTGTGTGTAGAGAAGAAAAGGTTTAAAAAGATGGAAGAATGCATAACAAAGCTTCAACAAGTGGTTAACATTTGGAGGGATAAATGGGGTGTTAATTACATTAGTCTATTAATTTTTCTGTATATTTGAACTATCTCAAAATAAAAAATAATGTAAAAATATAAGAAAACAATAATTGTTGCATATAAAATAACTTTTAACTTCTTAATTTGTTTAATCTTACAATATACTACCGTCAAAAGTATTATGTAGTCATTATGTTGCTTATCATTTATAACTACATTTTCAATTTGGTTAAATCATTGAGACCATTATTAAAACTGAAGATAAAATTTTAAAATATTTAAAATGATAAAAAATAAGGTGGTTTTTGTTAGGGGAGTGTGGAATCAAGAAAGAACATTTGACATTGAGATATTGATCAATATATTTACTGAATCAAACACCATGTGTAATCAAACAGCATTTGTGCCATTCAGTGTAACAAAGAATACAGATTGTATGATTTCTCTGAATTTCATCATTCCTATGTTCAAATTATTGTTCCAATAGTTAAACTTTAACCATTATGTACAACTTCATTCAGAAAATTTAAAATTACCATAAGTGAAAATTTATTTTAACAATTTTTTTTAAAAAAATCTACTATATGCAAAACAGAAATGCATGTTAGGAAACCAACAATGTTCAACTAGTGATCCATATGTATTATTCTCAATATGTATTTTGGAAATGGAAAATAAGTGAAAGAATTCTCAACTTTTTCTATTCTGCTTACTAAAACAAAACAAAAAGTATCTACCTACATTTAGCTAACCTGAAAACTGTCTTTTAAAGTAGAACATAATAAAAAATTGGATATATTTGAGTGGGACATTTTCTAAATTACAATAACTTACAAGTAATAGTAATTTTTTTTTACCAATAATGCATGCACTACAAAGAAAATAATTCTAGGATATTACAAGAAGAGTGTATATGATACTGAGAATGCCAGATCCCAAAATCAATCTTTTTATATTCATATCTCAGGTTCCTCACTTATTGTCTGTGTGATCAACACAATATTCCTAATATTTTTCAGCCACAGTTCTTTTTTTGTGAAAGGAATGAAAAATCACTTATACAGTTCTTTCCATAGCATTGTCTACGTAAGAAACACTGTATAAATATCACTGTTGTTAATCTTATTTTAAAAATCTTTAAATGTTATTGCCAAAATGTATATTTTTCAAAGGAGATTATATAGAATCAGTCAGTTAGTAACTAGTCATTTGTCTCTGAACTTACCAGCAAAGAGGAGCTGAGCTGTTAGAGCATATCTCCTAAAGTGGCAGGAGAAAAAAACCTACCTAGCTTCCTCATGTGCCAGACTCTCATTATATTGCTATTGTTTGTTTTGACAATAGTAAACATTTAAAAAAAGAAAACCAGATTTTCTAGGAATGATTTAAATTAGTCATTTACTGCTTCTTCAATGAGTTCAGTATTACATTTTTCTTTTATTTATTAACCTTAAAGAACTATACATCCTTTCCTGTTTGGATGATTTTATTTGTATAGAAACAACTAGAACCAAATATTCCAGTTGTTTGTCTTTTATTTTCTCAGTATCTAAAACAGATAATAATTTATTCCTTTGATTATATAACTTTCTACTAAGTTTTCATTTTCAGTCTGACTAAACTGAAGAGAACAACCAGCAATTTATAGTATTGTTTGCATTTGTAAAAACATTAACAGACTTTACAATATCCCCGAACACATTTTGTCCATTCCTCCCACTCCGCATTTAGATCTAGTAGAACCAATGACATTATCTTCAAAGCATCTATGCAGATAAGAGTGGGCATACAGCTGGATCATATTTATTTAATATTCAGATTTCTCTTTTTGTAATATTTTAATATTTTTGAAATTACCTTATATGTTAATATGTCAAATAAATTTGCTAGCCATTAGTTTTCCAAAGAAAAAGAATAATGCAGTTGATTCTTTCTTAGTACAAAAAAACCGCAGCTTTTTCACTTTGGGTTTTCCTAGTTAAATACTCTTACTATAGATGATGCTGTAGATAAGTAGTTGCTGTCCATCTTACAGAAGTTATCAGCTTTCATCGCTCAGCTATATCTTTCTGAATAATCACTTGCCTAAGTCATTGTGGTTGGTAAATTATTGACCTACTTCCCTGGAGATGTATGTAGATGAGGTTTTATGATTTCTCTAGGAGCAGCCAACTCCAGAATGACTGTCAGTCTCTAGGGTGATTAGTCAGGACTCATTGGCCCTCAAAGTCTTTACACTGAAGGATGAACAACTGAATCAGTCATATCCTCTCACATCCAGTTACAGAAGTGTGTTACTTAGCTCTTAAACACTCTGATCAAATACCTGACAACAATTTAAAGGAGGAAATTCATTGTGGCTCATGGTTTCAGAGGTCTCAGTCCACTTGTCTACCAGCTCCATTGCTCTGGGCCTGAGGTGAACAGCACATCATGGTGGAAGGACATGGTGGAGGAAAGCTGCTTAGCTCATTTCAGCCAATAAGGGGAGTGGAGGATCCAGGAACAAGGTATAATCACTAAGGGCATGTTCCCAGGGACCTACTTCCTTAAGCCATGCCTTAGCTGCCTGCAGTTATCACCCAGTATAGTGTCCTTTAAAATTATCAATGTATCAAATGGACTAGCTGTGAGAGGTTACAGCTCTCATCATCGTCTAAAAGTTCTACCTCTAAAACTTACTGTATTGGAAACCATGCTTCCCAAACCTGAGCTTTACAGGGGACAGTTTTCAATCCAAATCATAAGAGGAGGGCTCTATAGAAACAATCAGCCCACCATGGGAAAGAAGGCCTTAAGCAAAAGCCATGATGTAAAGAGATGGGCAGAGAGAGAAAGGAGACAGATGCGATAAACCAAGTCAGAAAATACTAGAGCCTGCCAGATAGAACAACAGACATCTGCTTTTGAGGAGATGACTGCTAGTGTAGATGCTGCGTTGTACTCCTTATTTATTAGTTAAATAATCTTACTATAGATGATGCTATAGATAGGTAGTTGCTGTTCATCCTACAGAATTTATCAGCTTTCATATTTTAGCCACTCATATGCAAGATCCTTTTCTGTTAGTACACTGTCAGACTAACAGAATGACAGGGGTCCTAAATGACACTGTAACACAGTGTGATTTCTAAAGTGGTGATTATGAAAACAATCTTAATAGTACTCTTGGAAACCTAAAGCCCTCAGGGGGGGAAATATTTCTTCACTTTATTATTTGCTCCTTATATAAGGTCCTATAACCTGATCTGTCTTGTTGTGACTCTAGAGGAAGAAATATTTGAGTAAATAGTATTATTTACATGCATAATGCAACAGTGTTGAGGTGGGATAAACTAATGTGTGCTCAAGAGTTTTTACTTAATCTTTGAGCCTCCAGACAATAGATTCTATCATTATGACATATTTTGGCCCAGCATGAACACAATGCTGGCCAAACTCCATCAACACTTTCTATTCATGACTTTGTTGCCTATAACTGACAATCAGGATTATAAAGTTTTGATTTGCCCTTGGGCTGTGTAACCAGATGCCATTTTCTGAGAATTTCAGGTGGAGTTCCTAAACAAAATAACAATAGACAAGTGTCTACATTTTAGAGAGTTGCTGTATCTGTCAGTGGTTTGAAAAAAAAATTAAAACTGTAAAAATTTGAACTGGAATGAGATTTCAGAGTTTCAGTGCACAACTGTTGGGATGAAGAATAAATTGTTCAATAAGACCACTATTGACTTTCAGCAAATTCTAAGGGTAAGGATTTCAAGGAAATGCCATCAAAGACTCCAGCTGCCTCCAGCCCCAAAATGAGGAAGATGCCTGCAGCCACTAGAAAAGCCTTCAGTCTGCCACCTGCCAACACTCACATATCTGCCCACAGAAAATATCCAAAGCCAGTGAAAAAATGGTTTTGTCTCCCCTCAGTTTTCTTAGCCTCTCTGAGTATCTGTGATTGGCAGAGTTGAGCCCACATTTTGCTGGCAAAAGAAATCTGTGAAATATGGTGCCTAAATTCCTTCCTTAAAACCCGAGTGCTAATGTAACAGAGGCCTGGAAGATATTGAATCAAGAACAATCTTGCACAGCAGTGAAGGGGCTGCCAGAGCAGAGCTTAATAAGGCTTCTGATAAGGTTTCTCAGAAATCAATAATATGCTCCTGAGATGATCACCTCATCAGTGTCTTGAGCCTTTAGAAAAGCTAATTATATAGGCTTAGAGGGAAAATACTTTCTTCTTTCCCTTCTTGTAGGAGAGAAGAGTAAGTATTCTCTCTCGCCCCACGTTCACTGAAAGAGGCCCTATGGTAGAGGCTGAGAACAGCATAAACACCTTACAACCTAGTCCTGGGTTTGTGAGCAGGCGAATCAGTTGACCTGTACTGAGTGCCATTTGAGCTGAGGAATGCAAAGTGAGAGGAAATTTTGAGAAAATTTGATAGCTTGGCTTCTTAGCTCTGGACCTTGGGGTCATGTGTTTGCTTCCAAAGTAGAAATCCAAACACAGAATTCTGACTGGAGCAACAGCAGGCGATTTGAGCATCACTAAGACAAGCCTGTGCATTCACTGTTTGTTGTGGCAGACAAGTAAGCTTCCAGGAGGTTTGAATGGGAAGGAAAGTTAGCCAGGACATATGCCACCCTGAAGGGGCTCTGCTTTAGAGTGGAGCCTATTTCGTAAGGGAACACTGGTGGTACCAAGTAATCAGAAGACCCATAGGAAAAAAGTGAAGGGGCTTCAGTGTATCCAGCAGAACGTTCATTATACAATCAGGGGTGTGTATCCCATGAGAAAACTTACAGTGTTCATTTAAGCCCACTTTACACAAAGAGTATCGGTAGTCAAGTGGTACATGTTTTGCTCCTTTTCTCCCATCCTGCTCTTTAACATCAAGCACTTACAAAAGCAAGGGAAAAGCAAAGTGAGCAGGAGAGGCAGGCTGAGTAAAATGACCCACAGTGGGTCTGATGGCCATGTGAGAGCCCCAGTGGACGCAAGGAGGAGGGGAGTTGAAATGAACTCCTGCAAGCTAAAGTTTGGAAACTGCTTAATATTTTAACTACATCTCAATTATAAAAAATGAAACCATTCCCATAACTGAAAGGGGCTTGAAAACAATGAGATCTGCTCACGAAGTAATTTAAGAGAAAAGGAGCTATAATTGAGGGAGCATATTTGGAGACAGTCGTTAAAGAAAAATAAAAACAGTTCTTGTTTACTCCCCTGCATTCTGTGCCTTCAATATTCCTTTTATGTCCATATTGCAAAAATATCTAATTGTTCACTGCCAAAATTTCCTTTGATTTCCTTCCTCATAACTCCGAATTCTACGTACTTGTCCACCTTAATTGAGGTGAAATTTATGTACGTACAATGAAGTTCCCATTTCAAATGTGTGTTTGTTTTATTGGCAATAGTGTGAAGTTACATAACGACATAATCAAGCTATAGGACGTTTCCAACATTCTAAGAAAATCCTTGTGCCTCTTTGCAATCGTTTGCAATTGATTCTCTCACTTGATCCCATCCCACACAACCACTGGCCAGCTAGAGTTTTACCTTCTCTAGAATGGCATATGTGTATAATTGTAGCATATGGAGCACGTTGTTTTACTTCTTTCTCTTAGTGGATTCACTTATGAAATTTTCAGATTGATCTATGCTGTTGAATATATCAATATTTTGAGCCTTAATATTACTGAGTACAAACATACCAAAATCATTTTTTCCACTTGTCAATTGATAAACATTTGGAATATTTTTAGGGTTGAAGTATTAAAAATAAAGCTCTTATGATCATGCATGTACACTTCTTTCTGTGGACATATGTTTTCATTTCTCATGGGTGGAATTTCTTATATTGTTATAGTATGCTCTTATTTTTGTGTTTATAATTAGCTCTAATATCTATCACTATTGTTCTTACTTCCTTAAGATAGAATCTTCTTCTGGAAAAGCAAACAATTAACTATAGAAAATTATACAATTCCATTAGTTTTCTTGAAATAATGGTTGTGGGTCCTCTTTTTTCCCAAACTTTTTAAAGGATAATAATTCCTCAGCCTAAGGACACAGTAGAATGGCTCTTTATTATGTCCTGCATTATCACATAATCACATTTATTCTGATGAAGTCCCTTAGCTAATAAGAATTTAGTTTGATGACATGATGTGTGCCTACAATGCTTAGTGTTTGTTTTTGGTAAATTAATCAGTGCTCATTATTTTTTTAAATATGAAAAGAACTGTACATTATAGAAGATTATAGGCTTCATGAAAACTGTGAGATTGAGGAAGACACAAAAGTTAGTCAGACATTGTAACTTGGCTGATGTGGTATACCAAGATTGGCAAGTAATGGCTTGCAAAGAATTGCTCACAAAATTACTATTACCAATATCATGTTAAATTTTCTTAACAAACCTGAAAGATGTAAATGATTAGCACATGTTTTTTTTGTTTTGTTTTGTTTTATTTCCTGGATTGAACCCAGAGGCCTTTAACTACTGAGCAACATCCCTAGCCCCTTATTTAGAGATAGGGTCTCACAAAATTGCTTAGGACCTTGCTAAATTGCTGAGACTGGCATTGAACTTGCAATCCTCCTTCCCCAGCCTCCCAAGCCACTGGAATGATAAGCACATACCACTGCACCTGGCTTGGTTGGTATGTTTTTAAAATGGCAAAAATATAATGCTAAATGAAGCAAGCCAATCCCAAAAAACCAAAGGCCGAATGTTTACTTTAATATGAGGATGCTGACTCACAATGGAGACTGGGGGGGGAGGAGTACAGAAGGAATGGAGGAACTTTAGATAGGGCAAAGGGGAAGGAGGAGAAGGGAGAGGAAGGGAGGGGCAAGGGAGTAGGAATGATGATGGAATGAGTTAGACTATCATTACCGTAAGTACATGTATAAGACGTGAATGGTATGAAAATACTTTGTGTACAATTAGTGACTTGAAAAATTATGCACTATATATGTAATATGAAATGAATTGCATTCTGCTATCAAGTACAACAAATTAGAATAAAAAAATATGAGCTAAGGGAAGATGGTAGATAGAGACAGAAAAGATGGTTCAGCAGCTCCTCGGCACTAGACCTATAATACAGGAAGACTGTTCCTCAGCACGATGAGTGAAAAAGGAACTTCATGGAGACATAATACTAAACTGTAATAAAAACAATCATAGAGGTACACATAGTTGGTAACTTGAGCATAAAATATAATATCTTAGATGCAGGTCAGCTCCTGCCGCCGGCAGAGTTGAGCTGGGAGTACAGACAAAAGAGACATAAGGTTGGAGGATTAAGAAATTGCAAAACAAAGCAAAAATTCTCCTAGAGAAACCTGTAGTTTTCAGAGAAAGGCTGCTTTTAATGGACACAAAATTGGTTGGATAAGCGTCTCAGTGAAAACATGTTGCAAACAAGTCCATTGGGGTAAAAGCATTCCATTTATTTTTTTCCACCATATTCCTGCTACTTTACTCTTTCTAAATTTTAACTTGTTTTCTTCTTTTTCAAATATTATTTTATTGTGTTGTATTATTCTGACTTTTTAAATGCGTTATTCGTGTGGATGTGAGGCTGCATGTGTGGATGTGGTGCTCCCACTGCGTGGATAGGTTTGAAAATATGTATGTATTTTTTCAAATGACTTTACTTACACATATTACATGTTAGTATCACTCTCAAGCATATGTTCATTATTTAATCTGGATTAGAATTAGAAGAATATCAGGGTTCAAATTATTTCAATCTTATATTTGCTGTTTCATTTATACCCAGGTTCTGGGCCCTCTTATTTCCCTTTCCTTACTCTCTTCTCCCAGTAACAGCCAAAATCTATGCCTTCCTCCTCTCTTTGTTATTTTCAGTTAACTTACTATTTCTCTTCTTTACAGCTGACACCTGCTCCCTATTTCCTACCTCTCCTCTAATCACTTTTGCAAAAACTTCAAAATTTCTCTCATCTTCAGTTCCTATTTACTCTTACTAATAAAAATATAATCTACTAAATAATAGAAATTAGATAGACTATGTAGTTCCTACCCCATTCAAGTTGTTCAGATTATTAATATAGTGGACAAAATAGTAGATATCTGTTCTAAAATACATGATCTAGTTAACATTTTTCGTTGCTGGCACTATTGTCAAATGCTAACCCCATCATTTCTGTATAGGTGGCAATTAGTGTCACAGATGTCAAAGTAGACACTGGACATTTATCTTAAGACTATACATCTGTTATGACATCAGTGCCATTCCTCCCTTTCCTTTCCTTTCCTTCTAAAAGGAGCTAGAAAAAAATTGTGACACTTCAATTTCACAGAGTAGAGACCCTGCAGCTGAGAAATACATCTCAACCAAGCAACAGTGAATCTCACCACACACACAATCTAGCCCCACCTGAGCCCTATCATTACTCCAACTCAAATAATTGAGGAAACAACCCCAAATAAACAACAAGGACCCAAGAAGAAACGATCAAAGAGAGACCTCAGGTCCCACCATTTGACATCTACTCATATATCAGAAACAGAGAAGTCTCAGAACAAACAAGATATTACACACAAAAGGATACAAATAAAAGAGAGGAAGGCGAATCTGCTTTGATTGATGAAAACAAGAAAATAGGCAAACAAATCTCTCCCCCAAATTGAAAATCTCCCAACAAAGGATTCCACTGATATTAAAGTGGATGAAATCCTAGAGGAAGATTATTTAAAATAATTAAAATGTTCAACCAACTGAAAAGAAGATCTAAGGGTTAAATTAAGGAAGTAAATACAGGAGATAAAAGACCACTTCAATAAAAAAAAAAATACAAACAGTAAAAATTCTAACCAGAACTCCTAGAAAAGAAAGACCCAATCATTCAAATTAAAAATTCACTTGAAATCATCACTAACAGATTAGATTGTATAGAACATAAAACTTTAGCTTCTGCAGATATGACTTCAGGCCTTGAGGATAGGATATATGACCTTGAGTACACAG
Organism: Marmota monax; assembly: GCF_021218885.2. NCBI lineage: Eukaryota > Metazoa > Chordata > Mammalia > Rodentia > Sciuridae > Marmota > Marmota monax. The sequence continues at coordinate 3,312,690 of NW_026693595.1, read as the reverse complement.
AATGCACTAAAAGGAAAGATATTATAGAACATGAGCAGAATATACAAGAACGCTGGGACAACATCAAAAGACCAAACTGGAGAATTTGGTAAAGAAATCAGTAAAGATATCACCAACATAAATACTGCTGTAAAACAAATGGACCTAATAGACATTGACAGAATATTTCACTCTCAAACAGCCAAATTAACCTTATTCTCAGCAACTCCTGGATTTTTTTCCAAAGTATACCATATTCTAGGTAACAAAATAAATCTTAGAAAATACAAAATCATTGATAAAATCCCATGTATCCTAGCAGATAACAATGTAATGAAACTAGAAATCAACAGCAAGAAAAATAATATAAACAACATAAAAACATGGAGATTGAACAATACTCCGTTAAATAAAGAATGGATCAAATCCGAAATGAAAATAGGAATCAATGAATTCTTAGAAGTGAATGAGACAGAGATACATGTCAAAATCTCTGGGATAGTATAAAAACAGTCCTAAGAGGAAAATTTATAGCACTGAGTACCTATGGTAAAAAACAGAGAGATCCTTAATAAATAAACTTTTGCTTCCACTCAAGGCCTTAGACTAAGAAGAACAAGCTATTCCAAAATCAACAGAAGACAAATAATAATTAACATCAAAGCCAAAATTAATGAAATTGATAATAAAAAAATTACAGAATCAATGCAGTGAAGTGGTGTTTCTTTGAAAAGATAAATAAGATAGATAAATCCTTCACCAAAATAACAAAAAGAAAGGGAAAGAAGATCCAAATCAATAAAATTAGAGATAAAAGAGGAGATATCACCACAGACTCTTCTGAAATATAGAGGATTTCAGGATGTATTTTACAATTTATATTTCAATAAACTGAAAAATCTAGACAACACTGATAAATTTCTTGACATATGTGACCTGCCTAAATTGAACCAGGAAGACAGAGTAAACCTACACACATCAGTTGCAAGCAATAAGATTGAAACAGCAATTAAAAGCCTTTCAAAAATGAAAAGTCCAGAACTAGGTGGATTCTCATCTGACTTCTACCAGATCTTTAAAGAACTAACCATAGACTTTTCAAATTATTCCATAAAATTGAAATGAAGGAAACATTCCCAAATATATTCTATGAAGCCATTATCACCCTGATACCAAAACTAGACAAATGCAATAAGGAAAGAAAACTACAGACCAATATCCCTGATGGGCATAGATGCAAAAGTCCTTAATAAAATATCAGCAAACTGCATTCAAAAAATACATCAAAAAGATAATACGCCATGATCAAGCGTGCTTTTCTCCAAGATTGGTTCAACATATGCAAATTAATAATTGTAATTCATCACTTAAAAAGAATAAAGAACAAGAATCATACGACCATCTCAATATATGCAGAAAGGCTTTAGATACTATTCAGCACCCATTCATGTTACACTGGAGAAGCTAGGGATGGAAGGAACTTACCTCAACGTCACAAAGACTATTTAGGACAAACACAAATTCAACAATTTACTGAATGGAGAAAAATTAAAAAGCATTTCCTCTAAAATCAGTAATAAGACAAGGCTGTCTGTCCACTCTCACCACTCCTACTCAATATCGTTCTTAAAAAATTAGCCAGAGCAATAAAGCAAAAGAAGGAAATCAAAGTGATACAGATAGGAAAAAAAAATAAGTCAAACTGTCTCTTTTTTGGCAATGATATGAAATCAGGAAAACCATCCCATTCAAAATAACCTTAAAAAATGTGGGGAAAAAGGTACAGTCATATATTGCTGGCAGGACTGCAAATTCATGCAACCACTATAAAGCAGTATGGAGATCCCTTAGAAAACTTGGAATGGAACCACCATTTGACCCAGCTATCCCACTCCTTGGTTTATACTCAAACGACTTAAAATCAGCAAACTATAGTGATGCAGCCACACCCATATTTATAACAGCTCAATGCACAATAGCTAAACTATGGAATCAACCTAGATGCCATTCAAAAGAAGAATGGATAAAGACAATGTGCTATATACACAATGGAATATTATTTGGCCTTAAAGAAGAATTAAATTATGGCCTTTTCAGGTTAATGGACAGAGCTGGAGAATATCATGCTAAGCGAAATAAGCTAACCCCCCCAAACCAAAGGCTGATTGCTTTCTCTAATAAGGATGCTGATCCATATGGAGTGAGGGAGGGTCTAGGGAAAAATGAAGGAACTTTGGATTGGGCAGAGAGAAGTAAGGGGAGGGGAGGGCATGTGGGGTGGAAAGGATGATGGAATGAGATGGACATTATTACCTTTTACACATGTATGATTACAGTACTGGTGATTCCTCTGTATAGCCAGTGGAATGATAAGTTTTGCTCCATTTGTATACAATGTGTCAAAATGCATTCTACTACCATGTATAACTAATTAGAGCAAATTAAAAAATAAACATAAAAAATTAAAAAGAAAACACAAAATAACCTCAAAAAATGGAAATTAATCTAACCAAGTTGGAAAAAGAGCTCCACAATGAAGATTATAGAACACTGAAGAAAGAAATTAAAGACCTTACAAGATGGTAAGACCTCCCATCTTCTTGGATAGGCAGAATTAATATTGTCAAAATGTCCATACAACCTAAAGTAATATACAGATTCACTGCATTTTCCATTAAAATATCAGTGACATTCTTTTTTTAAATTATTGGTTCTTTTTATTTGTATACAAAAGTAGAATCTATTTTTTGTATATATATGCAAGAAAAGAATATATCTTATTCTAATTAGGATCCCAGTCTTGTGGATACACAATGGTGAGACTCACTGTGGTGTATACCTACCTATATGTACATAAGAAAGGTATGTCACATTCATTCCACTGTCTTTCCTAGTTCTATTACTCTTCCCTTTCCTTCATTCCCCTTTGTCTAATTCACTGAACTTCTATTCTTCCCCTATTACTCTTCATTGTGGATTAGCATCCACATACCAGTGAAAATATTCAACCTTTGGTTTTTGGGGGGATTGGCTTATTCCCAGTGAAATCCATCACAAAATTTGAGAAACAATTCTTAAATTTATTTGGATAAAAAAAATTCCAGAATGGCTAAAGTAATATTAAGCAAGAAAAGCAAAACAAGAGGCATCAAAATACCTAATCTGAAATTAAACCACAGAGCTATAGTAGCAAAAACAACATGGTATTCATATTAAAATAGACATGAAGACCAATGGAACAGAAAAAAAGACACAGTGACAGACTTACAGCCATCTGAGTCTTGACAAAGGTGCAAAAAATATATTTTGAAGACAGCTTTTTTAACAAATAATGCTGAAAAAATTGGATAGCTATATGTCAAAAAAGGAAACTATATGCCTATCTCTCATTCTACACAAAAGTCAAATCAAAATGTGTCAAAGACTTAGAAATTAGACCAGAAACCTGTAACTGTTAGAGGGAAACAGGGTCAACACTCCCTCATATTGTCACTCACGGCAACTTCTTTAACAAGAGCCCCAAACTGTAAGAAATAAAACCAAGAATCAATATGTTGGATGTCATCAAACTAAAAAACATTTACACAGCAAAGGAAATGATTAAGAACGTAAAGAGATGCCTACAGAATGGGAAAAAAAATCTTTGGCAAATCCTCCTCCAATAGGAGATTAATATACAGAGTACATAAAACTCAAAAAACTTAACACCAAGAAAAATCTCCAAATAATTCAATCAGCAAATGGGCAAAAGAACCAAACAGAAACTTTTCAAAAGAAGAAATGCAAATGGCCAACAAATATATGAAAAAATAGTCAACATCTCTAGCAAATGAAAACTACACTAAAATTTCATCTTACTCCATCAGAATGGCAAAGATCAAGAATCTGGACAATAATAAATGCTAACAAGATTGTGGGGGAAAATGTTTGTACATTGTTGGTGGGACTGCAGACTAGTACAACCATTCTGGAAAGCAGTATGGAGATTCCTCTAATAACTCTGGACAGAACCACAATATATTCGAGCTATCCCACTCCTTGGTATTTTCAGCATACTACAATAGAGCCACATCAATGTTTATAGCAGCACAATTGACAATGGCTAAAGCATGGAGTCAAACCAACTAAACGGCAATAGATGAATGTATTAAGAAATTTTGGTAGCTGGGTGTGGAGGCACACAAACTGTAATCCAAGAAACTCAGGAGGTTGAGGCAATATAACTGCAAGTTCCAGGCTAGTCTCAGCAATCTAGCAAGGCTCTAAGTAATTTAGTGGGACCATGACTCAAAATTCAAAAAAAAATAATAATAAAATAAAAATGGCAGGAGAATGTGTCTCAGTGGTTAAACATCCCTAGCTGGGTTCAATCCCTGGTACCATCACCACCACCACCACCAACAACAACAACAACATCAAGAAACCAGGACTTATATACACAATAGTGTTCTACTCAGCCATGAAGAAAAATGAAATTATGTCATTTGCTGATAAATGAATGGAAATAGAGAACATCACGCTAAGTGAAATAAACCAGACTCAGAAACTCAAAGGTCAAATGTTTTCTCTCATAGGCAGGAACCAGAATACAATAAATGAGAAGAGGATAGGATATCATAAAGACCTAGGGAAGATTGGTAGTGTAGAAAGCAGGAGATGGAGCAGTGTCTGGTGGCACACACCTGTAATCCTAGCATCTTGGGAGCCTGAGTCAGGAGGATATGAGGTTCATATCAAATTAAAAATAAAAAGGGTTGGGGATGTCTCAGTTAAGCACACCTGAGCTAAATCTCTGGTGCCAAAGGAAAAAAAAAGAAGAAGATGGATAGGCAAAGTAGAGGGATAGGAAAGGGGAGTCAATGAGGAATAACTTCTTTAAAAATCATATTATGTGCATGAATAAATATACTACAGGGAATTTCACCTTTATGGATAAGTAACAAGAACCAATCAAACATAAATAAATTGGGGAGTGAAAGGAAGTCTAGCAGAGTAGAAGAAGGAGAAAGGGGGAGGGAGGGAGGAAGAAAAAGAGAATTGAAAACGGGGGGAATTTTGAACTGAAATCAAATTCCATGCATGTATGAGTTTGTCAGGATGAACGCAACTATGTATAACTCTACAGCTCTAATAAAAATGATAAAGAAAAATTGGCAGAAATATGAAGTTGTTGAAGTTAAGGAGCTAAAAAGATTACACAGCTCTCCCTCTAGCCAGATTTCTACATTAATTGAGAATGACAAAGAGGCAGATGGACATCTAAGTAGGATCTTTATTATTGATTAAGGCTAATGTGACACATGACTTTATATCTGTAAGGCTTTGCCAGAGCAAATCTCTGAAACAGACACATCTAAAGAACTATAGTCTTTTGTCTTAGGGTGGGGTTTTATTGCCAGGTTTCCTGTACTCACAAAGGGAAAACATCAGGAAAGGCTGTTTAACCACTCAGATCATTCACATTTTCTCCCCTGGAGAAGTGTAAGTAAAGAGGCAGAGAACAAGGAAGACTAGTTCATGAAGCTAGGAAACAAATAGGTCCCTCAACTAAAATTTCTCCAAGTTTATAATCTCTTTGCCTTTTAAAATCCACTTTTAACCAAAAATTGGATCATCATTATTAGGGAAGGATATCAGCTATCCATTAGTACAAGCCCTTGACTATTTTATACCTTAAGCACGGTTTCTGTGGACGTGCACTTGGGTTCACTACCAAATAATTTTGATTATGCTGCTAGAAAGCTTGAAAGAGATCAAAAGAGCATTTTGTTGCTAAATTAACTACAGGCCACTCTACTCTAGGCTGAACTTACATTTCCTATCTTAATTTCACTCTGTGTTGTTCAACACATTTTGAGAAATCCATTTATTTACTTTTTGATTAATTATGTGCTGGCATCCTATAGCAGGCACTGTTAGCAAATATGTGCTGGCATCCTATAGCAAATAAAACACCACCAATGCTTTAACAAAATGTGTGTTGCAGAAAAAAATAAAATATACCTATAGAGATAGTGTATCATCCAATTATAGGAGACACATAGAACAGTCAAATTCAGACCAACACTTTTGGTATCCATTTTTTTCTAGGAATTTTTATTTCACATAGAAATGATATAATAAAGGGAGTTAGTTACATATTTAGAGAGTTAAAAACACCCACTGGAAAAAGTGCTGAGGAAGCCCATATATAAGAAACTGTGAAGCTTAGGACTGTGATAACACAAAGGTTGGGAAAACTAAGAGCTTAGAGAATCCCATAGAACTGATGCTCAGTCTGCCGCAGTCTGGCTGGGCACAAATCAGGAGCCACTGAAGCAGGAACAAACTTTATTTTTAAACTGCAGGAAAACACTTCACACAGCTCCCAGGGAATCCTCCCGAATGCCACGAGGCTTGTCCAGGAACCCCGAGCCGGAAATATCTCTCCCGGAAAATCCCTCCTCCTGCACTTCCCCAACCAATGGGAACTCTCGGGGAATCCCCGGAAATCCCCACGAGAACTCCAAAATAGTGCGAGAACTCAAAAGTTGCAGCAGAGGCGGATAGTAATGCCTCGCCTGTCAATCAATACTGTTGGCAAAATGCCAGGGGCCATACAGACTCGGCCGTGGCTCTCAGCATCTCCCCCTTTTTGTTTAATTAAACAACAAGCAATGTGGCTTAGGGACCGTGCCTGTTAGGAAGTCCAATTCAACATATGGTCCTTACCCGTCATCGGATGAACTGACCTCTAGGCGTCAGCCTCCTGTCTTAGGTTGGTACCACTGCAATTGAATCATACCCGTCACTGACTACTGGTCCAGCATACAGCCATACTTGTGGATAGGCCTTTGCAGCAATGGGGGGGTGAGGTTCTTTGCCTCACCTCTGTTGGCCCCCAAATTTTAGACCATCACTAGTAGAAGGGAGGAGGATGCAAAATGCCATGACACTAAGCCAATTGAGGGCTCCTTTGAAAAATTGTACCACCGGTGACACCATCAGCAAAAATACTCCAGCACTACCACAATTCGCTGTACCAACAGATAGTTCACAATGCATACAAGTGATACATAGTCCAGGCAAGGTCTGCAAGCAATTCAAAGCAGAGGAATCTGTCAATATGTCCATTTCCTCCCAATGTAAATCGACTCCTTAATTGAGCATTACTTGTTGAGTTATTATTCATTGATGCATCAGTTTTTACAGTTTGTTCTGATAACTATCGAAGAAGCTGTAGTTTGGTTTTATCTTTGTCTTCACCGGCACTGGGATGAAGATAGGAATTCTGGCAATGATGCTAAGAAAAAAATTATGTAACATTCCAACAGGCAATAAGAAAACAATTTTTTGAACAATTTACATTATCCTGAACAGAATTATTAAATATAATGAGAAGGAAAGGTGAAAGTAAACAAACAGATCTGTTAACCTCCTTATTTGTTCACATATTAAAACAATTTTCAACAGCTGTTTACCCAATCTAAATTAAACCATTAAAATCACATGAATAAAAAAATTCGGATCCATTTATTCATGAGCACTCCTCATATATGATATATGGACATACGCACATACAGACATACAACACAAAACAGAAGTGTGCACACATAACATACAACACATAAGACAATAGTAAAGGCCTTGTAGCTTTACCTAGGTGAAATCTCCATTGCAATGCTTAAAAACTCCACAGTCAAAAAATAAAACTGATCAGAAAAACATTAACCTAGGTCTGTATGAGCTCAAAAATAAAATAGAACTTTATGATGTGGGAAAAGGCAAATAATAAAATAAATATTGAAAAAAAAGCATCCTGGTAATCACTGTCGCAGATGTAAGAATAGCCAAACTGGAGTTCTGGATATCAGCTGTTATGGATTTGAGTCAAATCATCTTCCTTTTGGCCTTTTGAAATTGTTTTAGTTAATCTCTCTGGAATCCAAATCGGCTGCTGTTCTCCCTGTGGAAAAACACAAACAGAACCCCAACTCCAGACAATCACTGGGTCAGGACCTTTCCATTGTCCTGTTAGAATATCCTTCCAAAGTACCTTAGGCTTATGTACATTTTTTGGACACATATGCCTTTCCGCAGCACTAAGCCCTGAGGAATCCAAATTTAAAAAGTTTAGAGTAAAAAGGGTTATCTTAAGTTTATCTTTGGGTGACATATACCCCTTTCCAATTCCCTCTTTTTGCTTTAGTAAGTACATTTTAATAGTTTGATGAGCTCTTTCAACTATGCCTTGTCCCTGTGGATTGTATTGGAATTCCTGTTATATGAGTAATGCCAAATGATGAGCAAAATTGTTTAAAAGAGGTAGAAGTATAACCAGGACCATTATCTGTTTTTAACTGTTTTGGAACGCCCACAGGGGCAAAATATTGTAAGCAATGAGCTATAACATCTTTAGTTTTTTCCCCGGAATGAAGGGAGCCCATGAAAAATCCGGAAGAAGTATCAACTGTAACATGCAAATATTTTAATTTTCCAAATTGTGGCAAGTGTGTGATGTCCATCTGCCAAATATGGTTAGGTATCAGTCCTCTAGGATTGACTCCAAGATTAACTTGTGGTAAAAAGGTCACACAATTTTGACATTGTTTTATTATTTGTCTAGCTTGTTCCTTAGTTATTTTAAAACACTTTTGTAAAGTATTAGCATTGACATGGAACCTTTTATGAAAATGTGTAGCTTCTTCTAGTGTAGAGAAAATATGTATGTCATGTGTAGTTTTATCTGCTAAATCGTTGCCCAAACTAAGGGCTCCAGGCAATCCTGTATGTGCTCTGATATGTCCTATAAAGAATGGATCTTTTCTGTCCCAGATTAGACTTTGTATAGCAGAAAACAAAGAGAAAACAGTAGAGGAAGGGGAAATCCTGCCAGCATCTTCAAGGGATACTATAGCATTAACTACATACTGACTATCAGAGAATAAATTAAATACAGAATCTTTAAACATCACAAAGGCTTGAAAACTGCATTAAGCTCTACCTTTTGAGCTGATTGTTTGGGTACTAAAAATGTAAAAGTTTGATCAGGGGTAACTACTGCTGCTGTACCATTATTTGACCCATCAGTGAATACATTTGGAGCATTCATGATAGGGGTTTTTCTTGTCATCTTTGGAAAAATTACAGGATGCGAAGACCAAAAAGACAACAAAGGATTAGATGGTAAGTGATTATCAAATGAAACATTAGATTTACACATGATTATTGCCCAAGTATTTAACTCATTAGCTAACTCATCAATTTGATCCATAGTATATGGAGTAATAATTTTATTGGGAGAAATTCCAAACACTCCCTTTGCTGCTTTTATTCCTTTGAGTATTAATTGTCCTACAGCCTCAGGATACCTAGTAAGAATAGTGTTAGGAGAATAAGATAAATGTATCCACAATAATGGACCTTCTTGCCAAAATACTCCTGTAGGAATATTTTTTGTTGGTAGTACAATAAATAATAAAGGCAAACTTATATCAATTCTATCCAAATGCATATTTTCCATATATGTTTCAATAATTTTTAATGCCTTTCTTGCTTCAGGCGTTAACATGCGGGGTGAATTTGGATCTGATGGACCTTTTAGGATATCAAATAAAGGTCCCAACTCTCCTGTTGGTATGCCTAGATAAGGCCTTATCCAACTTATGTCTCCTAATAACTTTTGAAAGTCATTAAGTGATTTGAGTTGATCTACTCGTATTTGAATTTTTGGTGGACAGACCATGGTTGAGGATAATAGAACTCCTAAATAATTAATTGGAAAATTTAATTGTACTTTATCTATTGCTATCTCTAGATTATAATTTTTTAATAAATTTCTAAGTGTGGCATAACATTCTAGCAATGTGTTTTTATCTTTGTGTGCTAACAATACATCATCCATATAGTGAAATATTTGTAGTTTAGGATTTTGATTTCTAAGTGGCTGGATTGCTTTGTTAACATAAATTTGACACATAGTTGGGCTGTTAGCCATCCCTTGAGGGAGTACTTTCCATTCATATCTCTGATCAGGACCTTCATGATTCAGTGCAGGGATAGTAAATGCAAAATGTGGACTATCCTCAGGATGAATTGGAATTGAAAAAAAAAAAATCTTTAATATCTATAGCTAAAACCTACCAGGTTTTTGGCAAAGCAGACAATTGAGGAATCCCTAATTGAGCAGGTCCCATAATAAACATCTCATTATTAATGTCTCTTAAATCTTGCAATAATCTCCATTTACCAGATTTCTTTTTAATGACAAAAATGGGAGTATTGTAAGGAGATATGGAAGGTTGTATATGTCCCTCCGCTAATTGTTGTTTGACCAGGTCATGGGCTGCTTGTATCTTTTCTTTAGTCAGGGGCCACTGAGGAACCCATACTGGTCTATCTGATTTCCAAGTAATTTTTATTGCCTCAGTGACCCCTTCTGAAAACCCAGTCCATGTCTATTTATTCCCTGATCTATTTTAATTGGTGCTGCTATGCCTTGTTCTCCTAATCTTTTTTCTTTCCTGAAACCTTGTCTAGCCCTAATAGTGGGCGCATTTGGATTGATGTTATTTGTTAATGTCAAACCTAATTGATCTAGGACATCTCGTCCCTATAAATTTATAGGAAGATGATCCAATACATATGGCTGTATAGTTCCTTCACATCCTTCAGGATCCTTCCAATCTAATACCATTGCACTTCTATGGGGATTAGTTGCCACTCCTAGGCCTCGAAGCGTTTGAGTGGCTTGTTGTAATGGCCAATGTTTTGGCCATTCTTGACGAGATATGATGCTAAGGTCTGCACCCGTATCCAGTAGCCCATTAAATTCATGTCCTTGAATATTTAGTTTTAGCATGGGGCGAGAATCTAAATTTAAAGACAGCATAGCCCAATCTACACCTGTGGAGCCTAATCCCCTGGAACCTCTTTCTATAGTACTACTGGAAAACTTATCATGTAGGCTGGGTATTATTAATAACTGTGCTATTCTATCTCCTGGTGAAATTGCTGATATACCCTTTGGAGAACTAGCTATAATTTTTATTTCACCTTCATAATCGGGATCAATTACCCCGGGACTTATCATAAGTCCTTTTAGCGTAGAAGAACTGCGTCCTAACAATAAGCCTACTGTTCCTTGGGGAAGAGGTCCTTTTACTCCTGTGGGAATGATTTGAACTCCCATCTCTGGAGTTACTACTGCTCTGGCCGAGGCGCAGATGTCCAACCCTGCGCTCCCTCTGGTTCGTCTGATGAGAGATCTGATGGATAATGTGTCCTGGGAACTACCCTGATGGTGTTGCTGGGTTCCTCCATGGTGTTTCCAGGTTCCTCCAGTGCCCCATACATTTGTGTTCATGGGCCCCGGAGCATTGGGCCCCCCTGTCCGTTTTTTGGCAATGGAGCCCGATGCCTTTCTCCACGATATCGTGGGTAAACACTTAGTGCTTGTCTGTTTTTTGATAACAGAATACCCTCTATGGTGGTTTGAGAACGGCATTCATTAGCCCAATGTTTCCCTCTACGGCATCGTGGGCAAATACCCGGTATTCTATTCGTTTGATATCTAGCTTTGTTAAACCCTCCTCCTATGGGGCAACTCCTTTTAAAATGTCCTGTTTGATCACAATTATAGCATGTTTTTGGCCTGGCATCTAAAGCCTGTTGTACTGCTGCTAAGACTTGCCCTTGTTCATTAATGTCTCTACATAATTTAATATATGTGTTTAAATCTTCATGTCTCCATGGTCTAATGACCTCTCTGCAACAACGATTTGCTTGGTCATAAGCCAGTTGTTTTATAAATGGCATTGCCTGTTCTGTATCCCCCAAAATTCTGGAAGCTGCTTGAATAAGCCTATCTACAAATTCAGCGTAAAGTTCATTAGTTCCTTGTATTACCTTAGATAATTGACCTTGTAAACCTCCATGCCCCTGTAAAGTTTTCCATGCCCTAACCGCATCTACAGCAATTTGTGCATATACGCCAGGATCATATTCAATTTGTTGCCGTTGACCCTCATAAGGTCCTTTTCCTAACAACATATCTAGATTTCTTTGAGGGTAACCGGCTGCTGCATTTCGTCTAGCTGTCTCCCTGCAAAATTCCTCATTGGCAACCTTCCATAACAAATATTGTCCTCCATTTAGCACAGATTTACACATACTAGCCCAATCTGCTGGCATCATGTCCAAGTTGGTAATGGATTCGACCATGCTTACAGTGAACGGTGCTTGAGGACCATAGGTTGTTACAGCCTCCTTTAACTGCTTCACTGTTTTGAAATCTAAAGCACAGTGAATTCACTGCCCTCCTGCCTGCTCAAGTACAGGGCATGCTAATCTTTGAGGTCCTGTCTCAGGATCCCATCTATCAACTATGGGGTTTGAGGGCCACTCAGCTATCTCCATAGGGGGAGCTGTTGATTGAATTACGCCCTCTGGTGATAGAACGGTGTTAGTAGCAGCCTCCTGTTGTAGCTTTTTCCCTAATAGCTGTTTCTCCTCTAAGCTTTCTTCCTTTAAATTTTCTTCCTCTGTCTGACTAGCTTGAGAGACCTTCTCTTTTGCTTGATCTAAAATGTCTTTCTCCATGGTCTGAACCTCTAACAATTTACTTAACACTCTTTCAGTTTGTTTTTTACTAATTTCTAATCTGTTATAAAGATAACGCAACCCAATAAGATAACACAAAACAAAACAGAAACAGAATGAAACAAAAACGGAACAAAAAATCGTTGTATCAATTTTCCTATTTTCTTGATATGTGCATTTGTGGTCTATTTCTATCTCTTCCTCAGAGGCGAACAACTTCAAACCTTGAGCCAACCATTTTTCCCAATCTGCCTGAGAAAATTCTAGGGATAGGCAGCTTGAAACAAACACAAAACAAATCAAAACAAGAACACATTGTCTTTTAAAATGGTCACCCATTCTCTCGCCTTTCCTTAGGGGCAAGCAATTTCACTTACCCCGAAGCTTCAGACGTTCCCCGCACAGGCCGCCAAATGCCGCAGTCTGGCTGGGCACAAATCAGGAGCCACTGAAGCAGGAACAAACTTTATTTTTAAACTGCAGGAAAACACTTCACACAGCTCCCGGGGAATCCTCCCGAATGCCACGAGGCTTGTCCAGGAACCCCCAGCCGGAAATATCTCTCCCGGAAAATCCCTCCTCCTGCACTTCCCCAACCAATGGGAACTCTCGGGGAATCCCCGGAAATCCCCACGAGAACTCCAAAATAGTGCGAGAACTCAAAAGTTGCGGCAGAGGCGGATAGTAATGCCTCGCCTGTCAATCAATACTGTTGGCAAAATGCCAGGGGCCATACAGACTGGGTCGTGGCTCTCAGCACAGTCTTCTCAGAAAAGAGTTTCATCCAGCTCCCTCTCAGAGGGTCCAATACTGAATACAGTAAGATGAAGACTGATCCAATTGCTGCTATTGCAGTGCCTCTGACAAGTTGGGTCAGTCTATTTTTCATTGCTGTGACCAAAATACCCATCTCTCCGCCCCAAAACAAAACAAAACAAAACAACTTAAAGGAGGAGAAGTTTATTTTGGGTCATGTTTTTAGAGGTTCAGTACATGGTGGGCTGATTCCATTGCTCTAGGGCCAAGATGAGTCAGAACATCATGGTGGAAGGGTATAACAGAGGGATGCTACTCCATTCATGGCTTCCAGGAAACAGAGAGAGAGAAAGGGGGAAGGCCACTGGAAAGATGAACTCTTCCAGGGCACACCCCAGTTGACCCATCTCCTGGAACCACATCCCACCTGCCTATAGTCACCACCCAGTCAGTCCATTCAAACTAGAATGGATAGATTAGGTTACAACTCTCATAATCTAATCATCTCACATCTGACCATTCCTGTATTAACACAGGAGTTTTGGAGGAATATCTCATATTCTAACCACAACACAAGTACAAAAAAATCAAGAAAACAGGTTATCTTCATCCATTCAGGCTGCCATAACAAATATCATAGATTGGGTGGCTTTTAAACAACAGAAATTCTGGAATCTAGGCAGGCCAAGATCAAGGCATTAGGAGATTCTGGTCTGATGAAGTTTCATTTCCATATAGCTAGTCATTATCTCACTCTAATCTTACATGGTGAAAGGAGTGCCAGCTTTCTCTCAAACCTAACTAACCCCATTCATATCTATGATGTAATTGCCTCCACAAATTTCAACCTCCTAATACCATTACATTGCAAGTGAGAATTTCAACATAGGAGTTTTTAGAGGGATACAAACATCCAAACCACAGCACAAGATCATAGAAAACTCTTCATTTTTCCATCCTAGTCTCCTAATTTGTTTTAGTTCCTATTGGTAGAACCAAAAAGAGTAAAGATATCTTCCTGGGACAAGTAATATGTAGAGTTTAATTTTTAGCATTACAAACTGTGCGGAGCTAAAGAATAAGAGTTATGTGACAGCTAAGTACATGTAACCCATTGCAGTGCACTATGTAACATGAATGATGATAGGCATCTGCCATATCTTACCTATGAATTTACCTATTCTCTCCCTCATGTTGCCCCCAACTATCTAACACCACAAACTATGTTGTAAATGTTACTCTAATATATAGCTGCTAGGTCATAGGGATACTGGCTATTTATTTTACTGAATAGTTACAGATGAGTCTTGGGACTGTTAGATCCTCTCCAAAATTTCACCACCAGTCCATAAATTTGAATCTTCATATGGGAATTTAATTATAAAGTATCTTTGATGTTACATTTACTTTCTTTTCAGCAGAATTTCTGAAAAAATTAAGAGATCCATCATTTTTCCCTACTGGGATCAAAAATCAATCTCACGCAATATTTTCTGTATTCAAACTATTTTCTTCCCAATTCTTCACTTTTCTCCTTTTCCAAAAAAAATTCTATGTTCATAATTATAGCCACTCCAATGGATGCACTTAGCCTAATATCCTTGCATTGCATTTATCTACCAAGTTAAATCTAGCATGCTTTTACCTAGGTGGCTGAGCACATTGGAGAAAAGCACACAACCACGGTTACTGGTCTCACTGTAAATTTTGGTTATGAACTCAAATGGACTATCAGAAAACGCACAGAGAAACTTCACTGACCAATAGAAATTTAAAAATTTCTGCTGATAATATTCTAAAATACACAATCTGCTCATGATTAAAGGTTCATTAATGAGAATTATAAGATACCACTGTTGTTAAATTGGCAGAAGGCTCTGTTTGATGTCATGCTGTGTTGGAAAAAAAATACCTTTCCATGGTTGGTTCACTCACCTAATAACACGTATTTACTGAGTTTCCTCCTCCACATTATCAGGCACATTTCTAGACAGGTTAGAAACATCAGGAGCCAAGATAGAAGTTTTCTCTGGCTTATGAAGTTAATGTTTTAGAAGGGAGAAAGGAAACAAATGCATAAAAATATAATGTTAGATATTGATAAAGAAAGATAAATAAATCAGAGTCAAGGGGGCAAGAAGGGATATTAGAGGAATATTTTCTCAAAAGGTGATCAAACAGACCTCTGTAAAGCAAAAGTCTAAATGAGGTGAGGAAGCAAATTATGTAAATATGTGGTAGGGCATTCCTGGTAGATAGGACAAATGTAAATACCACAATGCAAATGTATTTTGTATCTATTGATAATGTGTGGTTATTACAAAATGAAAAAATAGAATGTATTTGTAGGATCAAAGAAATAGGAACACACTAAATTAAGGAAATGAAAATGAACTTATGTTTACTTCAGTTCTCCTGGAGTTTGTGAAACCTTCAATAATGGACACTTAGTAAAATCGAAATTAACATGACAAAAACTCTCTGAGTCATTGTTCCAGTTATAATTATTTATCCTATAAAAATTCTCACATGTTTGAAAGGTAATGAAATCATGACAAAAACTGGAGATAAACTCAATGTTTATTTGTAGGTAGGTGACCATATGATTTATCACCTTAATCTAGACAATTTTAAGAATGAATGGAAAAGCTGTTAAAAATAATATAAGGACAATGCATAAACCAGAATCATCCATGGAAAACAGAAATGTACCTTGCCAATGAGGAAATAGTTAAACAAATTAGGCTATGTTCAAACAGTAGAGTTCTATATTGTATTGGAAAGTCTATGCTCCTACCAGCAATTTATCTACATTCAAAGAGATTGCCCCCCAAATCTTTGATTGACTAAGAGAGAGAAAGAGAAATGGAAAAATAAATATACATACAAATATGCTTGACAAAGTAGTCATTTCTGGAAGAACAAAAAGTATTCATGTTAGTAAGATCTGGAAAATGGACTATGAGGAAGATTGGCAGAAACAAGCATGCTCATCTTTTAAAATATTATTCTGTATTTTTAGCTGTAAGAGTCTTTTCATTTATCATTTTTAAAATCATAAGAAATAAAAATTCTACATTCTGTAGTTCTTTTGATCTGTATTAAGACAATTCTCCTGAATGACTCATGAAATTTTTTTGATCTCTTCGTGTTATTAAAGTTACAGGCTTCTTTTTCCCCTCTGCAAAAAGGGAAAAAAATTGAACTGTTATTATTTATTTAATAAGTTTTTTAATTGATTCATATTAAGATTGATTCTAATTTTTCAAATACACTAAACTTTTTAATGTTTTAATTAATTTGTATTATAGTTACACATAATATTGGAGTTCATTTTCCATAATCCCTCCCCTCCTCAACCCCCTATTCCCCTTCCTCTAGTCACCTGGTCTTCTAATCTTTCTTCTATTTATTTATTGGTTTTAAAATATAGATATTCATAAAGGTAGAAAACAGACCAGGTACCTATCAAAGAACAAAATTTTAATTTCATTTTCACTCTCTTGAATCAATCAAATAACACCATTAACATAGCTCATGCAAACGCAGGAAGATCTCTTAAAAAATCTTCCCTCGAACTGAGTTATCCAAAGTTTTCATTTTCATAGTACCATTGGAGTAAATAGCTAGTTGGCAAGAGAGTGTACTTTTAATGAAGCCTGTACATTTCTGCTCCTACTAATTGGGTGCTGACTTACCAAGGTATAGTTATGTTTACAATCCATTTGTTTAAGTCAGTAGTGGTTGCTTTGGCAATAATATAGTTTAATTTAATTGTACCTCATAAAAATAATTAAAGTAATTCTGACCTTCTCAAAGTGTTCTGCAATGTTTTAAATTTTCACTTGATTTTAAGGAAATAAAAATTTGAAATTATAAACATAGTCTTTATGAGTCAGTTTAAGGTAGAAGAGTTTGGGCCCCCTTTAAAAGGTTAGCAAAAGAATATGCAGAGACAGAGTTTGAAGTGACTGGATACTTATTTGTAATTCTTCCTTTCAACTGATTTTTCCAACTAACATTCTCAACTCAAAGGTTCCCCATTTAATATATTTTGTTTACTATTTATTTCCCCAAGTCAACTAGTTTCTCTTCCCTTCAATGACAAATTTCTTGAGTTTTCATAGTTGCCTTTCATAAAGCATTTATATGCTAGACTTTTAAAAATCAAAGAAAATTAAAAACAATTTACAGCCCTGACCTCTCTCTTAAGCTTCATAATTTAATTTCTGTATGTCATATCATATATTTAACAAAGTATGCCATTCATTAAGTTCTTCAAAACTATTTACTAAATGTCTACTATATGAGAGAAATTGTGCCATAATCTTAGGAAACAAGGGGTGAAATTTCTCAACAATTTCATATCTTGGCAAAGACAAATAAATAAATAACAGAAAAGAGAAGGGCGTTGCTATAAGATGTTTAAGTGTGAGTTGCTGAAGGGGAACCCAGGGACAGCCTCCCCACGTATCTCCAAATGGTCATGTCAAGCGGAACACATCCCAAACCATAAGCTCTCTTTCTACTAAATTCTGCATTTGAGCAAAAGATGCTATGGTTCCCCCAGTTGTCTGAGGTAGAAAACTACACATCCAATCACAAATGACAGTCTGCCAGTTTTAGTACTTAAGATTATTTAACCTCACTTATCCCACCTCATCACTTCTCTCCCTGGAGTAGTAAGATAGGCTTTTCCACCTTCTTCAGTTTCTTCCTTCTAGTACCAGGATTGTTTCTCCAAAAGGTAGACCCAGACATGCCATTAATCTGTTTCCTCTTTCCATGACTACATATGGCCTTCAGAATAAAGATCTTCCCAATCTATAATTGTTTCTGTCTGTAAACCTTTCCCTTTTATGCATTTATTATAATCAATGAGAACTTTTGAAGGCTCACAAAACCACAATGTTCTTCAAAGAATGTTCCAACTTGTTTTTCTGATAACTTTTACTTACCAACAAATAGCATTTCTATTCCTCTAGATTCAATTGGAATGGATACATTGCACTTGCAGATTTAGAAACATAGTTAATAGTTATGTGACTGACCGATTATGTGGTCTGTTTAGAGCTATCATCAACTTGGACTTGAGTCTTTGTTTCACATGGCTCCCTTCCCTGAAGTCAGGGTAAGTGTTTCTGGCAGGGAATGTGCAAGCCTTTCTTAGCAAAAACCCATACATCAGAAGAACTACCATTATGCTACAATAACTGGCATGGACAATTATAAAGTTCTGTTTCAACTTTGCTTTTTAAAAAAATTATGATGTTCATGCAGCAGTCATGTGTTTATTCACCTAATGTATATTCAACATCTACCATATGAGAGGCACTATTCTGGTGGGATTCAAAGATGAGTGAAGTGTAACCTTAGCCTAAAGAGGAAGTGGAAGAAGTAAACAATAAATATTGTTTAATATCTGCTTATAGTAAAGAGGAGAATAAATAATCATTTCATATGCTAATGTTTCTAACCTGAGAGATAGAGAAAAAATATTTTTTCCATTTATTCATGCAATTAACAACCTTTGAATTTGTATTAGATATCAGCTACTGTGCAAAACACTGTGGGAGATAGGATGGGAGATGGGTGTGGTGGTAAATACCTGTAATCCTGTAATTCTAGCTACTAAGGAGACTGAGTAAGGAGGATTGTGAGTTTGAGGCTAGAAAAACCACTTCTCAAACAAAACATGATGGGGGGGAGAGAGAGAGAGAGAGAAGAGAAGAGAAGAGAAGAGAAGAGAAGAGAAGAGAGAGAAGAGAAGAGAGAGAAGAGAGAAGAGAGAGGGACTGACTCTGAATAGGAAAACAGATAGGCAAAGAAGAAAAATAATGCCTTGATTCTTACTTTTAAAGAACTAGCAGTCCATTGGAAGATGGTGTTAATTGAGATGGTCAGATAATTCAGTAAAAAAGTCCAACTATGCTAAACACTTTAATATAGAATTTTATGATGCTCCAAAAACACTTAGCAATGATATTTGATCATATCAAAATTGTTCAGAAAAGTGATGACTAAATTTATACCTGAAAGGTAGTTAGGAGTTTAACAGGTTGAGGAGAGGGAAGAGTGTCCTCCTGATAAAATTAACTGGTTGCACCAGAACCCTGTGATAGGAGCAAGTCCTTCCATCCTAAAAGGGCCAATTAGCTGCAGCTGAGAAAACAAAGAGGATGCAGATACAGCAGGCTTTGAGTAACTATGGAAAGGTTTTAAGGAGGAATAGCACAGCTGGGGAAGGGGTCTGGTCAGAATAGAAAAGTGATGGGAGTGCTGTAAACAGATGTTCTCTCTGAAGACAGCTGGCCTCCCTTTTATCTGATTGGATGGGACAATAGTGGCTATGGGAGACCTTCAGGGGTCTACTTGTGAGATCCTGCTGTAGCAGAATTGGATGATGCAGTAGGGATAAAGAGAAGTTGAAATTATGAAGATAGAAGGTAAAATTCTTAAAACTTGTTGGTGGATTAGGAATCAGGAGAGAAAAAAAATAATGTTTTGTTTTCTGATTTGGGTGACCTGGATGAAGAGCATCACTATGCACTGAGATAAGGGCTAGTCTATATGAAAACTGTGCTTCATGATCTACCTGCCAGACCCACACACCCTCTCTCTATATATTTCATTGTTTTGTTTTTCACAGCAGTTTTAGGTCTACAACAAAATTAAGAGGGAGGATTTACAGATATTCCATATGGCCTATGTCCCTACACATATCCGTGCTTATCAATATTCTCCACCAGAGGGGTACATTTGTTATAACTGATGAACTTACAAATGATGTGTCATTACCAAGTCCATGATTTCCATTAAAGTTCCTTCTAGTGATACCTTCACAGTTTGGACAAAGGTATAATAACATGTATACACCATCAGAGTATCATACATATAGCATCAGACAATATCATACATTTCCCTGAAAATCCTCTGCTTGCTTCCTATTCATTCCTCCCTTTCCTGAGGCCCTTGGTTTTTTCTTCTCCAGAATGCCATATAGTTGAAATTGTACCATATATAGTCTTTTCAGCCTGGCTTCTTTCATTTACGTTTTTATGTTTCCATGTCTTTTTATATCATCATAACTAATTTCTTTTTTGTTCTGAATTACATTCCATTGTCTGGATGTACCACATTCTATCCATTTTCTTATTGAAAGTCATTGTTGGGTTGGGGATGTGGCTCAAGCGGTAGCGCACTCGCCTGGCATGCATGTGGCCCGGGTTCCATCCTCAGCACCACATACAAAACAAAGATGTTGTGTCCGCCGAAAACTAAAAAATAAATATTAAAAATTCTCTCTCTCTCTCTCTCTCTCTCTCTCTCTCTCTCTAAAAAAAAAAAAAAAGAAAAAGAAAAAAGAAAGTCATTGTAGCTGCTTTCAAGTTTTGGCAGTTCTGAATAGAGCTGCCTTAAACATCCATGTGCTGGTTTTGTATGAATATAAGTTTCACTTCCTTTGGGTAAGTAAAAAGGAGTATGACTGGTGGATCATATGATAAGAGCATGTTTCATTTTCTAAGAAACTGTCAAATTGTCTTCCAAAGTGGCTATGCTGTATTACATTTCCATTGTTCCACATCCTCACCATCATTTAGTGTTGTAGTGTTCTGAATTTTGGTTATTCTGATAGATAAGTATGCAGTGATATCTCATTGTTGTTTTAATTTTCATTTCCCTAATGACATAAGACATGAAACAGAAATTTATGTCAATTTATATTTTCTTTGGTGAGGTCTCTTGATGTTTTGGCCCAGTTTTTTTAAATTGCATTATGCTCTTGTTGAGTTTCAAGAGTTCTGCCTATATTTTGGATAGTAGTCCTTCGTCTGATGTCTTTTGTAAATATTTTCTTGGCATCTGACTTATCTTTCCATGCACTGATTTACTTTTCTGCCAAATGTCAAATAAGGTCAAAACTGTATTTTCAAATATTAACTTACATATTAATCTAACTTTATTCTTCTGAATTTTTTATCTAAGAAATTAAATTTATCATGTCTAAAATACCCTAAAGCACTTACATCAAAAGGTAACTGGGAAGTAGTCTATCATTGGTTAGCATCTGAGCAAGCCCTCAATCCCAGCAACAGTTCACTGGTGTGACATGATCCAAACATAAAGTAGCCAGAAGACTATGCCAGCTCTTTGATTGCTAAGCACAAGATTCTTAAGTAGGACTGACAACTTAGAGACACACTTATGTCTCAAGATTTGTCTGCCAGAAGTCAAAAGAAAGAGCTGAGGGTTGATTTAATGAATATGTCTGTTTTTATTAAGGCAGTTCAGACATCTCAAATGATGGTAGTTTTAGTAGATATGTTTTGTTTCTACAGAATACACGTCATGTTAAGCACAAAATGAATTACAATGAATGATCCCCCCTTGTCATTTTTTAAACTTTACAATCTGCTTGGAGAATACATTTCATTCCTAAATTTAAAGTCAAGGGCATGCTATCAGTCAATTGCATCTATATTAAATATTTTTTTCAAAGGTTATACATATTTAATAATAATATCTACTTTACAATTACAAAATCATGACCATTGTAGAAATTTTTTTTTTGAGTTTTCTTTTTTTTTTAATTGTTGGTTGTTCAAAACATTACATAGTTCTTGATATATCATCTTTCACACTTTGCTTCATGTGGGTTATGAACTCCCATTTTTAGCCCATATACAGATTGCAGAATCACATCAATTACACATCCATTGATTTACATATTGCCATATTAGTGACTGTCATGTTCTGCTACCTTTCCTATCCTCTACTATCCCCCCTCCCCTCCCCTCCCCTCCCCTCTTCTCTCTCTACCCCCTGTACTGACCTTCATATCTCCCCCTTGTATTATTTTTCCCTTTCCCCTCATTTCCTCTTGTATGTTCTTTTGTATAACCCTGAGGGTCTCCTTCCATTTCCATGCAATTTCCCTTTTCTCTCCCTTTCCCTCCCACCTCTCATCTCTGCTTAATGTTAATCTTCTTCTCATGCTCTTCGTCCCTACTCTGTTCTTAGTTACTCTCCTTATATCAAAGAAGACATTTGGCATTTGTTTTTTAGGGATTGGCTAGCTTCACTTAGCATAATCTGCTCTAGTGCCATCCATTTCCCTGCAAATTCTATGATTTTGTCATTTTTTAATGCAGAGTAATATTCCATTGTGTATAAATGCCACATTTTTTTAATCCATTCATCTATTGAAGGGCATCTGGGTTGGTTACACAGTCTTGCTATTGTGAATTGTGCTGCTATGAACATCAATGTAGCAGTGTCCCTGTAGCATGCTCTTTTTAGGTCTTTAGGGAATAGACCAAGAAGGGGAATAGCTGGGTCAAATGGTGGCTCCATTCCCAGCTTTCCAAGAAATCTCCATACTGCTTTCCAAATTGGCTGCACCAATTTGCAGTCCCACCAGCAATGTACAAGTGTACCCTTTTCCCCACATCCTCGCCAGCACTTGTTGTTTGACTTCATAATGGCTGCCAATCTTACTGGAGTGAGATGGTATCTTAGGATGGTTTTGATTTGCATTTCTCTGACTGCTAGAGATGGTGAGCATTTTTGCATGTACTTGTTGATTGATTGTATGTCCCCCTCTGAGAAGTGTCTGTTCAGGTCCTTGGCCCATTTGTTGATTGGGTTATTTGTTACCTTATTGTCTAATTTTTTGAGTTCTTTGTATACTCTAGATATTAGGGCTCTATCTGAAGTGTGAGGAGTAAAGATTTGTTCCCAGGATGTAGGCTCCCTATTTACCTCTCTTATTGTTTCTTTTGCTGAGAAAAAACTTTTTAGTTTGAGTAAGTCCCATTTGTTGATTCTAGTTATTAACTTTTGTGCTATGGGTGTCCTATTGAGGAATTTGGAGCCCGACCCCACAGTATGTAGATCAGAGCCAACTTTTTCTTCTATCAGATGGTGTGTCTCTGATTTGATATCAAGCTCCTTGATCCATTTTGAATTCACTTTTGTGCATGGCGAGAGAAAGGGATTCAGTTTCATTTTGTTGCATATGGATTTCCAGTTTTCCCAGCACCATTTGTTGAAGATGCTATCCTTCCTCCATTGCATGCTTTTAGCCCCTTTATCAAATATAAGATAGTTGTAGTTTTGTGGATTGGTTTCTGTGTCCTCTATTCTGTACCTTTGTTCCACCCGTCTGTTTTGGTACCAGTACCATGCTGTTTTTGTTACTATTGCTCTGTAGTATAGTTTGAAGTCTGGTATCGCTATACCGCCTGATTCACACTTCCTGCTTAGCATTGTTTTTGCTATTCTGGGTCTTTTATTTTTCCATATGAATTTCATGATTGCTTTCTCTATTTCTACAAGAAATGCCGTTGGGATTTTGATTGGGATTGCATTAAACCTATAGAGAGCTTTTGGTAATATCGCCATTTTGATGATGTTAGTTCTGCCTATCCATGAACAGGGTATATTTTTCCATCTTCTAACATCTTCTTCTGTTTCTCTCTTTAGGGTTCTGTAGTTTTCATTGTATAAGTCTTTCACCTCTTTTGTTAGGTTGATTCCCAAGTATTTTATTTTTTTTGAAGATATTGTGAATGGAGTGGTTGTCCTCATTTCCATTTCAGAGGATTTGTCGCTGATATACAGGAATGCCTTTGATTTATGCGTGTTGATTTTATATCCTGCCACTTTGCTGAATTCATTTATTAGCTCTAACAGTTTCTTTGTAGACCCTTTTGGGTCTGCTAGGTATAGAATCATGTCAACAGCAAATAGTGATAATTTAATTTATTCTTTTCCTATTTTTGTGCCTTTAATTTCTTTCGTCTGTCTAATTGCTCTGGCCAGTGTTTCGAGAACTATATTGAACAGAAGTGGTGAGAGGGCATCCCTGTCTTGTTCCAGATTTTAGAGGGAATGCCTTCAGTTTTTCTCCATTCAGAATGATGCTAGCCTGAGGCTTAGCATAGATTGCTTTTACAATATTGAGGTATGTTCCTGTTATCCCTAGTTTTTCTAGAGTTTTGAACATAAAGGGATGCTGTACTTTGTCGAATGCTTTTTCCGCATCTATCGAGATGATCATATGGTTCTTATTTTTAAGTCTATTGATGTGGTGAATAACATTTGTTGATTTCCATATATTGAACCAGCCTTGCATCCCAGGGATGAATCCTACTTGATCATGGTGCACAATTTTTTTGATATGTTTTTGTATCTGATACGCCAAAATTTTATTGAGGATTTTTGCATCTAGGTTCATTAGAGATATTGGTCTGTAGTTTTCTTTCTTTGAAGTGTCTTTGTCTGGTTTAGGTATCAGGGTGATGTTGGCCTCATAGAATGAATTTGGAAGTTCTCCCTCTTTTTCTATTTCCTGATGTAGCTTGAAAAGTATTGGTATTAGTTCCTCTTTAAAGGTTTTGTAAAATTCTGCTGTTTACCCATCCGGTCCTGGGCTTTTCTTAGTTGGTAGTCTTTTGATGGTTTCTTCTATTTCCTCGATTGATATTGGTCTGTTTAGGTTGTCTATATCCTCCTGACTCAATCTGGGCAGATCATATGACTTAAGAAATTTATCTATGCCTTCACTATCTTCTAATTTATTGGAGTATAAGGATTCAAAATAATTTTTGATTATCTTCTGTATTTCTGAAGTGTCTGTTGTGATATTGCCTTTTTCATCCCGTATGCTAGTAATTTGAGTTTTCTCTCTTCTCTTCGCTAGCATGGCTAAGGGTCTGTCGATTTTGTTTATTTTTTCAAAGAACCAACTTTTAGTTTTGTCAATTTTTTCAATTGTTTCTTTTGTTTCGATTTCATTAATTTCAGCTCTGATTTTCATTATTTCTTGCCTTCTACTTCTTTTGCTGTTCTTTTGCTCTTCTTTTTCTAGGATTTTGAGATGAAGTATGAGATCATTTATTTGTTCTTTTTTTCTTTTTTTAAGGAATGAACTCCAAGCAATGAATTTTCCTCTTAGAACTGCTTTCAATGTGTCCCATAGATTCCAACATGTTGTGTCTGTTTTTTCATTAATCTCTAAGAATTTTTTAGTTTCCTCCTTGATGTCTTGATAACCCATTGATCATTCAGTAACCTATTGTTCATTCTCCAAGTGATGTATGCTTTTTCCTTCCTTCTTTTATCATTGATTTTCAGTTTCATTCCATTATGATCAGAAAGGATGCATGGTATTATCTCTACTCCTTTATATTGTCTAAGAGTTGCCCTGTGACATAATATATGATCTATTTTTGAGAAGGATCCATGTGCTCCTGAGAAAAAAGTGTAACTGCTTGATGTTGGGTGGTATATTCTATATATGTCAATTAAGTCTAGGTTATTAATTGTGTTATTGAGTTCTATAGTTTCCTTATTCAACTTTTGTTTGGAAGATCTGTCCAGTGGCGAGAGAGGTGTGTTGAAGTCTCCCTTGATTATTGTATGATGGTCTATTAGACTCTTGAACTTGAGAAGAGTTTGTTTGATGAACATAGCTGCACCATTGTTTGGGGCATATATATTTATGATTGTTATGTCTTGTTGGTGTATGGTTCCCTTAAGCAGTATGTAATGTCCCTCTTTATCCCTTTTGATTAACTTTGGCTTTAAATCTATTTTATTTGATATGAGTATGGACACTGCTGCTTGTTTCCGAAGTCCATATGAGTGATATGATTTTTCCCAACCTTTCACCTTCAGCCTATATATGTCTTTTCCTATCAAATGCGTCTCCTGTAGGCAGCATATTGTTGGGTCTTGTTTTGTGATCCATTCTACTAGCCTGTGTCTCTTAATTGGTGAATTTAAGCCATTAACATTTAGGGTTATTATTGAGATATGGGTTGTTGTTCCAGCCATATTTGTTTATTTCTGTTACTAAACATGGTTTGTTTTCCTCTTTGATTACCCCCCCCTTTACTGTCCTACCTCCCACTGTTGGTTTTCATTGTTATTTTCCATTTCCTCTTCCTGTAATGTTTTGCTGAGGATGTTTTGAAGAGATGGTTTTCTAGCTGCATATTCTTTTAACTTTTATTTATCGTGGAAGGTTTTAATTTCATCTTCCATCCTGAAGCTTAATTTCACTGGATACACAATTCTTGGTTGGAACCCATTTTCTTTCAGTGTTTGAAATATGTTATTCCAGGATCTTCTAGCTTTCAGAGTCTGTGTTGAAAGATCAGCTGTTATCCTGATTGGCTTACCCCTAAATGTAATCTGCTTCCTTTCTCTTGTAGCTTTTAAAATTCTCTCCTTATTCTGTATGTTGGGCATCTTCATTATAATGTGTCTAGGTGTGGATCTCTTATAATTTTGCACATTCGGCGTCCTGTAGGCTTCTAGAATTTGGGATTCTGTCTCATTCTTCAAGTCTGGGAAGTTTTCTCATATTATTTCATTGAATAAATTGCTCATTCCTTTGGTATGGAGTTCTATACCTTCCTGTATCCCAATGACTCTTAAGTTTGGTCTCTTAATGTTATCCCATATTTCTTGGATGTTCTGCTCATGGTTTCTTAACAGTCTTGCTGAGCTGTCTATGTTCTTTTCCAGTTGAAATACTTTGTCTTCATTGTCTGATGTTCTATCTTCTAAGTGTTCTACTCTGCTGGTAGTATTCTCCATTGAGTTTTTAAGTTGGTTTATTGCTTCCTGCATTTCTAGGATTTCTGTTTGTTTGTTTTTTATAACCTCTATCTCCCTGTATAGTTGATCCTTTGCTTCCTGGATTTGTTTGTGTAATTCCTTGTCAAAGTGATCTTTCATTGTCTGATTTTGCTGTCTAATGTCTTCCTTGATACTCCAGATCATCTGAAGCATATATATCCTGAATTCTTTATCTGACATTCCATCTGCTGCAGCTGTTACCTCTTCTAAAGTTGAGTTGACCTGCATTGCTTGTAGTCCTTTCTTTCCTTGTCTTTTCATACTGCTTGCGTTTCTTTCTTCTTGGTGAAACTGTTGTGTTTTTGAAATTTTTCCCCCCCTATATATTTA
Source organism: Marmota monax (assembly GCF_021218885.2). Lineage (NCBI taxonomy): Eukaryota > Metazoa > Chordata > Mammalia > Rodentia > Sciuridae > Marmota > Marmota monax. The sequence continues at coordinate 3,285,396 of NW_026693595.1, read as the reverse complement.
TATTGCTCTTGTATAGTTGAAAATTCTCCCTTGCAGGTGCGGGCGGGGGCTCTGCTCTGCCCCTCCTCCAATTGGTGTGAGGTGTCTACCATGCCCGCGGACCCCTGGGCCTGATCCACCGTTTTGTCGCAAGTCTGCCTACCTTGCAGGTGGGGGCGAAGGCTCTGCCCTGCCCCTCCTACCACGCCCGGGGACCGCTAGGCCTGATCTGCAGGTTGGTCGCCGGTCTGCCCACCTTGCGGGCACGGGTGGCAGTTCCGCTCCGCCCCCACTCCAATTGGGGGTCACTTGACCACCACACAGGCGGGCTGCTGGGCCTGATCTGGGCGCGGGCGAAGTCTCTGCTCTGTCCCTACTCCAGTTGGGGTGAAGTGTGTACCACGCTGGCAGGCCGCTGGGCCTGATCTGCTGGTCTGTCCCAGGTCTGCTTACCTTGAGGGCGCGGGCGGCGGCCCCGCTCCTCCCCTCTGGCTTGAGGACAAAGCAAGAGAGACTCAGGTATCTGTGACTCACCCTCCCTACCAGGAGACCAACTGTTTCCGTCGCCGCTGGCACCGATGAAGTTCTCTCCTCGTCTGCTCTCCGATGACATCAGATCTCTGCCATGCTGGCATCCCCTCTTCTATGGCTGAATCCCATTTTCTTCTCTTCCAATAGGCGGAGCTGTGCCCTCTGAGCCTAGTTTCTGCCCTCTATGTGCTGCTAACGTGGATTCCGCTGGGAAGGAATTCTGTCGGCGGAACTCTGGTGATGTCACCTCTCTGCTATGGCGGGCCCCAGGCTCCTTGCCGGAGTGTCCGAAGGGAGGGGTGGGACTGGTCTGTCTCTGGTTGGTTTCAGCTCCCGGTTCGCTATTTCATGAAGGCTTGGCGAGAGACCTCTTCCTAGAGTCCCTGCACCACTCCTGCTGCTCTGCGCCTCAGAGGCTATCCACCCTGACGCGGGGGCCACGTGCAGGCAGCCGACAGTCGCCGAGTCACACGGGCAGCGGCTGGCGGGTCTGGACCTCTGCGCTGCGTGGTGGAGATTCACTGTCTAGCGCAAACTGTCACCTCCAAAATCCTACCAATTCCCGGCCAGTCTCTCTTTAGTGGAATTTTGCTAGGAGTTTCTCAGCAGGTCGAATCTAAGCGTATCCATGAGTCTCTCTGACCCCGTTGTTGTGGAGGTACTGAAAGCGCTGCCTCCCCACTCGCCGCCATGTTGGATCCCTAAATATTTTGTTAATCAATGCTATATTTTTTAAAATTTTGAAAGATAAGTGAAATTTTGGTGGTGACTCTTTTATGTTAAAGAAGTTGAATATAGTAATTATTTGAGACATTTTCTGATTCTTCTAGAAGCATGGGTAATATGAACTAAAATGAGGGAACAGAACTTTGATAATGAGGTAGATATTGATGATGAGGTGGATACTGAGGGATATTAATGTTGATAATGATAACAGTAAACAATAATGAGGAGTTTATGGAGTTCTAAAACACTGTACAAGAATTCAATCATTAATCTTCTCAAGAGTCCTTAAGGGAAGAGACTGTTATCATCCCTACTTTACAGATGAGGAAACTGAAGCCTGAGGGGTCATTAAGCAGTTTGTTATAGGTAAGGCTGCTATGTGGGTGGGCAAGGTCTTGAGGCCAAGTACTCTGTCCTCCGCATCTATGATTTGACTGATTGTAAATCTTTTTTGTAGTGACTTTATTTCAGAATCATTACACTCTTCTAGTGTTAGAAATTTTGAGTGCAAATCCGAAGAGGGGACAAAATATTTCTTTCTCTGATGTATACTACTATGAAAACCCTTTAAAAAAAAAAGTATACAAGAGCCAAAAGAGGTGGCTATAATCCTACCAACTTGGAAGGTTGAGGCAGAAGGATTTCAGGTTTAATGCTATCTTCTGTAACTTGGTAAACAAGAAATACTGTAAGCTTGAGATGTTCCCTCAAGTTAAAAAAAATTCTCCAAAATTTATTAATTTATTACTAGGTAGGGTTGTTGTAAATTTAGAACAGATGAATTTAATTGCAATAATTGAATATTTAGAGTAGACTTTTTATCTCTGTGGTACCCTATGCACTGCAAACAGAAATGCAAAAGCATGCTGAGAAAAAGAATTTACAAATGACTTTTCCTCTAGGTACAGGGGGAAAATGATAAGAAAAAAAAATGAAAGAAAGCAAAATGCAAATTGGTGCAGAATTCTAAAGTAACATATAATTCCCAAAGGTGACTTTGAGGTGTTCTTTATACTATTAACCTGAACTCATTAATTAGCATCTCAGTGTTTTTGTTGTTGTTGTTCCCAGGGAGAAGAGTGTGCAATGTGGTGCAGGAGGAAGCCTTGCTCATACCTTAGGATAAGATGTACAGCTCAATTCCATCATGGGTTCACATCTGTATGACTTGAGCAAGTTTTAATAACTTTACTATTTTCTATCCTCATGGGCAAAATAGAGGTTTTTAGTTGAGATTAAATCTAAGCATTGTTGGGAAAATTAACAAAGCTTATAAAACAGAACCTGAATAATAAATAAATGTTCAATAGATACTTACAATTACTTTTATTTCCTGAGTTTAATATAATAGATTGTTAGTGTCTGCAAACAAGAACACAGGACACTTTTTATTTCTTAATGAATCCTAACTTTTAGAGAAATTGAAAATGTATCTTTTAGATGACCATACTTTTAAAGAAAGCATTATTGGCATAAAAAAATACAGTTGAGGGTGATTCAAATTTAAATACATCATACTTTAATTTAATTAAAAATCCCTCATAGTTATACTGGCTGTAACAGGGTAAAGGGAGAGCTCTTTCCAGAGAGCAGCCTGGAGGCTATTGCTGAGTGGGTCCCCAGGATCCCAGGCTGTCCACCAACTCTCTAGGACTGCTTTGTGTCAAAGCAGAAAAGTAATTGACATGCTAGTTAACACAGGCTGAAAAATGACCTTGATTTTCACTTTGTCCCTGACTCAGCAGGATAGTTAATTCTGCTATCTTTTTTTCTGTTTGAATAAACACCATAAAATACTATTTTAAAACAAAACCAACAACATCCTCAGGGTTTTATCCAAGGCAAACACTTCAAATGTTTATTTCTATTTTAGAGTGTTCAAATTTCATTTATTTATGAGAAAATATGAAAACAATATCTCAGGTTGCTTGCTTCTCTTTTAAATGTTATACATGCAAAATATATACTTATAACTAATTGCATATAATGTTTTATATAGCATCTTTTATATGTGTAATTTAAAATGTCACTTTTTTGGCAAAATGAGCATAACACACAAAATTATTACTATAATGTAAACCATTCTGAACCAAGTTACTAGGAATTCTAGGACCTGAGATTTTAGTGCTAAAAGAGAAGGCTCTTACATTTTAGTATACTTAATTTAATAATTTAAATAATTTGTCTTTTTCCTTCTATGATCCAAATCCAGTATTTCATGACCCTGTTAAAGTGGTTTATATCCCATGGACCAGAATTCTTAAGGGTAATATTATAATGGGATTTTTCTGGTCTGAGATTAACAAGGCTGAACTCATATCATAATGCTTTTCCTTGCATATAACAGATTAGCCAACCATATATCTTTTCTTTCTGATCTCTTTGATTTCATGTTGTTTTTTTCTGGTCAATGGGTGCTGCCACTGAAACCCACTGCTAATAAACTTGTTCTTGAATTTCTTGTTTGGGAAGAACTTTTATTGGCATATAAATTTCACGTAGAAAACTATTCCAGTTTTACCAATAGAAGATACTTCAGTATGTGATGTTAATTATTAGTATCATTATGTACAATGTGAATTGGAAATTAACATAAAAGTAATCTTCTTAATATAAATTTCACACTCAAAATTTTCAGCTTTTTGTCATAGCATTTCTCACCCACTTTACCTTAGTAATCTTTCACCTTTGTTGGAACACCATAATAGAACACTGAAACTAATAAACTTCATGTTTTCTTTCAACCTCCACAACCAAACATAGAGTAGCATTTGAGTGGATAATTATTAGGCATATATTGGTAGCATTCATGGAAATGTCATATACCATTCAGACAAAGAGACACAAATTTAAAAAGATAGAGTACCCAACAAGTGATGTGAGACAAGAGCCACAACTAAATGGTGAGTTAGGGCCTATGGTGGGCAGGAAAGTCCATGGCCCTTCTTAAGGGGCAACTCCTATTCAGCTCTAGTTAATTGCTGCCACATGGAAATCCCAAAAATATGATCAACTCACCTAATGTTTTAATAGAAGCAAGAAATTTGATTCTGTGTGAAATAACACACTCTTTAAAAGTTAGCAGTTAATTAAAAAGTTAAATACTGTTGAGAGCTAAACAACACAAAGGAGAACAAATTGAAGATGTCTGAAGACCTGATAAAGCTCATAGGCTGCTAGCTATCCATCCTTTTTAGAATAATATGTTAATATATACATGAGAGTATATATTACCAAAGTAATTCAGTAACTCAAAAAGTGATAAAATCACATCCAAGTAACCCAGGTTATCCCAAGTTACCATCTTCTGCTCATGTGACTTCATTATTTTTACCCTATCTTTCCAGATGCCATTATTAATTAGATTATAATTATAATCAATCCTAATTAAGTGATTTCATGTGTGTGTATGTGTGCATTGCACACTAGTGTGTCAGTTAAACCCTTTACAAACATTATGCTGAGGTCCTGTATATTGTTTCATTTAATTCTCCCAATCAGTATCTTCATAGTACAAAGGAAACATGGGGACTAAATCCTTGTATGTTACACAACAAAAATGAATGGGAAGAGAATCAAGAAGAAAGTAAGGAACTTGTTATGTCTAGAGCCCAGGATTGGCTCTGGTTTGTTGTGCATATTTTACTTACATTTACATGCATTGAATTTTCAAGTCTCATTTGAAATCAGAATTGGGACATTATCACAGAATTAAAGAATAACCAAATGGAAAGATACTGCTTCTTATTATTTAAACTGTGCTCATGTTCATTTACATCGATGATGAAATGTTAATCAAGATGGGGCAATTATTTATTTATTTATGTGGAAATGGGTCACTCTATACCTCTCCATTCACACATTCCTATCTTATAGGTACTCTTACTTAAGGTTCCATCACCTATGTTCTTTTCTAGTAAATGATTTATGCTTGTTTTTCATTATTTAAATAATTTGTCAAACTTTCAATTAATTTTCTATCCTGCATTCACCAATATATACTCAATTGCTTTACAATCAATTTGCTTTGAAATCTAAAGAAAGAGAAAATGGTAGAAGATATCTTATTCAAAAAGCAACAAATATCGACTAAAGTAAGATACAGAGTGAAAAGTTTGAAGCTATTTATGTAACCTGAATATGCAAATACACATGAAACAACAACAAAGTTATTTATTGGTGGGCTAGAAGTGTAGGTCTGTGTTACAGTGCTTGTCTGATTATAAGGCTCTGGATTCAATCCCACCACCACCAGCCCCTCCGCACACACATCTTATACACACATACTATATATAAAATACATGTGCATACCATATTCAAAATGGATTGGATGGGTTAAAGTATGATTTTTTTTTGAATTCTTGGTATAAATTTTTTTAGAAAGAGAAATTTTGATTTAGGGTGGTAATAAAATGGGACTTTAGATGTATCTATATCTACACATCTATCAACATATTTTCAAATATTAGAAAACAGTTGTACAAATATGATAATAGTTCATTCTTGATTACAAAAACAAATTTATGAAATCTTTTCTCATGTATTTCTATAATTTTGAAAATATGTGTATATGGTTTTCAGAAACTTTAGTATAGTGATATTACTTATATATAATTTTTGTGGTTGTTGTTAAAAAATCAGTAGCTCTAAAAACAACCAGCTATGGGTTAATTGTATCTTATCTCTATGGCCATGAAGTCATCTCTATACCAATTTTCATCCAAAGCAATACTTTTTGCTATGATTTAGTTGTGGTTTGTCCCCCCAAGGCACATGTGCTGGGAACTTGGTCCATAGATTGGCAGTATTGGTACATGGTGTGTTCCTGTAAATGGTAATGCCAAATGGGAAGCCCTTGAATCAGGGAGCACCTGCTCTAAAAAGGGACTTGGAGATTTTTTAAGGGATCCTGGTCAGTTCTCCTGAGAGGGTTGTTTTAAAAGATCAGGTCTGGCCTCATCCAATTCCCTGGCTTCCTGACTGAAGATGTGATTCTTCCTCATGCACACACCCCTCCATGCAGGATAAGACCCTCTATGCCATGCTGTTTGGACTTTACTAATAAGCTAAGTAAACATGTTTTCTTCATAATATTGTTTTAGGCATTTAATTGTAATAATGAAAAATGGACTAAAACCTCCCTAATGTAATGTTTTAATTTTATTGAGTAGAGGTAGTAGACTCAGATATGCAAATGAATTACCTGCAACCCAGTAAATCCTAAAACATTTGATGAAAACATGTTAGTGTGAATAAAAATATTTTTAACAGTATAATAGGAGACTAAAGGCCCATTTAAGATATTCTTTTTTCCCACCTACCAAGAAATGGGACCCACTACTGATGATTTTCTAAAAGTGTGTGATTCTTTTTTTTTATAAGTTTCAATGGTTTTTAATGGTAGATTTCATTCCCCCAACATTCAAATTTAGGGACATTTCTGTAAATTTTCCTAGAACTTGGTGAGAAGTAGAAGAAATTCAACATATTCTAAGTACTAAGACTGAACATTTTATACATGCTATTTATTTGGCTCATAAAACAATCCTAAAATGTAAGTCCTATTTTATCCATTATTGCAGTAAGATACTGGGACTCACAGAGGTCAGGTCATGATCAGAATATAAGTCTTGCATAACCCACTTGCCTATTATATAGAAAAGCCCCTTTGGAACCCACATGCAAAAAGCCAATCACTGAAATTCATGACTTCATTTAAATGTGACATAATATTTTCCTCTTACTCCTTCTAGTTCAGTTAGTTATGAAAAAATAGTGGCTTATTTAAGTGTAAAGCAGGTATTGGCTACCGGGGGAAATGGTTATTTCATATATATATATATATATATATATATATATATATATATATATATATATATATATCTTCAGATGATTCTGGTAGACTCACCCTCCACTTCTATAAGATTGAGAATCTCTCTTTTAGAGAGAAAAAAAAAAGGTTAGAAGCATTATCATCATCTAGTGACTCTGAAAATAGGTAAATGACAAGGTGACCGAGCAAATGCAGGACCTCCCAGCTCACTGAAAGCTGATAGCTTTTTTGCACACTTGTACCCACCATTTGCTCAAGTCAAGGGAGCAATTGATGTCATAAGTAGTGTCTGCTTGGGTACCAAACCACACACAAATCTATTCCTCCTGTTGAGTGTAATTGAACCTCATTTGATGGGCAAAGTGGAGTAACATTTCAGAAATCCTTCTGGGACTAATCTTTACAATTGACTTCAAAGATAACGTTACACTGAGAAAGGTAAAATTAAGGCAAGAGAACTAGGTCAGTTCAAGTTGTTAGTTTCTGGAGTAGGTAAAATCCTTAAGGAAGCAAAATAAAATAATAATTTGCCATACCTTTGAAAGGGGACTATTTGTTAAGACTTTAATTTGACTTCTACATGAATTTCTTATAAACATCTCATAAAGCTTTAAAGATGATAAGTTTAATAGTATAAGCAGATACATGTGGCCATCCTTTAGCAATTTGCATATTTGTTTAAATAAAATGCACAGTATCTGTTCTAAACTTTGTTCATGATTATTATGTCCTGTTTGTCAATTTTACATGATGTAAGTTTTCTTCTTCTTCTTTTTTTCTTAACCTGAAAATGTGGGATTATTAGAAGTAAACTATTTGCCAGTGAATAACCCAGATGTAAAACTTATCAACATTTTGGCAGGTTCCCAATCCAATTAAGTCAGAATCCCTGGGGGTGGAGCCCAGGCAATTGGGCCTCACAAACACACCAGGTGCAGTCAATTCTAATATGCAACCACAGTTGACAATCACTGATGTATTTATCATTGCACTGACCATTTGAAGATTGTCACCTTTCTAGTGTTTAAATACTAATAGTATTTTCACAAACAACTCCAAGCAGATTAATGTTTTATTGCTAAGATAAAGAATAGTAACTCAGCCTTCCTGAGAGCACTTAACTAACATCTAGCTGCACTACAGTAAAGTTAAGGAGGTCGGTGAATAAATAAATAAATAAGAGACCCTATTTATTCTTTGATGTCTCCTCTGGAAGTCTATTTTACTAGTGAAATAATTGAACATATTATTTAATGGGCCAACATTTTTCAATTGAAGTCAAACAGTATTTCTGACAGGAGAGGCTGGCACTTCCCAGTAGCTTGCATTAAACATGTTTTTCAAACGCATTGTTTTAAATGACCTTCCAGTACTACATGAAATATAACATCGTCTTTCCAAAATGAGCCTCACCTCATTCCATAGGGAAATAAAGGCACATACAAATGTGTTATTTTGTGTGTGTGTACTAGTCTTATAAATTTCTGTTTGTGTAGCATTATATCAAACACTACTGACAACTTTCATAATAGGTTAATTTTTATGTTATTACAATTTTAAAGTTTGTAAAAAAAATTTAAATGTGGATAAGTGAAATGTTATTACCACATTCCCAAATACATGTATGTGGTAGATATACATGTTAAAAATATATATAAGTTCAATACAGAGTAAGTGATAAAAGCAATCATTGAAGAGTAGATAGACATTTCTGAGACCCAAATGAAAGGCATAGAGGGAGCATTGTAAGTACCACACTCCTGAATATTTAGTGAGGTGCAGAATTTTGAGTAATAATTTTTCTGCATGCACAATGCTTCTCTTAGATTTCTGTTATTTCAACAATATTAATTCTTACGTAGTTATGAATTTAAAAAATGTTTCTTGTCTCCTATAAATAATTGCATTTATACCATCCTGGGTTATATTTTCTCTTTTTTCTTGCTAAATAAGGCTGAAATATTGTTGTGTATAAATAATATTAAATTAAAAGTAATTTAGAAGAGATTAAATAATATTCCAAAACTCAGAGAATGTTTCCTTATTCTTCTGAGGTGTACCATTACATTCATGATTGCTAACATCTGGGACTAACGAAAAGTATATTATTCTTTCTATTATTTATAAAACACACATCCCTTAGCACTGTATTGAAAGAGACATCAGTGTTTTCTCCCTTGAAAATTATTTGTAATACTCTGAGTTCTCCAACTAAAAATGTCTAACTAAATATATAAGATTCATTTTAAAAGCTCTTTTGCTCAAGTACCTCATTTGTGATTTAGGTTATCTTTACCTTCACTGGCAAAACATTCAGAGAATGAGGAATGAGTAGATTCATTAAATTCTGAATCTTCTGCTTTATTTTCTGCAGATATACTAGCTATGTGGACATAGCAACTATCAGTATAGATTTAGATGGCTGAAATATGAGAGGAATCCCATGAGTGACGAAAAGCCACAATGGTCTCTGACTTCTCAAAAGTTTTCTACAATTATATGTTTTTCTATCCAAGTAAGATCACTTCCTAAACTCCAACCTTTGATTTATCTTTCAGACGGTTCCTTGCCAGTACATTGTTGGAAACCCTTTGAATGTACAAATACTGGACCAAGAAATGTTGAAGGGTCCCAGTCAAAATACTTTCTTCTCAAAGTCAATCTCTTCCTTTGTAATTTATCCAGATCTATAGATTCACATACTATTTGTATTATACTGACTTCCAACTCAGTAACTCTAGTCAAACCCTCAATTTCCAGAGTTCCATACCTGACAGTTTCCTTGAGATCTTTGCTCATATATCTAATGGTCATACTTAACATGTCCAACACAGAACTATGGTATCTATCTATGAAGATTGAACCTTTCCTAGTCTGTTCCACTTCAGAAAGCTATGCTCTATTCTACTAGATGTTGAGGCCATAAAACAAAACTACATATTCTTGATTCATCTCTGTCTTTCTTGAGTTATATCCATTAGCAAATCTTACCCATTCTGCCTTCAACATTAAATACCAATTCTAAACTTTTCTCAACACCTTCATCTTGATTTTAGCTCAAATCTCTGCTATCTCTAGCCCAGATTACTGCAAAGTTCTCTTTTATGTCTACTTGTTCTACATTTGCCCTGTTGAAGCAGTCACAATCATTCTTTAAAAGATAAATCAGATCATTTCAAAACCCCCTTACAACCCATCAATGGTTCCCTACCACATTTTGATTAAAGGTAGAAGGCTTTTTTCCACCTCAGTGACGGCCTTTATTACTCTCACTATAGCTATAACTCCCTTAAAAGCACCATTCTTTCTACTATTCTCCTATCCCCATGTCTCCTCCCCTTCCCTCCCATCACTTTCCTCTACCTAAAATAAGGTATTCTAAGGTACCTAATCTAATCTATTCTTCCCTAGTTTCCCCCTCCCCTATCTTATTGTGAATTATCATCTGCATATTAGAGAAAATATTTGGCCTTTGGTTTTGTGGGATTGGCTTATTTCACTTAGCATGATATTCTCCAATTCCAACCATTTACTGGCAAATGTTATAAGTTTACTCTTATTTAAAGCTGAGTAATATTCCATTGAGTATATACACCACATTTTCTTTATCCATGACCTATATGATTCTGTAACATGTACACTCAAAAAATGAGAAATTATATTCCATCTATGTATGATCTATCAAAGGGCATAAATGCATTCAACTATCATGTATAACTAATTAAAACAAATTTAAAAATAAAAAAAGAATGTTCTAAATGGTTAAAAAAAAAAAAGCACCATTCTGGTTACCACATCAAGGATTCTAAACTTTCTGTTGTTTCTAAAATTCTCTTCTTTCAAGTATTCACGTGATGTAATCCTCCTTCTACTTCACATCCCTGCTTAGATATCACTTCCTCAAAGAAACCTTTCTGAGCACTCTATCCAAAAGATTAACCCACTTGTCTCTATTTCCTTTTTACTTTGCATTATTTTTGTGCTGAATATTATTTTGAAAGCACAATATATTTTTTTTATTTTTCTAATGGAAATCTCCTCTAACAGAATTCAAGTTCTGTTTTCCATGAACTAGTGTGTGAGCTGATTCAAAGCTGGAGTTCAATAGTGTTCTGTGAAAATAATAAGATATGAATCAGTGAAAGAATGAATTATGTGACAAGTCACCACTTACATCACTAAAAACCAAACAAATCTTGTCAATGTAACAGAACTAGATGTCAAGGTTTAAATACCCAGAACCTTGGAAGCTGCATGTTGAAATGTCAGAATCTCATGGGCCTTTGTCTAGGATTCAGTGCGTTGTACCATGCATGTCACTGTTCCCTGGACTATTCACATATGTGAGAAGTAATTATTATTTTTTTTAATAGTTGTACTTTTTTCCATCTAGTTTTATAATTCAACTAATACAGTCTGTGTCAAAATTATCCAAGTTTCTACCTGAGGTGACACAGTATTTTTCAGGTGAAGAAGGGAACTATGGTTCCAACATGGAGTGGGAAATAATTCTAGATATTTGGGTGTGTGTATTTGAGTACTTACCTGAGCTGTTCAAATCTCGAGCTGTTTCAGTTGACTCAGTTGCTCTTGGTTAAAGTGGAAATTCCAATATCCCAATTAGGATTTGAGAGTAGCCTCCTTGCTGACTAGAAATGGGGAAGGGACTTGAGAGCTCACTTTCAATGAATTGTACCATATTTACCTTTGTGCATTACCCACACCTGCTAAAGTAGCTTTGATCTTCAGGGCATAATAAAGGTAAAGGTAAAATATTTTGGACACTGAAGTTATTGCTTTTTTTGATAAACTAACTCAATAATCACCATGCCATCTTCCTTCTTGCAAACAAAAATCAAATTCAATTGCTCATCTATTTAAAATTGTTTTATTGCCAGGCAAGGTGGAACATGCCTGTAATCCCAGCAGTTTAGGAGGCTGAGGCAGAAGGATCATGAGTTCAAAGCCAGCTTCAGCAATGTCAAGGTGCTTAGCAACTCAATGAGACTCTCTATAAATAAAGTACAAAATAGGGCCAGGGATGTGGGTCAGTGGTCTAGTGCCCCCTAAGTTCAATCTCTGGTACTCAAAACAAACAAACAAATAAAAACAAACTACAACAACAACCAAAAAAAAAAAAAAAAAAAAAAAACTGTTCTACCTACTATTTCCTTTGCTTATTTGAGTTTTTATTTTTTGATTGTTTACTGCTCATGTCATTTTGGTTTCAGAGAGCAAGGATATGCTCACACTTAGTCAACCACTGATGGATAATTATAAATTACTTTTCCAATTTTAAATATATCCAAGTATCTTCCAATCTAAAGAAAAATAAGGTAGCCTAGAAAAAATAAAATTTCATAGGTCATTATACTCCTCCTGAGATACCTAATTTCTCTTCTTCCTTTTAGAACAGCAGTCCTCAATTTGGGGCAATTGTATCCCCCAGGGGACATTTAACATTGTTTGAGAGATATATTTAGGTGTCACAATGGGGTAGGAGAGCTACTGATATTTGGTGACTAGCGACCAGGGATGCTGCTAAACTTTCTACCATTCATAGATAAGCCACCTCATCAAATGAGAAGCAATTATCTACCCCGCAAAGCCACTAGTGCTGAGGGTGAGAAGCCTTCTTAAAGCAACACTTTGCAAAGAATAGGATCCACTTCTCCATGCTTTATTTAGGTCTCAAGCCAGGCAGTCTGGATTTTTCTTTCTTCTCTGACCTTCCTCAAATGTATTGATCATACTTAGTAGGTACTTTGGTATCAGGGATTGTTCAGTTAGGTGGGACAGGCAGAATATCTGGTCCTTCCAGCCCATGTTAAAATAAACATAAATGTAATAAACAAAGTAAACCAGAATAACTATCCTCTAACCCCACCATATCATAGCCACGAGGTTCTCCTATTCTGTCAAGATCTCCCAATCCCAAAGGCACCAAGGCAAAATGATCAGTTCTGGCTTTTCTACTTCATGAAAACTTCCTCCATGATTAATTTTCCTATATCTTCATTTGAAGGAATCGTAAAGGTCAACTTTCCAGAAGACAGAGAAATAAGTAGTCCCATAGCATTTTCTTTCATGGGTGAAAGGTCAAAGGTGAAAGGACATCTGTTGAGGACACAGTCTAATTCTATAGTCTACAAACTGAGGTCTAGCTGTGTGAATAATATTTTGGATTTTTTTCAGTATTTGCTCATTAGCAGTTCTGCGGGGACTCCAAAATATTGAATCAGACATAAACCCATTTGTGGACCCAACGGTGTACCTCCAACATTCACCGGTTCAAGGCCTAACCCCCAATGTGACTGTATTTGATGTGAGAACTTATCAAGAGACGAGTTTAAGTGAAGCCACTTGTGTAGACCTCTAATCCAATGTAACTGGTATCCTTCTAAGAGGCTCCCATTATGTGCACACACACAAACAAGGCCAAGTGAGGACCCAGAGAGAAGACAGCAAAGGAGACAGGCCTCAGGAGACTTGTAACCTGCTGACACTTCAATCCCGTGGTTTCAGCTGCCAGAACTGTGAAAAAGAAACTTCTGTTGTTTAAGCCACCCAGCCTGTGATATTTTGTTATAAAAGCTCTAGAAAGTGCTCCCTGCATTCATTAAGGCTGGAAAAAGAAGGGCTCCTCATGTACAGTAGAACCTCTAAAAATAATAAAATCAAGATCCTGTCATTCCATAATATAGGCATCACCAGTAATAAGAAAATGAAGAATTAAGATTCTATACAATTTTAATAGTTCAATTTTACTGGACAGAAATGAAAGTATTTTTAAATAATAAAATTAAAATAAGTAATTATTAAAAAGCAGAATTTTACCCAGTACAGAACAAAGAGAGATTTGTTCCAAATGAGACCAAATGTTCAATGTGAGCATGTAAGCTTTATTTTTTCCTATTGTACTTGGGTTTTTTGAGCATAATTCTAATTTCTGTGTTTTTCTCCTCTCAGATGGTTCCCATTTATTTTATTTACTTAAGTTTTATAATCCATAGTAATTTTCAATGAAGCCACTTCAGAGCTTTGTTTTTGGAGTGTTGGAGCTATCATCATTATTTAGCCAGTATTGTTCTTTTAAGAGTTTCTAGCCACTCTCATGCATTCTCAAATTTCAAATAGCATGGCCTAAACACACATGGTGTCTTTTGTACCCATTCATTGTCCCTAATAATTTTGGCCAATATGTTCCAAAAGGTCCCCAGGTTTAAGGGACTGTGAAGTGTCTGTACCAAAAGGTGCAGTGATTGTCTAGATATGTTTGATTTATTTTCTGCTTTATAGATACCCAAGTACTTTTTCATTAAACTCAATGATATGAAACTGTTCATGGTTGAGCGAGCATTTCATATTCTGATAGGTAAGGTCTTTCCAAATGCATCTGGCAATTTTGGTTTGCATCAGACTTCATAGTCCACAGTCATTCCTGTGCAAAGTTTCTTTTCAGTACTTGACTTTTCTTCTATAAAAACAATTTTACACAAGAATTGCTATTGCTTATTCCTTACCAAAGCAGTAGCCCAGGGCAGAGTCCATTTCAGAAATAAGTCTCTAACATGATCAAAATTATCTACCTTGTTAGAAGTCAATTACAGAAGCCCCAGAGATACTCTTATCCTTGTGAGGACAACATGGAGCCCAAATAATGAAATTTTTATGTTTAGTCTCTTCTCATGATTGATTATGTAACCCACTATAAATTAATTGGACTAAGTCCCTAAACCTCCTGAGACTTCTCTCTCTCTCTCTCTCTCTCTCTCTCTCTCTCTCTCTCTCTCTCTCTCTCTCTCTCTCTCTCTCTCTCTCTCTCTCTTTGGCCTTTTAGAGTAGAAAAGTAAAACATGTTTGGTAACTTTAATCCAGTTCCCTCTGCCCACTCTGGGATATTGCTCCATCAATACCCTACGTTTAAATTTGACATTTTCTTCTCTGCTGTTCTTCTTTAATATTCACATGTTCAAGTCTCTGACACTAATTTAAAACATTTTGCCCTCAGTCTTGTCTCTTCTCCAGATCTTTCTCTTTACTCCTCTCAGCCAAGATAAGCTTCAATTATAGTTTCCACATGCATTCTTCCTGTTGATGCTGTTTCTTTTCCCTTTTGATTAAAGAATAATATATAAATGTAAAAGGTTGTTTACAGTTTTGTGCATTTTCACAAAATGCATACAATTGCATAATCCATACCTCTCAAAATACTGTACAATTTCATCCCCAGAAAGTTAATCGAAATCTCTTTCCAATCAATCTCTCACCACTCCCGAAGCCAAGTACTGTTTTTATTTCTAGCAGCACACTTCAGTGTTGCCTGCTGTAAAACTTTACATGAATGGAATCATACAATAATTGCTCTTTTGCGTTTGACTACTTTTACTCAACACATTTTTGAGAGTTAGCACTGTCGTAGCATGTATCAGTACTTCGTTCCATTTTATCACTGAATACTATTTCACTGTGTACACATTCCACAACTAGTTTGTTGTTTGTCAAGTTTATAGACACCTGGGTTTTTTTCAGTTTTAGTCTTTTTGGATAAAGCTACTATGAACTTTTACAATCAGAGCCTTTTCATGAATGTATATTTTTATTTCCCCTGGATAAATACCTAAGGGTGAATTTATGAGGCCATAGGTTATAGGTATGCATTAAATTGATAAGAAACTTCCAAGCATACATCCCATTAACTTTAATTTTTTCATACTCCACATAATCATTTCATTAAAACATTATGTGATATATTTTAAAAAGCCAAAAACACTCTCCAAGACATCATATGGAGACATCTCACAGCTCATCCACTTGATAAGACTATAAATGATCTCCTGCTATCCTATTTAGTGGATCATTAAAAGAACTCATCTTTTGGGCTCAGCCAGTGGCTCAGTGGCAGAGCACTGGCCAAGAATATACCAGTGTAAAGAGCACTTGCCCAGAATGTGTAAGGTACTGGATTCAAAAAGCAGCAACTGGAAAAATTGGTATTTTAGGGGAGACAATCCATCCATGTTCCTAACTTTTACAGAGGGGCAGATTCCTGCCATCTCTTTTGACAGGGATGAAGCCATTATGTGATAATGAGGTAGAGTTGAATTATTAAAGTAAGCTATTAGAAAGGAAGTTGTCAAGCTCATTGTGTGTATATGTATGTTTGTGTGCATGCACATGTGTGCACACACAGTTGTGTGTATTGAACCTTGAAAGAAACCTTGCAGATCATTTCAGGGACAACGCTATTAATACACTTGCTAAAACTGAGTTTTCTTCATTCGTTCCTTTTTCCTCATCCAGTTGAACAATTCTGCTTGCTATTTCTAAGCTTTTTTATCCATTGGGTCAATTGTGGATTTAACTACCTGTTAAATTCCTCTTACATACTTTATTTCCAATAATAAAGTCTTAGTTAACAAATATGTCATTCTTTGTTTGCAATATTTTTTAAGAATTCATTTTCTACCTTCTTACTGCATATGCCTCCCTCTGCAGTTCATAAGACATTGTTCACAGGGTAAAGTAACTTTAGCAACTATTATGATGTTATTTTTCTATATAACCAAAGAAATTTGGTCAACCATTACCATGAAATTCCAAAGACAGTGTTTTGTGTTCTGAGAAGACATACAAAGCTAGTTGTAATAGTAATTGTATCTCTGCACCTCTTCTGTTTACTCACCAGACTCTTTTGGCTCCTGTTTCCTTCTCACTACCATTTACTTCAATTCAGAACTAAGAATACTTTCTGTTTCTCAGACAAGATACACCTCTTGTCATCCCCATGAGAAACTATTTCTGCCTAAAATAACTTTTTCTTCCTTGACTACTTTACATCCATGTATTCAGTTTTCATAATTCATGTCAAATATGAGTAATTATGTACAGCCTTTATTCTGACTGGCACTATAATTTTGAGTATATGATATTAAAACAAAAGTACTGTTAGTCCTGGTATCTCTTCATACAAAATATAATTAAATTTAGATAAAACTAAATAGACTTTAAAACCTATTCTTACTAATTATAACTATTTAGGTAAGTCAATTGAATTGTACTTATGAATCATCTTATTTATGAGTATGTATAAAAATAGAAGAATTAAAGTAATTTGTCTTCTGCACCCCCCAAAAGCACAAAGAAAATTCCTACATGAAAGTTCAATTGTCTAGGACCCTGATCAAATTTTAAATGTAGTCTTTTCAAAGTTTCAGCAGTGTCCCTAAAAAGGGTAAAGCCATTTAAAGCAGTCTTCCTAAGTAAAGAAGCCATTATAATTTTTTTTCTGGGAAAAGATGGAAAGGAAGTAATTATGGAATAGTGCATTGTATTTATTTCACTGGGGGAAAAGGCAACTATTCAAACTATAGTGCAGAGAGATTTTTTTTTTCTTGGTTACCAACCAAGTCTAAACCTTTAAGAGACAAAAACAGAATCTATGTCCAGGACCAGGAATGTAAAGTGACAAGTAGCTGGTTAGAAGGGCATGCATGGGTATTGTGTTAGTGATGGAGAGGGTGTCACAGTGGAGGGCTCAAGTTCTATGGCAGGGGTGAACCACTATTCATATCCATCTGATCTTTAACACTTGGGAATGTCACCCCAGAGTGACAGGGAATTCAAGACATGTCAATATCCTGAATTTTATATGGAATACCTTAGTTTGAAAACTCACTGGCTTCTTTAAAATTTACATGGGGTTAAATAAAACAACCTTGAAGTTCAGAGGTGAGCTGTTTTTCTGTATTCTGGTTTAAATTACAGTCTCTAAAAATTAGTTTAGTTAATGAGATTCATGTATTTGTGTGTGTCTGTGTTTTATGTATAAATGTTACATAATAATTCCCAGTAAGTACATAGAAAGATATAGGGCTTCACATAACAAACAGGGAAAAGCTATACATGTCTACCACTTATACTATTCAGAAAATCCTAAAAATGATCGTAATTATTTTATCTTTATTTTCCTCAGACTGATATCTGAAGCTTTGTATATTAAATATCCTGGTAAAAACCCTGTGAGATTTTTATTGTAGAATGGAAAAACTCTAATTTTGGTAAATGCACTGTGTAGAATGAATCTCAAGATGGACATATTATATGGATACTCATATGTGCAGTGCTTAAAGGTAGGGTCTAGGAGGGGATTTAAGAAAGGAGTAGTTTTATTTAAAAAAATTGAAGGAAGAGAGCTCCATCATATTAAGGACAAAATGCTGCAGCCCAATAATTCCAAACACTGATCAATAGTGACAAGACCTGTGGCTCTTTCAGAGAGAAGAGGAACATTTAATGCCAAGGAATGGATGAGGTCAAAATCAGAAGCATGCCCTTCCCCACTTTGTAAAATCTGTTTTGGAAACTGACCTCATGAGGAGAAAAGGTGAAGCTGACTTCAATTTTCTATATATACATTTATTTACATTTGTTCATAATCAGGGTTAGGTGACAAAACAGAACAAAAATTATAAATTTGAAACACTCTGAGGTCTTAGAAATTAAAGTGACAAGATAAAGGATGCACGATGCATCACATTAATACAAAATTTCTTCCTGATGCTTTAAAAATATTGCAGTGTGCCTTAGAACTAACTCAAACTCAACTTAAAAAAAACTTTATTTAAATGTAGGCCAATGAATTTTATAATCTTAAAGTAAAGCCACCAGCCTTCCCAAGCCTTGAAAATACTTAAAAGTTAACTCATTACTTCTGACATGTGTTGGCAAAAGCACTAATTGAATGTGAGAAAATTTTAATGAATTTTATATGTTTGCTGCACCAAAAGAATAGCCATGGCTGACAGCAAAAGTTACTTCAGATTTCTGGAAGATCAATTAGTTTTGCAAGAAGAGGTGTCTAGAGTGGTCCAGCTCAAAGTGCTATGGAGTTCAACATTTTCCATTATCTACAATTATTTTATTCCTAGGGGGAACTTTTTTCAGTAAAACAGGATGTAGTTTCTCATTCCAGGAGTGAGAAAAGTATTCATATTATAAAGATGAAAGAGTTGCTTTTGTCCTTTTTACTGCTTGGTGGTAGAGAGAATAACATTTGTCATTTTTTTTTTCCTTTTTACCTGCTAATCTTTGTCATTCTGCCAATTTGTTAGTACACAAAGATTAACTAAAAAATGAGTTGATAAAAAAGCAACCTGCAAGACATATGAAAGGAAACAAAGGTAAACATTTATATCAGTAGAAATTTATGGACCAGCAACCAGAAAACCAGGGGTAGGCAAAAAGCTATTGCCCTTTTTCTCCACTTAAATTCATAGTGCCCAGGATTCCATACAGGAACAAGAAGGAGAATTAAATTTCAAGCCAAATGGCACTGTGCTTTTGGAAATCCATTTATTTTTCAGAGTTTTGAGTAATGTTCACCAACATGTGACACTGCACAGCAATGGAATCATTCATTCAGTTTCCATTTCACCATCCACCTGTCCATCCAGCTAACTGGTCTCAGCTCAGTAAAATACAAACTTTATTTTCATTTCAATGTAAACTTAGATTGAAATCTGAGAAGTGGTTTTTATATTTATTTATATTTAATTTTATATTTAATTGCTTAGATGCCAAGATTAAAAGACCAAGGACTGTTTTTACAATGAAACTCTGGGAGGGTTTGCATCTCTTTAGTAAGATTCAGGTAACATCCCAAAGTACATTAAAATATATGGAGCATATTAATAAGCTCTGAAATTTTAGCTCAGATTGACTAAAGTTTATGAGTATAGTCAAATTTCCAAGAAGACATCTAGTTTATTTTACAGGGAAGGAAATGTTAATGGTAGGGGCAGTTTCAAGAATAGGATGATCACTGATTGAGATCTAAAATTTTATTTTCTGTTTCTCCTTGTTCGTTATCCAAATTCCTTTTCTTGATGTAGCAACCTCTTTCTCTCCAATATCAAGCAGTGTTGAATTTGTTTTTCCTTCTGTAATCACCTTTACTGTGTCCTCTTTAGAGATATAATATTTGAGAATTTAAGTTTTGTAGCTGTCTATTCTGTAAATATTTGGCAAAGTATATAGAAAAACATGGTTGATGTTTTTTTATGTATTTTTTTATCTGCGTGTTTGTTTCATAAACAACAAGCAATTTAAAACTGAAAGAGACCTTGTAGCTGATTTGATTCCCCTGCTAATTTTATACATGATCAAAGTTAGCCTCCCAAAGTACATTTGACTGTATAGGCCACTGAGAAATTTACTGCCAGAACTAAGAACTTGCAAAAAATAATCCATCTGATTCTTAATTTTCTGTGAAAAATTTCCAAAGAAATGCAAGCAAGAAATTTAAAGTTTCCATCCCTTTCCCCCTTAACTGTGGCTTATGGTTATGTTTATAATTAATTTGCCCATGTTACTGTTTGTGTTTTTATTCTGGAATTAGGTTTGGGTTCTACTTAAGTTTATATAAAGGAAGCACAAATAGAAAAGTCTCAGATGAAGTGCTTTTGTTAAAATAGAATTAAATTCACTTGAATAAAATTTAAAAAAAAAGTTTAGGCAATAACCCCAAATGGTGAGTAAGGGAACCAACTCTCAAGTTCACATTGCTACTATCCAACATGCATGTTGCTTTACCAACTAAATGAAAATTGGCAAAATAATCTCTGTAGGATACCTTGCAGGTCAAAGTTCTCTGATGCTATGAAAACAGACAAAAAATGAGTCACAAAGCTCAAAACAAAATTTTATAAAACAAGATTTAACCATCCTTTCAAAAGAATACCTTTTTCCCTTAATTTTCAAAGTAAAGAAGAATGAATTTAAGAAATTATTAATACTAAAATGTTAAAGGGAGAATTTTTTTACCATAGTTTTCTTTCATATGTATTAATATTTATAGCTTACACATGAGGATTTGCCAAGTGTGAGAGTACATTTTATTTTCTTTTTTTTTTTGCTTGTAAAGAGCAGATTTATTTCATAGAAATACACAAAATGTGACAGTTGTCTCTGTTATTTTGTAATGTGAAAAATCACAATTTTTTAAATAAGAATAAACATGGTCCATCAAAAGAAATATTGAAAGTAAACACAGTGATATTGGCCATTACTGTTATTCTTTTTTATTGGCTCTTTTCAGTTATACACAACATTAGGATTCATTTTGACATAATTATAAAGCATGGAATTATTTGTTCAAATTCTGTCCACAGTATTTCATCTTCTCTCCTTTCCCTCTTTTTCATTCCCTTCCCTCTACTCTCCTGATTGTTCTGCTATTAAAGTTTTTTTAATTAGTATCTTGTGGATGTACATGATGGTGAGATTCACTGTGATATATTCATCTATGTATACAGGAAACTCCTATCAAATTCATTCCACTGTCTTTCCATATCCCATTTCCTACCCCTACCCTTCATTCCCCTTTGTCAGTTCCCCTGATCTTTCATCTATTTTATCTGAACCTCCCTATTTTGGATTAAGCTCTGCATATCAGAGAGAAAACTCAGCCTTTGTTTTGGGGGGATTTGATTATTTCACTTAGCATGATAGTATCCAGAGCCATTCATTTACTGGCAAATGTCATAAAGTCATTCTTCTTTATGGTTGAGAAATACTCCATATTTATGTATTCAATTTCATATGTATCATATTTTTAAAAATTCATCTGCCTGTTGAAGGGCATCTAGGTTAGCTATATAACTTGGCTATTGTAAATTATGCTGTTGTTAACATAATGTGGCTATATCACTGTGCAGAACTGATTTGTTTGTTTGTTTTTAGCACCAGTGATTGAACCCAAGTGCACTTAACTACTGAGCAACATCCTCATCCCATTTTTTGTATTTTATTTAGAGACAGGGTCTCACTGAGTTACTTAGGGACTCCTTAAATTGCTGAAGCTGGCTTTGATCTCGAGATCCTCCTGCCTCAGCCTCCCGAGATGCTGGGATTAAAGTCATGCTCTGCTGTGCCCAGCTTAAACTGATTTTAAATCTTTTGGATATATACTGAGGTGTGGGATAGCTGAGTCATATGGTAGTTTCATTTCTAATTTTTTGAGCAATCTCCATTCTGCTCTCCAGAGTGCTTCCACTAATTTGCAGGCCCAGCAACAATGTACCCTTTTCCCCACATTCTCACAAACATCTGTTGTTATTGGAATTCTTGGTAACTGCCATTCTAACTGGAGTGAAATAAAATCTCAATGTAGTTTTAATTTGCATTTCCCTAATTGTTAGGGATGTTGAACAACTTTTCATGTGTTTGTTTTTTTTGAGAAGTGTCTATGTACTTCCTTTGCCCACTTATTTATTGAGGTTTTTTTTTTTTTTTTTTTTTTTTTTTTTTTTTTTTTTTTTTTAGCTATTTGTATATCTTAGACATTAATGCCCTATCTGAGGAGCAAGTGGCAAAGATTTTGTTTTCCCATTATGTAGGCTCTCTCTTCTCTCTCTTAAAGCTCTTGATTGTTTCCTTTGCTGGGAAGAAACTTTTTAGTTTGATACCATCACATTTATTTTTTATTTTACTTCTTGCATTTTAGGAAGTTTGTTCCTAAGTCGACATGTTGGAGTGTTGGCCTACATTTTCTTCTAGTAGATGCAGGGATTCTGATCTAATACCTTTGATCCACTTTGAGTCGAGGATGGGAGATAGCAGTTAAATTTCATTTTATTACATATGTATTTTCAGTTTTCCCAGTACTGTTTGTTAAAGAGGAAATCTTTTCTCCAATATATGTTCTTTGGCACCTTTTTCTAGTATATGATAACTGTATTTATGTGATTTGTCTCTGTGTCTTCTGTTCTATCTCACTGGTCTTCATGCCTTTTTTGGTACCAATACCATCCTGTTTTTGTGACTATAGCTCTGTAGTATAATTTGAGGTCCATTCTTATGATGCTTCTAGCTTTGCTTCTCTTGCTGAATATTGCTGTGGCTATTCTGGGTCTCTTATTTTTGCAAATGAATTTAAGAACAGTTTTTTCTAGTTCTGTGAAAAATGTCATTGGAATTTTTTAAAAGGGGATTTCATTGAATCTGTATAGTGCTTCTGGTAGTATAGTTGTTTTGTCAATATTAATAATGCTTATCCAAGAATATGGAAGGTCTTTCCATCTTCTAAGGTCTTTTTCAATTTTTTCTTTGGTGTTCTGAAGTTTTAATTGTAGAATTCCTTCTTCTGTTTTTTTTTAGATTGATTCCCTTTTTTTTTTTCTTTTGAGGCTATTATGAATGGGATAGATTTTCTAATTTCTTTTTTAGGAGATTCATCATTGGAGTACAGGAACTCAATTGATTCATAAATGTTGATCTTTTATCATGTTACTTTGCTGAATTAAAGTATGAGCTCTTAAAGTCTTCTGGTAGATTTTTTCGGGATCTTCTAAATATAGTATCATGTCATCAGCAAACTGAGATAATTAGAGCTCTTCTTTTCCTCTTTGTATCCCTTTAATTTCCTTCTCTTGCCTCATTATTCTGGCTAGAGTTCCAAGGACTATGTTGAATATGAATAGTAAAAGTGGGCATTCTTCTTTTGTTCCTGTTTTTAGAGAAAATGCTTTTAGTTTTCCTCCACTCAGAATAATATTGGCCTTGTGCTTGCCATACATAGCATTTACAGTGTTGAGTTCCTTCTATCCCTAATTTTTCTAGTCTTTCAAACATGTAACTGTGTTGTACTTTACAAAATGCTTTCTTTTTGCATCTATTGAGATAATCATGTAATTCTTATCCTTAAATCTATTTATGTGGTGACTTACATTCATTGATTCCCATATTTTGAACCAAAATTGTATCTCTGGAATGAAACTCACTTGATCATAGTGCACTATAATTTTAATATGTTTTTGTATGTGCTTTGCCAATATTTTATTAAGAATTTTTTATCTAAGTTCATTGAGGTTATTGGTCTGAAGCTTTCTTTCCTTCATGCATCTTTGGCTGTGGTATTGTGGTGATATTAGCTTTGTAAAATGGATTTGGCAGCATTACCTCCTTTTATATTTCATGGAATATTTTGAGGAGGATTGGAATTAGTTCTTCCTTGAAGGTCTGATAGAACTTTCTGAGAATCCATCCAGTCTTGGGCTTTTCTTTAATGATAGGCTTTCAATAGCTGCTTCAATTTCATTACTTGAAATTGATCTTTGTAAGTTTTCTATATCCTCCTGGTTCAATTTGGGCAGGTCAAATGTCTCTGGGAAATTGTCACTATCTTAAAGATTTTCTAGCTTATTGGAGCAAGGGTTTATGAGCTCAATGCTATGAACTTTCCTCTTAGAACTGTTTTCATACTGTCAGAATTTTTGATATGTTTTAATCACTATTCTCATTTACTTCTAATATTTTTTTTAAAATTTCACTCATGATTTCTTCTGCTACTCATTCATCATTTCAAAATGTTTATTTAATCTCCAGGTGTTGGGGTGGTTTATGTTTTTTATCTTATTGATTTCTAAATTCATTCCATTAGGATCTGGTAGAATGTAAGGTAATGAGTCTATTGTTTCTGTATTTGCTAAGATTTGCTTTGTGATCTAAAATATGGTCTATTTTAGAAATTTTTTTATGCACTGCTGAGAAGAAAGTGAATTCAGTCATTGATGAATGAAACACTAGATGTCTCTTGGATCTACTTTTTATAGTTCTATAGATGCTTTTTAGTTCTATAGATCATTTACTTAGTTTGTGTTTTGATGATCTATCCATGGGTGAGAGAGACATGGTAAAGTCATCCAGGACTTTTGTATCATCGTCTATTTGATTTTTAATAATGAGAAGGGTTTGATATATATATATAGATGCTCCCTTGTTTGGGGCATAAATATTTATGATCATTACATTTTGTTGATGTATGATTCCCTTAAGCAGTATGAAGTGATCTTTTTTGTCTCTTCTGATTAGTCTTGCCTTGAAGTCCACTGTATCTGATATGAGAATAGCTATCCCTGCTTGTTTATGAGTTCCATGTGAATGGTGTATATTTTTTCCCTTCCTTTTACCTTCAGACTGTGGATGTCTTTGCTTCTAAGGGAAGTCTCTTTGCAGACAGCATATTGTTGGGTCTTGTTTTTACATCAATTTGCCAAACTATGTCCTTTGATAAATCAAGAATTTAGATCATTTGCATTCAATGTTATTATTGAGAAATGATTTTTATTCCCTGCCATTTTTATTTCTAATATTTAAATAGAACTTGATTCTTCATTAATTTACTATTCTTCTAGTCTAATTCATCGTATGCTGGTTTTCACTTTTACATTTCATATCTTCTTTATAAAATATTTTATTAAGTATTTTATTAGTACAGGCTTTCTGGTTATGAATTCTTCTATCTTCTGTTTATCATGGAAGGTTTTTATTTTATCGTCAATTCTGAAGTGTAGTTTTCTGGTTATAGTATTTTTGGTTGGCATACATTTCCTTTCAGAGCTTGGTATATAATATTTCAAGTTCTTGTTTTAGTGTCTGGATTAAGAAATCAGTTGAAATCCTAATTGGTTTAATTCTAACTGTGACTAGTAATTATTCTCTTGCAGTTTTTAGAATTTTATCCTTATTCCGTAGGTTAGTTAATTTCATTATAAAGTGCCTTGGAGTGGATATATTGTGATTTTATATATTCAAAGTCCTATATGCTTCCTGTATATGAATTTCCATCTCATCCTTAAGATTTGAAACATTTTCATTGAAACAATTGTGAATCCTTTCAGGTTGTATTTTAGAGACTTTATCTATCTCAATTAATGTTTGAATTTGGACTTTTAATGTTATCCCAAATTTCTTGAATGTTCTGTTCATGGTCTCTTTACATCTCTGTGTGTGTGTGTGTGCGCGCGCGCGCATGCGCACGTGCATGTGTGGTCAACTTTACTTTCAAGATTATATACTTTGTCTTTTAGGTCTGAAAATCTATCTTCAAAGTGGTCTAATCCGAGTGCTCATAGGGTGCAGTGTTGTGCCTTGGTTGTTTCTGTTGTGTACCAATGTTTAGGACTCAGTGAGTGTCCCTGTGATTGCTGTGGGTCTCTGTGTCCTTTCTCCCTTCTACAGAATCTTTTTCACAGTAGTGAAGTTCTAGTATCTGTCTGTGAGTACTTGTACTCTGGATGTTGGATTTCCATGGGTGTTCTGTGGTGCAGAAATATTCCTTCAACTGACACCATGCTCTAAGGTATTGTAGTGAAGGGACTCAGACAGTTCACCTGGACTCTAGTTTCCACTGCCCCAGGCTGTGAATGGTGGGCATCGATTCCCTCTGTTTACTGTCTGATACAAGGTCATGCAAGTATCCAAACAATGCTCTTTCACTCCCCAGTTGTAATCATATTTTGGACTAGGCATCAATTCAGGATACTGTGAAGGCTTTGGTAATTGACAAGCTTAACTAAGCTCCTTCTAGTTATCTTTGCAGGTGTTTTCAACTTAACTATCCTGAGGAACTTATCTAGCAGCATTCTCTTTATGGCTGCCACCATCTGGGAACCTTGTCTATGTAGTTTGACATTCAGGCATCTTTCCTCTGGTATGGCCCAGTGATCCTTTCAGCATTCCTAGGCTTCTCATGGTGCCTCCTCACAATGTCAGTGCCTAGGGAATCTGCTTTCCTCTGTTCAGGACCTAAGTTGCTTCCTTGTTATCTCTGTCTGAGTCAAGGAAGTGGACACCACAGAGAGCTTTCAGCCCTTGCCAAGGTTGTGCTGGGCAGGGTCAGATGCATTTCCCAGCACAGGTCTCCACCAATCTATTCCCCTCCTTTGTGATGAGGGGGAGGGAGAGAGGGTTTCAGCAATTTTGGACAGGTAGTGGTCCTTTTCAAGTGCTTTCTTAAGAGGTTCCACTGCAGGGTACTTCTCATTGATTTAATTTGCAGTTGTCTGGGTGTGGGAAGACACCATGTTGATTTAAGGGGATGACTGGTCAGCTGAGGGCTCCACAAGAGTTTGCAGAACCCCAGGCTGAATTTTCTCTTTAAATCTGTTTTCAAGATTTCAAGCTGTTTCTTCTGTTTTAAGAACCCTGTTGTGGGATGGAGCTGTGGCTCAGGGGTAGAGGGCTCACCTAGCATGTGTGAGGCCCTGGGTTCAATTCTCAGCACCGCATATAAACAAATAAATAAATAAAGGTCCATTAATAACTAATAAAAATATTTTAAAAATAACTCTGCTGTGACTGTAATGTTTTTTTTTTCTTTCCATATATTTTTGAGTGAGCTTAAGAAGGTTTCCACTCCCTCCCTCTCTCTCTCTCTCTCTGTCCACCACCACCATTCCATAAATTGATTAGAGTCTGGGGTTAAGGGACTTTGAATCTATTTTATTTGTTAGTTCATTTTCTGCTCTGGTAACCTATCTTCCAGTTTATCCAGGTCTCACAAATTGTAATATTGAGTCTATGAGCATTTATTTTGTCATCCACCTCTCAATACTGCTTTTCCATCATTGCCTCCTTTATCTGTTGTGAAGAGATCAGGACTTACTGCCTAACTCACTTACACCATCTTTCAGTCTCCTCTACATTTTCTTATTATGTTTACAACTCATAACAAAGACACACAATATAAAATATACATAAAATTACACACACACATACTCTACTGGTTCACTTCACCAAACTAAGGCACAAAGCCAGAAAGAAATTTCAATTAAAAAATGGGATTAGGTTTTCTCTAGGAACATTAAAAATTAGGAAATATTGAAAAATAAAATTTGCTTTGACATGCCTACCAAATATCTGAATAAATGTGATAATGATGTCTAACTCCTGAACCAAGAATAACCAAGGTTTGTGATACCTCAACAACATAGACTGGAATCATCTAAAAAGCCATTAAAAAAGAGTTTAAAGCTCTTCAAACCTGAATTTCAGAATGTCTTTGCTAATTTTTCTATGAAAAGGAAGAAAACTATATAGAAAATGAATTGGGCCTTAAAATTAGAGTATTGATTTTGGTCATTGTTATTTTTGTATTCTATTCTTTTTTTTAGTATTTATTTTTTAGTTATCGGCGGACACAACATCTTTGTTTGTATGTGGTGCTGAGGATCGAACCCGGGCCACACGCATGCCAGGCGAGCGCGCTACCACTTGAGCCACATTCCCAGCCCTGTATTCTATTCTTGTTTTCCACATGAAAATAATACTTATTAAGTTGCTAAAGTAGAAAAAAATATGATTTAAGATACTAATAATTAATTAGATAGATTAATATTTTCCTGTTTCAAAATACTTCTTAATATTATAAGTCAATTAATAGTCTTCAGAGAAAGAAGAAAGAATATATAGGTTCAAGAATAAAGAATCAAAGAATAATGATGTTACAAATTATGGTGGAAGAACGAATGAAAAATATTTTAACTTGAATATTAAATTACATAATAAAAGTATCCATCATTTAACTAACCCTTCTGGTTCTTTACTTTGGCTCATAACTCTTTTGTAAAGCACAAATTTTAGCTTTTAGTGAAGAAGAATAGTTACTTAAGTGACATACAAAACTTTTCATATATTTAAACTTATCAGTAAGATAGATAAACACAAAATATACATTCAAGCATATCTGTACTTTAAGTTTTTAGTTCATTTAAGTTATATGTTCACTATATGGTTGGAAAATACTACTGAGACTTTTTAATATAATAATTTTATACCATGAATTTGATACTCAGAAGGAAGTAGTATTTACTGCAGTGTTGACAACTGCCAAAGAAAAATAGATATAACCATAATTTTACTTTGGTAGAATCTAAAACCCAGATCAATCATTTTTCATTAAAAATTTTATGTTTCTTTTCACAAATTAATCATGACTGCACTTTCTGCTCTGCTTTCTTTTTGAATAAAGTAATTAAACTTTTAGTGGGCACCATGACACATGTTTATAATTCTAGCCACTCGGGAGGCTATAGCAGAAGGATCAGAAGTTCAAAGCCAGCTTTAGCAAAAGTGAGGTGCTAAGCAACTCAGAAAGACCCTGTCTCTAAATAAAACACAAAATAGGGCTGGGGATGTGACTCAGTGGCCAAGTGCCACTAAGTTCAATCCCTGGTACCCTCCCCCCGCAAAAAAGTTATTAACTTCTATTCTTATGTTTATTGATCCTCATTAGGTCCCACAGTTACTATTTCTACTTTTAAAAATTATCCCTAAACTTAAGAGGTTAGACAAAATTGTTACATTCACAATTTTTGTGGGCCTCCATGATGTCTGACTCTTGAGCTAAGAAGACCCAAAAGTTGGAATACCTCGTTGTCTTAGACTAAAATATCTAAAAAGCAGGATATTTGTCACATATGGGTCTCTAGAATGGGATGAATTAAAGTGTAGGACTGCCAACAAGAGTACCTACATGGGATTCCTCCATTTTGCTTGTTCAGTTTTCTCACCATATGGTGACTTCAGGATAGTCAGATTCCTTACACGATGTCCCACAGATGTAATGCACATACTCTCACACACTCTCACCTACACAGACTGAAAAAGCTATCGTGTTTTTCATGATCCTGTCTCAGAAGTTGTACTCCATGGCTTCTGTCATATCCTGTTTGTGAAAGCAGCCCTATACCTTCCCAGAATGAAATGTAAAGATGACAACCACCAACCTTTTGATAAGAGGAGTCTGACAAATAGAGAGCTATGTTTTAAAATCTCCAGTTTATTCTTTGATCACAAATTATTTAAATTCTTCCCACATTCATGGTACACCTACCTGTTCTCTCAGACAATCCAAGTTTTATCCCATTTTGCTATCGACTTAAGTCCAAGATTTTGTCATCTAGGCCATATCCAGATAGGAATAATGCTTCAGACATGAAATTCTCCTGGTGCCATCATTCTGAACATGAGGAATCAGAAACTGAAAAGATAATACACAAAAATAACAATGGTGGGAGAGACATGGGTAATATTATGGATTCTTTCATTCAAAATATAGAGAGGATATGGTCTGGACACCACAGTTAGTGGGCTATGGCAATTGTGAAATCCAGACTAATATATGTTGCCAGTTTCCTGATTAGGGATCCATTAGTATTGTTTTCCATGGTTCTTTGTTTCACATTCTGGAATCCTGGCACTGTCATGTGTTTATCCTTTCTTTTTCATAAGGATTCACTACTAATTACAACTAGGTAGCTTTTTCCTCTAGTTTCCTGCAAATAAAAAGTTGGGCACTTTAAGTACTTTTTTCAAAATTTTCATAAATTCTGCCCCCTTCAGTTCAAACTGATAAAATTTCTTTATAGTCTTTTTGAGTTATTTTTTCCCATGTATCAACTTGTAATTTACATATCCACTCCATTTAACAAATATCTATGGACAAGCACTTGGACAGTCTTATGATACCATTTTTTAAATACAGAAAGTGGGTCTGGTGTAATGTTAATGTTAATATTCTTAGAAATCCTTTATCTCTTTAATGTGTTTATAGGGCTTGTTTGAGTTGTTTATGATTTACAATCATTCCTTCATTTAACCTTTACCTTGAGACATTTTCCTGACACTGCTATGGTTTTGGTCTTTGCCCTGAGACCGTTCTTACTTTGAGAATGTATCTTAGAGATACTGGAATGGAGAAATCTATTTTCTAATGCAGTAATCCAACATACTTTGTTTCCTTTAAATTTTTCTTGAACAGACAATCCAAGTTGTATCCCATTTTGCTATCAGTTTCTTCAGATCCATATCTTAATAGGCATGGCTTAAAGAGTTGGCACTTTGCACATTCTTAATATTTCCCTTTTACCAATTCCGCCAATGCATTAGATAATTTTTCTCTTTTATACAACATTGGTGAGTGTTGGCAAATTTTCTGGCCCCTTGTAAAAAAGAGTATTTATTTTTTCTGCTTCCCAAGCAATTTTTTCTATATTTGCAGGTTTCTCCAATAGTGCCGCTAAGCCTTTATAACTTTCATTAACAAATTACTGCAGACCCTTCAAATTTCAGTCAGTCACCCAGCCAAAGTCAAAGGCATGCTCTTTTAGTTTTTATTAATGGAGAATTTGATACTTGTTATGGTTTGGATGTGAGGTGTCCCCCAAAATCTCATGTGTGAGACAATGCAAGAAGGTGGAGAGGAGAAATGAATGGGTTGTGAGAGTCTTAACCAAATCAGTGAATTAGCCCCTGATGGGATTAACTGAGTGGTGACTGGAGGCAGGTGGGGTGTGCCTGGAGGAAGTAGTTAATTTGGGGCATGACAATTGAGCATATATTTTGTATCTGGAATGTGGAGCTCTCTCTGCTTCTTGATCACCATGATGTGAGCTGCTCCCCTCTGCTACATACTCTGCCATGATATTTAGCCTCATCTCGAGCCCCTAGAAATGGAATCAGCCTTCGATGGACTTCTGAAATTGTGAGCCCTCAAATAAACTTTTCTTTGTCTATAGTTGCTATGGTCAGATCCTTTAATCACAGCAGCATAAAAACTGACTAATACAATACTATATTAAAATATCAAATTAATAGGATATTGCCACATAATTTAGTGGTTTCCTGTAAGAATTATTTTTGATAACAGATTCTCCCAGATCAGGAATTCAGATTAAGCACATCAGGGGCAATTAATCTCTATGCCACAATTTCTCTACCCTCAGAAAATCACAAACCTTGGAGTGACTCACATTTCTGGCATTTGTGTTTAGTACAGGATATAAAATCCACTCTGTCCTGGAATTTAAGGCATAAAGTGTGTATTAGAATTAGGTGTTAAACAGCTGAAAGAGTGAAAATCAGTAGGTTCCAACAGACTTTGGATTTCTCTACCATGCTTTGCCAACTGTGGTTCAGATGTCAAAAAATATTGTCCATGTGTGACTGCTGATTCTCCACCCCCCCCCCAATCCCCACATACAACTGCTTTAACCCAGATCACATTGTAAATAATCTCCATTTTACCTCCTCAGTTTTCCAACTACAAGGAAATCTGGTAAATGAGATTTTTAAGTTGTCTCATCTCTTGTACTAGAAATAAGTTTAAATAGCTTGAAGTAACCAAAGTTAACTTGGAACAACATTATGGATCTTATCTGCTTGTGTTAGTTTTCGTTGTTGTGACAAAAACAACTTAGAAGAAGGAAAGTTCAGTTTGGCTCATAGTTTCAGAGGTTCTGTTCATGGTCAGCCAGTTTCGTTACTCTGGGCCTGAGATGAGCCAGAACACCATGGCTGAAGGGCATGGTTGACAAAAGCTGCTCACCTCATTTGGCCCAGAAAGCAGAGAGCAAAAAGGAAAAGGAACACAAGGAAGGTGCACCTTCCAGAGACCCACTCTTGAAGTCACACCCCAGTTTCCTCAATTACCACCCAGCTAGATGGACAGATTATTCAAACTTAGATGGACAGATTAAGTTGCAGCTCTCATAATTCAATCATTTTACTTCAGAACACTCCTGCAATAATATAGGAGTTATACCTCACATTCAAATCATAACCACTTTCCATGAAAATGTGTCTCTTTTTCAAAATGTGAGTTGAATATAAACCCTTTATTCCATGCTTTCATAATAGTGATTATCTTCAATATTTTCAGTACTTCTAAAGATTTTTCCAAATTTCAGTCATTGACACTATCTGTTCTCTCTGCCTTCTTTCTTTTCTAATCTTTAATGCTTTACTCTTCATTGTATTTTTAACTTGTAAGTAAAAGTGCTCCTGTGTGCACTTCTTTGTGTATATGTGAAGGTCTGTTTCTGTATATTTGGAATGGGCAAGTTACCTTTATGTTTTATAAAATTTATGTGTAATGGAAGCTGCTACCATTTATTTTCTGTTGTCTTTGTTAACTTTACTGGACAAAACAGTACAAAAATATTTATTTTACATATTTAAAGATACTGTTTTTAAAAATAAAAATTTCAAAGAAGTATAAAGTGAAAATTCATTCACAATTTCATCATAGTATTAATCATCTAGTTTATACTATTTATCTCTCTATTATTTGTTATACCACATAACTCTTTTGTCATGTGTTAGTCTTATATTGATAGTCTATTAGTTGTACACTAAAATCTATTTGTAATTTCTTCTTGTGTTAGTCAGATTTTCTTGACTGTTACAAAGTAGCTGAGAAAAACAAATTACCTGAGAAAAAGATTTATTTTGCCTCACAGTTTCAGAGATTTCAGTACATGTTCAGCCAATTTCATTGTTTTGGGCTTGGTGAGGCTGAACATCATGGCAGAAGAGCATAGCAGAAGAAAACTCACCCTGTGGAGGCTAAGGAAGCTGAGAGAGAGGTGGGGGGGAGTAGGCAAGGTACACTCCTAAGGGCACACCTCCTAGGATCTACTACTTTTAGTTAGGTCCCAACTCCTATAGTCTCCACCACCTCCCAGTAGTCATTTCAAATTATGAATCCATCAATGAACTGGCCCATGATGAGGCTAGAGCCCTTATGATCCTATCACCTCCCCAAATCTCCATCTCTGAACATTGCTGAATGGGGACCAAGCCTTCAACACCTGAGCCTCTGAGGGACTTTCCAGATCCAAACCATAATACTTCTATACAAATACACCCATGAAATATTTCCATATTTTTGTTATAATGCTATTTTTTCAAAATGACAATTAAAAATTGTATGTATAAAAAATTTGGTGAATTCAGAAAAACTGTGATTATTGAAGCACTATTTATTATCACTCTAAAATTTACTTCACATATACACATGGATTTCATTCAAATGACTTTGATTTTTTAAACTGATTTTAGTTCTACAGGAATGGCAAATTGTGCAGGAGAGTAAGTCACAACTATTATGGCAAATAATAATTTATGCAGACCTTATTAATCCCATGTGGTCTTGTTTTCTTTACTTTTATGATTCCAAGATATTAGGGAAATTGTCCCTAGTCTTTTATAGATCTATCTGATTCTGCAATATTTTAAAATATATACAAAAATCTCTTTGCCAGTAGGGCATTACAAACTGAAGACTTCACCATGGAGAAACAAAAGAACAAAGAAATCTAGTATATGCTTATATTAGTAATTTTCCTTTTTGAG
Source organism: Marmota monax (assembly GCF_021218885.2). NCBI lineage: Eukaryota > Metazoa > Chordata > Mammalia > Rodentia > Sciuridae > Marmota > Marmota monax. The sequence continues at coordinate 3,251,351 of NW_026693595.1, read as the reverse complement.
CATCAAAATTAATATTGTGAATATTTATATGTTAATGACTCTTAGAAGGATCTTTGTAAGAACAATTTTATTTTTAGTTATGCATTTCTTAAACATATTTTAAAGCAAAAAAAATCTATGAAATATTTTAGAAAGTGCTATAACATCCTATTTCATTTGAGATATTCTGCTTTTCATCATATTGACACCCACCTACAAAATGATCCATTAAAAATCTGTTTCAAATATTATCTCCTAGAACAGTTTGATATTTTGGCCTTTTGAGTTTATTTCTGGATTTTATTGTTAATTGAAGACAGGGTTTAGCTCATTCTTGACCACCCAGGTTATAGAATTATGTCACAGAAAGCTGGGTACATTCCTAAAAATAAAACAGATAACCATCTGTTCTGAGTGATTTTAACTCCAAGAAAAAATATTGGATCTCTTAAGTTTCTTACAGTTTCATTATTTTTGTGTCAGGGAATTTCAGGAAAAATATTGTATGCTGACAGTTAAAATCAAAACACAAATTTTCAAATGTATCTTTAATGGAATGTCTTCTTGTTGTTGGGGGAACAGAGTGATGGAAATGCAGGAATGGCTGTACTGTTCTTTTCTTATTGTCTCTGTCACTTTGCACATAGTTTCTCTTATGGCTGTGTTTTAAAAGGACATGCTTAAAGACAAGAATAATAGAATTAATTTTTACTTTGTCATTCTTGCCCTGTTTTGTGTCTTTTGTATACATGGAGGGGGAATGTTAACTAAAAGATTCATGGTATTTGTGGGATAGAATAGGTTAGATGACTAAATCCTACAACCTAAGTTTCCATTTTTTAATTTTTTTTAATTATTAGTTGTTCAAAACATTACGTAGCTCTTGACATATCATATTTCACACATTTGATTCAAGTGGGTTAGATTTGATGACCGAGTTTAGTCATTACAAATATTTGACAACATCTACTCACACTGACTCTTTTTTATACTTATGTTATTCCTTATTATATTTTAACTTGTAAGTACCATAATAGGTAAAAACTCACTCCCTTTGATAGTAGACAAGTTATTATATAAACAAAAATAATCACAAGGTTTAATTTTATTTCTGGAAACTCTATCTAAGAGAAATATACTTGTTAAAAGGAATTGTTTCTGCATATTGAACTCTGTGCCAGATTATAGCATGTAGAACATTTTGGGTTATACTGAAGTAGAATCTCTTGTATAAAAAAAATTTTGGAGGAACTATTCTAAGGACAGATTTACTGGGCAAGGCCAAATTATTATATTACTAGCTAAAGGATGAAAACCACACTCTATTACTTGAACAGGGAAAGGTAAAGAGGGATGCAATCATGCTCTGGAGTCAAAGATAAATAATAGTAAAGGACAATTCAGTCTATATGCAGTAATAGGACCTCTATAATTTTTCTCCTTGGAGGCATTGTGGTTAACTTTTTGAGAAATTTGTATAGATAAAAAGAAAATTACTTCCCCTGACCCTATTTCAGCCCCAAATGTCTCTCACATTGCTGTTTAACTGAAAGTACTTATAGCCTTAATCCTATATACAACTCTAAAATCTAAATGTTTCCAAAAATGTACACATAAGTCCAAATAATTTTGTCAAGATATCTTTATTCTAAGATAAGAAACTTGGTAAATTTAAGCATATGAGCATTTCAGAGTATTTGTTAGTGGGTAGGGGTAACAGGAAAGAGACAAAGGAGTCATGGAAGATAAGAAAGGCAGAATATGAAAAGAACCCTAGAGTTGTAACTTTTAGAGGCTTTTAATGTGGTGAACTAAATTATTAAAATAAGCCTTTAATTCCTATGATTAAATCTCGTTCATCTTACTGCATTGCTCTCCATCACTTCTTAGTAATTATGTTCATCAATGAGATTGACTCTGATTTTCTTTTATCACACTATTCTTGCAGGGTTTAGCCATCAAACTTATTTTAGGCTCATAGTATAAATTTAGGAGCTTTCTATTTTATGAAGGAGTCTATGAATTATCTTCAGATTTGATAAAACATATCTATGCAAGTTTCTGAACCAGAGATAAAGACAAAATTTTTCAATTTCACCACTTCCTGGACATTTAGGCTCAATGGAAGGGGTTTATAGGACCTTTGATTTTTACCAATTCCAACTAGCGGTTGAGCTGAAAACAAAATCATCAAATATGATTTTTTGAGAGTCTTAGTAATTTTAATGTGAAATGAAATCATGTAATTTGTTTATTTTTGTGTTTTCCATTTTGCCTTTGTGATGGGATTTTTGAAAGATTTATCCAAATATATGGGCATTGAATCTAGTTATTTGTCCTCTTCAATTGAGATATAACCTTATTTAGCAGTTTGGTTCTCACAAATATTATGATTTTGATGTTTGCTAAGAATTTATGATGTATAATCTTTAAAGCATTAAAATACAGCATATGTCGTAAGACAATATTTCCTTTTTGGGATTTTCATTATACATTATCTTTATCAAAAGAGATTTTGCAGGGGGTGGGGTGCTGGGGTTGTAGCTCAGTGGTAGAGCCCTTGCCTTGCATGCGGTGAGGCCCTCGGTTCGGTCCTCAGCATCACAATAAAAATAAAAATAAAGATATTATGTACATCTACAACTAGAAAATATTTTTTAAAAAAGAGATGTTTTTGACTTTCAAGTGGTACTAATTTTCACCATATTTATTTCTTTATCATATTATATCCTTTTTAAGATAAAACACTTCTTTTTATAAAAGAGAAGGAAAGACACAATGATCTTTCCTTAAGTAATTTCAGAAATTAAAATAAGAAGGTTTGAAAAACAATATCAGAGAGGATTAAGATTTTTTGTACTTTGTCATTTAGAAATTTCTGAATGATAGTTACCACATGAGAAATTACTTTTGTGAGTTATAAAAGTAAAAACTCTAAATTGGAAAACTGTATTATCAAAAGCAGTCCCAAACAAAAAAGCCATTGATAAGAAAACAAGGCATTCTTCTATGTGTATCATGCATAAAAAGGATAATTGCATAATATATTCCTTAATGACCAGACTAATAAGTAAATGAGGTAAATTTTACAGTCATTGGAACAAATAAACTACATTTAACCACTAGTGCATTGCTGTCCCTGTTTGTTTCAAAATATAAAATGACTATTCTGTCTTAAAACTATAAGCTTTGGTGTTTGTTTTTTTTAGAGCACCTTTTGATTATATTTAAATAGTTCTAGAGAAACTAAACTACTTTTTGCTGCTTGATTAATGGTAATGCCCTTGGTTCCTTGATACCAGGACACAGCCATTTTAAAGTACTCTTTCAGTTTTAGCTTCATCCTAAGACTATCATTATGCTGAAAGTGCTTTAGCTGTGTGAAAAATCCTTGTATGTTTTCACTGTGAGAAAATCATCCTTAAGGCCTGTTTCTGCTACATGATATTGACTGATTCATTTTTTCTGTCACAGTATTAACAAATGGATTTATTGTAAATACAAAGGAAACATATTGGTTAATATAGTAGTATTATATCACTTGGCCTTTGTGCAAAATTATTGTTATTTCTAGCAACGTTTTCTTTCTTATTGACCAGAGTCTGAATGATAAAATTTTTGTCATTTTTACAAATGAACTTAAGACATAGCCTTTTAGGACAAAGTTCACTAAGTATTACCATATAAAACATAATTGAGCAAATTTTTATCAGACTTTTAAAAATAAAAGTAAGAACATAGACACAGAAAAAAAAATTCTTAATGAAAGAAAATTTTGACATGACTTTTGACATTTTCCAGGGAGACATCATAAATTTTATCTACATAACAGATATAAATGGCAAAAGAAACTTCTGCAAGTATCATGATTTTCCTTTGGAATTGGTATTTTGTTATGTAAACAAAAGTTAGACAATGTGCTAAAAAGTTATTTCTATAATATTTTGAAGAAGCATTGGCTCTGTATATCAGATCATCGAGCCTAAGTTTTTGGCATTGATAACTTTGACAGTAGCAAGAGTATGTGGAAGTCCAATCAGCAATATTCTATGAGTAGCAGTCTAGAGTTTACAAGTGTTTTCAAATCATTTTGTTTGATATCTGTCAATGTATTTTGAGTGGTATTATCAAGTGTTACTAATGGCATTTAACAAATGAAGAGAGTAAAGTTGCCAAAATTATTTATTAAGTGACAGAATTGAAACTGGTATACACGTCTCTTCAAATTTAATGATTCCTATAACAACAACAACCCCCCCAAAAAAGACAATAAACTGAAATGGTATTAAGAGCTGGTGTTTTGTTCGGCTTTTTTGCTCCTGTGACCCAAAGACCAGGCAAGAGCTGTTTTAGAGGAGGAAGAGTTTATTTGGAGGCTCACAGTTTCAGGATTTAATCCATAGAAGGCCAACTTTCCTCCTCCAGGCCTGGGATGAGGCAGAACATCATGGCAAAAGAATTTGGTGGAGAAAAGCAACTGGGAGCATAGGACCAGGAAGAGAGAGAGAGAGAGAGAGAGAGAGAGAGAGAGAGAGAGAGAGAGAGAGAGAGAGAGAGAGAGAGAGAGAGAGAGACTCCACTAAACAAGTACAAAATATGTACCCCAAAGGCTCACCCCAAGGACAACCTACTCCAGCCACACCCTGCCTGCCTACAGTTACCATCCAGTTAATTCCTATCAATGGATTAACACACTGATTGGGTTAAGAATCTCATAACTCAATTATTTCACCTCTAAGCTTTCTTGCATTGTCTCACACATAAGCTTTTGGAGGATATTTAATCTGAAACATCATGGTCAAAAAAGGAAAATATGATGAAAATCATAGGAATAGACATTCTAAATAGTTATGTGTTTAAAACTCATATCTCATGCCATACAAAGAAAAACTTTAAGAAGAAAGAAAACATCAAATTAATAAGTTCATTTGAAATAAAGCCAAACCCTTTGGAAGTCTGACATAAGATTTTCTAATCCAAGACAATCAAAATGAAGACTTCTTAAAATTTAGTAGGAGACTGAATTAAAAGCTACAAGTTTTTTAAAAAATTTTATTTATTTTTTATTTTTTAGTTGTTGATAGACCTTTATATGCGGTGCTGGGAATCAAACCCAGTGCCTCACACATGCCAGGCAAGTATGCTACCGCTGAGTCCAGCCCCAGCCCCAACAGCTACAAGTTTTAAATACTAAAATGTGCCAGATTATCTGAGATATGAAAGACATTAATTTTAAATAGATATTTTAAGGTGTGAAGTGCGTTTTCATGTCCTTGAAAGTCATCCATTTTTGACAGTCTAGAAAATAAAGAAAAGGGAAAGAATAGCATTTCAGAATATTAGAAAATCAACATCAGGGCAGCCAGTTCTCAGTTTTTTTTTTTTTTCTTATCCAATAGAGGTTTAAATTAGTTTCATTTTCCTTGCTAGAAGTTACCATTGACAACTTTCTGACCTGACAACCACTGAAATCTATTATTTTGTCCTATAAAATTACAGAACAGAACAAAAACAAAGGAAAAAAGTTAAAATATCCTGTGATATGGGATATTGTTTCTTTGAACATTTTAAGACAGAATTTATGTGGAACCAGATTAATTTTAAGGAACTCCCTGTGGGTTCTGTTTGTTGTTTTGAATAGCTTTAATAGTAAACTTGCATTATTTATGTTTATTAATATTTAGAATGCACTCTGCAAGGATGATTTTCATCTGAGTTATAATTAGTCTCAACTGATGAATGCAATAAAATGATTATAAACAACTTTGTGAGATCATTATTGGTGTCATGGGAGAAAATGTTAAAATGCTGTTTCAATGTTTTACCTTCAAAGATCCATTGAAATGAGCTTCAACCCATTTAAAATCTTACATACATCATATTAAATTTATGTTCTTTCTCATGAAGTTATTGAACTTCACATACTGATTCACTCCTTAAATCCAACTCATATTTTTAATATCTAAGATCTTAAAGCATCATTTTATTATTCATTTCTGATTTAAAGATATTTTCTTTGTGAATATTTAGAAAATGCATGTTATAAAGACTTGCAAGAACACTATTTAAATGATGCTTTTAATTTGTCAGCAAGATGAGTGATAGTTAAATCCAATAATAATAACAGTTCAATTGCTATTTGAATGTTTTTTATGCCTAGAAAAACATAATTTTTAATCAAAGCTTATCATAAAAATTTATGGATTTTTATACATACTAAAAGTTATAATCCAGAGAAGTTTTATTCATTTTCATGAGTAGTAGTATTTGTTAGTACCTGCTTAAAGAGTATGAACTATTATTGGTAACCACATTTACATATTTTATACATGTCTATTTTATATTTAGCCTATTTTATTTAGTTACTTATAAAAAGTTTTCTTCATATTTAATATAACCATTTATAATTTTTCCTGATCTTTACATTACTTATAAGTGTTTTTTCATTTTCTAAGAATAGACTTTCTAGAATGTTATCCAATGCCTATTTGTTGCTGATATTTATGCAAATAAATAATAAGTCAGCTTCTTGATGTTTTATTAATAGCATTATCATTCTACCATTTGGGGGTTTGTCTTATTACTTTGTTATTTTAGTCATAAATATAATCTACATTTTTTTTCTTTTTTCTATTCAAAAATATGGTCAACAAAAATGGCATTAGGCTTATATAGTTTTCTGTACAATAATTATCAGTTTTCTCTAAGCATTTTGTGAAACTGTGTACCATTAAATCTAAGCTTTATTTTGTTTAATTACATTACTGACTTTTTTCAAAATTATACTAATTTCCTTCTTGATACACTAATTGCAATGTTTCTCTTCTAGTTTCTCAACTATAGCCAAATTTCTTCATATTTTCATCATGATAAAGTCTTTTCTTTTCTCTTTACACTTCTACCTGAATTGATCTCATCTGGCATTATGGTTTCAGATGATCAGTATGCACATAATCCTCACATTTGTACCTTCAGCCTTGATCTCACAATTGAGTTTCTCAAATCCACTTAACACTTTGCTTTGGGTTACCTATTATCAATTTACAAGTCAGGAAGAGAATTCTTTAGTTGATGTAAAAGTTATCCTTGATTCCTATCCTCCTTTTAACCATCTACATTCTACTGATAAACATTATATTATTAATTTTACTATCAGTAATACTTTCTAAATCTGCCTGTATATACTGATAGGTAACAGACAGACATAAGCAGTGGAAACATGACATTAATGGCATAATTCCTTAAAAGGAGCCCAGTGTGTAAACCCCACATGCTTTCTGTGTGTGAGGGGGGCGGCGAGGGGTGCTGGGGATTGATCCCATGGCTTCATACATGGGAGGCAAGCACTCTACCAACTCAGGAAACAACCCGTTATCTGCAAGAAAAAATACAGGCTCAAAAGGCTCCTCCCTGCCAATGAGAAGAACACAAGGTACCCTGAACTGGGGACTTTTGTGACCTTTGCAGACCAGATTCCCAAACTCAAGGAGATATGGTAATTAGTAGCAAATCCCCCAACAATAAAATCTGTAAGAACAAGTTCTAATCAGAAGTGGTCAGTTTGAGCCAAAGTGATGTAGAGTTGCCTTGAGTCTTCACCATGAACAGTGAGGGCTTGGAAGTCTGATGCACTTCTGCTGCAGTCAAAGTCAGGAGGTGGACCTGGGCGGGACTCTTTGAAAACTTCTCTGGGACCACCAATAAAAATGGAGGCAGGTAGAGGCACACCATTCTTCTTCTGAGAGGAGCCACTCTCTCCCTTGAGAGCATCCCTCTTCCCCTTTACCTATCCTTTTAAACAAACTCATGGTTGCTACTCTGAGCAACATGTGTGAAGTCTTTCTGGCCTGGTCATAAGAACTGATAACTGAGGACTTCCTGAGCCCTTGCTCTGGAACTTACATCATGATCAATTGTTTCTTCCTCAGTTTTCGCAGATGTCCTTGAACCAAGTCATTCACCATTATCTCTCTCCAGTACATAAACAGAATCCCTGCATGTTTTCTTTATTTCATATTTGAGATCAATTTGTCACACTTTATTCCTACCAAACACCCTCCAGTGACTTCCCATTACATTTAGGCTACATCTTAACTTTTCCTTGTGGCTTGCTGGACATGTTTTAGTGCCTGCTAATTTATCTTGCTTCATCTCCTAGAACTCTTCCCTTTCTCTGCTTTGACCTCACAGTGTTTCTCCTGTAATCTCTCCCCTAGGTGGGTCACCCCCTTAATCTCACCATATTCTACTGCTTTTGATCACTTAGTCTCAATGACAATGTTCTTTTCCTGATTATCTTCCTAATGCTATATTCCCATAATTATTGTACTAATTAATCTGTTTCATTTTGCTTATGCATATTATCATTAATGGAAAAAGGCAAGTATGTGTTTTTTGAAAGGGACCATAGTATGGGAGGACTAGAGAGAAGGAGGAAATACTGGGAAGTCAAATTGGTCAAGTAATATTACCATATTTTGTCCATGTACTAATAGGTAACAACAGATCCCACTATTAGTTACAACTATAATGCACCAATTAAAACTGTGGGGAAAAATGTTTCTTGCATCTCCTTTATTAGACTATGACTTTAATAAGGGCAGAAACTTGTCCAAATTACACATTTTTATAACCAACTGTAACAAGAGAAAAAATATGTAATCTCTACATATATACGCTTAAAAATACTACCATATCTTGACTATAAACTATGTGTTTTACCAATATATAATAGTGTCTTTATATTAATTAAGGAAATTTTGTTTAATAACTATTATCACTAGTCCATTTCTGTATTTAATTTTTGTCCAATATAATTTTACATATATACCATTACTTTTTTGCCATTTTCAACCTGGTTTTCTTTCAGGTATCTATTGTAATCTGCATATAATTAGATTTTGGTTTTTGTTAGAGAAGTGGCAAAATAAGTTGAAACCAATTATACTTATTATAACAGCTGACAACTCCTATTATATTTTTACATGCTTTCATTTGTTGATGACTTATTTGTTTTTGTCTTGATAATTCAAAGATATTAGTGTTCTTTAACTTCTGTGCTTACCTATAGGTCTCCCCCTTATCAAACATATAGCTTTATGATGGTCAGAACTTTCAAGGTAAAATCATGTCTCAGTCACATGTATGAGAGAAAGACAAAGGTTTCAGATGCTTTGCTTTGTTGTCTTACTCATTGTTTGTAAAATCTGCAGTTTCCTATGGTATTATTATCATTTTTTCAAATACATTATTATTTGATTCAGTAATTATTATTTTATTAAATATTCATCATAAATAGCTACTAATCTGCTTTGCCTTATAACTTTACTGTAATTTTTAATTCCATACCAATTCTTTGATATTGTTATTTTCATGAATATATAATTGCAATATATACTTAAAATAAGTAGATGTTGATTATGAAAGTATCTCTAACGTTTTATAATGTGTTATCTAAAACACAAAACCAAAATTCTAGGAACATAATTATGTGTGATGGTTTTAAATTAATAGTTAATGCCAAATCAGATCCTTGGTTAAAAAAAAAGACTAATGTTATTCTTAAACTGTTTTAGCTTTATCTTTTATGATGATGGCTATGATCCATTGCAAGTTAATTTTTATATACTGTAATCTAATGATTGAGGTAAATGTTTCCACATGTATATCTTGCTACTCCAATTACAATCATTGGAATTCTTCTTTTTCCATATAATTTTTTGGCACATTTATCAAAAATAAATTGTCCATATTGTATCTGTACATTTCTGAACTCTATATTTGATTCTGTTAATATGTGTTTTTGAGATTAATACTTAAATATTTCTTGAGTTCTTGAAAATCATGTGTAACCAAGTGAAAATTTAATATAATCATCTCTTAACATTAATATAGGATTGGTTCCTGAAACACTTATAAATACTAAAATCCATAGATGCACAAGTTCTTTATTTTAAAATGGTGTGCTACTACTATGTAACCTATGTACAACCTCCTGTACACTCTGTGTAATCTCTAGATTATTTATAATGCATAATGTAATGTAAAATGCCATGCAAATAGTTATACTGCATTATCTTTGGAATAATATCCCCCAATCTGTTCAGTACAGAAACATTTATTTTTTAATTAATTTTGATGTACCATTAGCTGAATTCATGAATGAAGAAGCCATACTCCAGATGGTAGACTATATATTTTGAAATATTTTATCTCTTCCTACATTCTTTTCTTTTGAAATTCCAATGTATTTTATGCATTTGGTAACCTTTTGATTTCTATTACCTAACTATTCTCTTATACATTTATTTCCTTATTTCTCTATGCCTAATTATATTTGAATATTCTCCAATTTATTACTTTTTTAGGATGAATTGATAAATTACCCTTTTTGTAGTTTTTCAAAAATTTAATGGAATACATTTTTAATTGTTAGGAATTCCATATTGGGTCTTTCAATTATTAGCCTTTTTCCTTTAAATCTTATTATTTTATAATTATTTTTATTTAAATTTGTGGTACCTTTATGTCATTCAACATTCAAAATGTAATTATTTTAAAATTCATATTTAAAATTAAATCTAATTGAATTAAATCTATGTGCTTCTCAAACTGATTTCTTCATTGCATTTGTATGAATTAAAATTTTCATGTGTTTAGAATAGTTTGTTAGTCCATTTACATATATATGTATATGTAAAATATATACATTTATATATAATATATATAAATAATACATAATATATATGTATATATATATATACATATATATATTACAATGGGATATATTCATAGATAGATGGATAGACAGATAACAAAAAGGGATATATATGGACCTGTGTGTTTGTTGTATGTGTGTGTGTGTGTATTTGTCTCCTTTCTTTCTCTTTCTATAGTTTTTAGTTTATTTACTATACTATTTGGTAGTTTTTTAGTACCTTACTAATGCCTTTTTCTTCTATTTTCCAGTAACTTTTATTGGCTCTTGTTTTGAAGTGATTCTGGAGTTTATTAATTTTGTCAGCATTTAGTTCATATATGTGAGGTTGTATCTTAATTTGCTCACTTTCTTTATGTGCTTAGTTTTTTGTAAAATTTTAGTACAAGATAGCAGGGAGGAACAGCATAATTTAGGTTCTCTCCTTGAGAATCATATCCCCTTCCATTTCCTAAGGTTAAGCAGCCATATAGACTGGCTCTGGCCTTCCAATTATGTGGAATACTTTACTTTTATTACATTACAGATGCCTAATTTTTAGCCTTCTTCTTCTAGATCGAGCACACACACTGCCTGTGTCTTCAGCCACATGCAATGATATTTATGTACATGTCCTTGTGACTATGTTCTCACCAATTCATAGAAATGTACATGCTTGTTTTTGCTCCAATATGTATTGTGATTTTGCATTTTTATTTTATTATCATTGTCAATTTTAATGATGAATTTAAGTTGATCTGAAAAGTGATGTCAACATGATGATGAAATAGGAGTTTCCAGTGTTGTACCCTTACAGAGATGTCATTTTGAGTAACTATATGTGCATCATATGCACAAAAATGCTTTTACAAGAGATAAGACATCCAGGTGAGAGAATACAGCACCTGAGTGTAGTACATAAATAATAAAAGACAATGAAGACGGTAGAAAGGACAGTTTTATACCAACTGTCATCTTTCTTCCAAGGTCACATAATGCAGTGTGGAAAGATTCCTTCCATGTTGAGAAATGAGAGCGATATGAGCCCCTAACTTCACTGCAAATCCAAGCACCAGGTTTCACTCTGTATACCAAGCACCCAGCTCAACCTTCACAGACCTGGATCCAATATAAGTCCCATAATCCAAATTTCCAATCTTCCCCTGTAAACCCAGGCACCAAGCCAGCTCTTATGGACCCAAGCACCAGCCTGATTGAGGACTCCAAAAAAGAAGTCCAACCTTGAATCCCACCAGGGAGCCCATCTAGAATCTCTTGACAGAATAACAGATTCAGAGCTTTTCCCTTCTGAAGCTAGTCTATTAAGACTGGAAGAAGGATCTATTGCTTAAACTGTACAGACACAAACACAATCCCACAGGTTCATGAATAATCAGAGAAACATGGCACCATAAGAAGAGTAAAATAAACTGAATCTATAAAATGGAGACCTCTGAAATGCCTGACAAAGAATTCAAAGTCAGTGCTCTCCAAGAGAACAGAATAAAACTAAAATCAAGAAAATAAAAAATCATAAACTAGAAGAGAAATTGATAGATATGGAGAGAAACCATAAAAACAAACCAAACAGAAATTCAGAACTGAAGGATACAATAACTGAAGAGAAAATAATTGTATAAAGAGTTTTAACATCAAACATGGTCACACAGAGAAACAGTCAGTGATCTCAAACACAGGTCATTTACTATTACCCCAAGCAGAAGAACAAAAAGAAAGAAAGAAAAAAAAAGATGGAAGCAGGAAGAAAGCCTTCGGACATGAGATAGCATCAGTGTGCAAATCTGCACATGATGCTGTTCTAGAAGGAGCAAAGAAAGAGAAAGGTTTAGGAAGTTTATTTAAATAATTCAGGACAGGAAATTTTTCAAATCCAGAGTGGGAAATAAATATCATGAAAATAATATATATAAATAATATATATTTTATATTATTAGGGAAGCCCTAAGAACCCCAAATACACTTAAAATGAAGTTACATTATAACCAAATTCTCAAAAGTCAAAAACAAAATTTTGGAAGCTTCAAGCAAAAAGTGACTCATTACCTAAAAGGAAAATATATCAGTAGATTTTTCAGCAGAAATCTTGAAGGCTAAGAGAGGGTGGGAAGATTTACTCAAAGTGCTAAAGAAAAAAAATATTAAACAAGAACTCTATGGGTTGAGAAACTTCTTCAGAAACAAAGCATAGACCTTCCAAGATAAACAAAAGCTGCGGAAATTCATCACCACTACACCTGCCTTAAAGGAAGTGCTAAATGGAGGGCTTCAGTTTGAAATCAAAGGAAACAAACAAAATGACAACATAGGAAAATATAAAACCCACCCTGAAGGTCAGAATATAGTCGAATTTAAAAATACGTGAACACCGTAAGTGTGGTATATGGATCCCTCTTAACTCTATGTTTTTAAAAATAACTTTCCAACAATAATTTGTTAAGGAATTCATAATATGAAAAGGCCTAAGTTGTGATTTAAATAACTGAAGGTACCAGAGTGGTGTAGTTAACTTGTAGAGTTTAATACGTGGTCAAAATTATGTTATTAATAACTTAGAATAAATCATCAGAAACATAATTGTTTTATGTGTCATGACAACCACTCAAAAGAAACCTTTTAGTGGGAGATATTAAATACAAAGAGAAAGTGATCAAAGCCTCGCACTGTAAATAACAATGTTTTTATCAAGTTACAAAGGAAGAGAACAAGAACAGAAGAACAAAGTAAGTATGAAAGAGGAAGAAACAACAAAATTACAATAGCGAGTCCTTGTTAGCAATAATTACTTTAAATGTAAGTGGATTAAATTCTTAAACACATGAAGTTGTTACATGGATTGAAAGAAAAAAAGAAACAAAGAAAGATCCAACTATATACTGCTTACAAGGGATTTTTTTTAAGGAGACATATAGGATGAAAGTGAAGGAAATGAAAAAAAGGTATCCCATTTTTGTAAATGAAAATCAAAAGAGAGAAAAGGTGTCTATACTTACATCAGACAAAATAGACTTTAAGTCAAAATCAGTCACAAGAGACAAAGAGAGGTGACATAGATCAATTTTTTCAAGTGGATGTCGCAACTGTAAACATATGCATACCTAACACAGGAGTACCATATGAAACAAATATTAAGAGAACTAAAAGGGCAACTAGTAGTTCTATAGAATGATTTCAAAATCACAATGGAGACAAATCCAAATAGAAAATCAGTAAGGATAGGGAAGAGTTAACACTATAGAACAAATGGATCTCACAGAACATTCTACCCCAAAGCAGCAGAATATACATTCTTTTCTTTTTTTTTTTTTTAATTTGTTACATACATACATGACAATAGTGGAATGCATTAGCTATTCTTTTTCTTGGACTATACCCAAAGGACCTAAAAACAGCATACTACAGGGACATAGCCACATCAATGTATAAACAGCACAATTCACAATAGCTAAACTGTGGAGCCAACCTAGCAGTCCTTCAGTGGATGAATGGATAGAAAAAAAAAATGTGGCATTTAGACACAATAGAATATTACTCAGCACTAAAAAAGAATAAGATCATGGCATTTGCAGGGAAAAGAATATACATTCTTTCCAAACGAACATGGAACACATTTCAGTATAGATCATACATTGCAAAAAAAAAAGTCTTTACCCACTTAAGACTGATATAATGTCAGATATCTTTACCTACAAGTATTATGAAACTAAAATTTAGTAGCAGGAGAAAAATTGAAAAAAAAGACAAATATGTAGAAATTAAATAACACATTCTTGAATAAACAATGGGTCAAACAAAAAGCTCAAAAATAAATTTAAAAAATTTTCAGACCGTGAACATGGAAAAATAACAAACTAAAACTTATGGAACCCTACAAAAGTCATTCTCCCAGGGCATATTTTTAGCAATAAAGATCTACAACAAAAAAGGAAAGATCTCAAATCAAAATCCTATCTTTTAACCTCAAAGAAGTAGGAAAATAAGAATAAAGTAAGCATAATGGTGGTAGAAGGAAGGGAATAATATAAATAAGAGCAGATGCAAATGAAATAGAGATTAAAACATTGGAAAAGATAATCAAAACTCAAAACTAAGGTTTATAAAAAGACATATAAATTGTCAGATCATTATATAACTTAATAAGAAAACAGATAAAATAATCAAATAAGAAAAGCTATAAATGAAAGAGAAGACATTGCAACTAACTCCACAAAATGCAATGGATTATAAAAGACTACTATGAATATTTACATGAAAACAAAGTGAAAAGCCTCAAAGAAATGAATGTGTTTCCACAAACATAAAACTTAAAAGGTGGAATCTGAATAAATTTAGAAAATTTGAACAGACAGATAGCAAATAAAGTGACTGATTCAATCAAAAACCACTTGATTAGATTTGGGCTATTATTATTATTATTAATTTTATAGCTACCCAAAGGTAAAGAAAACAATAGCAAAAATCAACAAACGTGAATTAATCAAGCCAAAAAGCTTCTGCACAATACAGGTTACAAGGAAAAGAGTGAAGAGACAAAAGAGAGAATAAGAGAAAATATTTGCAAACTATATATTTGTTAAGAGATCGATATTCAAAATATGTGAAAAACTCAATGGCAAAGAACTAAAACAAAAGCAAGGCAATCCCAGTTTAAAATAAGCAAAGGATCTGAATTATCCTTTCTCAGAAGAAAACATAAAAAGCTAGTGCATAAAAAAAGTTCATCATCTCTAATCTTCAGGGAAATTAAAATTAAAACCACAAAGAGGTACAGTATCATTTTATACTTGTTAGGATCATTTTCTCAAAAGAGTTGAAAGATAAGGGAAGGCTTATACACTGTGGGTGAAATATAAATGGGTACAGCCAATATAGAAAACAGTATGGAGGTTCCTCAAAAGCTTAAAGATAGAATCACCATATGATCCAGCAATCTCACTTTTGGGTACATATTCAAAGGAAATGAAATCAGTATTTTGAAGAGACAGCTGCACAACCATGTTCACAGCAGAGTTAGTCATAATAGTAAAATACGTGGACTCAATCTAAGTGTCCATCGGTTAATGAATAAAGATAATTATATACATAATTGAGTAAAATAAATGCATAATTTATATTTATAATATATATATACTTATACATATATGGAAAACATATACTATTTATAGTTTACACACACAACATAAACACAGTTAAATTTTTCAGCCTTAAAAATAATTTCTGCCATTTGCAACAAGCATTCTGGAGGACATTATGCTAAGTGAAATAAGCCATGTCCAAGAAGACGAATATTATGGGGGTTAATTTGCATAATGAATCAAAAAACAAATCAGGCTCATAAAAGCAGAGACTGAAATGGTGGTTGCCAGGTGCTGGATGGGGAGATCCATATCAAAGCATACAAAATCTCATTTATACATTGTAAATAAATTATGGAAATTTAATACGCTGCATGGTGACTATAGGTAATAATACTATATTTTATACTTGAAATTTGCTAAAGGAGTAGAACGTAAAAGTTCTCACCACAAAAATCTAGGTAACTACATGAGGTGATGGATGCTAATTGTTGAAATCTGTGTCCATATATCAATGCATATTGATATATGGGCTAGTTTTTGTCTATAAACCTTCATAAAGCTAAAACATGATAATCACATAAATTTTAAAAAAATTAAATATAAATATATAATTCAACATTGAATGTTTAAAATTGAATTATTAGTCTCCTTTACATTTTATGATTATAGCCAAAGTTCCTAAAAATAAGATTTTTTTCTGCCTTCTAATAAGCACATAATTTAAACATTATTTAAATCTTACCATCCTTCAATGAGTACATCAAGATAGTCTTTCTCCCTAAAGCTCCTCCACTCCAAGATTAAAATAATCTTTCCTTTCTCTGTATTTCCATAAATCTCTGCTTTACTAGTTTGGCATTTAGTGTGTGCTGCATTATGTTAGTAGTTATTCTGGATCTTTTATTCAACTTATCTGCAAGTATTATTAGGGTAGAATATACAGTTTATTTCAATTTATACCTTTAACCCTCAATGTAGTACCTTCACATGGCATATGCAAGTGCTCAGTAAATGACTTTTGAATAATTATTCCACAGAGAGGGTCATATATTCCTATTAATATGCATGACAGACTTCTATGAGTGGCAATATAGTCAAACTATGAAACGTTTCATTAATATTTTATTACATTTGACATTATTTAAACAGAGGTTCAATGACTATAAATGTTTCCTTTGTTCACCTGGAGAATGTGTGAAATAAAAGTGTAAATATATACAGAGCCTTGATAGATATACACTGTCAGTAAAATGGGATTAGGTTTCACTTGTCTGAATATAGCAAGGTTCTTATTACACAAACACGCTTTTGAACTTGGTTTTAAGTTGGGATTTAGGTAAATAGTATTTCAATTTAAAAATCAAGAACTTTCTGTATGTCTTTAACTTAAAGTCACCTTGAAAGATAGGGACAAATTATTGCTTTTTACAGATTCAGAGTATTGGCTAATTACACCAAGTGATCTTAGATATGTAAATCAGGATTGACTTAAATGGGTAGAAACCCTATTCCCTATAAGGGATATCTATGTCCCTTGATACTTACATTTCTCTTCCTACAGGTAGGCATCTCAGCTCTTTGGGAGAGTAAATGCCATGTTTAGTAATGCATTTCCAATTAAACTGACACCTCCCAGACTTCACCAAGGTTTTGATAGAGAAAATGAGTCCTAGAAGAATTTCTGGTGAGAAAATCTGATACATTAATGGCCTTGACTCTCTTAGAGTCAGGCTTGAATGCTAATTGCCAGAATTTGCTATAGTCATCCAGTGTTCCCCTATGCTTTTACTTTTCTGGTTCAAATATCAGCAAAACACATTTGTCTGATTTTTATGAGAACCCATGGAGAAGACTGATGTGCTCGAACATGTTACGAAGTATTTAGCTAGAAACATGCATGCTCAGAATGGGCAGTTCTCAGACTTTTTTTTTTTTTAATTGTTATTGCCATATGATTAAGTTCTGGCTTGAGGTTAATAAGTAAAAATGTTCTATGTATATTATGGGAAATGTTAAGAAAGATTATCCTGACAGTGAAGAGTTGTCCTTCTTTCTTTTCCACCTTCTTCCTGTAGTTATAGATAAAGCTTATGCTGAGGATTAAATTGCTGCAAGATAGAAGAACCCATAACGTCTACATGATATGCTGTTGGATTCCCAATACCAACACACATCCATTCTTCCATAAATATTTTTCAAGTGAGTTATGTCACCATGTTTCAGTGGTTAACCATACCGCATATTAGAGTTTTTTTTAGGAAGGCACTGACAGAAGATCCTTGAACCTTAATTTCACTTTTTTCCCCTATTTTGTTACTATCTCCTTATAGCTACAGAAGATATACCTGCCCCAAGGAAGAGTCAGAAAACTACTAGGGTTGATTACTCTTTCCTGATTACCAGCTCTAATATTTTTACTCACTGGGTCATCACAAAAGGAGAAAATATCTGGAGGCAAAGAAAACATTTTTCCTTTTTCCATAGCAGTATAGTTGGAGTCTAGGGTTAGAGTTAACTTTCTTCTTCCTATATTTTACCACTAGAAAATAATAATAATAATAATAGTAATAATAATAATAATAATAGATCAGTAAAGGAGAGCAAGCAAATAGGAGGGAGGAAGAGAGGGAAAAGGAAGGAAGGTAAAGCGGATTGAGATTGATCAAATCATGTGATGTGCATGTACCAACATGGCATAATGAATCCCAGTATTATGTATACTTATAGTGCACCAATAAAATAAGTTTTAAAATAAGCTTTTCCTAAGATTTCTAAATTATCAAAGCATTGACACTAGGTATCTCTGATCACATATTTGGCTATTCTTTGCTAAGAGTAAGTGTGCAATGATCATCTTGAAGGAATGACTATATGAATAATCAGGATAGCATTCCCCTCCCATGGTTTTGGTACCAATTCAGAAGAGACTAATGAGCCTCTTCCTTCCCATTCTTGCAACAATTATTTGTCCCTAATAAAAATGTTTTAATTGAAAAAAAATGCAAAGTTGAGAACCATTTACTAACCTTCTGAAAGTATACACATGCCACATTAATTTAAGATTTAAAGACAGCCCAAACACATTCACATGTTCAGTGCAAAGATAGCAAACTCCAAGCACTGCCTGCCATGTGAGCTGCAGTAATGATATTTGATAAGTAAGAAACAGATGATTTTAGATGAATGTATCTATCTAGGTAAATATCAGGGAAGCATAGTGGGGAAAGTCCATATCAAGATAGAAATCTCTTGAGATTTTGTGTTCTTTCTGGGCTATCTGAAAAAAAAGAGTTGTTTGTTTATTTTAAAAAGATATAAAACAAGCAACATGCATTAAAAACAAGCACAGTGTCCTGAATGACTAAACCAAAAAAAAAAAAAGTGACCTCAGCAATGTAAGACAGTTTACAAGTAGTAAAATGAGAGGCCTCCCAAGCACAGGACACTGGATATTAAGCACTGGCCTATGTTGAATGGAATGTTCTTGGCTTCTTTGAGATAGGATTTTGACGACTTTGTTCCTGCTTTTCTCTTCTAACCCAAGTCAAGTTAACACCACATGCCTCCTTAAGCATCTGGCAGGCGGTTTGCCTGAATTGGATTTTGTATTACTTTGTGATTTGTTCAATGGAAGTATTGACACACATCTCCAAAATGCCATCAGAACAGACCTATGTTTACTTTAAAATGTGAAGAGAACTACTCTTGACATTATGTAACTTTATAAGCCCAGTTTACCTCTCAGGAAGGTAGACGAGGAGGAAAAAGGCATATATGAATGCACTCAAAAATGATAATGCTATCAATGGATCATTTACCAAAACTTAAGTTTTCAAATGAATACTTCTAACAATTATCCCTTAGTTATAGAGAAGACTGACTGTTAAACAAGCTCTTTTTATTTTTTATTTGAACTTATGGGATTTATGAAGTAAAGCTAATGTTACCTAAAAATACAAAACATCTAAAGAATAAAAAAGTTACGTGAATGTTGTAGCCCTCCAAAGGAAGTTTATGACAGAGATTTAAGAAAAACTGTCCTTACAAAAATAATCACTCCAAGAAAACAATGATTGTTTTCAGAATTTTTAAATTCTCCCTTTTATTTTGCCAATTTCTTTCTCCTTTAGTTATTTTATTGCATTCCCACTGCTATCATAAAATGCTTGAGACCTGGGTCATTGGTAAAGAAGAGAAATTTATGTTTTCACAGATCTGAGGGATGAGAAGTCCAAGACCAAGGTGCAAATATATTCAGAATCTGTGAAGTCTGTTTTCTTATTACAAGATCTTGCCTCTAGTCACATCCAGACATGTGGCAGGAGAGAACAGCTCCCTCACACCTCTTTTATAAAGGTTCTGATCCTGTGCATGAGGGCTCTGGCCTGGTGACTCTGTCACTCCACAAAGGACCTGACTCTCAATTCCATCACAGTGGTGAGAAGTTTCAACATACAAATTTTGGGGAGCCTATAGCAGTTTTCATAGGAATGGAAGTGCCAAATTTCAAGACAGTCTTTCAGGCCTCTGTATTGAGACAGATTCTTGAATTTATTTCATCTATCCTCGATTCTGATGAATTTGTTATCTTTGATCTTTGCTTATATGGGGCATGTTTGTTCATTCATTTGATGAAATATGCTTAATACCACTTATATGGCAGGAATGTAGGATTATATAATTACTTATATATTTGTTTCTAGTAATACCTAGTACTATGTCCAATATGTCTAATAAACACAGGAGGAGAGAGAGAGAAGGTGGGAGAAGAGAGCAGATAGGAGAGAAGATGAAGAAAAGAGGAGATGAAGGAAAGAGGAGAAAAGTGAAGAACTATCTGCCGATATTCAATCATTCTCTTTATATCATGTTCTTGTAGTTAATATTATGATAAAAATATATTACCCAGTAGTCTTGGGCCATCATTTCTTCCCCTGGATTTAACTCCCATATCCTTACATTGTGAAATTGCAGAAATTTAATGCTGAAAGTATTTTTAAATGCTTGATGCTTCAGATGTCTATCTCCCATAAATTTTTTGAAATTTTTATTTGTTTTAATTTCATTTTATCTGGTGAACTGTAAATCTGTTGATCATACAAGTTACTAAATTGTGGATGCAGGTTTCAGATGGAGGTAGGAAATGAATAGTACAATGGAAAACTAGCTACACTTACAGCCTAGACCTTAGTAAGCATTTCTATAATATGTAAAGGAGAGTGTCTTCTTAAAAATTGGTGCAGCCAATTTGGAAAGCAGTATGGAGATTCCTTGGAAATCTGGGAATGGAACCACCATTTGACCTAGGTATTCCTCTTCTCAGACTATACCCAAAGGACTTAAAAAGAGCATACTGCAGGGACACAGCCACATCAGTGTTTATAGCAGCACAATTCACAATAGCTAAACTGTGGAGCCAACCTAGCTGTCCTTCAGTGGATGAATGGATTAAAAAAATGTGGCATTTATACACAATGGAATATTACTCAGCATTAAAAAAAGAACAAAAACATGGCGTTTTGCAGGTAAATGGATGGCTTTGGAGAAGAAAATGCTAAGTGAAGGCAGCCAACCCCCAGAAACAAATGCTGAATGTTTTCTCTGATATAAGGAGGGTGACTCATATTGGGGTAGGGAGGGAGAGAATGGGAAGATTAGATTAATTCTAGATAGGAAAGAAGGGTGGGAGGGGAAGGGAGGCTAGCAAGGATGGTGGAATGTGATTTACATCATAATACAAAGTACATGTATGAAGACTTGAATTGGATGTCAACATACCTTATATACAAACAGAGATATGAAAAATTGTGATATATATGTGTATTAAAATTGTAATGCAAAAGAAGTACATGTATAATGGCATAAATTGACATGAACATACTTTAATACAGAGATACGAAAAATTGTGCTCTATATGTGTAATAAGGATTGTAATGTATTCCACTGTTGTGTATTTAAAAAAATAATAAAATCAATTAAAAAATAAGAATTATGCATACTTATAGGAAGATATACATAGTTATCACTAATAAGACATTACATAGCACATTGTTAAATTTGAATGAATTGACTTGATCAGGTGCTTTTACCATGTCATGGTGCATTATTCAGAGTTCTTCAGAGATTCAGAATCAATTTAATCAATTTGAGAAATACATTGATACGATAATGGATTGTATTACATAATTTTGATGGCTTAGAAGTTCCAAGATCTGCAGTTGACAAGTTGGAGACCTGGGAAAACAGAGGTATAATTCTAGTCTGGAGTCAGAAGGCTTAAGAAGTAGAAGGACTAATGGTATGCGTTCTAGTCTAAAGACATAAATCTTATGTCTCAGTTCTACTTGTTAGTCAGTCAACATTCCCCCCTACTCAATCTCTTTGTCCTAATAAGGTCTTGAACTGATTAGATGAAATCCACCCACATTAGAGAAGGCAATCTGCTTCACTCAGTCTATAGATCCTATTTCATCCAGAAACAGACATGCTCAGAAGTAAGATTTGACCAAATATCTAAGCACCTATTGGCTCAATGAAGTTGACGCAAAATTAACTATTACATATGGCCTAATAGGATGTATAAAGTAGGGGTGCAGCTAATTCAGTTTTAACATAATGCATTTTGTTCAGAGAGCATTTAAGGTTGGCAAAACAGGCAGTGTCATCAAAAACTGCCTTCCTGGTTGACAAGAATGCTTAAAATTCCATCATTATGTATTTTTTCCATTGTGTTAGGCATCATCTGTTTTAAAAGTCTAAATGCCTTTAGGTTATAGGGATGTCTTGGAAAACATCCTTTACTTTCTCAACCACTTTTTCCCATTATCAGTTGCAAATGGTAATAAAAATAGCCTTTATTAGACAGCAGCAGGCACTGTGTTAAATGTTTCCATGAATTCTCATTGCAGACTCATAACCTAGAGCCGAGACAGGTAACATCATCAACCCATTTTAGAAACAAGGAAACTGAAGCTTTAGCAATTTCAAGTTATCAATCTACATTCATATGACAAGTTGGTGACAGACTGGGGTTCAAACACAAGACACTCTAGTTTCATGCATTGTGCTAAACTAGTTATGTGGCAAAATCCAGTACCCCTGGTTTCATATCTGTCAGAAAGGTTTCAAAATAAGGGATGTTCCCAGGGAGCAACGTATACAAATGGTATGAATTGCAACTGGAGTGGTAATGGAAATTTAATTGAAATGCAAGACATTAAGTTCACAAACTTTTCTTGGTTCTACATTAATGTGGTTTGTGACTTTAGGAATTTCACAGTTTCCCATTCATTTTCCTTTGTCATAATACATAAAATGCACAAATATTTCCTCATCTAAAGCATATTTTTTTAGAATCTAATGAAATGGCACTCTAAAACTAATCATTATTAATGCTATTATTAAAATAACATTTCTAAAACAAAGGCAAGGTCATATAATACTTTTTTTAGAAGAATATCCATGCCATTTATGTACTCCAATTATATGTTGGAAACCATGATAGAAAATGGTCAGAAAAAAATTAGCAATGGTAGGGATTATGTAAAGATTCGGCAAAGAACATTGAGGAATCAAAGTGAGAACAGCATAATGACATTACAAAGAGCCATCATGCTGGGCCAACATTTTCACACTGGTCCATCCACTACATCTACTGGTTTGTTTCCTTTCACCAAATCTCTCCATTTCTTTCCCTCCCACCTCCATTCCCAGTAACCATTGTTTAATTCTGTCTGTATATTCAACTACACATCTTTTATCTCTCTCTCTGTCTACACACACACACACACACACACACACATACACACACATTATACACCTTAAATATGTACAATAAAATCCTAAAAAAGAGAGATTATGAAAAAATTCACCTGTCTGGAAATTTTCGCTAACAAGTGAGAGAGAACACAGTAAAAGAGAATGAGTTAAAACCAGTGGCTTCTCCCTATGTTTAGGAATTTCCTTAAAATTTTCTGAATAGACCGTATAATGTAAAGCTAATGATTTTGATATTCCACTGATGTGCAAGACTGGTTTGAGTTTAGAAATGAGAGTATAGTGTGAGTTTTGGATATAAGGTGAGAGTAATCAAAATGAGAATGATGTTCCGAGACTCAAAGGAAGAAATAAATCTGCAAAAATAGAGTAGGGGGAGATCCACAGGGCTCGAGATAGATCAAATATGGAGGGACAAAATATTTCAAGTTTTCAATCTTAGTTAACTATTGCCTAGCTGTTGTTGTTAACTGAAATTATGATAAGTGCAGTTTGTACTGGTTTGGGTGGGAAAATATAATAAATGCTGAGTTTGAGATAGTAGTGGGAACTTTAATTGGAAATGTCCAATATGAAGGTGAAAAGTTGAAAGTGGAACTTGGAGGAGAAATTACAATATGTTTGCCTATTAACTACAGAGAAGTGACCTGTAAGGCCAAGGAAATGCATCTGCAAGGAAAGATAATTAAGAGAGAACAAAAGACAAAATCTAGACATAGCTGAACCACTCATCCTCTTCTGTTTTGTCAAGGGTTAAAACCTTTTAACGTGAAGACAAGTGGCTTCCCTGGATAAAATGCACCTGTCCATTAAAAACTGTTTCTGCTACCATTGGTCAGTCCTTTTGAAAGCAAGAAATGTTTCCCAAAGAAAGTTGAGCTTTGAATGTAGAAATCAATCATATGTCAGGGCATTTCCTTGAAGTGACTGGTCTTGTTCCCTAAATATAACATCATTATTTTTTCTCAAGTATAATACATGGGGGTCATTAAAATGAACAAAGTTAAAGATCTACCACCAAAGAGCATCATCTTTCCTTGTTTTAAAATATGGTGGGGTTTTAATATGCACCTATTTGCAACCTATGACTTTAATCATATTTTAAACTAGTCAAAGAAATTAGTACAAGAACTAGTTAATGAAAATATATTGGAATACCACTTCTTTTTTTAAAATTTATTGTCTTTTCTCTCTTATGCCTCCACAGTAACCCATCATAACTAGCAAGTGTGTTCATAGCAAGAAAACATGACTTTTTCAGGATTACTTTGCAAATGACAAGAGAAAACCTTTGAAGCTCAGAAGCTCAGCTCACATTGGATGTGGGGGAGGGTATGTGTTCAGCAATATATTTTTAACTTTTTTTAAAATTAATTAGTTAATTTTAATTAATTATATGTGACAGCAGATTGCATTTTGATTCATTGTACACAACTGCAGCACAACTTTTCATTTCTCTGGTTGTACACAATGTGGCGTCACACCATATGTGCAGTCATATGTACGTACCGAGGGTAATGATGTTCATCTCATTCCACCATCTTTCCTGCCCCCATGCCCCCTCCTCTGCCTTCCCTTCCCTTTGCCTCATCAAAGTTCCTCCATTTTTCCACGCCCCACCCCCTTCCATTATGGATCAGCATCCATCCATCAGAGAGAACATTCAGCCTTTGTTTTTTTGGGATTGGCTTACTTTGCTTAGCATAATATTTTCCAACTCCATCCATTTGCCTGCAAATGCCATATTTTTTAACTTTAAATAAAATCAAAACAAAATGGACAAACAAAAACCTGCCTTTCCAAATGGAGACAGTGACAGAGTCAAGTTACCCTAAGGATCTCATTATTCTGAAGAAGAAACCAAATGCAAAATGCCTAGACACAAATTATACTAAATGCATGACAATTTCCTGGTTTACAGTGGTCAACAATTACTCTGCAAGAGCAGAGCAGCAACCAGTGTCCTAGCACTCCAGATCTGAGTAAGTGAACAGACTGTTTAGTTTTTGAGATCTGGGCTTAGTTAGAGTTTGCCTGACTGTAGGGTTATCTGAGGACTTAGGTATCTGAGGGTTCACGTACATTTAATAAAAATTGATTGGTCACTTTTGGCAAAGTCTAATCTAAGTTGAAGGATGTGATGATAATGTAGACAAAATCTTGAAGGATGATGAGTTTGAAAAGGTTAAGCATGGACTAATACCACTATCTACTTCCAGTGAGAATTTCCAGATCCTTCTCAGCACACTTTACATCCATGTAAACTTCAGTGAGAACTGAATATGACGGATGGAAAAAAATTCACCAGTGTCCCAGTGACTTCTCCTCATAGGATGATGCAGTCAGAATAGGGAAAGGACTATGTTTCCCAAGGTACTGTGTAATGGGCAGAGTCTTATGTCAGGAGCTGAGGTCTTGGAAATGGTTGAGTAGAATTTAAGTGATAGATAGAAATAGGAAGTAGGCCAAGGCAAGAAATATAGGAGTTGTAGTGATAATAAACTAAGCACTATCATGGCACAGGAAGGTGTGTGTGTGTGTGTGTGTGTGTGTGTGTATGTGTGTGTGTGTTAGGGGAAGGAATTATAGCAGATAATGTAAGAACTTGTCTAAGAGGTATGTTTTTAACATAGTATGAACCACATAAAACACAAATGCCCTACTGATGCTCTACCTAGTTTCTTTTTCTTAACCCTAATCCTAACCCTAAATACTGTGATTTTTGATTGCAACAAAATTACTGGTGTCTCCTTCTTCAGAGAATTATCCTTAGCCAAAGGAGAGTTACCTTCCCCTGCCAGCTAGTCTAACTTCTGGGATACACTATGACTAATGATCGACTGGAATATAAAAATCTAGCCTTTTATCCTCAAACTGTGATCAACTCTGTGATTCAATTTGGGTTCTAGAGCTTTTTGTGGGATTGGGCCACACACAGACTTCAGAGGAGATTACATACTTGATTATGAGAACACTCCTTAAATAAATCCTTGCACAAGAATTCCCTTATCAGATTCTGAGTGATGTCATCCAATATATTCATGAGAAAACTCCTGTAAAGTCAAATAATAAAATTTAAGAACTTTCAAGGGATATCAGACTTGTAGTCTTTTTCTAAAAGTTAAACTTTGCTAATATTTGCTTTAAGGCAACAGTATTTACACAGAGTGTAATACAGTATTATTCTACTGTACCACTTTAGTAGTAACCCTCTTTTCCATTTTTGTGAATAGGAAAATATTCATAAAGTAATACCTTATTTCTTCTGTAGATCAGGATATCTGTCATACACTTTATGGAGACTTAATCCATCATCTCTCTGTCCAGAAAACACTATTTTTTATAAAATGATGAAAAACATTATTGAAGCATAAAAATCTGTAGTAAAATATTCTTCTTTGTCAACACAGAAATTTATTTCTAAAATGCCTTTTTCCAGGTTACCACTGGCTCCAAAAGACATGTGCCATGGTGTTTGGAAGCATAGAAGTAAAGCAGAAGCCAATTTTTTTAAGCTTTGGAGGTTGTAAGAGGTGCCAAATACCTAGGTAGCTCATTCATGTTGCTTCAGATCTGTTATTTTCCCTGTTTGGTGTGTGGCAGCATCCAGAAGTATAATTTCTTACCCTCTTATTTGATCTCTTCCTCTCTTTTCCCCAAGTCTCAAATTGAGAGTCTCCATTTCTGAATACAATAGTTTCTCCTGAGAATCACTCATATAACATAAAATTCCACTTCCAAAGGCCACTTTAGCCATAGTCACAGTGAAACACCAAACTTCCAATAGGAGAGAACAACACTGAGTGTCCAATAGGGCACCATCACCCAAGGGTCAGCCAGAAACCTGATAGCAAGTTGATTACATTGGACCACTTCCATTTTATTCTCATTGGAATAAACAGTACCTTGTATAAAGATTTTTCTTTCTTGGCCACATTTTTTCTTTTATAATCATCACCATTCTTGGATTTATAAAATGCCTCAATCACATTAAACTTATTCCATGAGGGATTGCTTCTGAACAAATATTTATATATGGAGAAAGACAGAGAGAGAGAGAGAGAGAGAGAGAGAGAGAGAGAGACAGAGAGAGAGAGAGAGAGAGAGAGAGAACAAAGAATGCTGCATAAAGAAATGAAATGTATAAATGAGCACATATTCCAGCAGTAACTGATATTTCCATGTTTGACACTAAGAATACTGGATGGGGCCTTTGAGGACTAAATTTCAGTCCAACCTGTAAAGCAATAACTTGCAAATCTTGGGTAGTGTCTTCAGGAAATTATATATATATATATATATATATATATATATATATATATATATATATATATATATATATATATATACAGAGAGAGAGAGAGAGAGAGAGAGAGAGAATTTCTTTTTTAATATTTATTTATTTATTTTTAGTTTTTGGCGGACACAACATCTTTGTTTGTATGTGGTGCTGAGGATCGAACCCGGGCCGCATGCATGCCAGGCGAGTGCGGTACTGCTTGAGCCACATCCCCAGCCCCAGGAAATTATATTTATTCGATTAGATCATCTCAGTAGACAAAAAAAACTATATAGCCATAGGGTATTTGCTGAGTACAAAAGGAATATGGTAGTTGGATAAAATAATCACAATAGCTGTGACCAGTTGACTAGTTGTAGGAAAAAAAATCATCCTCCTGATTGCTAAGAACCTTTTCCAACCAGGTAGCCCTTGGTTGAGAGTTCACATGCAACACTTTTCTTGTGCTCTATGCCCATTTTGAGCATTTATTGTGTATTTTGATAGATGTGTGAACTTAATTGTAGGGCATGATGTAATGTGGGGCATGTTGCATCAGAAAAGAGGAAACTTAACTTGCTGGCTGCTACCCGCTTCGCAGTCCTGGGGCCACATGTGGCTAAGAGAGCACCTAGCGATTAGCCAGAAGGCATTGCCGTCGTTGGTTGTGATGAAGAATCGGACCACCTCTAGGATAGGCTCAGAACCCTTCTGCCCTCATGGACAGCTCCTGTCTCCTACACTGTAGGATGGGTGTAGATGTAAATTCTCCCCACCCTGCTGACCTTTACCCTGATTGGCTCCTGTACATTATATTAGCTGTGTGTGTTTTTTCATTAAAGGAGATCCTGCTTTGACTGTTCTCCCTGGCGTGTCTGATTGTCCTCCTACAAGGGAGGGCTGGGTATAGGAGGGCTGGGTGCTGGCTGGCGACCAGTTGACCTTTGCCTTTCTCGGCTAGTCCTGGTTGGGCGTGTTTTCCCCATCTCTCCCGCAGGTCAGGAGGGAAGGGGGGGGGGGCTAAAAACCCCAAGACTTAATTAGTTGGGGAATCCAATTTCCACTACTCTGACACCTTTCATATAGTCACTGAATTGGTGGACATTTGATGTTTGCTTATTTTTCCTATACTTACTATAACAGAAAATCAGAAGTAGTTTGATTTTGCCTGATAAGATAAGCCATATGGCTAGCTTCACTTAGCATAATCTGCTCTAATGCCATCCATTTCCCTGCAAATGCCATGATTTTGTTATTTTTTAGTGCTGAGTAATATTCCATTGTATATAAATGCCACATTTTTTTTTATCCTTTCATCTATTGAAGGACATCTAGGTTGGTTCCACAGTCTAGCTATTGTAAATTGTGCTGCTATGAACATCGATGTAGGTTTATCCCTATAGTACACTCTTTTTAGGTCTTTGGGGAATAGTCCGAGAAGCTAGCCAATCCCTAAAAAATAAATGCCGAATATCTTCTTTGATACAAGGAGGGCAACTCAAAACAGAGCAGGGAGGAAGAGCATGAGAAGAAGATTACCATTAAACAGGAACGAGAGGTGGGAGGGAAAGGGAGAGAGAAGGGGAATTGCATGGAAATGGAAGGAGACCCTCACTGTTATACAAAATTGCATATAAGAGGAAGTGAGGGAAAAGGGGGAAAAAAACCAAGGGAGAGAAATGAATTACAGTAAATGGGGTATAGAGAGAAGATAGGAGGGGAGGGGAGGGTGGATAGTAGAGGATAGGAAAGGCAGAAGAATACAACAGACACTAGTATGACAGTATGTATAAACGTGGATGTGTAACCGATGTGATTCTGCAATCTGTACACGGGGTAAAAATGGGAGTTCATAGCCCACTTGAATCAAATGTATGAAATAAGATATGTCAAGAGCTTTGTAATATTTTGAACAACCAATAAAAAAAAGAGATAAGCCATATGCCTTTAAAATCCTACCTCAGAGCTATTTCAGCCTACAGCCCTGTCATGCTCTCATCTGCAGGGTTATCAATGGCTTCTCCAGTCCATAGCTTGTCACACTGGTCCACCACATTGATGATATCCTATTGTAATAGACTTGATGAAAAGGAAGTAAACCTTGGTAAGACAAACAAATGCCAGAGGGTAGAAAATGAATTCTACAAAACTTATAGGGATCATTACCTTACTGACACCTCTATGGACCTATTGGTATGGGTCAATATATTATTTTTCCATTGCCATCATCTAAATTACCTCAGAGTTAGTGGACTGCAGGGGGAAAAAAATAAAACAAAGCCACACAAGGCAATTATTTTGCAATGCTTCAAGTCAGAACTCTTATGGTTCTCACCAGATTAAAATCAATGTATTATCAAGCTGCATTGCATTCCTTTCTGGGGGTTCTCGAGGGTAATTTCTAATATGGTGGCATCCGAAAACATACTCAAAGGAAATCAAATAGTTGAAGCATTTAAGAAATAGGAAAAAAAAACAAGTGTCAATACCATCAAACAAGAGCATGTTTATTAGGTCTGAGGAACAATGGAGTGTATAGCTAGAGCACAGGGAACACTGAAGAGAACAGCATGAAATGAGTCAGATGTAGATATGGGAAATGGAGCCATGGCAGAGAAACCAAGAACTGTATCACGTAGCATTTATTTTGAGTGACATTGAGTGGTGAGGCATCAGAGTGATTCTGATATAGGAAGGACAGAATGAAAGATCATATTCTTATTAAAAAAACGTAAGAACCATTTATAAATATACAGTATAAAATATGGGTGTCTGAGAAGCAGTCCAAATGTGTTGTATTTGTGTGTAAATAACCAAGGATTACACATCAGGAAATTAGATCCCTTATCTGAAATTTGCAACTATTTCTGTGTATGACACTGGAATTAATATATACAATTACAAGTACATGCCTGGAATGAAAAATAAGATTTTATCAAAGTCATTATTAACGGAAATCAGTTTGTACTTCACCCAGGGTGTGGGTGGGGGCCTCTGACATATCTTTTTACCCTTCCTCACTTATTTCAAAACTAATTCAAATATACCTATAGTAGCAATTTAGTAATTCTTTTCCAATAGTCCTGCATGAGAGGCTGTGGGTAATATTATTCCCAGATGAGCAAAATGGATTCTACAGCCCTGTCTCTATTCCCTTGACTAAACTTACCTTCCTATTGAACTAATTATTTTCACAAATCTCCAGTGAAAGGAAAGCCCAGAATTCTGAGCCTGTTTAAACCTGGTAATTTTTTGTGCATAGAAAATACATTTCAAAAGACAGTACCAAAAGTATATTTATTTTTTAGTTCCAAAATGAGATTCAAAGAAATTTTTAAAAATCTGTCTTTATTTTTTAAACCTCTGGTATTTCATCCATAGCTGTTATTTATTTAACTTTGAAAAGTTGAGCCAGGTGCAATGGCCCATGTTTGTAATCCTAGAGGCTCAGGATGCTGAGGCAGGAGGATCACAAGTTCAAAGCCAGCCTCAGCAATTTAGGAAGGCCCTAAGCAATGCAGTAAGAACCTGTATTTAAATAAAATTTAAAAAATGGTTGGGGATGTGGCTCAGTGGTTAAGCACCCCTGGGTTTGATCCCTGGTACCAAAAAAAAAAAAAGTTAATGGCTCTTTCAAGCTTAGATCATAATAGATCTATATTTTAAAGTTGAAAAAGTGAACCATCCCATAAAGTAAAGCAGAAGCACAATGCCATAAGGCTGCTACTTCCAGAAACTCATCAGAGAGAAGACATTAATGGAGTGATTACTCTTTCAAATCTTTGTCCTTCAGATGATGTTTTGATTACAGTGTTATTGACATTACTCAAAAATCATTGTATTCTTCAGTGATATAATCCTTACGATTTTAAGACCTCACTTTTTTTCAGTACTATTAAAGCTTAGTTACATTGTACCAAGCCTATTCCTAAACACTAATATAAACCAAATAACCTATATATAAGCATTTACTTAGGACTAGTAACTTCCCTAGGATCAGCTAGCAAGTTGATCCATCCACAATACAAAATTCTTGAGGAACCCAATAGTAACTATTATTTCTTAGTACAGTTATGTATTACTTAATGATAGGAACACATTCTAAGAAAAGCATTGTTAGGTGATTTCAGCATGATGAAAGCATCAGTGTATTTACACAAGCTAATGCAGCTATGATGTCACCAGATAATATAATCCTGTGGGACCACTATCATCATTGTATATGCAAGCCATTGCCAACTGAAATGTTGTTATGTGGTACCTGACTATGTGTGATTACATAATCTTAAGAGTTCAAAATTAGCACTATAACCTTAACAGATGAGGTGAGATTCCTTAATAAATAGTAAGCAGATTCTTTAACTGAGTTCATAAATACTATTTTATAAGAAGAGAATTCCTTGTGACAATGAGAGTTCTTTGTGACAGTCTTTAGCCATGCTTTTGCCAGGTCTTTAATAGATTTATGGTATCAGAGCTTGAATAAACAACCTACTGTTGCCAACACATTTTTTAAGTCATTGTGTTTCTTGAACTCTAATAAAAAGGAATATGGAAAAATGTCTTTATAGTACTGTTTATTTTATATTATATTCTCAAAGGATAGTATTGAAGATAGTGATATTGATGGCCAAAAAGTTAGATTATATCTTTAATTAAATTCTAATACCTCATTTTCAAATTTTTCTTTTCTTCAACTTTATTAGGTGGGCTTGAACCTGATTTTCCCATAATATTAATGTACTATTTTTTAAATAATTATGTCCTAGGAGATTTCATGTATTTTAATGGTTGTAACCAATGACATGTGAAAAATTAAAAGCCAAATATAGCATCATATAAAAATAACATAACTATTTACATTTTAACTGTAGGCTGTTAGCAGTTTTTACTAATTAAAAATATAGTTATTACAATTAGTCACACTGTTCAGTCATTCTGTGTTTGTGAACATAAGTGTTCATTGCTCTAGAATAAATCTCCAGAAATGGGAAGGTAAATCACAGGATATATATTAAATATTCTCCAGTGTGCTTCCCACGGAGTTGTCCTCAGCCAGGGTACCTTCTTCTCTCTACCATTTAGAGTGTTCAGATTGTTGTCATATGTGTTGTATTCAAAGTTTTAGCTGTGATTAGTGGGAGAGATCTGGTGCACTGTGCTTATGCCATATCAAATGGACGCAAAATTCTCAGCCAAGACCATTTATGTTTAATTTCCATGCATCTTGAGAAAACTCTTTTGGATTCTAAAAAGTCAATCCAATCATGTTGAAAGTAAATTGGTGGTAGCTGCTCTATACCTCAGTTTCTGAGAAGGAAACATGTTTCTAGCAACATATGTGTCCCAACCTCTCACATTACAGGAAGATTCTACATTAGCAGCACTGAGCACTATGTGAGTGTATCAAGGGCAGAATAGAATTCACTTTAAGAATGAAAACAAACTTCCACATGGCTGTCTTTTTTCAGCTCTGTGCAAATTCACAATTTAAAGTTGCATTTAATTGAACTGAGAATGTGCCAGCCTCCCCACCCACATGCCCAAAAGCCATTCTGCTCACACTTTCTTGTTTGGAGCACTATACTTTTATCCCCTGCTTTGAAGGAACTCACAGGACATCTGTCAAATAACCCCACAGAAGCTTTACACTAGGGTGTTGAAAATATTCTTTTTAAAAAATCTGTTCCAAAGCTACAACATTTTAAAATTAGCATCACTAACTCACCATGCATTGCCATTAATATCTATTGGTGGAGTTTAATTTGTCATCTTCACATTGGCTCCTAATGACTATATGTTATTTAGAAGCCAGTAATGTATGCATAATGGAGGTACATTACAATGGTTTTTTATAACTGTAATTTACCATGATGTTTTTGTAATAAAGTAATTACTTGACATAATTACTAACATATATATATATAATACAAAAATATGGATATGTATTATGTTTACTAATTGATATATGAAAGAATATTTGTTTAAGGCTTATAAAGGCATTTATATTATTTAGAGAAGAAATCTATCTCAATAAAATTCAATGTATTCTCTAAATAAATACAAATAAATTGAAATCACCTTATACATCTGCAGTGTATACTTTTGTTATACATTATCATTCAAGTGTTAAAGCAACCTGAAGGATGCAGGATGATTTGGCTTTCTAAGAGTTGAGTAGGACATATTTCTTTGGGGACAACTGACAATAGCTTTGGTTGAGGATACACAGTTGCTTATATAGTATTTTTTCCTGGCACTTATTCTAATATAATATTATGGCTTATAGGGATAAATGAATATATTAGAGAAGCCATGAAATCCTATTCTAAATCAGTCCATTTACTTTTTTTAGTACTGGGGATTGAATTCAGGCACACTCTTCACTAAGCTACATTCCAAGTGCTTGTTATTCTTTACTGAGACAGGGTTTCACTAAGTTCTGAGGCTCTCACTAAATTGCTGAGGCTAGCATCAAACTTGCCATTCCCTGTTTAACCTCCTGGGTCATTGGGATTATAGGCATGTGCCACCCCACCCAGCAAGATGTCAATTAACTAATACACTTTTAGGTGATATGCATGAGATTTGTCCTGTAATGAAATCAATAGTTTGTTTATTTTTCTTCTTTCTTCTTTGGAGCTATAATAAAGGCAACTTGCATTTGATACAATGTACTGTATGTAAGATCATGTTTTTATTTTTATTTGGTGAGAATCATATACTATGCCATGTTTCTTCTCCATGTAATTATATTCCATAGCACAGCAGAGGTGGGAAGATTTAGTCCAATGTGCAAGTAATTTATCCACAACTCAATGAATACTTGGTAAGAAAATTTCTGTACATGACTTTGAAAAGTTTTCTCCCTCTCTAAAAGGACAGCTATTAATACTATGGGGTAAACAGATACTCTAGAAATCATCCATCTCCTTGACATCTTTCCTTACAGAATGAGAGAGGACTGTGTGCACTCACGCACACGCATTTACAC
The DNA here is from genome assembly GCF_021218885.2 of Marmota monax. Lineage (NCBI taxonomy): Eukaryota > Metazoa > Chordata > Mammalia > Rodentia > Sciuridae > Marmota > Marmota monax. Next base: position 3,216,531 of record NW_026693595.1, on the reverse strand, counting down.
AGACACCATGGGTTTTATTCATGAAGCAATAATAATTATAGAAAATGATTAATTTGAATTAACTAAACTCACAATTAGCAACCACTTTTCCTCTGAATATTAAAAAAATGTTAAAATCAACATTAGCTAGATCATAACCATAGTGACCTTGAGGAAATTAGGAAATTATAGAGCTATTCATCTTGTGGCTAAGTCTACAAATAAAACAGTAATGATATGATAGTGATTAGCTTGCTTGCAATTATTTTTGGATCTATGCCTTCATGGACTGGAAAGTTTTATACTTCCTGATCCTTACAGGGTTAAGCATGGCCATATGTCTTCCTTTGGCTAATGGAACATAAGTGAAAGTGACAAGTGTTGCTTCTAGGCAGAAACATTTAGTTGCTGGTGCTGGACTTCCTTGTCCTCCTCTGCTTTAGCAATCTTGAAAGCATATACTAACATAGAAGGGCAGTGCTAAATAATCACATTGACAACAGCTGACTCAGACCTCACCCAGACTTATAGAGGATTTCATGTGAGGCAGACATAAGTGTTTGCTGTTTTCAAGCAATTGAGATTTTTGAAGTTTCTTGGTACTGTAGAATAATCAGCCCTATCCTGACTATGCCTGTCACCAGCATGGAAATAGGAGAATTAATGTTTATTGAGTCAGTCCCAAGGTGTATATGAGGTTTTTAAAACATTACTCACTCTTTGTAATAATCCATACAGAATTGGTATTATTCCTATTTTCCATATGGATTGCCAAAGCAACCATGTCACACTTGCTACTCATCACTTGCTGTGTGACACCCTCTTCAACTTCATTCTGATGAGTTCCATCAATGGGGCAGATGCTAGAATTCCATACTTATAATACATAATTGTTGTATAAGCAAGGATTGGTGTTATTCCTCATGATTCTTTATCTAAGTGCTCTAAATTTGCAAATGTATGGGCTGGAGAAATATATGAAGGAAGTTTGTACCATCATCTTTATATTTAAATTTTGCTCCCTAAGTAATGGGAGTAAATAAGAAATGTAAGTGATTCACAAAAACAAACATATTCATGTAAATCACACTTCTTGGTTCTGTCCAATATTCTCACGTATTCAACTCATATTTATGGATTGGGCAATATGTTACATTGGTTAGGTTCTTGGTCCTGGGTGAAGAATATCTATCACTAATCCTGAAAGCTACTTAGCAACTTCACAACTCCAGCCATATTTTCCTACCTCCCTTTCTTTTTTTGAACAGTGATGCTGCATAAAGCTTTTGAAAAGATTTAAGTAAGATGATATGAAGAGTTTAAAACACAGCTTAGCATATACTGGATATTACTGTGTACTACATGAATGGAGAAGAAAAATGGTGTCAAACTATAATTAATTTTGAGCACCTATAATATGATACTTACCATGAATATGTAAGTATTTGAGTTAGTTGCTCTGATACTCATTTCATAGATGAGGTATCTTACATTTTAGGTGGAAAGTAGGAACTTGAATTCTGTTCCAGTTGGTTGGTTCTCATCCCAAGTCTATTTTTTACATTATAACAATTCAGGTTCTAGGAATAATGTTGTATAGAAAACCAATGCAATGAAGACCCAGCCTCTCAAGAATGTCAAATCTGGCTATTGTTAAGACCAGAAGAAATAACACCATGATACATGATATATTATATAAAATGAAAGAAAAACACAAAGTATTATAAAAGCTCTGAAGAATGAGCTTGCCTCTGACTGGAGCAGATGGTGTCATGTAGAAAGAATCTGGAATTTTAGCAAACTAAGAAAGATAGGTAAAATTTTGACAGGTGTAAAACATGCAATAGCATTGATAGAAAAAAAGGAACAGCATGAAAAAGAATATTGCAAAAAATACAGAGCATATTAACAATAAGGCTAGGAGTCTTGACAATGTGAAAGTATTTTCAAAGTAACTGTGACTACAATCATTCTCAGCAAAAAAATGGTTAATTCCCTTAGGCAATTGTATCTGTAATCTATTGCTATGTAATCCAGAAATCTGTGACTTAAAACAGTATTTATTATTTCACATTTACAACAAGAATTTCAGAGAGGCTTAGTTGGGTGATTTTTATCTCAAGGTCTTGCAACAGATTACAGTCAGGATGCTGCCTGGTGCTACGATTATCTGAAGACTTGACTGGGACTGGAGGATACACATCCAAATTGGGCACTGGATAACTTCTTATCAGGATGCCCACATCTCTTGCCACATGAACATCCTTTGGGGGTTGCTTGATCATCCTCACAACATGACAGCCAAATTTCCCCAGCATGAGTAGTAATCCAAGAGATAGCAAAGCAGGAGCCTCGATGTTTTATTACCTAACCGATGTCACACAGTTATGAATCAATCTATCTATCTGTCTACCTATCTATCTATTTTAGTATCCTTACCAGCAGTATTAATTGTGGGAAAGGAATATACCAAGCTGTGGATAACAGCATGTAGAGTATCATTGGAGCTATCCCAGAAGCTGGTTATTACTGCTATTCTTTGCTCTAAAATAAAGTCACATGTCCTATTGAAGTAGAAATTATCATAAGAAACTAAGTCAGGAATGAGACTAAAATACTTATCTAGTGGGAGTATCTATTGTAAGAAACTCACTAATAATATGAGATCAGAAATACTAAAGTCTTCTCTTTTGTATATCTTTCTCTTATATAGCCTTTCTCACCAAAATTTAATGTGATGCATGTCTTCTGAATGATCCTAAATTATTTGTGGTATGAAATGATGCACTTCCTCCACTATCATTTTCTCAAATAGGAGTGATTTATTTATATTTTTCAGTAAAGAGCACATATGAAAATTAGGAGCTCACCATGTTTCTTGGGTACCAGATTGAACATAAAAAGTTGTTAGAATATTCATGTATGGATAATTTATCAAGACCCTGCCTGAAGAGAGCAGGAAGAGCCAGTGCTGCTTATTTGTATCACAATGTTCTGAGAACTTATTCATTGAATAGCCCAGTAATGAAGAGAGACAAAAGTTGTAAATTACCTCCTTTCCTTGGTCTAAAATTATAAAAATAAAGCAATCTTATAGCTGTCATTTTGTGGGTTATTGCCTATTGATCCCAGTTTTAGTTATATTCTCAAGGCATAGCATTTCCTACTCCTTTATCTGGCCTCTCACTGTTATTGGTCCCAAGTTCCATCAAATGAACTGCTGAAAGTTAAATCTGAACTAGCTCATCTGCTGAACAATGAACTCAAAACAAGCCTAGGGCAGCAAACAGGACTGTAATTGCTTACAGCTATTTCTCCAGTGCCTTGCTCTCTAGGTGATTGTGTGACAGGAGGTCTCACTGAATTCAGAATTGTGGGACAAAATGCTTAAACACAAATGGTAACCACTCTTGAACTTGATGTTGCCACCAGTCCTTCCTTCGTTCAGGTAGTAGTATTTAACATCGTCATCTAGAGGTATTAAGAGATTATGGACTGCCTTCACTTCAGAGAACTCCTGAAAAGGCATGGGGGGAAATAATCACATTATCCTTGCCATTAATAAGCACTTATTGAATGCCACCAGAGGGTAAGACATTTCACAAGTATCCATTTTGCACACATTAGGAAATGCATATGCCTTTAACTTCAGAAGCATATTAACACCATTGCTCTTTCTGTCACTTTTACTTTCATTTCCTATAGAATCTTTTGGGACATCTTAGGTAGTAAGGACTCATTTGAATTGTTTTTCTAGAATGCACTTTTATCCTCCTTGTCAGTTCATCCCAGTTGGGAAATATGTCTATTCCCAGAAATGATCTCCTTCCTCAGCCATTTCTATATTGTCCAAAGGGCAAGGATTCAATTCATCCCCACACGGTTTAATGGAAAGAGTAAAAAGTGGCAGAGAGGGATAACTGTTTGTAGCATTTGCTTCTGCTTGGTCTCTAAAGCAGTTAATATTTCAAGGGAGCTACCGTGGATCCTGTAGTGTACCCGCCACATTTGCATAAAGTTCTTATTTAATCTATGAACTTCACAGTGAGGTGGGGGAAACGCCTGTGGTTTAGCTGATGAACCTGAGGTGCTGAGAAATTTTGTAACTTTTCAAAGGTCATTATCAACAGTAACTAGTGGAAGCAATTTGAACCACATGCTGGCTAACATAAAGTGTAGACAATTTCCAGTGGACCAACAAATATTAATAAAGAAAAATGAAAAATATCCACTTAAAGTCTTTCAACAATAATTTTAATATTAAAGACTGCATACAAAATATGGTTCTGCATTTGTAAAATCTAAAGTTGGATATCCTTATTTCTTTAAGGAAGGTATAATTTTAAATAACAAGACAGACATCTTGACCAATGGAAAAGAAAAATGACTGTGATTATCTTTCAGTGTGACTAGCCTCACTATTTGATGCTATAGTGCTTTTTACATTGAAATTCCAAACCTATATGTACAAAGCTTGGTTGCTTTTGAAGTCTATAATTTTCAAATTCTGAAAGAATATTTTAATTATTTTTTTTATTTTTAATGCTTAAATTTTATAATTTTAAAATCATTTTAAAAGACAAAATCAATCCCTAAGCATAATAATCATTCTTTCCTTTAAATATGCATTTATAACAGTTGTCCCAATGCATTTACAGCCTCAGAGTGGTAGTTAGCTCACATCTTCATTTATTTATATTTACCATATTGCAAATATATTTTGCAGTTGCTACTTTTTACAATAATTAATTTATTAACTGTACAATATATGATTTAATATCATGTTAAAATTGATTTTATCATTTGTTTTTTACATTTAAATATATTGTTTTGTAATAATGATATTTTTAAATGAATATTAACTGGAATATAAGATTTTTCTTACTTTTAAATTTTCTCCTTATGATATATTTCTCAGAATAAACATGAGATAATAATACTTAGGATATATAAACATTTAAAATAATTATTTTTTTTTCATTTAAAAAGTAACACATGTGAAAGCCAAACATTTGGAAAACATTGAAAAACATTGAGAAAGAAAAAATTAGTCATCCTAGTATATCCTGGTGTTTTGACTGTCTAGCATTGTTTTCTACTTTTATCTCTACCTAAGTTGGAATGCGAATGGGGTAATTTTTCCAACATTTAATGCACATGTTTCAACTCTCAATTACAGGGACAGAACATGTCATGTAAATCTGACCAATCAGATAAGACACATGGTCCCTAACACATTCTTATTTGTCCAGGGATAGCAACTAGTATTTCAAGTGAAGTGATCCCTGGAACTTATGCAGAAACTACCAGAAAAAGATATTTCTATTTTTCTTTATCCCTGCATTTAATCATAAGAAGACAGAAACTTGGAACAACCAGAAGCTATCATATGTAATGTAAATTAAAGAGAGAGAGAGAGAGAGAGAGAGAGAGAGAGAGAGAGAGAGAGAAAACAAACAACATCACAGCAAAACAAAGATGAATAATGCAGTGAAATGTAGTCCTTCTCACACTGTTCACACCCGGGTTCAACCTTTGCTAGAAAGCAGACTTATCTCTAGACATTTTAGTTACATAGGCCAACTAAATATTATTTCTGAATAAGTTAAGTTTAGTGCTTTCACACAAAATTTTAACGATTGCACCCCTTATTTTACTACCAAAAAATAACCACTATTAGCATCTTAGACCATGTACTATGAGTGTAGTTTTCAATGCACCTAAGTGTATTTATCAATATATATATATATATATATATATATATATATATATATATATATATATATATATATACACACACACACACACACATATACATATATATACACAGAGAGTGAGAGGGCTTAGTGTTTTAAATAGAAATAATTTTTCAGTATTTTAAAGTATCATTAAATATTAGTCATTTGCAGATTTTAATTAACAACAGAGCAGTTCAAGATCTGGATGTTCTACAATTTGTATTATTAGATATATATGATAATAACACATTTTCACTATTATAAAGGGTGATGAATACATATCTGTTCATCTCTTAATATTCCTTATAATAGATTTCTAAAGGTAAAATTGTTCCTTCAAAATATATGAACACTTTCAAGGTACAAAAATTTCTGTGCCTTTGAGTACTGTGTGTTAAATATTTACTCCTCACTGCAAGGCTTTTGTTTTGAAACCTCTCTGGTATTAAAATTGCCAGTCCTGCCTCCCTTTGCCTTATATTTTTATTTATATTTTTCTTTTGTATTTCTTAATTATTTTATTATAAGTAAATTGCCTGTAATTAGTAGAGTTGTATTTTACTCATGACCTAATTAGATATTCACAGTCATTTGGTAAAAGAGCAAAATTCATTTTTGTATTGTCGCAAAGGATACACTTCCTTTTATTTTTATCATCCATTTTACTGGTTATCTAAGCTCATATTTTTACATTTGTTGGCTTCATTTCTTCCCATGTTTTCTATATTTGCTACAAAATTCTGGTTTCTTTTTGTCCTCAAGCTAGTCATTTGGAAGGCATGAATCCTGCTTTAAATTCTAGTAGCAAAGACTGGTAGTTTAAAAAAAATCGTCATACTAAAACTTTTTTATTATCATTAAGTAAAAATGATAAGAAATTCTGTTTCAACTTTTCTTCACTTAAAGTCAGGAAATTTAAAAAAAAAATTTACTTACTTTTTAAATCCAATCTTATGGGTTTTATTGATATAGATTATATTTTATCCTTTCATTCATTGCTAAATTATTATTTACACCTTCATTTCCAAAAATCATTGTTTATATTTTTAATATTTTGTAAGCATCTCTATATTACTTCAATTTTCTTCTGTCTTTCATAGCTGTATACCTTTTATACATCTTTTATTTCTTTTTTATTTGAATTCATTTTTTCTTTGAGTAGAGTATATCTTTAATCACATAGTTGAAATCATTTCTATATCTGGAAGTCACGTGTGAGTAAGTGGTTCTCATAAGTAAAATATTTAGAGATTGTGATCTTTGTTGTACTTAAATTCCATAAGCATTGATTTATTATTTTTTGCTAAATATAAAGTTTTCTTCTTTTACTAATTATCCTAATTTTTTTAGGTATTTGAAAAAATTCTAATTTATTTTTTCAATTAAAATATATTACTACATTTTATTGTAACATTGACAATTGTTTATCTCTTTTATGTTTACTATGAACCTTTTTATATGTGATTTTATCATTTCATAAGTCATAACAGTTTTCTTCCTTTATAACTAACTGTGGGTTAGTCTATTTGTTCTAGCATCTTCCTCAGGAATAGCGTTAATGAATTTGGCTTTTGATTGGTTGTTGCTAGGCATCACTTACTCTGACAGTTATCATTCCTTTCTTTTTTATAGTCTAAGTTTCTTGCTTAATCTCTCTCTGATTTGGTTTTCCTGAATGCCAATTTTTTATTTTAAAACTACAGCTTCATCTACTCTTCTAGGTTCTTTTTTTAACTCTTTCTGATGGTCCCTTTTATTTTTCTTCTGTAATCTTACTTCATTTTTTATATCTTTCAATGTTTTTAAATTAAGCAAATGAAGGATATGATGTGATCTGAGAAATAAGACTGATATGTACCTAATTCTATTTAAGTTTTTCCTTCCTACGTTGCTTCCTTCGATTGCTACATTTATTGCTTTTATGTTATAATTTCTTTATAAATTCCATTATTTTTATTCTAGTCATTTATTCTGAAACGAAATTTGAACCTAGCTCAAATCTACCACTTTCTGAATTGTAAACAGTTTAGATGTCATTTTTTTTTTTTTGTGGCTTTGACCAAAACACCTGACAAGAACAGTGCAGAGAAGTTCATTGGGGGCTCATGGTTTTAGAGGTCTCAGTCTGCAGATGGCCCACTCTTTTGCTGTGGACCTGAAGTGTGACAGAGCATGATGGACAGGTATAGAGCAAGAAAGCAGCTCAGAACTTGACGACCAGGAATTAGAGAAACTGCTATGCTCAGCAGAGACAAAATATGTACCTCAAAGGCATGCCCCCAGTGACCCACACCCAACCTGCCTATAGTTATCACCCACTTAATCTAAGTGGATTAATGCATTGATTAGGGTAAATCTCTAATAACCCTATCAGTTTACCTCTGACATTTTTTTGCATTTTCCAACATATGAGCTTTTAGGAGAAAACTTGTATCTAAACCATACTACAACATTTTGTGGTAATTAATTGAGACAGATATATAAAAAAGTTTTGCAAAATTTTAGAAATATATGCTGTGTTCAATAAAGGTTAGTTTCCTGCCCCTTCATGCAAATTCTAAGTTTTTGTCACACTGCAACCTTTCATGAAAGCTTTATGTTTAAAATAACCCCTATAAAACCAGATGTAAGCCAGAACTAAAAATAGAGCTTGAATTAAAATCTATGTGTACCTTCAATACTAAGATATTCCTGATTTTCAAATCCAGTAGCTTTCCTATACACATTTGAAGTCTACTGTATTTATTGATCATTATTAAGATTGATTTGAATTATATACAAATAAAATTCCTTCATATGAAGTATAATTTGATAATAGAATATTTTTCAGTCTCCAATATTTTGATATTTTCAGCTATTGATCAGTTTATAAATATAGATCTTTGTTTATGCACTGATAGCTCAGTACATATTTGTAGGCGATTAATGAATGAATACCTATTTCATACATGATTATTTGGGATTATTCTCAAAAGTTAAATTTTGAACTTTTAACCTTAATTCTAAAATCTGATTTTAAAGAGAATGAGACACCAGAAATCTGCTGTAGATATGCAATTTAATGAATGAAAACAATACACATCAATAGGAACTGTAATTTCAAAGTTTAACAGATTTAATCATCTCAATCAACTCATAAGGACCATCCAATTATTACCCAATTTTTAGATCGTAACTCTGATTTACAGAAATCATTTACCCAAAATCACACATTTTTAAGTGATAGACTTAGGATAACAAACTTCTGTCATTTAAACATACACATAAATTTCTGAAGAGAGAGTTTGTTGTGGAATAATAATGTAAGACCAACTTTCTGTTTAGGACACGAGGGCCCTGACTCTTTATGCCACTTCCTCACACAGGAAAGACTGAAAACAATCCACAGTCGTGGATGAAAGCTTGAATGTCCAACAGTTAACTGTGTCCATCAATGCTTCACTTCTTACTGCTGCCACTGAGAGATGGTGAAGCACAAGCCTGGTGTATGTCTCCTGTCTCTAACTAGAATACATCAAGAACCTTGCCTGATTACATAAATAAACAGAGTAATTGAGTGCATGCTGCATGTGGAAACGTGTGTTCCTAGCAATTATTCCCCTTTAAGAAGATAAGTTTATTTATCAATGTCTACTTGCTACACAGTCCAAATAAATCTCTTTCTAAGTGAAGCATCTGACTTGCAGTCCATGACTATCAGGAAAACATGACCATTCAACTCAATCTGAAATTTACACCTTAGCTCAAAACATGCTCAAGTGCAATATGCAGCTTCAAGTCCTTGCTTACAAAGTGTTGATCTTTAATTTGAGATTAAAATCAATTATTGGGAAAGGGGGAGCCACAGCACCATTTGGAAAATTCTGCTGATTTTATATTCTGTCACCTCAAAGTGAGATGGAGATTAATTTTCTAATATTTTATTGTTAAAACATTTTAATTTCTTTTAAGTATGTATTTCAGGTCGTGAATCATTGATGAGACTCCAACTTGGTTCCAATTTACATATGAAAGCCACCAAATTGTGACAAGGACCTGTCAGCAGGTACTATATCCCCATAAATGTGTTCACCTGCCAGAAGTTCTTTAATGTTGGATCTAACTGGAAAAATCAGGAAATGTAAAATATACAAATAGTTACCTAATGCTTATTTAGTACCTCTTCCAGATTTTATAATTTTCTAATTATAGAAGAGAAAGAAAAGGATAATTTCATTTTCTGGAATAACTGAAAAAAGCATTCAACTTTGTTGAGCCTAAATTTGTGGATAACTGTTGGACCTTCCCATATGGGATATATTTAAATACTCTGAGCCTGTTGTATTCTGCTCTTTTTATTTTCAGGAAAAAAAAGGAATTTCCAGCCAAAAGCAGACTTTATGCCCTAACAAAGATTATACTGGGGATACTGGGCTGAACAAAATAAAAATAAACCTCAAGTTCCATTAAAAATTCTCTTTCTGTGTTCCCGTCTCTAAATTCTTCATGCTAAAGAGTTGCAGAGAAAAAAAACAGCAGCTTAAAATTCAGAAGATTGACCCAGTTTTTCAAGGGACTTCACCTGAAGACAAGCTTCTCCTGGTTTATAACGTTTCCCCTTTATGGAGGGACCCTCTCCAAAATGTGTTTGTGAACCGAAGGAGAGGTCTGCCTGTGCCTGGGTTTCTTTCCCTCTGTCAGGTTTAGTTGTAAGAATAATTCCATCTTTTCATGCCACCCTCCCTCTGATGTTCTTCAGCCTTCTCCCCTGAGGAGCACAGTGCTTTGGGGACAACAGGTTTTCATATAAGTAGACATTCTGATATTCATGCACATATCCATTTACTTTCCTTTCAACAGACTTCTACTGTGTGGTAAAGAGATGAAAATATTAAATATTGCAGTCAGACATATATGATTGTAATGACTTATTAGCTGGGTAAACACAGGCAAATTATCAAAGTTGAAATGTTTCTGCAACTTCAGCTGTGGAAGGAAAATATGTTGTAAGGATTAAAGGAGATTGCATATGGGAAATGATTGTGTATCTTGCCCCTAACATGTGATCTTCAAATTGTAACTCTAAAAATAAGAGGAAGATTTGCACAGCAAAAAAGAAGAAACAAGCCTCAGTCAGAGATTGAGATCACCTTCTGGTTTTGCAACTAGCCTATAAATTTGGTAAAATACCTAAGGGAAGTTAGCCTTATGTTGTAAATAACAATAATCCCTGTCACAAAAGTTGTTGCTACATTTTAGTGAGATGAAGAGAGATAAATTATTTGACACTGTTCATTGCACAAAAGAGGTGCATAAACACTCATACAAATTAAAGGTGATTGTTATTTACAATTGAATGTGATGGTTATGGAATAAGTAGACATAGGTGAATATGCTGCAAAACCCAAAACAGAAATATGACAATGAGACTTGAGCACACTTTGTTTTTCAAGGGGAAATAAGAAAATGTTCACAATGAGTTAGAGATTGAGCATACAAAAGTAACTTTAATCCTTGAGCCCACAGAGAAACTTGGATTCTCAAAGAGACACTTCCAAACTTGACTGACATTAAAGAAAACAGGGATTGCAAAATCCCTTTCACTTGAATAGATGTTTACTTTCTGTGTGATCCAGCTAGTATGCTAGGTGCTAGGAATAGAAAGATTCTAATTTGCATTTAATTCTCCTAACATGTTCCAGAGCACTCAATTAGAGATAAGTATTCCAGAACACTGACTAGAGAGTGAATTGTGTTTCACTAAAGTGTGGAGGAAAGCAAACACTACAGAGAAGATGGGTTTGAGATCAGAAGAGCAGGCATTTGCAAATTGGAATAGGAACAAATGGATGGCATAGGTAGAATAATATTGGAGATTTCGTGATGTGTTCAGGAAAGAGTTATAAATGGATACCTACTGAGGGGCATGGTGGCAAACACCTGTAATCCCGGAGACTTGGGAGGCAAATTCAAAACTAGCCTTAGCAACTTAGTGAGGCCCTGTCTCAAAATAAAAACATAAAAAGGACTGAGGATGTGGCACAGTAGTTAAGTGCCCCTGGATTCATCCCTAGCACCAATAAATAAAGAATGAAAGAAATAAAAAATAATGTATACCTCTTTATTGTCTTAATGTCCTTGTTAAAGTAATCAAACAGATACATGAAACTCTGAATCACTTTTTTTTTACTACTGTTATCTGTTATACTCCCTCTTATGAGACTATTGTCAACTCCAACATACTAACATACTGAGTATATTATAATATCAGATTTGCCCAAGCCTTTACCAATAGGTAGTTTCCCCCAGAAATTGCCTTTTAGAAGGATGTTTATAATGTTAAGCACAAATGATCCAACTCCTCAGGATCTTCCCAATATTGAATGTGTTTTCACTAGTGTGTTAGCTGAGGTTAGTGATCATCTTTGCTTCTGCTCAAAAGGCTAATATGACAATTTTAATAATCACCATAGCTAAAAATCAATCTATCACATGCACATAAAAAACTTAACTAGGGGCTGGGGATGTGGCTCAAGCAGTTGCGCACTTGCCTGGCATGCGTGCGGCCCGGGTTCGATCCTCAGCACCACATACAAAGATGTTGTGTCTGCCGATAACTAAAAAATAAATATGAAAATTCTCTCTCTCTCGCTCTCTCTCTCTCTCTCTCTCTCTTAAAAAAAAAACTTAACTAGGTATTTTCAGAATTTAATATTAAAAGATTATTTCCCCCCTACTCTTACACATTGTTTTCCAGAGTTAATGTTAAGCTAGATAATAAGGCTTATAAAAATATCCCAACCTACAAACTCCAAATAGTTTAAACATTGCTATGTATAATTTTCTGGGTCTCACAGTATTTTTTTTTTCATTAATTCTTTGCCTCCAGCTTATCTCCAACCATAATTCCATTTTTCTTAACTATATTTAAAAGAGTCCTGTTAGCATTAGAGTGAACATCACAAAAAAACAAGTAATTTTCAGTGTGGCTTACATTTTAAAAAATGACAAAAACTTCAAACAGCTTTTAGTGTTAATAGTTAAGTACTTTAAATTAGAAAGCATTTGACTAAATAAAAAATAACTCTGTGCCGAGGGTATAGTTCTAGAGTAGAGTGTTCATTCAGCATGGTCAAAGCCCTGGTTCAATCTCTAGTACTGCAAAAAAAATAATAACAATAACAAATAATAATAATATTAACAAGTAGATGCCTTTGTCTAAATCAAATTATTTAAATGAAGGGTGGGGGTAGTCGTAGCTCATTTAATTTTACCATTGTGCTAGAGGCCAACAATAGAGCCATGTTAATGCATTCACCCTAAATAATTTGAAAAAAAAATAGAATAATTTTCTTTAATCTTTTCACCATCAATATTTTACCCTATTTAATAAAGAAATGTGTATACATCCACATTTCACTTCAATAAAAGTTTACTAAATAAATAACTAGGTAGAGAAGAGGAGGCTAATATGAAAGATCCTCAGATAAATATATTTGAAAATCAAAAAGACAAATTTATAACCCTTTTCTCCACCTTGGAAACATTCTGGTCATGCATGTGGATGGAAAGAAATGATATGAAAAATCTGAGTATTTGTGCAGCCTTCAAAATATTATAGTGATTCACTAAAACCAAGTAAATAAGCAGAAACAGTTTTTTTTTAAGTGTGTCTGTTCTCCATTTACACAGAAATAATTATATGGAATTATGTTTTCAGGAGAGATGAGTCTGAAGTTCTTTTGCTTTATTTTGTAAATATACTTTTATTACAGCTAGCCTGAACAGTTAGTTCAATGGAGAAAACCAATTAGTTCAATGGAGACCCAAGTATGGAGATGAGATTGAAACATTGGTGATAGCACTCAAAAATCATCTGAATCCATTGACCATAATAAGCCTTGGTTTTCTTAGTAATAAGAGTTGAGACAAAGCAATAGTTGTAAAACTGGTTCAAGAAATGAACAGCCATGTTCTGGATTTCCCATCTTCCAAACAACCCATTTATTAACCACTTAACACAAATCAAAACAAAATCTCTTTAACATATGTAAGTAAAATTTCACTAGAATAAAAAATCTAGTGAGTGTGAAAATCATAGACTAGACAAAGTTTCCTTCCACCCGGCTGTAAATGTTCTGTATCTCTTTAATCTAGAAAACTAACAATTAAGCATAGAGCAATATTGAAATTTACAAGTTGTCAAAACTCAAAAGTGAATAACTGAGTGAAGCCATGGTCAAGGGCTTTGGGAACATTCACCATGTTCTGTGTACTATTTGATCTCTCCTCTACCTTGTTATCTGAATGAGTTATATAGTATGACTCTTTATAAAATTTAAATTGATGCCCAAAATATATGGTTATATTGTGTGCACATATGTATATGTAACAAGAAATCCCATCATTATGTACAACTATAGTGCACTAATAAAAACGTGGAAAAAAATAAATACATAAAAGTTCCTCCAAACTTAAAAAAAAATTAAACTGAGCTACTCTTTAAAATCCTTCAGTAAATACTTGCTACTCTTGAATATGACTTGTGCTCATGCTTGTCAAGGACCTGGATCCCCGAGCTTTATCACCCATCATACCCCTGCAGAGGTCCTATTCCCAGACCTCCTTAGGCTTCTGCCCTGGAGTTCCTGAACAAACCAGGCTTTGCACTCACCTCCACATCCCTTCACACACTCATACATGCTCATGCTTCTTATTCCCAAACATTGCACTTCCTGATTTCTCCCATTTTTGTTAAGAAATTTTTTTCTACCCTGCCTCTGTTAAGATTGTACTGTTTTCAAGAATCATCCTCTGACACTTTTCATATGCTAAATTTCATGCCTCTCAAAGTGGTGATCGCAAAACTGTGAGCTTAGCTCTGGCAAAGCATTTGCCCTTCTGAATTGTGGTTTTTGTCAATCTTGTCTCTTTATTCCAGAGAGCTGGGGGATGTCAAGGAGAAGGACTGTGACTTCTATCTCCCACAGTGCTCATAGAGGACATGCTAGTTGATCAACTAATCAACAGATCTTCACATCTTCCAAATTTGTAAACTTTAGCTTTTTTTCATTCATATTCTGGAAAATTCAGAAGATGTGAAGATCTGTTGGCCAAAAAGCAAATGAGACCTTTGACAATCACATACCACATTATTTGCTGCAATTTTCAGCTAGGACATGACCACATGCCCATCAATTTTATGATAGACATCTTTCTAATATTTTTATATTTCTAATACCTGGGCCCAATTTATACTTAATAGTGTTGTTGACATTGTCTGCCTTTCAGCAAAAACAAATTTAAAATGACCACATTAGAAGTGGTAAAATAAGTCTCAAGGGCTTAGAAGAAAATCTGAGACAATCATGAAGAATTATTTCATTCTTAGAAACCAGATGATTGTGAAGAAGAACTGGAGATGGGTGAATCACAGGGCTTTGTTCATTACTACAGAAATCAGAATAGAAATTAGCCCAGCTTCAGATAACCACAAAACTGAAGAGTCCTGACTTGATGGTACTTAGTTATTTGTGAAATATTTCAAGAAATGTCCTTGATGGGTCAAAAGGCTACATTAGAAAAACGTGAACAGCATTATTCTTGACTGAAAAGTGATTCTGAATGTAAATAATTTTAAATATCTTAACTGATTTATTTTGCATTTCTTTTTATATGCTTAAGGAGTTTATTTATGTTTAATTGAATGTAAAATGGTTTCTTCAAGAATTATAAAGTAAAAACTCTTAAGTAAAAAGAAATTAGTATAAAAACCCTAATGAATAGTATTTTTCCTTTGTGGTGGCATTTGAAATGCTTCTGGGATTTCCAATAAGTGATACTCTGAATTTAATCTTGTAGAGTCATATATAGGAACAGGCAATGAGTCAAAATCTAAAATTTGGACCCTTTTAATACTTAAGTAACTTAGTTGACAACTTGAATGTATTTAAACTTATCTTAAACATGGCTAGATTATTATTTCTGAATTCATTACACTTAATATATCATAAGATTGTATGGTTCATGTATTTTTTCCAGTCAGAAGAGATGATGAAGATGACATATTTTTACCAAAATTTGGAATTTTACTGTAGGAAAAAAAATATGCTAAAGTGGAGAGTTTACTAGGTCCTAGCATGAAACATAACATATGCATTTTAGTTTATTAGTATTCTAAATCAATATGCCTATCCACATATCAAATTCACTTTATTTATAAAAATCTGCTTTCATTTCCTCACCAACAATTGACAAAAACCCATTTTCTGCAGCCTTTTAAAACCTTGGTTTGTTTGTCTTTCATCCTAGGGATAATTCACTGGCAGTGAATGGCTGGAGTAAAAATCATGGTGTGTTTCTCCTAAGCAGAGGCCGCATGTGGTACAGCACTTCCTATTGTGAACAGGGTGTATTAAATGGATGATTCACACCGTGCTTTTTTTTTCCCCCAATAAAAAAAGGAAATAGTTTCTTTTCAGGTATAAAGGGCTTAGAATGAAATCCTAAAGGAAAAATACCATAAACGTATGTAAAACTCATTTTGTAAATGTTTTTTTTTAAAAAAAACGTTCTTATCATTGTAGTAAATATATATCATTGCTCTCTGAGTTTTTCTGTATTCAGACCTGTGATTAGTATTTCAAGGTTTACATTAGGATACATTTTTCTAGACAATTTCTAAATAAATATATCAGAGTCTCCTTATGTTAGTGCATTTTATTAGCAGAAGTTATGACAAATAAAGCATTTATAGAATATCTAAAAATCATATTAAAGATTTCAGAAAATCTCAGGAATGTGTGTGTGTATGTGTGTATATGCATGTGACTTTAGAAGAAGAAAGATATTCCATCTTCAAAGGGAATCTAATTATCCAGAGCTGGTTCTTTAGTGAGGTCACTGGAGAACCAATTTTACAGCCAGAAGCAGCCTCTCTTTCAGAAGCTGATACTGTTCTCTTGTCTCTTCCGTCCACTCTCTCCCTGGACCAATGTTACTTTCAGCTTATGTCCACCCATGAACCTCTCCAATACCACATTAGAACTTCAGAGAAAAGATTAAATCTAAACTTCAAGATCTGTATTTTCCTCATTTTGATGGAATCCACATCTCTATATTGATGAAATTAGACATTCGTTACGTTTTGAACACACACTCCTTTGGTTAATAGAAAATATTATTTTGATTATTATAGGGAGGACAAAATATCTTCTTATATTTCTTTTCAAAAAATTTATACAGAGACACAGTATCCACACACACAAATACGTACACAGGGATTATGAATCCTTTTTTAATGGCAAAAGAAATAGTAAGCCAAAAGTACACAAATCCTTTTAGCCAGAAAAATCACTTCTCTGTGAATAAACCTCTTTAATTAAAATGGATAATCTGGTTAACACTTATTTGACATTTACTATGTACTGGACACCATTCAGAGTCCTTTGTACATGAAGCTATCTAATGCTGACAGCATGACTGTTTTATATCCAAGGAAACTGAGATACTGGGAAGCACACGGTTAATACATAGAAATCCTAAGGTGTGATACAGAGTACTTTGTCTTGTCCAACATGCTATTTGGCATCTTAACTATTTTAGACTACTCTATCCTGAATCTCAACATCTATTTTCTAACTCCACAAGAGAAACTTAAAAATTTCAGAAAGTCTCAGGGTTTTGTGAATTTTTGCATGAGAAACTGAACAGCTCAACCAGCAAAAACCCACATGCCCAAAAGCTCATCTTGGGCATAAGCATCAAGAACAATGGAAACACCTGGGGGTAATCACTCAGACTTGGAGAAATCCATGTGTTGAATATTTTTTTTCCTTATTCTCTCTTGGGGGAATATGTTGGTCAATATGATCATTCTATTGCCTCGATTTTTGATATCTGAACTATATGAGTCAAAACAGATTACACATTTGAATAAATAAAGCTACATTCAAATGTGAACAATCTGAAATTTTATTTTGTATTCAAAGAAAAGCCAGACACTAAGAGTACAGAAAACAAATGAGAACCTAATTTCTTCTGTTTATTCACATTTTTATTGATAAAACCAATAGTTTTCATATTTCCAATGGGGAATTTTCATTCTGACCTCTTATTCCTATGAAAATTGGAAACTGCTTGGATCTAATGTATATGTGTGATAGGAGCATAATTATAGGGACAACAGAAAGTAGGATTTTAAAATTCTATTGTAGTTATTCTTTTAATACTTGTAGTAATATTAGGATATGAGGTGGTGAATTCACACTACTCTCATTCCTGCTTTTATTTTGTACCAACTGATAAGTAGAGGAGGGCTCAAGAAGAAGGAGATCAAAATATCAGCATCAGAATTGGTAGAGGTTTTAGAGAACAGAGTTCATATAGATGGAAAAGCTGAGCTGTGTGGTTACTTTCAGAGAGAATATGAAGGATTCAAAATAGATGAGAATAGACAACATTAATTTTCCTATGTAAGTGAGTGATTTTAAGTCCAAAATATTCACTGCATTATTTGAAACTTTGCATAGTCATTCACAGATTAGCACATTTTCTTGGAAAATCTGGGTGCTTAGTAAAATGAAGGATAATTACATAAACAAATCAGAAAAATGTCTATGATTTTTCAGCATAAATGTAATCCCTACCATTAGGTAATTTTATTTAAATTGTGGAGAGTAAGATATTAAATAAGAAATTAAAAATTCTAACATAAACCAAATGTACTGATTTTAGGGGTAAAAGGATGCTAGTGAAGGGTAGGAAGAAGACTCACACTGGTAAGAGATGCATCCTAAAAAACAGAAGAAATCTGAAAGGGGGCAGAAAGGATATTACAGAACAAGGAAACTATGTAGGTGGTCAGTGTGTACTTGCTAAGTAAGGCAAGAGATGTTTGCAAAGGAGAGGAATAATTTAGGCTGGAGTAGGACACCCATGATTAGGGTAAAGCAAAGTGATCTACACTGTGCAATGTGAGAACTGATTGACAGGTGCTTGAATGAAAGAGAAAATCCCTTATGTTTCTAATGAAATTGTACATAAAGAAGCAATGACATTATTCTAGAGAGGGGAAGCTGGAGAAGCAATAAATAATAAAAAAGTCTATAACAAGAACACAGGTGTGCAATAACAAGGACCTAGATTAGAAGGTCAGCATCATGGATGCAAACGAAACAGTGATTCTCAGAGACACTTGGTATTCAAGCAGCTCCAGGAAAGAGTTTATTGTCCTTGCTTTTTATTACTCAGATCTAAAACTCTTGGGGGAAATAAGTAATCTCTGAGTTTATAAGAAAGCTAAAGATGTGATTCTGGATATTTTTATAAGCTGTGAAACCCAGGACTTGTTTATTTTATAAAATAAACAGGACTTGTTTATTTTCTGTCTCCTTTTGGTTTCCACTTAGTTTCAGTAGTGTAATTATAACCAAACAGGCAGAGAGACCTGCAGGGTGTGCAAATCCAGATTGAAAAAAAAAAAAAAGGATCAGAGGTTCTAGGATGAACAGAAGGTTCTAATTGGCCTTTCATAGGGGATGAGAGAGGAAGGAATATGCCCTTTGTAAACTGGCATGCCTATCATTATTCACAGGATGAGGACTCTGGGGAAAAGTGTGGGAGGCAATAGGCTGCTTTTTCATTTTTAACTTAAATGGAGCAAGTATAAATGTTGTCAGATCATTTTAATTGTAGATACCTCCTTCTTACAATACCACCTTGCTCCTCATTACATAGTAATCTTTGTTCTGATGTTCACCTATGTTACCACACAAAATATTTATACTGAATCTGATCTTTCAAAAAAATCTGCCAAAAATATATTGCAGGTAATTCCATCCTTTCCAAAACATTATTTGGTATTTTTCCAAAGAAAGAATTCTTAGTCTCAACTAATCTTCAAATGCTCCATACAGTTTATTATAATCCTACGAAACAAAGCAGTTGCACACGCAACACTATCAGCTTTGAAACAAAGGACTTCAACTCCATTCAATTTTGGAACATCTATGATTCCATTATGGATTTTTCTGATTAATTAAGGTTATTTAAAATACTTTATTTGTTTATACATTTGTTCACTCACAATTGCCAGAGAAAAACTTAAATACTTCTAACTTAATACAATAGGAAGTAAAAGTTAAGAATTAAATGTTTTTTTTTTAAATATTTATTAACAAAGTTAAAAATGGAGATTTTCAGTACAAGTTTCCCTCCCTTGTTACATCTGCCAACTGATTAAACTATGCTAATGAGACTGTGGTTCTTTCAAAACCAACATGGGGCAATATTGCAACAAACAGGGAAAAAAGGAGTCTATTTCAGCACTTGTCAGTTTACGTCCTCATAAACAACAACAACAACAAGGATAGGAATAGTAAAGGTGAAAATTTTGTGATTTCCAAACTGTTTTATCTGGGGTATTATTCTGGAGCTCCTTGGTAAGGTCAGCTGATGCAGGATTTCAAAGGCAATTAGGGTAAATCAAACTGCAGAACATCCCCATGGGCTAGTTTGAAGGTACCTTCCAAAGATGCTCTTTTTTCCCCCGCTAACCCTGGTTGCTGCCACATCTAGCAGCTGCTTTCTTTTTGACAATTCGTCACTCCTGAAAAATGTTTGCAAGCAGTTTGGATAATTTCCAATTCATTCTTGCAGGAAATGAGGATTTGCTTCCTCACTTGGGATACCTGCTGCTAGGTTTATTCACTAATAAGCATGATAAATGTTTTAGCCTTTGATCAGTGCTAATTTAACAAGTAAGCTACCCAGAAAAAAAAAAAAAGTCTTTGAGGCTCAGGGGCTCAAGACAGCACATGAGTTGGAAATATGATTGATTGTGTTGCTGTGAGAAATTTCCATAAAAAACTTTTATCACACTGCTATGTTCTGAACAATTAAATCAAAAATGAAAGATAGTTACCCTCCAAAGAAGGACAGAGGCAGCTCAGCAAACTTCACAAGATATTTTTTTTAACTGACTCAGAATAATTTCCCAGAGAAATATTTTCTTTTTTTATCAATTTTCATCCACATTACTTTATCCATTTATTTTTGCTTATCCTCCTTTCTCATCTTCACACATGATTCTTTCTCCCTCCTCACCAGACTTATAAGTAATGTTTTAAATAAACTGTAACAAGAAGCATATTATGAAAATTGAACAAATCAGGTGGAGAAGTGGGTTTAGAATATTCTACTGTGTAGAGGACAAAGAAAAAAAATTAATGACTAAATAATAGAAATTTCTGCTATTTGTACATTGAAAAATAGTTAATACATTCATTCACAAAAGTAAAAAGAAATAGCTAAAAACACAGAAAATATCAAGTTCCTTGATTCCATATCAAATGCTGAATTCTTCCTAACAGAGACTAATACTTTTCTTCCAAGGTAAAAAGAGATTATGTTTGCAGTTTACTGTAAAATAACAGAGACTATCCATCTTAAATAAATATTTAGTGCACTTAAGTTTGTACTATAAACCACACTTCCAATAAACATTTCAAAATATCTAACTTTTGTAAAATAAAGATGCAAAAGCAAACGAGTCATTCCTTGCTATTCAATACACTCCACAAAACATTCTCAATGAGAGAAACAGGCATATGGATATAAGTGTGGATAAAATCTAGTCATAAATAATATAATTTTCTTTTATTCAATTTACATACACTACAGAGAGACAAAGTTTAGAATTGCATTTTATAAGGAATCTGGAAAGGAAAGATTCGAAAGAAAACCACCAGTGTAATTCAATGATGTGAGTGGAGCTCAAAGCATTGAGACAATATAGATATCATTTACTTTGTGAATATAAGTATATGTAGTAAAACAAAGCACAGAAGTATAATGTAGTTGGTGTTATAAAGGAGGGAAGAAGTTGAGTGGGATAGAAAGGTTATAAAGAAGACTCCTTCTCTTTCTCAAGCTTTCATTATTATTATTTTTTTCTTTTTTAGAAAAACAGGACATTTAACAATTGTTAAATCTTATAGCAGCTATGCAAGTGTTCATCGTGTTTGTTTATGAGCTTTTTTGTAGATATGAAATATTCCATATTAAAATATAACAAATACTAAATTTATTTTCATTTATGTAACAATTTTCTAAGTTGTAAAAAAATAAGTGCTGGTTTATGGTTAAATTGAGGAAATTCTCAAACTCATTTCCTTGATTGATTTGATAATATTTAACTTTTTTTCCCAATGGGTAGAAGAACATAGTGTTAAAACTTTTATAACAAGTTTAAAATATCTACATTTTTTATAGTGTTTGCCCTAATACTGTGTGCTTATTTTTATACACAATCTGTCAAAAGAATATATAGAGGAATTTTCCAGAATCAGAGTGGACATTTGATATTATGTTATGATATTACATGATAAAAATATTTTAAAAACTAGAAGTGTATTTCTTGGAATGGAATATATAGTTTTCAGGGGCTATCAGTTCCCTAAAAGCTGTCATAAAATATATGACAGCTTTGTATAATATTTGACACGTAAAAATGATAATAGAATTATTTAAAATAAATCCTAAATATAAAATTAACACCATTTAGTGGAATTTATAATCAGAAATATTTTGGTTCTTGGATAAAACTTTCAGATCATTCTAGTTATTCAACAATAAGTAGCCTTTCTTAAAAATTAATTAATGTTAGGAATGTGCAGCACTTTCTATGATTGAATACTATTTTGAAATGGATATATTTTTCAATATTTATGATTTGTTTATCATAAACTTGTAGTTAAATAATTTGTCTTATGGAACTATATTCTAAATGCTCTTATAATCTCTTTTCACAACTACCATGCTTTTCAAAATAAGGTGGGCTACTCACAGGCTGTGTGGAGGGAGACCCTGTGAAATACCATTTGAGAAAATGCCCACTGACATCACTAGTGACATCAAACTCAGACAGATGAGCCAATGATTGCACAAACTATCAAAAAAGCTTTCTGAAATGATTCAGACCAATAAGACATTTGTTACTGCAAGCATCATCTGGAAAATATGCAAAGGATTGACCCACGAAAGACAATAGAATTTGAAAGTTCACAACTAAGATGTAGAGTAAGGTCAATGAACAATTTGTTTCATTCCATTTAAACAAGAATATGAACAACACCACCCGAATGGGTGAACATCCCAAAAGTTCCTGCTGTGGATATAGTTTCCATATGCATGAACTTCATTTAGTTATTATGGTTTATTAATTATTAATAACTGCTAAAAGTACACATTTTTGTCCAGAAACATGTTAGTCCACAAAAAACAGATATGCATCATGACCAGTGACCAATCCTGTCACTCTCCTCAATGTCTGTCAGTAATGAGTCACTGTGCTTATTTTTCGGTTCACACACACACACAGCAATGTGTAAAACAACATGTTGACTTTGATTTCCACTCCTGACTCCATGTGAAATTTTACAAAAGTGGGTATATGAAAAAGGAAATATGTCAATAAAGATGAGAGTGAAGCAAGAAAATGAAAAGTGATAAAACTATAAGTAAAATTTAAGTGAAACATAAATAGAGTTAAAGAAGAAATAGTGGCTGGAGTATTGTCATTGTGGTAAAAGAAGACTAGAGATACAGTCAGAGGAACTGAATGAAAGTGGAATTGTCAACACAAATAAGGAAGGATGTGAAGAAAAGTATGAAGATGTCTGCTTTAGTCAGTTTTGTGGGATTCCCACCAAAAGACCTATAAGAACTTAGAAGAGGAAGAGTTTATTTTGGCTCATGGTTTCAGAGGTTCAGTTCATGGTTGGCCCACTCAATAACTCTAGATGCAACATGAGGTGAAACATCATAACTATTTTCTTCATCCACAACCTAACCTGCCCATAAGCACTACCCACTCAATCCATATCAGTGGATCAGGCCACTGATTAGGTTATGACTCATAAACTAGTCATTTCATCTCTGAAATTTCTTGCATTGTTTCACATATGAGCTTTTGGAGGAAGACCTCATTGCTAACCATAATATTGTCCAAAAAGAAAATAACAACACTTCACATTAATACTTCACATTAAATGAATTCTCATAAATACATCATAAGAAAAAACAAATGATAAGGTATTGGAAACTGGTCTAAATTATAAAAGTATGACAATTCACAAAGGAACAAAAAAATGCTTCTTTCCTATGGTAACATATATGACAAGAAGGCAAACGCTCAAATTACTCAATACATTTTATAAATAAATGCATATTTAAAAATTTTTTTTTAGTTGTAGATGGACACAACACCTTTATTTTATTTATTTATTTTTACTTGGGGCTGAGGATCGAACTCAGTGGCTCACACGTGCTAGGTGAGCGCTCTACCACTGAGCCACCATCCCAGTGTACTAAATACATATCAGTTTTATCTACTATACATATAAAGCATAGAGTAAAAGATTTTTCCATGTGTGTGACTCTTCCTATGCATGATTAGGATTGCTTTTCATGGTTTCAGCTTGAACGGTCATTTTTACTGTCCACTACTACCATGCAAAGTTAGGATGGCTTTTATAGTTTAGACGAAGTCTATATGATAAACAAAGAAGTAAAACTAACAGGATAATCAGTACAGGACTTCTTGCAGGTCAATTTTGAAATGGTGTTCTGACAGGGATACAACTAAAAATTTCAGTTTGCAAAAGCCATTGACTCTATGGTGGTAAAGAAAGGTTTTGAAATCCAGGACCATGTGCTTGAGATATATTTATGAATACCATTCACCATTCCCACCCTAATGATAATTCAGACACATGAGAAAATTTGGTGCAGATACATTTTCTTCCTTTGAGATAATGATGGCATTGTCCATGAATGGTCAAGGGACTTTGCACAACACACCTGTGTCAGACACCAGGAAAGAATGTTGGCAGTAGAATGAACTTCTCAATTTTTTATGTCTTCCCGGGTTTATCTTTTTATTAAAGAAACCATGAAAATGCTATTTCAGCTTTTCTCCTTGTTTTCTTTTTGAAATAATTTACAAAATGAAGTTGACTCAGATCAGAAAAGTCCTTGTCACTGGCAAGCTGTCAGTGTTGCCATGAAAGCTTTCTAGTAAAATGTCTAAAATAAAAAAAACAGCATTGAACTCAGAAGCGGAGAATCAGGTTCAAACCCATTATTAATAATGTCATTCGAGGCAGTCACTTGCCTTCTTCTGCCCTCAGTCTCCTCATCTGTATATTGAAGTATCAGGTAAGACTTGCTCTATGATTGCACATTGTGTAATAATGAAGGGGCTTTAATCCTGGACAATGTATGGTCCATCTTTTTCATGGACCCAAATTCTACATGGTAATAGTTCCATTAAAGGACTTATGCTGTTAGCATAGTATTCTAACTTGGTACACTCAAACTTTAACGAGTTAATTTGTACAGTTAATTTGTACAAACTTAAGTTAGTACATGGACTTTTAAAATATACAAAAATCTTATTACCTTGCATATTTAGATAGATAAGGATATGCTGTAGGGCTATATTTCTCAAACATTTGGGGCTTCCAAATGAATCCCCTAAGGTGTATAACATCAAATGATATAATAATGTAGTGATAGTATTCATTTCAATTTTAAAATAACAAATAATTTTAACATATTTATTAAAACTTCATGATTCATGAAAAGTTTTTCAGGCTTACTCTTATTAAAAGAGCTAAATTAAAGGTACAATAAGATGTAATTTTTCACCCCTTAGATACACAACAGTCCAAAAGTTTAAAATTGACCCCCTAAGTGCAAGTTCTGCATCTGTGATTCAACCAAATCTAGATATAAAATACTAAGCAAAAATACAATATAACATTTACATAGTATTTACATTATATTGATTGGTAATACAGAGACAATAAATAACTTAGAGGCTCTTTGATGCATAAGGAAGAATATATATGGGTTTTATGCAAACAGTGCCATTTCATAAAAGAGACTTCAGCATCTGCAGATTTTGATACCCCATAGGGTGTCCTAGAACCAATCCTCCACAGATACAAGGGATGTCTATCCTCTGTTGGAATGTTGGGGGATTTTACACATAGGAATGATAAGATGCAAAGTAACACAATCAGTATAGATTGCAATTTGACAGTACTGAAAACAAAAATACACACATATTCACATTTTGATCCAGCCATACAAGTTCAAGAACTCTATTCCAAGGCTATGGTAACAAAACTAGGAAACAATGTATGTAGCAGGAATTGCAGCAACAGTTATACCAGCAAAATAATTATAATTTCTCAAATGCTCATCATTGTGTAAACAATTCCATAGCCTCAGAAAAAATACCATGCAGCCACAGAAGTGCTCTATCTCTATAAGGAAGTGGAGTCACCAACCTGATATGTAGTTCACTGGAATAATAGGGTGCCAAATGGCTTGACTTTTACCTAAGAAAGAAGAGGGATATTAACACATATAGATATACATTTGCTTCTATTAAGAAAAATAATGGGTGAAAATAAAAAATAATAATAACAAGGAAAAGATTTGAAAGATAGATTCCTTTCATATTTTTTAAAAATTGACCTTGGGATTATAAAAATCTTTCACACAAATCATTTTGGTCATTAAACAAAATTAAATCAAAGTAAGAACCCCCAGTTCCCCAAACTGAAAGAAAAATAAAAAATAATTGAGTTATAGTTTAATAAAACAGAGAACAATCATTCCAATAACTCCCATCTATAGATAATTACTAAATATTTCTAACTGAGTACCTTGTATTGTTAAAAGAATTGCAAAGACACATTGAACCGCTCTCCATAATTAAGTAGATAATATATGTTATCTATTGTTAGCATGTATTAATAAAAATTACAGTGTCAATATTATTGGTGTTCTGAACCAATACACATAGTAGTAAAAGAAAATATTAATGTCATTTAGAACAAAGGTTTTTGGTGTATAAAATAGATATAAATATGAAATAAAATACTTCTGTGAGAGTCCTGTTATTATAAATTTGAGTTAGGAATTACAATACACATATTTTCTAGTTCTGAAAATGCCTAGACAAAATTATTAACTCAATAATAACTATCTCAGTGTCTTGGTCTTAATATTTTGTTTCACTGAATAAAACCACACCCAGTAGGAAAATTGGTGAATTTCAGACCTTGAGGAGCAAACTCTATAGTGTCATATTTTACAGGAAAGCAAAGAAGAACACATCATTTTAAAAATGACCAAAAAAAAAAAAAAATCAGCAGGAATGTACCCCTCTCCTACTGGCCAAAAGTGGAACAATGTATAATCTTACCCATCACATTAATTTCTATCAGTTATTTCAAAAATAATATAAAGGAAAGAAAATAGCAAAATAGTAACAATAAATTAATCTTTGGAATTTATTTTTTCTAAAATTTCAATTTATTATTTTAGTAAAGTTCCTTAAAATAGGAACCTGAATGGTATGGTATTATGTCTTTTAGAAACAACATATGAAATTTATGAAAAAGCAAATTTTCAGTGTATAATGAAAGCAATCCAAACAATATAACATGAAAATAATTTTGCCAAATTTTTGATAGTATGAAATATCATTTCAATCCAAACTTAATATTCTTATGGCCTCCAGATGAAAAATTGCATAGCATTTTATTTATATTTTATTGAAATACCAGGTTTAATCTTATGTAACATATCTCAAAAAATTACACAAAAAAATTGAATTTTTCATATGTGCATATTTTATACATTATTAAAGAATGATGACTTGTGAACTTTTATAGGCATACTTTACATATTTATGCTTTTAAAATTTGAATTTATTTACTTATCATATATCATGCAAGAAAGATGAATGTTTAAATTCGTACATAAATTTCTGATGTTGTATATAGTGTACAAAAGAAACCAGAAGTCAAAAAATATTATTGACAAACATTTAGCTCTTAATGACATGTGTGTATGTGCATGTGTGAAACAGAGAGAGATTAAGAAAGGCATTTTTATAATATTGTCTTCATTTTATTTATTTGACTGAACCCAGTACTAGGCTAGCGCTCTACCACTGAGCCACAACCTCAGCCCAAGAAAGGCATGTTTTAAGTGAAAAGGTCAGGCCTTGTTATTTTTCTTATTTCCAATGCTATATTAACCTATATTAACTTCAAACACTTTTGTATTATCTATTTATTATAATTGATATCTTATTTATGGAAAATACATTGGATCTGTTAATATAAATAATTTTTAAACTTATAAATAGATATAGGTAGTCATACCCCACAATACACTTATTGGAGCTAGGTGAACTTGAAGAAAATAGAAATTTCATTTAGCACTTGTACTTTCTTCAGGACCTTCATCACATTAATGGAGCAGCTGAAGTCAAGTCCAGCTTGCTGAAGCCTCAGTCTAGTTGCTGATGAACAGCTGTACACATTGCTTTACATTTTTTGAAAGAGCTCATGGATTGCTATTTTATAGAAGGAATGATATAGTATCATATCCTGCATTAGTTTAACTTATTGATCAAATGATTCTACTTATATTGCTTCCACACAATTGTCTTTGAAGTTTCTCATATTATTGAAGACTAAACCTTATACATGGTATACCTGTTTTGTTGGTAAGCCTGGCTTTATGTGTAATAAGGAGCTTTAAGAGAGTTGATAAGTAGGCATGCTTTAAAAAAAATTGGTGAGAGAAAAAGGATTTCTTTGGAGCGTTAAAACAGTTACTGTACATTATTAAATTGTTCTCATATACAATATTTTTATGATATATGCCAATTTTCAAGTTCAGAAACACTTAAAACAGTCTTCATTGAAATGAATAATTAAATTTTCCCTCACCACAATACGTTATTTAAGAGATTTTTCAGAAACAAATGACATTTTGAGGGTAGGAAAAGAATGAGTAGTCTGATAGCATTAACTTAATAAACTGTTCTTTTGGGGAAACCAGGAATATCTTGTTTATCTTCCTCAGTTTCAACCATAAAATTTTGTTCCTCTGAGATGATTTCTTTTTTTTTTAAATTAGGAAACAAATTCAAATTTGCTGTAGTTACAGGGATAAAATAGTAAAAAGAACCCCTGTATCCACTTTACACATTTTCTTATTGTAAGCACTCACTGCATTTCTTACCATGTGAGCTCTTTTTTCTCCCTCTTTTCTCTCTCAAACAAAATAAATATATAGAATATGTAAAACATATAAAATACACAAATTAAAATGGAAAATATACGATACCTACTTGGACAAATTTGCATATGTCATGGTCCTTTACCAATGAGTACTTCAGGAATGTTTCTTAAGAAAGGGATCTTCTCTTATTTAAAAAAAAAAATACTTATCAAATTTAGTAAGTTGAAAGCTGATAGAACACGTACCTAATATGCTGTTTTTATTCAAATTTTGTTAGTTCACCAAACAAATATCATTTGAGATGTTGACCTTCAGTACAACATCCAGTTTAATATTAACTACAGCATTCCCTGGCAATATCTTTTATCTTTGTGTATTTTATATTATTGCCTCTTACCTTTTAAATATCTCCAAAAAGCACAGCATTTAAATATTGTATCTTTATTATTGATAAAACAGAAAAATAATAAATTAAATACCACCCCCCCAAAAAAAACAAGGATATCGTAGAAGAGAATTCTTTTCTCTTTCATCTTTTTTCATCTTTTCCTCACCAAACTTTTTAAAAGTATATTCTGCACTCCCTCTTTTTAACCACAGGCATGTTAACTTTCTGTCTTCTGTCTTCTGGTGTCACTGCTCTATGAAGGAAAGGTTTTGAAGTCTATTAATGACTTCAGAAATTCAATGATCTTTCTGTGCTCTAACTCCTCTGATCCTATCTTAAGTATTTTTCCTATTGCCAACCCCTCGATACAAGAATCTAGCTCTAACATTGTCTCATTGACCTTGGATCTCCTATTTTCTTCTCCACGTTTTTGAACAACTTTTATCTGCTCATTTGCTGCCTCATATTCTATAAGTGTCTTAAAAAGAAGAAGTTTTTAAAGCACCAGTCTTCAGCACTCTGACAAACGCATGGACTCAACAATTACAACCCTGTAAATGAAATTGAAACAATCACCACAAATCTAATTCACACTAAACTTTAGCTTTATACCCTCAGTATGTTGCCATCAGCATTTAAAATTTATTATCCAAAAAATAATCACAGCTACCCTCCCAAACTCACTTTATTCTTGTGCCTAGGTTTCAGTTAGCTTCAAAGATGCAGGGAATCTCCCATACCTCTGGACCTCTAACATCACCCAGGCATCCCACTTCTAGTCTTGTTAATGTAACACTTTTCTTACCCCCATTCTCAGCATTCAAGCCACTGTTAACCACACCCCATTCCCTTTTACCTTTTAACTTTTTATTTTCATGACTCCATTTTTCTTTCCATTCTAATTAGACTATTTCTATACTTTAATAATAATGTTCTTTCATCCTTTTGATCATATTAATTCCTTGGTGGAAAATTTTAATATATCTTCTCTGTATAGATAATAAAGACAAAATCTTTCATCTGGCCATTAAGTTTTTTGATGACTGGCCCCAAATAATTTCACAAGTCCATTAAAAAAAATTTTTACTAGTCATTAGTGTACTCCAAGTTACTTTTGCTCCCTCTGTCTCACTCCATGTTCTTTTCCCATTTTTTCTCAAATATTCACATGATTCAAAACCCAAAGAAAATGTCTCCTTAGTCAAGAAGTTTTCTTAAATTTACCAAATGGAATTAATCTGTTATATCTTGGGACACCAATTAAATTTGTGTGTGTGTGTGTGTGTGTTAACTGTAACATTCCAATAGTTCATTCAGCCCTTGTTTTAATTCTCTGTTGCACAAAATTCCTTGCATAGAGTAGGTACTTGATGAATACTTGTTTCTTAAATGACTGTGTTATTCAAGTGGAGAACGTGCCAGGATAACTATGAATATTTAAGATGAAAAGTATTTGTTTTGGAAGAATTTTAGCTTTGAAATGATTTATTATAATGAGATTTGACTTTTCCAACAAGCAAGTATTATTACAATTTTATCCTTGAATTAACACAGCTTTCTGATTATTAGAGGACTGGACTTATTTAGCCTAATAGGTCTTTCAGTGTAAGTCTTCCAAACTTCCAGTGTGTAGAAGTAAAAAGACATCAGAGATTCATTACATGAACCCTTCCACTCATGTCTCGGGATCCTCCTGAGAAGCTCAGCAGCAAGGTGGCTAATCCTGTTGTAAGGACTCATTGACACCAGATGCTGCAGCCAACATGAGTTTCCAAAGGTTAATGAATTATACACGTAGCTGCAAATAGCAGCATATTTTCCTTCAGTAACAGTTCTGATGCAGAGACTGCATAGCAGTACTTTCCCATGGAGTTCCTCTGAGAAGGAAACTTTCTTAAGCATTTACCTCTAGGAAAGCTTTCCAGTATCAGGCATTTAATGAAAAATGAGTGCAAGCAATGTAAGTTTCTGATGGTGACAGTGGTAAATATTTTATATCTAGATATCATTATTCAGTCTGAAAATACTACAAGTTCATCTTTACAAAATTCAAGTTCTTTGATTTTACTTCCATTTCTTAGGTTATTTTAAGATGAGGTTGAGTGTGAGGTACTGTGATTTTCAAACATTGGAGCACATCAAAAACACCTGGAGGGGTGAGTTAAAATGCTGTGGGAAGAAGGCATGATAGAAAGTGCTCCAAGTTTTTGATTCAGTAAGCCTTTTATGGGATCCAAGAATTTTCATTTGGTGGAATCCAACAATTTGCACTTCAAGCAAGCTCTGGGGTGATGTTGATACCACCAGGGACCACACTGTGCAAATTATCACTCCAGTTCCCCGATCCTCAAATGTGCTTGCAGACTGGAACTACCTAGACAGTTTAACATCACCACAACTGCCATCACCCCAGAAATTCTAATTTAAGTGCTATGGAGTTTGGCCGGGTTTATAAAAGTTTATAAGAGAGTTGACTCTCATTCGAAGATATAATCCACTGCATTAGCTTGTTATGAAGAATTATTTTAGATAAGAGATCAGGGTGCTTCTGAGTTGAACAATAGGAAACATTAATGACTGATACAGATGAGAATAATGCTAAAATGGCAGCTTCTTGCAGTTCCACATCAGTAAAGTCCATTCTGGGACAATAAAGACCTAAAAAACAAAATCACATTGTACACATTGAATGGTCACTGCTACCATTTTTTCTTCTTTATAGTAACTAGTAAACCCAAACATATCATCATCATCTGAGCAGGAATACATACAACTAAGTCTCCTTAAAGGGGCTATGCACTCTCACTTGGAGGACTTGCTAAAATATGTATCACTGGATGTTATCTCCAGAGTTCCAGGGAATGAGTCTAATACATTTAATTTTTTTATTTCAAAGATGTTCCCAGGTAATCCTGCTTCTGCTGGCCATGACCACACTGAGAACTGGTGAACAGAATTAGGAGTGAAGCAAAGGCAACACCACAAGAACAGTATGGTATGTGAAACCAGAAAAGTTTGTTCCAGGTTAACCATGAATCATTAGTGAAATTCATGGGAATATATGTAGAAAGATGAAGATTTTTTTAATTCACTAATTCTGTATTACCTGAGTTTGACTTTATTTAAAACTTCATATTATTTTTGTAATCAGCTTTCCATCACTGTGACAAAAATACCAAACAAAAACAAATTAAAGGAGGAAAAGTTTAATTTGTGGCTCTTGAATTTCAGAGGTTCAGGATATAGTTAGCTGAGTCCATTGTTCTGGGGCTGAGGTGAGGCAGAATATCATGGTGGAAGGCCGTGGCAGAGGAGAGCTGCTCATCTATTGCAGCCAGAAATCAGAAAGAGAGAACAAGATGATAGGGACCAATAAAAGTGCCCACCCAGTGATCCACTTCCTCTAGACCCACCTGCCTATAGTTATCACTCAGCACAGTAGTCCTTTCAAAGTGTTAACCCATCAAATGGATTAATCCACTGATTATGTTACAGCTCTCATAATCATTTCACCTCTGAATATTGCTATAATGCCATATGAGTATTTGAGAGGACACATCATACCTTACCACAACAATTTACAATACATACTAAAATTTTTCTTTTAAGTTCTTAGAAAAAAGAAAAGAATGCTAAACACATCATATATAATGATTAAATAAATTCTAATTTCGTTCAGATCCATTTTAACTCATCAGAAATGATCATAATTCCCAGCCAAGGGACAGAAGACACCTAGTATCTATGACATTTCACAGTAACATGCTATCAAATCAGCAGATGATTATACTGAATATCTAGTAATGATAATACTTTTTCAATAAATATATACTGAAGTCTATGTTAATCTCAAAATTCTAGAAATACTCTATAGTATTTACCCACTCTTCAGTCAATTAACCAGACACTATGCCAGGCATTAGTGATAAAATGGTCAATTAAATATAAAAGACATATGTCTGTTTTCATGGAGATAAATGGAGGAGATAGGCATTAATCAACTAACTCACTAAGGATAATATTGCAAACTGTGATATTATAATGAGAAAGTTTTATAGACAAGTTTATCTGTTCTAGACAGATGGAGAGTGTTTGAAGGGAAGTCTTGTTTTATTTGCCAAAACCACACTGTGCTATCAAGCTAGAAAACATTAATAGACAACACATGCTGAGAGGCACACCTTCAAGCTGAGTAACTGGCTTCTGTATACCTGGCCAAGATCGTTCAATTTTGTGCCTCAATAAAAATAAAAATCAGCATGTTTCATTGAACTTTAGGGACTATTCCTAGTGATTATATCCTAGGATGTTAATGCAACATATGCCAAAGTTTCACTGAGCTTGGCCAAATTGATTTTGAACAGATATTGGCAATCTTGGATAAAATTATCTTTAATCATGGAGAAGTTACAGGTGAGATCTTTAGAATAAGATAAATATATATGATAACAATATTTTAGCAGCAATAATGACAAATTTAGATTAAACATTACTAATCTAATATGTTCTATTCATATTTGCACTCTAAATATGGCCAGGGTACTAAGAAATGTATTGTCAAGTAATTCATTATTTTTTATAGATATGGCTTTAGGTACATAACATATAATAACATAGATTTAGAACTTAGTTTTTAATCATCCTTTTATTTGTGCACATATTTATATATAGTTGTTACAGTTTTGATCTTGAATATTCCCCAGAATTCCAAGTGCTAAAGGCATGGTTTCCAGGGGAGTGGTACTGGGAAGTGGTAGAACCTTTAAGAGGCAGGGCCCAGTGGAAGGTCTTGAGGTGACTGGGGATATGTTTCCTTGAAGGGGATTGTGGAACCCCTTTTACTTCCTGGTTTAAGACAAGTTGAACAGTTTTTGTTCCATCATGTATTCTCACCATGCTGTGCCACCTTACTACAGGCCCAAAGCAACAGAGCAATCATGGATTGGAACCTCCAAAGACACTGTGAGCCAAATACACTTTTTTATCCTTTTTTTTATAAGTTGATTAACTCAGGTGTTTGTTACTGGGACAGAAAGCTGAGTAACATAATGGAGCACATTTCATCAAAGTAGAGCAGATTTTGAGAATGACACAAACCATAAATATATAGTCCAATGGCTTTTCACAAACTAATCTTAGCAATTTAAAGAGATTCGGAAGGTACTGTGAAGTTCTTCGTATATCTACCAATTTACACCACTCACAACAACAAATGAGAATTTGAGGGTTATCTATACTTGTTAATATTCATTATCTCTTTCATTTATGCCATTCTTTTAAATGTAGCACCTTGGAATTGTGATTTTAATTTGTAGTTCTCTGATAACTAATGAAGTGGAATAATCTTTCCCCTTTATTTGCCTTTCAATATTATCTCTTCAAAGCATCTCTTTGAATTTTTCACTTACGGATTGGTCTTAGTCTATAAGTACTTTATTGTCTACACTTATTGCAAACATCATCTTCTATTTTCTGGGGGCTTTTCCACCGTGGCAACTTTGTCTTCCCAGCATTTCTCTTCCGCTCTGCTGTTCAGACTTTGGGAAAGCATTACTACTTGTTTAAGCCCCCAAGTCACCAGATTTTGTTACCCTGGCTCCATGAAACTACCAACATTTTGTATTCCCTCCCAATCCCATCCCCACTTCACTTCCTTCCCTACCCCACCCCCAGCAGCAAGCAATTCTCCCCTCCAAAGAAAAGTTTTTCGTCTTCATTAGTTGGGAAGCTCATTGATGTCAATTAAGCTTTAAAAATTTTCCCCTGGGTTCTCTCTTTGTTCACAATGGGACTGTTAATATTTTAAAAGCCACAATATAATATCTGGGAGTCTGAACCACCTATTTATAAATATTTTGTTTATAAAGTGTCTCAAATTATGGCCAAAGATAAGTAAATACATGAGCAACTATGATTACTGACCTAACTTCTGATTTGAAAATGACAAAGAATGCATAATCTGAACCAGGCAGCAATATTCAAGAATAAAGCTAGTAATTAGAAAAAGAAGCTTTAAGGACCTGGATTATAATTGAATTGTTTTCTTTTGTTATTTTTGGTTTTCTTTCCACCATGTAATGTGTTTTAGACAAAGAATAAAACAGAAGCCATCAGGAAGTCAAGAGACTAACTTCTCAGAACCCGTCCTGTTAATTAGAAGCTATTGTTTTGCTTTTCTGGGTCTCCATCTCAATGATGTATTAAATTAGAAACTTGGAGTTAAACTATCTAGAGGATCCCTCTCTCTTTTTTTTCTTTGAAAATTGATTTCTGAAGTATTTCCAAATGTTTTTCAATTGCAACTTATTTTTGAGTCTAGACAGCTAAATTTAGAAATATTGTTGCTTTGGGCCAAAGAAGAGATGAGAAAAGGAGAAATAATCGCTCTCCAAATTCACTGCTGGCTCGATAGACAAACAATGTGGTGTATTTATTGGGACACGTTTTTAATAAAGAGAGTAGTATCCACATGATAGGAATGGTGACTCTGAGCCATGGTGTTTAGGTTCAAACCCAGCTTCAACACTTATTCAGTATATGATTGTGAGCCAGATATTTAATGCCTTCACTAATATTTAATATGAACACTTAATGAGTTAACATCTGAAAACTGTTCATAACTATGTCAGGCAAATAGTTCTTAATATAAAAGTGTGTGTTTTAAACAGGGAAAAAAAGTAATGCATATATTTTGAATCACACACAGAGCGCACACACACACATTTTTGCAAGATACAATAACATGAAAATATTTTCTTGGTATTATTTTAATAGAAATTTAATTAAAAAAATGTAACTAGTGGAAAGTTACTGTCTATTTCTTGAGAGAACTAAATACGACCGTGAGAATGCATTGATATTTAATAAAGGAGCCTCACTAAGTATGCATAACTGGGTTAAAATTTCCATTAATCTTCAGTAGGGGATTTTGTTTTCTTAGTTCAGAATATGTCTCTATTATAGTTAAAATGTGAGAAAAATAAAATGATCATTCTTCTGAATCTTCTGCTCTCAATATGGAGTAATCCTAAAATACTTCCCCCTCCCACCCCAGGGGAGAATAAAAAGTTTAGAGGGCTACTTTCATTATTTTTTTCACATCCATCTTTCTATCTCTTTTTTAAAGTCCCAGTCAGACCCTTAGACTAAAATCCAGAAATACATCAAGAAAGACAGGTCTGATGTGGGGAATAAGAAGCATCTTAAATCCTCACATCTATCCTCACTTCAAACTCCCCTGCAACGCTTCCTTATCACTTGGTCTTCTGTAATCCCTTGAAGAATCGGGCTTCACAGTCTAAAGAATGATACTGAAGGAATTGAGGAAGTTTTAGTAGAATTGAAGTCCAGTCTCTATAGTCTAAAATATCACATTAAAAGTAAAAGCACTTCATTTCTAACTACGAGGCATTTTTAATATATTTTTCAAAGTAGCAGATTAGTGAAAATTGTCACTTGCTTCTGTTGCTTTGTTTTTTTCAGTTTCTGAATTTGTTTTAAAAAGTTACCACAGGTAGCCTCAAGATCAGTAGATCAAAGCTTCATTCTTATGAAGCTTTCAGTCATACTGCTTGAGATAGTTTGTTTCCTAATTTCTCTTTTCTGAAACCCATTTGCTAGCAGCCCAGGATTTTCTTTACAAGTTGCTCACACTGCCTTTCTATGTCTTTGATTTCCCCTTCAGTTTTGCCTTGAGCAAATCTCAAGTCTTTAATCCAGAACTCTATATGGGTCTTGCTGTCCTTTCAGGCAAGAAACTTAAGTTTGAATTTTCCTATACAATTTTGAATCTGAATGAAGCAACTTTGGAGATCCAGGGTAACAGGCTTTGCCGAGAGTTTGATCAAATAACTTCACATTAACTTTAGTTCTTCCTTGTGGTCAAGGTTTAAATGTAACAAGCTAATGCTCCTTTGTAAAAGGGTGCACAGAAGGTGAACTGAATTCATATTGTGAGATGGTCAAGGGTATAGGAATGTGGAGCATATGAAGCAGAATATTCAAGAGGAGGTTGTAATGAGGGTAATACTCCCTCTACCCAGGTCCTCTACATTCATTTTTATCATTTTGGGTGTAGGCACACCTTTACTTTCTGTGTGATTTTGCTGTTTAATACTCAAGACCTGTGCCTTTTCTTTAGTAAATGGCCTTTGAACTGGAATCAGACGACCCTTTATCCCTTAGACATGCAGGGCTGACATGCTCCAGGACTTCACTGTGCATTAGGTGTGTTGACTTAACCAGTTACTAATACATGAAGGTTGTGACAGCTAAGCTTTCTTTCTTCAGGATGTACAACTCTTAGTAAAACCCATGCTCTAGAATACCACAATAAAGCTTACCCCTCTGTAAAACATGTCTGAGATCTCACTCTAGATTGGCTCAATGACACCCTCATCCAACTTCCTTCCTTATTCTTATTACCTTTCTCTGGATTAGTCCCTTAATAAATCATTTGCAAACACTTCTTTATATCAAGGACTGCTTCTTGCTTCCTCTATGTAAAACACAGGATATGAAAGTCTAGAAAATTCATTGAGTCATTCACATGCATTCATTGGACAAATATTTAGTGAGAGATTTTTTTATTTACTGGTTACTATGTAAAGGCTGGAAAAGTAGTGGAGATGATAGGTAACTGCAGGAAATAGACATTAAGTCAGTAACTTTACATGTAATTAGTTGGCTGCTGATGATGGTAAATAATCATGAAACAGAACATAACAGCGAGGGAAAGGGTTACATCTATTCTAAGAGGTTGAGTGCATAAATAGAAGCTACAAGCAGATAGATTTCAGCTGAATATAAAGAAGAAAGTATAAGCAATCAGTTATAACCAAAGTTAGAATAAAGATCTGATAAAACGTGAGAACTCTCTATCATTGGAGAAACTTATGATTAAGCCTAAACATGCTTTGAAAATGATGCTGGGTTGTATTAGATGCATTAGATGAAGCCATAGAGTCTGTGACTCTCTATTATGCTGATCTAGGCATTTATTAGAAGAAAAAAATGACAACCAGTCTGAAGATACTGAAGGATTTCAGTCTGGAGTCTGAAGTAAATGTCAGAGGGAGTTCATTAAAATAGTTGATTGACATGGAAGACTAAATATTTTTTTTTAAATCATATATTGACAAACTTAAGGAGTACAAAATGGTATTATTACTTTTGAATACAATGTGTAATATCCAAATAATGCCAATCAACACATTCATTACCTCTGACATGTGACATCTATGATGAGAACATTTGACATCTGTACTCCCAGTAACACTGAAATAATAATACTGAGATGAATGGTATTCAAATATTAGTTAAATTTACCACACTGATCACAAAAAGAGATCAGATTCATTCCTCTTATCTAATTGAGGCTTTATGCCCTTTGATTATCATCTCCCCCTTGCTCCCATCCCCAACCATGGGTAATCATCATTGTAATGTTTCTTTCTATGAGTTAAATTATTTTAGTTCCACATGTAAGGAGAATATGTGGTATTTGTTTTTCTGTGTTTGAACTATTTCATCTAATGCTTCTAGCATCATTCTCAAATTCTCAAAATGTTCTCCTATTCCATCTATTGTCACATATGACAGAATTTTTTCTTTCCTAAAGGCTGAATAGTATTCCATTGTGTGTGTGTGTGTGTGTGTATATATATCTATATATCACATTTTCTTTATTAGTTCATTGATGGGCACTTAAGTTCATTCTGTATCTTGGTTATCTTAAACAGTTCTGCAGTGGACATGGACATGCAGACATCTCTTCACCATACTTCAAATCTTTGGGATAAATATCCATTAGTGGAAACCAAAATATGATAATTCTATTTTTAGTTTTTACATAACAGTTTTACTAAATTACATTCCCACCAACAGTATAGAAGTCTTCCTTCACATTCCTTATCAACATTTGTTATCTTCTCTTTGGTAATATTCATTCAAACAGATCATGATGTCTCACTGTGGCTCAGATTAGCACCTGCCTAGTGATTAGTGATGCCAAGCATATTTTTACAAATATTTCAGCCATCTCAATGTCTTCTTTTGAAAAATATCTATTTAAACATTTTTCCCATTACTTAACTGAATTATTTATTTTCTTCCTGTACAATTTTTCCTATTCAACATAGTACTAAAAGTTATTGTTAGAGCATTAAGACAAGAGAAAGAATGAAAAGTCATCCACATAGAATAGGAAAAAGTGAAACTGATACTGGTTCCTAACAATATGATCATCTATACAGAAAATATAACATAATTCATTAAAAAAATCTCAGGGCAGAGAAATTCTGTAAAGTTGCAGGATGCAACATAAACTTGCATATACTCACTAGTGTTTCTTTACACATAAAACAAACTTTCTAAAACATTCATGAATAAAACTGAAGAAGATACGAATAATGGAAAGATATTCTATTTTCATGGAGTGGAAGAATTAATATTACTAAATGTCCAGGCTACCCAAAGGAATACACAAATTCAATGTAATCTGTGTCAAAGCTCCAGTGTTATTTTCATAGTTATAGAAAACATCAACCAATGGAATTTCCAATTCATATGAAACCACAATAATTCCAAATAGTCAAGGCAGTAGGAGCAAAAAGAACAAAGCTGGAGATATCACACCACCTGATTCAAACTGTACTACAAAGTAGTAGTAGTTAAATGAACATGATATTGGCATAAAAATAGATACATTGACCAATGTAGGAGAACAGAGAGCTCAGAATTTAACCTATACATCAACAATCAATTGACTTTCAACAAAGGTGCCGAGAATATACAATAGGAAAATTGACAGTTTCCTCAAAATGTGGCACCAGGAAAACTAATAATCACAGCAAAAGAATGAAATTGAATTCTTGTCTCTCACTATGTACAAAAGCCAACTCAAAATGAATGAAAAATTTAAACATCAGATCTGAAACTGGGAAACTGCTAAATGACAACATAGAAGAAACATTTCATGACACGGATCTGTACAAGAATTTGTTAAATTTGACCCACAAAATCCAGGCAACAAAAGCACAATTAGACAAATAAGATTCCATCAAAATAAAACGTTTCTGCACAACAAAGATAACACCAGATAACCTATGGCCTAGGAGATTTGCAAGCCACACATCGGATAAAAATACATAATGTATTAAAATTAAATAATTTGTCTAGTCTTTGCCATATTTAAAATTAATTATGAATCATCATCTTTGACCTACTCATAAAATGAAAATAAAAACTGTATTTATAGTTGCCTTTCATTCAAATATGGATATAAGAGATTGAGGCCCTGATGATAAAAGGAAAGGCAGCCAGAAATCAGAAAGCATTGCACTTATTTTATAATATTATTCCATGTGAATCCCTACCTTCTGTTGGATGTTCAAAGCACATGAATACATACCATGACATGTTTTAAGGAGTAAGGAGCAAATGACCACTCTAGGTCTTTATCAGATGAGCAAGCATAAACTAGAAGTAACCTGATATACTACCATATTACATATAGAATACAAAGAAAAGATAGGTATATTACAAATGTAAAAGTTATGACAAATAATAATTATTATGTAAGTGTTCCTCTTATTTAACTTTTTTGAGGGAAGAAGACATGTCTGTCTTGTTTTTTGCTTTATTTTCAATACCTTGATCAGCATCTGGTAAAATGTAAGCAAAAACACTTATTTGGTAATAAATACAAGTAAATATTTATGAACAAAAGTGACCAATGTATGTATAAGCACACACATAATTTACATAAAGAGGGTACTAGTATAAGTGGCAGGCCTTAAGCATGAATTAGCTGTATCTATGAATTTTTAGAGTAACTATTTCTTCTATATTTGTAAGGATTTTTCCAAGTAAGAAAACAATGTCATATTCTGATGATTGACCATTCATGTTTCATTGTTGGTTATCACAGGAAATGAAATTTTTTATCATATTAGCCTATTTTTTTTAATTATCAGTACAGTATTTTCGATCCTATGGAGAATAAGTAAAAAGAAAAACTCTTAAGTGAAAAATTGAAAATTTCTAACCAAATTGGAACTCCCTCCCAGAGTCCATGCTGAGATGATTTCTGTGTTAAGGTTCAGTGTCTTCTTACCTTATCCTTTGCCCCCAGCTCTGGAGCCAACATGATTTTGCTCTATATAAATCATCCTCATTGTGACTAGATTATGTTGATGAGTTCAGCTTGAACTAGATTTGCAAAGTGACAGAAAGTTAGAATTCTCAATTTATTCCAGTACTCTGCGTCCTTTTCTAGGAGCAGTTTTATGATGTGGTAATTGGGCAATAGTTCAGCATTCTGATAGCCCCAGGAGATTCAATTCCACTATAATAAAGGACATTAAAAAAGCATAACCTTTTTATTAAAAGCGTACCCTGAATGTCAGTGCCTTTATTTTATTTTATTTTTTTAAATCTGAGGAATCTTTCAATGCCTATGTTTTTTTTTTTCTTTTCACTCGATATTGTTCAAGCTTGGAGCACTGACTCACCAAAGGGTGATCAGGAAGGCGTCAAGCCCCCTTGGGCTAGCTAAGTTTTGTACATCACTGATTACCACCCCGATGACTTCTTTATTCAGGCCCGGAAGTCAGATTTGCTTCTTTGTAAAGAAACTACAGGACTGACAGCACACAATGAATCATGCCTAACAACATGCTGACAAGCTGGCAAGAGACAGTCTGTACAGTGACAAATACAGCTGACAACAAGTGTACACATCTGTTTGGAAGGATTTATGAGAAAGGAATACAAACAAGGAGGAGATGGGTTCTTTGGTTTTATAAGAGAATTTAGAGGCTCTTTTCTTTCTATCCAAATAGCAGCAACATAAGGAATACATATTAGCCCTCAAGATTTATTTATTACAAGCACAACTAGATTACAAATGGTCTGTGCAGATTAGCATTTTGATTATCAAACTGCTGTTCCAAATATCTGATGAACAGATATTAGACTAGTTCTTAAACATACTGATTAAACACACATTGATGCTGCTATTTTTAGCACTTGCTTATATTCAGGTGTAAATCAGTTTTTGTATCCTTCTTTAAAGCTTCAAGTAAAAAATATATAAAATGTATATACTTCTACCGAGTCTTTGCTCAGCGAGACAATGATCCAAACCATTATTTTGATGGGTATTATTAAATAAATTTTAAAAGGAGGTCAATAAATTCAAAAGCCCATGATTAGCTATTCAAATAGCTTGTATCATTATCAAATTCATCATCTTACCACCAGCTTTCCATTCAAAACATTTGTCTTTGTCTATAACATAAATTCTGCCTTCAACACAATCAAAACATCATAATTTTCTCAGAACAAATTCCCAATTTAA
Organism: Marmota monax; assembly: GCF_021218885.2. Lineage (NCBI taxonomy): Eukaryota > Metazoa > Chordata > Mammalia > Rodentia > Sciuridae > Marmota > Marmota monax. The sequence goes on along the minus strand of NW_026693595.1, from coordinate 3,173,972 downwards.
AATTTTGTATGCTAAAAACAATAATGATAAGAAAGCAACAACAGTAACATAATTAATCTGGTCAATAAGTTATGGGAACCTCACCCCTTTGCAGTAGTTTCTGTATCAAACAGGAAGCAGCCTAGATAAACTTTTCAGATAATTTGGCCCTAAAACATAGTTTAGAAATTTTGGGTTTTAGCAAATTGATTTTACTGACCTTATGGTTCTGATCTGAGCTGTTGGGAGGTTGTAAACATGAACATAATTTCTCTTTTGTGTATGCTATGCTTGGAGGGCTTTGAGGATGGAGTCCTTATTTTTCACATTGCAAATGCTTATCAATGATTTACTAAATGAAATGACTTCAGCAAGAATAAGATGGACTAGGTATTTACCCTGCCATGCAGGTCAAAGCCTGGAACCTGCAGGGCTTTCTTTGGTTTTGATGAAGTGTCTTCCTTGTCAGTATCTTCAAGGAATCTCTTCTCTGGAAAAAGGAACAGCTCTAAATGTCCCAAGTTATCCACAAGAGGGTCAAGGTCCCAGCCTTATCCTCATCAGCATTAATCTCCAAATACTGAAAATGGATGGCAGGAATATTATTTGGAAGCTTAGATAATGTGTAAGTGTGTTATTTCAACCTTGAGTGACACTAGCCGCCTGAGACCCAACCAGTATTGCTTATACAGTGCTCTTCCCTTCCCCAAGTTGCAGAGAGATGACCAAGAGTGTTTATGACCAGGGGAAAAACTGGTGGGAAGGAGGACAATCTTTCTTTTCAAATATTGAAATTTATAGGCCAATTAATGTCATTAATTTAGACAAATATCTGGTTTATATCCTCACATTTATATTTAAGTTTGTTTAGAATATGTATTTTGGTTACTGCTTTCATTAAAGTTGCATCCAAAGGTGTGTGAAAAAAATAAAGAAATCTTCCTAAGCTAAATATAAGTGCCATTATATCAAATATGTCAACAATGTCTCTCTACTGTGTTGTTAAAATTTAGAATTAGAGGATTTTACAGCAAAACAGAATAGAGAGATTATTTAAGACCCTTAATTTTCCTTCTTTCATATTTGGCACATGGTTCTACATCTAGTTTATTCATCTTTTATTGAGTGAATTTCAAAGTAATAGTTTATCAAATGTCATGTATTTACATAATTAGCATAATTACATGTAAGTGCATAATTAGTGTAAATATATGTAATTACATTATTATAGTATGCAATAATCTTGTAAATAGCTTTTTCTAACTTTTCATGCCAAAACATATGTATTGTGAAAGCATATTAGATAATTTTTGATATTCAGTATCTTGTTCTTCTTAATTGATTGAACCAAATACCACGTCTTAATATGTGTATTTGAAATATAATGTCATCTTTCTTTTAGGCCAGCTGCTTCAGTTTTTTTTTATTTAAGAAAACAACAAAAACCCTGAAAAATAATAACATTCTTTTTTTTGTCATTTGGTTTAGGTACACAGAAAAAGCAATCCTTGAATTCAAATGAAAAACATAGCTTTGTTTGCAAATTTCATTTGGACCAAAATGAATAAAACTGTGAACTTTGTGACTTGGCAAATCATGGATACAAATGAAAATGCTGGATGACACATTTACTGTACTGGTGTTTCTAGTGCACTTGAGAAAAAAAACATTTCACTAATTTTTAACTCTGGAGCAAACATAAAGAAATGGACGATAACTACAGGAACCCATACCTGAAACATATAACCTTTTTCTTGCCAGTCTCTTTTAGCAATTCTAAATGTGCTGTGAAAATCTTCTTTTTGTTGTCTCATACCCTACAATAATTACCATATGTATTATTTTGAAAACTTGTGCTCCAATAAAATAGAAAATATCAAAAGCATCAACAAATTTCTACAGTCATGTGATTTGCCCAAATTGAATCAAGATGATAAACACAATTTAAACAGATCAATTTTAAGTGATGAAATAGAAGACACCATTGGAGCCCACCAACCAATTAAAAGCCCAAGACTGGATGAATACATAGCCAAGTTCTACAAGACCTTAAAGGAAGAACTAATACCAATTTATTTCAGAAAATAGAAAAAGAGGGAGCACTTTCATACTCATTCTATGAAGCCAATATCTCCCTGATTCCAAAACCAGGCAAAGACACATCAAAGAAACAAACCTTCAGACCAATATCTCTAATAAACAGAGATGCAAAAATTCTCAACAAAATTCTGGCCAATCGAATACAAAAACATATCTAAAAGACAGTGCACAATGATCAAGTGGGGTTCAAACCAGGAATACAAGGTTGGTTCAACATATGGAAATCAATAAATGTAATTCACCACATCAATAGACTTAAAGATAAGTATCATATAATCATCTCAATAGATGCAAAAAAAAGCATTCAACAAAATACAGTACAATTTCATGTTCAAAACACTAGAAAAACAAGGGATAACAGGAACATATCTCAACATCATAAAAGCTATCTATGCTAAGCTCCAGGCCAACATCACTCTAAATGGAGAAAAATTGAAAGCATTCTCTCTAAAAACTGGAACAAGACAGGGATGCCCTCTTTCACCACTTCTATTTTAACATAGTTCTTGAAACCCTGGCCAAAACAATTAGACAGATGAAAAAAATTAAAGGGATACAGATAGGTAAAGAAGAACTCAAATTAGCACTATTTGCTGATGATATGATTCTATACCTAGAAAACCCAAAAATTCCACCAGAAAACTTCTAGAACTAGTAAATGAATTCAGCAAAGTAGCAGGATACAAAATCACCATCCATAAATCAAAGGCATTTCTGTATATCAGTGACAAATCCTCTGAAAGGGAAACAGGTACACTATCCCATTTACAATAGCCTAAAAAATAAAAAAAAAGAAATACTTGGGAATCAACTTAAAAAAAAAGAGCTGAAAAACCCCCTAAAATGAAAACTACAGAATTCTAAAGAAAGAAATTAAGGAAGACCTTAGAAGATGGAAAGATCTACCTTGCTCTTAGATAGGCAGAATTAATATTGTCAAAATGACCATATTACCAAAAGCACTACACAGATTTAATGCAATTCCATTCAAAATTCCAATGACATTCCTCATAGAAATAGAAAAGGCAGTCATGAAATTCATTTGGAAAAATAAGAGATCCAGAATAGCAAAAGCAATCCTTAGCAAGAAGAATAAAGCTGGTGACATCACTATACCCAGACCTTAAACTATACTACAGAGCAATAGTAACAAAAGCAGCATGGTATTGGTGCCAAAATAGACTGGTAGAACAATGGTATAGAATAGAGGACACAGAGACTAACCCACATAATTACAGTTATCTTATATTTGGCAAAGGTGCCAAAAACATACATTGGAAAAAAGATAGCCTCTTCAACAAGTGGTGCTAGGAAAACTGGAAATCCATATGCGACAAAATTAAACCCATATCTTTCACCATGCACAAAACTCAACTCAAACTGTATCAAGGACCTAGTAATTAAACCAGAGACACTGCCTCTATTAGAAGAAAAAGTAGGCCCCAAAGTCCATCATGTTGGATTAGGACCCAACTTCCTTAATAAGACTCCTATAGTGAAAGGATTAATATCAAGAATCAATAAATGAGATGGATTCAAACTATAAAGCTTCTTCTCAGCAAAAGAAACAATCAGTGAGGTGAATATAGAGCCTACAATATGGGAACAAATTTTTACCACATGTACGTCAGATAGAGCAATGATCTCTAGTATATATAAAGAACACAAAAATATTAACACCAAAATCAAATAACCCAATCAGTAAATAGGCAAAGGAATTGAACAGACACTTCTCAGAAGAAGATATACAATCAATCAACAAATATATGAAAAAATGTTCAATATTCCTAGCAATTAGAGAAATGCAAATCAAAACTAAGATTTCATCTCATACCAGTCTGAATGGCAGCTGTTCGGAATACAAACAATAATAAGTGTTGGCAACGATGTGTGGAAAAAGGCATACTCATACATACCTGGTGGTATGGCAAGTTGGTACAGACAATATGGAAAGCAGTACGGAAAACTGGGAATGGGTCCACCATTTGACCCAGCTATCCCACTCCTCAGTCTATACCCAAAGGACTTAAAAACAGCAACTACAGGGACACAGCCACATCAATGTCTACAGCACCACAATTCACAGTAGCTAATCTGTGGAACCAACATAGATGCCCTTCAGCAGATGAATGGATAAAGTAAATGCTGTATATATACACAATGGAATGTTATTTGGCATTAAAAGAGAATAAAATCATGGAATTTGCAGGTAAATTGATGGAGTTGAAGAATATAATGCTTAGTGAAGTTAGCCAATCCCAAAAAACCAAATGCCAAATGTTTTCTCTGATTTAAGGCTGCTGATTCATAATGTGGTGGGGGGGCATGGGAGGGTTAGATGAACTGTAGCTTGGACAAAGGGGAAAAAAAGGAGGGAGAAAAAGAGAGGGAACATGGGGGTAGGAAAGATGGTGGAATGAGATGGACATCATTACTCTAAGTACATGTATGAAGACACAAATGATGTGACTAATTTGTGTACAACTAGAGATACGAAAAATTGTCCTCTATATTAATATGAATTATAAGGCATTCTGCTGTCATACATAACAAATTAAAATGAAAAATGAAAATCATAGAAAATATATTGGGACTCATTTTTCTAAAAAAACATTTGTTATGAGTAATTCACCATGCCATGAAGCTATGAAGTTATTATGACATTAGGTGATATGAACTTTCAGTTCCATTATTGTCTTATGGGTCAGCAGTTATTGTAGTTCATCATTGGCAGAAATGGCATCATAAGGGGACATCACTACAGTTATTTATGCTGATGTTTATGTCTCTACTTGGTATTATCAACTGATGAAAGAAAACATTAACATGATATTGTGGAAACACTTTTCTTCTTTCATTCCCTTAAAAGCCATGGAAATCATGAAATATAAAGAAATCATAAAATATAAAGCATAAAGTACATTAACCCCAATCATGAAGTATAATATTGAAAACAGAAAGCTTAACTGTAAATAACTCATGGAAGAGAGAAACAAATATTTAATCTTTGTGTTTGAAGGAGGAAGTATGTGGGTATAAACAAGTTGAAGATCAGTCTGCCCTTAAAAATTACTTAGGAGTTAGTGGCATCACCAACAGTGAAAATGGTAAGTCAAATGATTGGAAAACAAAGATAGTAACATCATGAATTAATATGCCAGATTCCCCCCTGCCACATTGGTAGACAGGTATATCTTCTGGATGAGAATAAATATTATTTATTTATTTATTTACTGGGGGGGTGGGGGTGGGGGGAAGACCTGCAAACCCTGGCATTTGAGTATTTCTCAAAAAGATAGCTGGTGGTCTATTCAAACTTCAAACTGTTAGTTAGGCCAGTCAGCAAGTCGTTGCTCCAACTCCATCCCAATACAGAAAATTTATTGCATAATACATCTGGGAAAGGAGATCAGGACATCATGCAAAAGTGTACATAAGAAAAACATGAGGTATTGAGGTATTGACTGAGGGCAGGGAGGGGAACACAAGACACAATATTAAAATGCTAAAATACCAGAAACAAAGACAATCATTTGGTCATAAACAAAATGCATGTTTCAAAGGTGAATGTAAGAGATGATAATGTCAATGTTGAATCAAGAAAATACCAACATAGAAATTCCTTCTCAGATAATCAACCAGGAGGCTAAAATTAAGACATTTTCTTATATGCATCAAAAAGCTGCTCTCATTTATGTATTTTCAGAGAGCTTCTAGGAAACACATATATCCCCAAACAGGGGAGAAAATCATGAAAGGGGAAGACAGAATCCAGAAACCAAGGCAAAGCAATTATCAACCAAAGACAAGGCATTCCCAGGATGATAGCTGTGCAGTGTACATACAGATCAACAGGACCATATTAGTGAGCTGCAAAGGAACAATTGTAGCTCCAGGTTTGACAACGTAAAACTTGTATTAAGGCAAGTTACACTAAGTTATTAGGGAATTTAGATTTAATCAGACATTTAAAAATTGAAAATAATAATAATAATGAATCATTAACTTGAGAAAAGATGAAATTTGTAAGAGAAAGGAAATAGGAAATATAAGCATAATATAGAATTACAGCTCAATAGAAATCAACACCTTTAGAGTTTTAAAGTTAAAAATGAATGAGTGCTGGGGATGTGGCTCAAGCGGTAGCGTGTTCCCCTGGCATGCATGGGGCTCTGGGTTTGATCCTCAGCACCACATAAAAAAATTTTAAAAAATTAAAAAATAAAGATGTTGTGTCTACCAAAAGCTAAGAAATAATTATTTTTTAAAAATTCTCTCTCTCTCTCTCTCTCTCTCTCTCTCTCTCTCTCTCTCTTAAAAAACAATGAATGAATAGGGACTAAGTAAAAAAAATTAGTCCACAGTTGGCAATTGAGGAAAGAGAAGTATGAGTTAAAAAATCTTCATTTACAATACAGATAATTGTAAATAGATAATGTCTATAAATAAAAAATTTATAAGTAGAAATATACTTATATAGCAATCTGGCAGCAAAATACAGAAGAAATAACTAAAACATTTCCAATTAATTGCCATTGAGAAATAAAGAAAATATTTATTCATAAACTTTTTATATTATTGGATTTTGAAAAATATGTATATAAAATACTGTGATAATTTATATTAGAAATGTGTAACCTTTTGTTACAAATTAAATTAACATTTTGAGAAATAAATTTAGCAATTTAATTTAATTTTGCTAAATTTTTAGGAAGAAATCCTGAAAATTTAAAATGGTATCATAGTCAAAAGATAAAAATTATGTAGCATGGTTGGAATGTAAATATTAGGCAATCTCATTGAAAGTAAGACAAAAAATGATTAATGCATTATTTACTAATGCTTCTAAAAACAGATATATTACTTTGGCCTCCAACATTACACCCAGCTATTCTTACTTCATAAGAGAATATTCCACTTAAGCTTCTCCAATAGGCATCATCTAATATGTATCCAATATCTCTGTAATCTCATACCCATATTCTTTTTTTATATATTTATTTTTTATTTTAGTTGTAGTTGGACACAATACCTTTATTTTATTTATTTTTATGTGGTGCTGAGGATTGAACCCAGGGCCTTGCACTTGCTAGGTGAGTGCTCTACCACTGAGCCACAACCCCAGCCCCTCACACTCATATTCTTAATCTCTTAAATCCTTCATCATTTCTTCTTTGAATCAATGCAAGAACCTGCTCACCAATTTCTTTGTTTTTTTAGTGCTGGAATTTCCATTGCATAATATGATCACTTATTTTCCTACCAAAATTTATCATTCCACACATGAATCATGGCAGCTAGAATAGTCCAAAAACAAGTATTACAAAATCAGAACCGTGTCTGAATCTGGTTTGGTTCCTTATGATGATCATGATTGTTGGCATGAAACTTATACCCTCTCAGTCTTATTTTCTTCATTTGTATATTAGGTATATTTCCATTTTGTGAAGAAATATTTTGAATATGATAAATGCTACATTTAATTTCCTTTTCTTTGGGGAGCTCATTAAGTGGTAACTGATTTTTTATTAGGATTAGGATTAGCATGAGCACATTATACAAGGCCCTTTAAAACTCTGCCCCTACTTTTACCTCTAGATTCTGTTCCACTTTCCTATCTGCTACACACTTCAACCACCCTAGACTTCTCTCTATAATTTGGCATGTCCCATCACAATTCTATTCTTGTTTGTATTTCTAAAATATCCTATAAAACTACTGCAGAAATTTAAAAGGCCAACTTAAATATCCCATGTCTTACATGATTTTTTTTTGTTGTTCTTCCAGGCAGAGTTAATGCTTCTTTGCATGCTACTAAGTTCAAAATGTTAATTTTGTGTGTTTAAAATCATGCTTGGTGAGGAGGGCCAGGGATGGTATTGGGAAAATGAAACCCACCAAATTATACTAAATGCATGTACAAATATGTCACAATGGATCCCATTATTGTATATAATTATTATGCAGCAATAAAAAAAGATAAAACACCAAAAAAAAAGCCAATAATTATAATAAGACTCATTCAGGGGCAAAAACTAAAATAAAATCATGTTTTATGCATGTCTTCCTGACCAGACTATGTGCATCTCCAAGGCAAGAATGAAATATTTACTTTCTATCCTTTGCAGTGGGCATACTTTTTCATAATGCATGTCTATTAAATGTAGACATGAATAAGTAGGTGGACGAGTGGTTAGGTAGATAGATGATATTCTTGCTATGGTGAACTAAATAGTTCAAGGGGTTGTAACTACTATTTATTCTAATATAGGGATGAGATGAATATTGATTTTCTAAGGCAGGATTTTGATGCAAAATGTAGACTTTTCAGTGTGGCAGGTTACATGTGAAGTATTTTTAAAGTATGAATATGATGGTTTTGGCTTAGTTTCATATGTGAAATTAACTTGTACTTCCAAATATGTCAAATTATTCAGTGATTGCCAAGATCACACTTAGTAACATGCCCTATAGTAAAGATTAAGAACTCTTATAACATTCATTCCTCTAGAGCCAACATGCACGGCAGCGCAGTTAAATTCCATGTGCGCATCCAGAAAGAGAATGGCATAAGGGCAATGCTAATTACTTTATAATCCAACCAAGGATGTATAAATACATCCTAGTAAGATCTCACATGTATGAAAATTTGAAATATTGACCTTTACTATATTGGAAAGTATAGCTAACAGGAAACCCTCAAAATTTACTCAGAAACTTGTAAAAGCAAACAACCTTTTAAAAGTGACCAATCTACCTCTCTCTGGTAGAAACGTACTATTTTGAATAAACTCAGTATGGAAATGCTTATAAGTATCTACAGAAAATCTCAGAGAGATAATAGTACAAATACTGCATTTATGAAAAAAAATTCTTCGGTAGTCCTATAAAGTACTCTAGTCTTGATATAGCCTCAGTTGATTAGATAACCTGCTATAGCCATATTCCTGATGACCCAGAACTTGGGTGAATTTAGAGGCTGGGTTCCAACTTGGGTCATCTGCAGGTAAATTTTATGTTTTAAGTATTATAAAGCAAAACAAAATAATGACACTTTGTTTCAAGAGTCATTTACATTAAGTAGCAAGAAGCAACTTTAAAACCATGCTTTCATAATGTAGAAGCATCATCAACACAGAAATTGCCATTTAGCATGTTAATGAGGACAGCTTTCCCACAATTGGAGCTATTTTATAATTCCTTCCTTAGCTAATTCTGAGGTTCCATTGTCAACTAAGTAAATGCTGGATGTGGAGCCTCATTCCTTGCCTTTTTAATGTAGCTCATAAAGTGATTTAGAAAGAAGGAAATATCATCACTTGTGCAGAAAATGGTGAGCTCTGACTTCTCTAATGAGAAAAATATCTTAAAGGTAATTTGACTGTTTAAAATGCTTTCCATCATCCAATCCATCTTTTTTCTCTGATCTTTTTATAAATATTTTTAAAATCTAGCAAAATGTCCAACAATAAATTAAGTTCTAGAATCATCACACACAATGTGCTAGGTAAAATTTTCCTTTTGCACATCTAAAGTTAGGTCAAATGTGGTGGGGGGGAAAAAGGATTTTCTTCTTTCATTGTGTTAGTAGTTGATATAAAATAGTTTGCTTTTCCATGAAAAAGTATAGTATAAGAATACTGTGCTTTCATACATAGCTAATTAAATACTCTAAGAGTTACTGGATGCAAGAGGTATAGATTTTTTAATAAGATCAGATTTTGCTTTAGTAAATGTACCTTAGATTTTAAACAGTGAAGACTTTTCCCTGAAAGCAACAATATTGCCATTATTTTTAAAAGGTGGGGGCATGGTCTTTTGGAATATGTTTTTGAGCTAACATGAAAGACACTAACATTTATAGCCTCACTCCATTAAAAAGCTTTTCTTTGGAGTCAAAGCTATGTTACTTAAATTATTACCCATTTCATTCAGTAAACTTGGCTCTAAATGGCTAACAACTGCTTCCAAAAACGAAATCCAATTTCAAATCATGATTTTTTCCATCAATCTGAAGTATTGAGAGAGCACACCATGGGATCTCCAAGGCACAACATGAGAGGTGCTCTCCAAAATGTCTCCAGCAGGAAGAACACCAGTGAACTCTTTCTCCACATTCCAAAATAATTACTTTGATGAGGTTACTGTTTATTAGAAAAATCTTAAGTCTGGTACATTTGAAAGTCAGCTAAATTACATAATAGCCACAAACTTATGGGAATAAACTGTCCATTCCTTTTTTCTTTAATGCTGGACATTCTAAAGTCCAAATTCTCTACCATGGTCTAGAAGATCTGGCGCCTGTTTGCTCCCTCTGACTGCTACTCACTTCCTCTGTTCCCGATACACTGGCATCCTCATAACCACATCAAATGTGCTGCCTTCTCTGGACTCTGCTTGTTGTTTCCTGAAAATGGATTGTAATAAAAGCAGGTGATTTCAAATCTTTGTTTCTCTCTTTCACCCTGCACAAAACTCAAAATGGATCAAAGACCTGGGCACTAGAACAGAGATCTGTGCCTAATAGAAGATAAAGTAGGCCCAAATCTCTACCAGGTCACCCTAGGATCTGACTTCCTTAACCAGACTCCTAAAGCACAAGAAGTAAAATCAAGAAGGGGATGGATTCAAACTACAAAGCATAGTCCCAGCAAAGGAAAAAATAAGGTGAAGAGAGAGCCTACAGAATGGGAGAAAATATTTAAAACATGCACCTCAGATAGAGCATTAATCTCCAGGATATATAAAGAACTTAAAAAACTCAACACCAGAAAAACAAATAACCAATCAATAAATGGGCTAAGGAACTAAACAGATACTTCACAGAAGAAGAAATACAATCCATCAATAAACATAAAAAAATGTTTATCAATCTCTAGTGATTAGAGAAATGCAAATCAAAACTACATTAAGATTTTATCTCACTCCAGTGAGAATGGCAATTATTAAGAACACAAGAAACAATAAGTGTTGGTTAGGATGTGGGGAAAAAGATATACTCATACATTGCTGGTGGGACTGCAAATTGGTACAGTCACTATGGAAAGCAGTATGGAGATTTTTCAGAGAACTTGGAATGGAACCACCATTTGACTATTCCACTCCTTGGTTTGTACCCAAAGGGCTTAAAATCAGCATACTACAGTGTTGCAGCCACATCAATTTTTATAGCAACTCAAGTCACAATAGCTAGCCTATGGACACTAACCTAGACACCCTTTAACAGATGAATGGATAAAGAAAATGTGGTACATATACATAATGGAATATTACTCAGCCTTAAAGAAGAATGAAATTACAGCATTTGCTGGTAAATAGATAGAGCTGGGGACTATCATGCTAATCCAAATAAACCAATCCTAAAGAACCAAAGACTGAATGTTTTTTTCTGATAAGTGGATGCTGATCCATAATGGGGTGGGATAGGGAAGAATGAAGGAACTCTGGATTTTGCAGAGTAGAGTTGGGGTAGGGAAGGGGTTGTGGGGATGGGAAGGATGGTGGAATGAGATGGTATTATAACCCTATGTACATGTACGATTACACTACGCGAGTGACTCTGCACCATGTTCAGCCAGAGGAAGGAAAAGTTGTGCTTCATTTGTGTACAATGTGTCAAAATGCATTGTACTGTCATGTATAACTAATTAGAACAAATTAAAAAATAAAATAAACAAACACTTCATTTCTCACAGGACACACGTGGAGCATCTATTGCCACCAGGGGAAAAAGGCCTCCATGACCACTCACCTAAATACCTCTAATCAGTTGCCTAACTTTATTTTCTTATCACTACATAATTTTACATTGTTTATTTGTTTATTATATGGTCTGCCAAAGGAACACAAAATCCTTGAGGACAAGAGGTTTGTTTTGCTCACCACTGAATTCCTGGTGCCTAAAAGCCTACCTGGGCATCTACTAAGCTCAAGAAATATTTGTCTAATACTGAACAATGTTACCAGTATCTATCCACCATATTAAACTGAAGGGGAAAAGGGGAGAGAGAAGGATGCTCTTTCTCTAGGGAGCTATAGTCTATTACAAGAGATGGACCCCCAAACAAATAATTACAGCAGATACTTTTAAGGGTAATAACAGTGATATACTATACATTGCATTACACAAAGTAGAAAGAATTCTGAATAGTGATGAAGGTTCCATGGCAAAGGATTTCTGATCTGAGCCCAGAATCAAATGGAGTTTGAAGAAACCTGGGGAAAAAATATTTTCAGGAACACCAACCAGGTTAATTAATTTTAACAAATTTTCATAGTGCTTACCAGACAGCAGGTATTTGCTAAAAATACAGTAAGAAGCTATAATAACTAATGCTAATGATCTTATGATATATAGCAGTAGAAGAAAAGGTTAAATAATTTCAGGAATGTAATTACAGTTCTAGTAACATTGTACCTGGTGAGCTCCTACAGGTGGCTCCGTTGCTTCCCTGTTGGGCATAGAAGTGGAAATGTATACTGACCTTAAGGAGGGCATAGCTTTCCCCCACTGCAGTAACTGCCTGCTTTCATGTACCAGAGAGATTCTGTCCTCATGACATCATCTAACTAGAAAAATAAATGAATTCCATGGGAAAAGAAATTTCAGATATTGAGGAAAAATAAAGAGACAATATAGAAAAAGTTTTCTGAATTTAGCTTTTAGGATAGATTAGGCTGCATGTGATAAAAAGGCAATAGTCTACTATAGTAATGCTGCCACATCAATGTTTATAGTAGCTCATTTCACAATAGCTAAATTGTGGAAACAACTTAGATGCCCTACAATAGATTAATAGATAAAGAAAACTGTGGTATATGTACACAACGGAATATTATTCAGCATTAAAAGAGAATAAAATATGGCATTTGCAGGTAAATGGATGAAGTTGGAGAATATCATGCTAACTGAAGTAAGCCAATACCCCAAAACCAAAGGTCAAATGTTCTCGCTGATAAGTGAATGCTGATCCATAATGGGGGGGGAGGGGCACATTGGAAAATGAAGGAACTTTAGGCAAAGAGAGGGGGGTGGAGTGGGGGACGGGGGCAGGAAAGATGATGGAATGATGTGGACATCATTATCCTAAGTGCATGTATGACTGCACATATGGTGCAATGCTACACAGTGTAGAATCAGAGAAATTTAAAGTTGTGCTGCAATTGTGAACAATGAATCAAAATGCATTCTACTGTCATATATACCTAATTAAATTAATGAATGAATTTGGACTTTTAAGAAAACTTTATGTCAACTAGTAATAACAAATATGCCAACAGATCTTAAGTCTATGTTCTTTATTTACATGTAATAAATTTGGAAAATAGCAAAATAAAAGAATATATATATTTTTCTGATTTTTGTCAAAAATACTAATCTTTATTTCAGGTTACTACTCACAAAGATTTGTAGGCAAAGCTTGTTTTGATATTAAACCAACACTGAATGGTATTTATAAAAGATTTAAAAGCTTCCAAAGTATCTTTTAAAAAGCTTCCAAAGTGTCTTTAAAATAAAGTGATTATGCTTGTTCAGTTTAAATACAGAAAAAAATATGGATAAAAAGACTTATAAATTGGTTTACTGGTGCAAGTTTTCTTACAGAAAGAATAATTTTATAGCATCTTTTCAATACTTTAACAAACAGCTAATATCGTTGTGCCAGGACCAATAGAGTTAAAATAGTAAAAAACTAAGTGATTATCTTCATGACAAATATGCTCCATGCAGAATAACCAGTCATGGCTGTGAAGTGCTCAATTAAACTGACTTGTTGAGCCATAGGATGGCAACACAGTCATAATTATAACTTTCATTAATATGGTCTTATTCATGAATCCATGGTTCAAGATCAAAATCCTAAGACCTAAATCAGTTTGGGCTTTACCCTGGAGACAGTAATAAAATTATGTGTCTTTGCTCCTTTCTTCTTTTATGTCACCATAAAAATTGATGACACAACTTGCCAACAAAACCTACTTAATTGAAATTATTGTTTCATTTCTTTAATAGAGGTTGTACAATGCATTAATTGTGCCCACCTTTATGAGTACTTTTCAACTCTGGGGAAAAGTCACTCTCCATGAAAGTATAAATTGTACATGCATTTGCACTGCTTGGCTACCTACATTTTTTTAAGAGCAAACACATTCAACGTATGTGCTACCTGGCACACATTTGTATTGTTGTAAATGGCAAAACAAACGTTCATTATACGAGTAAGTGAATAAATGCCTATCATAATACCACAGAGAAGAAAGTGCCTTGAAGGAAAAAAAAATTCCTGTAGAGGAATTTATTACAAGGAAAGTGTAGGTAGCAAGAATGATCAAAATGTTTGGGAATAATTTACCTTTTGTTTGTATGACAATCAAACCCACATTCATTCTTTCATTTTAGTGGAAATACACTGAGATAAAGCCATTGAATCCATGCAAACTAACTCCCTACTTAGAATAAGACTAGCCATAAGTAAGACAAACAGGAGCAAGACTTTCCTTGTCTTGTAGAAGCTGGAGGCTGAATGCAGTAGTGTTGAACAGATTTTTATCCTAAAAAAAAAAAAAAAGGAAATAGGAAGGATGATGTTCACAGGTGAGACAAAAGGAATCTGTTAAAGATTTTAAATTTGTCTCCAGCTGATACTTCAAGGGTACAAATCCTGCTGATTGAGGTGGTGCTTTAAATTTCAAACTGGCCTCTCATGTTTCTTTATGAACAGGTCACTGGCTTCAGTGAAGAAGAAATTGTCACACCATTTTCTAAGAGGAGTTCTTACTAGCATCATGTTCATCACCAGCCTTATCCTCCATGTCAAGGGAAAACATTCATTCTGCAGGTGTCTTTTACCTCAAGACAAAGATTACAAGTGGGCATAGGTGGTTACTTCTAATTTGTAATATTTCCTCTGTACATTGTAGTTCCTGTTTCTAACATCTTTTCTTCAATATTAGCATGTCATTAGTACCTAATTTGACTAGAACAAATAAAGACAATATATATCAGGAAGACAGTACACCCAGACTTCAGAAAAGATTATCTACTGGGGTCCCTCTGAATTTGAGTGATAACAAGTGAGCACAGAATAATTCTTAGACCCCCCCAAGACACCAATCTAAGTACAAGATTCACAATAATTCAGATTTGAACTATGTATTTTGAAAGGGTATAGGTGAAAAGGCTTTTTAGTGTGGTATGTATTTCGCTTAGGAAATAGTGTGTATCCTTCAAGAATCATCTGGTTCTCCAGGACAGACTTTTTGTATAGCTCTGGTTAATTCTAGGTGTTTGTGAATAAAGTCTCACACAGGGAGGTCCTGAATGTCTCTCTTACAAATGTTTCTCCCACGAATGACAAAAGTAAAAGTGAATGACACTGAGGACACAAATGTCAATAGTCCTTCGATATTTTCCTTAATATTGGAACTGTGTCTTTTTCTACAGACCTTTCTATGACCTTCTATTTACATGCACTTATTGCTTGTGGACTTTCTGGCTGGCAGTGATGGCCTACATTGCTTTGCCCATCTCTTTCTGTCCAGGTCCTAATTGCTGGTACATAGCCTGTAACCCCTTAGATCTCCCCTCTCAGGTTAGTTTTCAGTTGGTCTTCATCATCTCTAATTCACTACTCTTTGCACCATCTTCTTTATCTGCCGCAGTCCAGCTGCAGCAAAATAACCGGGGGGTGACGAACAACTTGTGTACGTTGATACAGCAGGAGTAGGAGCCGTTTATTGCAGGACAGGAGCAGTATTTATACATTCCACACAGCTTATCTAATAGATACATCAGTCAACCAATAAGGAATCTCCACACTTAATGGCTCGCTTTTGTTACTTCTCAAACCACTCCCTCTGGCATTTTGCCAGGCACCATCCAGACTTGTTTATGAACTCTAACATTCCCCTGACAAAATGCCAGGTGTTATTTTGACTTGTTTGCAGACTCTAACATTTATCCAATCCTTTTAATGCTCAAACCTGATGTAAATAGAAATTAATGAATAGTGAACAATATTGGATCAAACTATTGCTAATAAATACTCAGAAAACACACCTGATCTAAAATGTGAAATTGAAAAGTAAAACCTATTTAAAATCTTAATTTGATCAGATTTTTAATATAAGGGATCTTTTAGTGTTTACCTCTTCCTAAGTGAATCTATCCCCTCAAGAGAATGCTAAGGCTAGTAGCTGGGTTTTCTAACATATGACCCCTACCACATGGGTAGTGACCTCAGGGTGACAATTCCAAAATCGATGAGGGGTTTATTCTGCATAAAAATAAATAAATAAATAATAACTGATCATGGTTTATCTTTTAAACAGTAAGCAAAAATAAATAGTAAGCAAAAATAAACAGTAAGCAAAGAAAAAAAAACATGTATGTACCTAACATGTTAGTGATTGAACATTAATAGGGGAAATCACTAAATCCTACTGAAGAAGTTTATGGGGCCCAAGCTCAGCCCTCATTTCAGGGAGGTCCTTCCATTTTGATAACATTTTCCTGAGATTCGTCACTCCTTATCCTTCCACATATATCATTTTCCAAAATCCTCCTTGAATTGAGCTTCTCTTACAGGGCTTCTTACAGAATACAAGCAAATAAACTTAAGTAAAATATTTCTGAAGTGAAGATTACTTTACATTAAAAATATCCCTATAAATTTAAATTTTAAAAAGAATGTTTAAATTAATAATTCTGATTGTAATGATCATGAATACAGACACTAGTCAAGTTTGTGATAACATGTATGGATTACATGATCTTATTAATTATACCAGTATAAATAAACTCTTTAGTTTATATGTAAGTTCTCTTTGCTCTTTTACTTTTATGATCATAAAAGTATGTTTAATTGCTCAGATTTTTAAAGTACTGTTCATAGCACCACATAAACAGTTGCATTTTCCTTGTGAACAATTCTAAACAAGAAAAATCTAGAATTTAGAGAGTATTGATTTTCACTGGCTTTTTTTCCAGGACCAATTTTTTTTCACTGTCAATCAGCCTGCTTCTCTTCATTGATGACTTTTTGACTCTTTGGTCTCTAGCTGAAGATATCTGCTATTCTATTAACTATTGAACTTTTTCTCCTATTTGATATCATGTATCCTGTTCTCTGGTCAAGTCCCCACTTGATTCTCAACTCTGCAATTTCCTTAGTTTTAATGTGATACTTGACTTGGAGTAAAGAATCCTCATTGTATTTAGGGTGTTGTATTTAGGCTGTTTCTCAGATCAAACTAGCTTCTGCTGCCTCACCCACCAAGGAAGGAAATTAGCATAGATTTAGAGAATAAAAAAATGAAAAAAAAATAGTTGTCAAAAAATTGGGTGAACAACTGTGTTATTGTCGTACAAATTACAGTATATCTTGGCAATAAAAATAAATAAATTTCTGAAAAATTCAATATTGCAAAAGTAGTATATTGAGCTAAAAAATAATATAATATACTTATTTTTATGAAAATATCCATCAGGTAAAGCAAATGTGTCATTTAGAAATCAGGTTCCCTGTGCTATGGAGGAAGAAGGAGGAGGGAGGGAATTAACTGAGAATGGCATGAAGGAATCCTACAAAAAGAATGTTCATTATCTTGATAGGAGTTACCTTTGAATACATATTTGTTAAAGTTCATCAAATAGAAAATGTAAAATATGTGAGTTTGGGTTATCCTACTTTGCATCACAAAAATGCAAGGACATATTATAATAAAAATCCATAAGAATAAACTCTAATGTTTTATTTGCTTTTAAAATGAGGTCTAACCTATTTGCTAAAATACAAAAGTATCAATACATTCTTATTTGCAACAATATAAGACTATCTTGATCTTATGTATCTTGGAACATATATCTTTTATATAAGAATTCTTTAACAATACCTATCTTAGGATATATATTTCACATGTCTCTATTCTCAACTTTGTAGTTATTAGACAATAGTTTATTCCTGTTAATAATCATGCAATATCCTCTTTGAGATTTAATTTGGAAACTTCTTTAAAGTCCCTTTTTTTTTCCCAAAGATGAGAAAGGACTCAATCTTAGAGTTTCATAGTGAGAGATGTATTGAGACAGAACAGACTACAAAATAATGTTAATTTAAAACACTGAAACTTTTAATCTAGTTACTTCAAAGTAGATCCCTTCTTGCTTGAAAGCAGTGTTAATAAAGGATGTATCAAAGCAGGTGAGAGCAGTAATAGGCATGTATTCCAATGGTGCCCTTAACTCCTGCATATGAATTACTTAGTCATTGGAGGAATTTCCATAGTACTAAGCTATAATTCAGTAGATATTTGTATTGGAAGTCTTACTCTAGACTTTGTTTTAATAATAAATAATCATTTCTCCTTTCTCTTTCATATGTAGTAAATCACTATATATGCATGACTGGTCATGGTGTGAAATAGTCACATGACATAATAATATAGAATTTACATCATTATTAGGCAAAAAATAGCTTTAAAATTGCTTTCTTGTTCTATAAAGGTTGAAAATGAAGCTATATATTGCTCTCTAAAGTATTCATGCATGACATCAGCCTTTAGGTTATTAGCAGCATATATCATTAGTCATTAAGAGGGTGATACCAAAGTTGTTGAAATGTCAGAATTCAATTGGCAACTTGGTCTTACTGCTCTAACAGACTGGATGCACTCTGACCCTTGAGATTTCAAAACTTTAAGCAAAAAATGGTGTGAATGTGTTTACTAAAATGTCTAAGTCAATGATTCTCTTATGGACATTTTCACATAAGTGGAAACTTTTTCATTTGAACTGAATTATAGAGCAGAAATAAGTAAACATGAGGTGTGTATTTTTAGAGGAACACGCTCATCCTTCCCAGTAATGATCTCAGCATACAGAATACTACAAAAATGATCAGTTTCTCTGTCTTCTTTCTCCTATAACCACCCAGGGATATGTGTTTACTTAATTTTAGCACTTGTCATGCTGCATTAAAATCACCTGCTTATAGGATTTTTCTTGGTGAGACAAAACTTTGAGATCAGTGTCAGCCTCTCATTTTAATTGAATTCCCCCAAGTACTCTTCCTTTCTCAGCTTCACTTAAGGATTGTACAGCTGGCCCTCTGTATCTTAAGGTCCCCCATGAGGGAATTCAAACTCCCATGTATAAAAAATATACCAAAATAACACAATTGTCTCTGTACTGAACATGCAGGCATTTTACTTGGAACAATACAGAATAATAACTATTTATGTAGCATTTAGATTGCATTAAGTATTATAATTAATCTAATGATGATACAAATTACATAGGAGGATGTGCCTAAGTTATACACAAATAATGTGACATTTTGTATAAGGGTCTTCAGCATTCTCAGATTTTGGAATTCATCGGAGATCCTAGAATCAATCCCTAGAGAATACCAAGGGATAAGATTAGAAGACATTCCTAAAATACATAAGATTAGGAAACATTCTTGCTACTTTTCATTTAAACCTGCACTGACAGAAATGTGTTCTTTGGAGTTTCATGTGCCTAGGTTATCTTTGGCTGCCTTAGGTTTTGCAGAAGAGGATGCTATAGGTGGAACTAGATCAAAAAGAGATACCTATTCTACTCTTACAAGGAATCTAAAAAAGGTGAACTCAGAAGTGAAGAATAGATTGGTAGTAATTAAAGGCTGATGGGGAAAAGGGGGAATAGGGAGTTGTTGGTCAAAGGGTCCAAGGTTTCAGTTAGATAACAGGAAGGTTTATGCACAGCAGTATAAATGTATTCAGTGGTAAAGTATTGTATGTTTTAAAATAGCTAAGGATAAATTCCAAATGTTTTGTCACAAAAATAAGGTGAAAGATTTTAATCAATTTTATTAATTGTTCTATATTTTTCTGTATGTGTGTTCATATAATTAAAACTATCACATTGTACCTACCTTGCTAATATATATAATTATGATTTAACATTAAACTAATGTTAATAAAAAACATAAAAAGAGATATCGATGTTTAACATTCCATATATTGAGTTTCCATGCCTGGTTCAGCTAAAAAAGATTTATACTGAAGCAGGATATTCAAAACCACTATACTATATAATGTATTAAGAACTTTTAATGTCTTAGGGAACTGTAATTAATTCTTTAAAATTGTAAATTATATCTCCTGTGTCAGTTTCACAAGGTAAGTGCCTTAAAACAACAAAAACTTCTCTTACAGTCCTAGAGGCCAGAAATTCCAAATCTGTTTCTAGGCTAAAGCCACAGGAATGGTGCGGCTGGTTCCTCTGGCAGGTCAGAATCTATTTCTTGATGCAACAGTTCTTGGCTTGGGCACACAGAGCACTTTAATTTCTTTTTTCTGGTCACATTGTCCTTTACTCTTCAGTGTCAAATATCCTTTGCTTGCTTCTTATAGGGTTCTTTTGATTATATTTAGGATCTTGTATAATTGCATAATTTCAAATACTCTTCCAATTAAAAATACTTAACTACATGTGGAAGGTCCCTTTTTCCATACAAGGTTACATTTACAAGTTCTAGCAACTAGGATATTAAAACCTTTGAGGATCATTATTCAGCCTACCATATCCCCCCAAAGCTAATAAATTGCACAAAAGCAAAATGAATAAATTTAGTGTAGGCAAAGAGATTGCTAGTGATAATGACAGCAGTACTAATAGTTGCAGTGATAATTGTGACAATAAAAGTTGTACTAACAGTAGTAGTAATGGTATAAATAACAGTATGGGTGTAGATGATACCATTGACAAGTACCTCTAATTCCCAATCCATATGCATCACTTCATTTTCAAATTAGTCCTAAGAAAATTGTACTGTACAGTTTTTTTTTTAATTATACTAATTTTCAGATGAGGAAACCGAAACTAAGGTCATAAAATAGCTTTCATAAAAGCATACACCTAAGTGTTAGCATAGGGTGAATTTAAACACACAAAAAAATTTACTGTAGCATACAGACAATCCATTGCATCCTTCTGACATTCATTATAGCAATAATTGGGTATCCTCTAGGGTAATATGTACCCTATTCATTTTAACTGTGAAAATTTGATAGCTTTGATATAGTAAAAGATAACTTGTTAAATAGTGAATGTTTCAACACAAGCAAAGTTATAAACAGGAATTAGGCTATAGAAAAAATTTCATTCAAAAAATAAAGGTTTACTATTTTGTATATAAAGAACTACAAGATAACATAAATAGCCATACATTGTTTTAGTTAAAAAAATAAAAAGTTCACTTGCATCTGTTGCAGCTCTGAAAATCTTATAGAAATTACAAAAAAAAATGAAAGTGAAAAGTAAATTTTAAAAAGTTCTGGGAAATAACACAGAGTATGTATCAGTGTTATATGAAGAAAAAAATGTATAAACTAGTTTTTAAATAATGCCAGAAATTTATTATTTAGGTGTTGGAAGGCAGAAAGAGCTAAAGAGGTTCTCAATTAACACAGATGTTAATAACTACAGGAAGCACTTTAAAATTCTTAGAGCTGATAATACAAAAATAAAGAAGTAGAGTGTTCACAAGCTAGAAGACTGTGCCCCACATGATTGGTATTTGGAAATGAGTGATGTGTGGCTAAAACCATACCCACCAAGTGGAGACATAGCCTTGTGGTGATGGTTGCACTTCTAAGAGAGCTTGGAATGGCTGGGCCAGGCCTGATAAAGAAAGGAGGAAGTTAGAACATGTAGCTGTGCATTGTTCCCAAAGCTTAAAGAAAATATCAATCAATTTTTTTCTTTCTCTTCTGGCTTTCTCTTTTCTGGTTTCTGGTTTGCAGAACTTCACCAGAAGCCAACTGACATTAAAATGTAGAAAATGTAATTTCATAGTTTATAGTGTGTGTGTGTGTGTGTACACATATGCATGCATCATATGTTTGTGTGTGTGAGAGAGATGATGACGATGATGGTGGTGATGATAAAAGGTGAGCTTCAAGCTAAGCAAAAAAATAGATAAATAATTAGCACATTAACACGAGTAGATAGGAAAACTTGAGGAAAATGGTATCCAACACTGATTGCACAAACTTGATTGCTTGGAAAAGTAACCTAAACATTTCATTCTTTCTTTTATGGATGCCCTTTGCAATATGACTTTGCTTCTGCTTCCACCAAGACAGCAAAACTTATGCCCACTAAATTTCAGCTGATGTTGTGATTTACTTGAATGAGAAGAACGTGCCAGAAGGAGCAGTGGGTCTTTTGTAAGCCTAGATCTCAAAGGATCTTGTGTGTTTCTACTTTTTCTCTTAAAATTCTTCTGCCATGAGAAGAAATCCAGAATCCCATAGATGAATCATCCCCCTTGAGATCATGCACAATCACACAACTCTCAGGTAAATTCAAATCTCTGTATTTAACACTTAAGGAAAAAAAGAAAAGCATGCAGAGAAGTCACATTATAACCTTCTTTAGCTTTGCAATGCTCTGGCTCCCTGACTTAACTGTAGCTCTATGAAAATATGAGGGAAAAATAAAAACTAGACAGACAAGGACATTAGACTTTGAAACTCAAGTTCTAGCTTGTAGGAGTTTGGGGTTGATTCAACATACAGTGGAAAAGAAGAAAGAAACAAAAATTGGCAAAATATTACTTTCCTTTTTCTACATCCTAAAATGCATGAAAAGAATAAAGAAAGCCCAAAGTTGGCAGACAAAAGGAGAAATTGAAGAACAGAGCAGAAATAGGTGACACAGAGACTAGAAAAAAAGTAATCAAATTAATAGCTAGCTTTGAAAAGTGAACAGGAGTGACAAATTAAAGAAACTAAGAAAAAGGAGAAAATAAATAAAATGAGATGTAAAAGAAAAAAAACATTACTAACAAAGTCACAGAAATGAAAAGTATTAATGAGAATACTATGAAAATTGCAGATAAATAAATTGGATAATCTAGAAAAAAAATGCATAAATTCCTAAAAGCACAAAACCTATCAAGAATGAATCATGAGGAAGTAAAAGTCCTGTGTAGAGGAAAAAAAAAAACAAGTAGACTAACAGAATTCAATAGACGACATAGAGACCCACCCACATAAATAGAGTTACCTCATATTAGACAAAGCTGCCATAAACATACATTGGAGAAAAGATAGCTGCTTCAACAAAGGATGCCAGGAAAACTGGAAACCCATATGGAGAAGAATGAAACTGAAACCCTCTCTCACACCCCACACAAAACTCAACTCAGTGGATCAAGGACCTAGGCATGAGATCAGAGACCTTGCATTTACTAGAAGAAAAAGTAGGCCCAAATCTACTTCCTGTTGGGTGAGGAATCACTGTACTCAACAGTACTCCTAAAGCACAAGAAGTACAAACAAGAATTAATAAATGGGATGTTATAAAAATCAAAGTTCTTGACAGCAAAGCAACCAATCAGGAATGTGAAGAGAGAGCCTACAGAATGGGAGAAAATCTTTATCATCTCTACCTCAGATAGAGCATTAATCTCCAGGTTATAAAAAAGACTCAACACCATAAATCAAATACACCAAAAATCAATAAATTGGCAAAGGAACTTAATAGGCACTTCACAGAAGAAGAAATAAAAATGGTCAAAAAATACATGAAAAAAAAATGTTCAACATCTCTAGCAATGACAAAACTGCAAATTAAAACTATGCTGAGAAGAAACTTTTTAGTTTGAATCCATCCCATTTATTGATTCTTGATTATGCTTCTTGCACTTTAGGAGTCTTGTTAAGGAAGTCAGTTCCTAAGCCGACATGATGAAGAGTTGGGCCTACTTTTTCTTCTATTAGGCACAGGGCTTCTTTTCTAGTGCCTCATTGATCATTGATCCACTTTGACATGATTTTTGTGTAGGATGAGAGATAGAAGTTTAGTTTCTTTTTGCTACATATGGATTTCCAGTTTTCCCAGCACAATTTGTTGAAGAGGCTATCTTTTCTCCAATGTATGTTTTTGGCGCTTTTGTCTAGTATGAGATAACCATATTTATGTGAGTTTCTCCCTGGGTCTTCTATTCTGTACCATTGGTTTATATGTTTATTTTGGTGCCAATACCATGCTGTTTTTGTTACTATTGCTCTATAGTATAGTTTAAGGACTGGTATTGTGATGCCTCCTGCTTAAGTCTTCTTACTAAGCATTGAGTTGGTGATTCTGAGTCTCTCATTTTTCCAGATGAATTTCATGATTGCTTTTTCTAGTTCTATTAAGAATGTCTCAAGGTTTTAATAAGAATTACATTAAATCTGTATAACACTTTTAGTAATATGGCTATTTTGTAGTGGGATAGACATTTTTACCCTATATACATGTATGAATACGCTACCAGTGAGACTTTGCACCATGTACAGCCAGAGGAATGAGAAGTTGTGTACCATTTCTGTACAATACGTCAAAATGCATTCTACTGTCATGTATAACTAATTAGAACTCCCTCTCCCTCTTTCTCTTTCTCTCTATTAATTTGGAGAGAATCAAGAAAAATGTATTTGTGGTAGAATTTACAAGTGATGTGTATATAGATATATGTACATATATGTTTGTATATAATTACATATTACATAATATATATAATTATATATTATGCAGATATAATATATACCTTTATATGTTGAAGTTCTATTCTTTTTATAAAAAATGTGCTAGGTTAAAAAAATATTCAATATTCAATTAACTCTGAAAAATAACTATACTGAGATTCCATCTTAGTCCAGTCAGAATGCAATTATAAAGAATACAAGTAAACAATAAATGTTAGCAAGGATGTGAGGAGAAAAGTGCTCTCAAAGTGCTGATATAAATTGGTGCAACCACTATGGAAAACAGTATGGAGTTTCCTTAGAAGACTTGGAATGGAACCACCATTTGACCCAGTAAATTCAACTTGTAGGTCTATACCCAAAGGACTTAAAATCAGCATACTATAGTGATGCAGCCACACCAATTCATAGCAGCTCACTTTACAATAACCAAGATATGGAACCAACCTAGGTGCCCTTCAATGGATGAATGGGTAAAAAAAATGTGGTATACATACACAATGATTCCATTACTCAGTCCTAGAGAAGAATGAAATTATGGCATTTGCTGGTAAATGGATAGAACTGGAGAATATCATGCTAAGTGAAATAAGTCAATCCCAACAAACCAAAGGCTGAATATTCTCTCTGATATGTGGATGCTTACCCACAAGAAGGTAGGATGAGAAGGGGAAGAATCGACAAAGAGAAAGGAGGGAGAGGGGAATAGGAAGGACAGTAGAATCCATCAGATATAACTTTCCTATCCTTGTATTTGAATACATGACCAGTGTAATTCTGCATCATGTACTACCACAAGAATTGGATCCTAAATAGGTAAGTTTTACTCCTTGTATGTATAATATGCCAAAATACATTCTACTGTCATGTAAACCTAAAAAGAACAAATAAACAAGAAAGTTGAATCAGTAATCAGCACTTCTCAATAAAAAAAATCCCAGAAGAAGATGACATTATTGATAAATTATACTGAAGTTTATAGAATTAACACTGGTCCCCTGAAACTCTTTAAAAAATTAGCAAGCTAATCCTATGAAGCAGTCATTATCCTCATATCAAAGGCAGAAAAAGACACTATAAGGAAAGGAAAAAACAACATCCCTGATAAATATTCATGGAAAAAATCTTGACACAACAATAGAAATCCAAATTCAGCAGTACATTGGAAGGGTCATTCAGTTACTTCCAAAAAGAAGAAATACAAATGGCCAAGAATATATGAGAACATGTTCAACATCCCTAGCAATAAGGGAAATGCAAAACAAAACTACACTGAGATTTCATCTCACTCCAGTTTGAATGATAATCATCAAAAATACAAATAATAAAAAAATGGTGGTGAGGATGTGGGGGAAGGTACATTTATGTATTGTTGGTGGAACTGCAAATTAGTGAAACTACTTTGAAAAGCAGTTTGGGGAGTCCTCAAAAGACTAGGAATGGAACCACCATGTGACCCAGGTATGCCACTCCTCAGTATTTATCCAAAGAATTAAAATCAGCATATTACACTGATGCAGCCACATCAATGTCTTTAGCATCACAATTTACAATAACCAAATTGTGAAACCAATTCCAGTGTCCATCAATAGATTAATGGATTAAAAAAATTTGGTATAGATACACAAAGAAGCTTTACTTATCCATAAAGAAAAATTAAATTATGACATTTGTTGGTAAATGAATGGAACTGGAGAACGTCACACTAAGTGAAAATAAGCCACACTCAGAAAGTCAAGGGTTGAATGTTTTCTCTCATATGTGGAAGCTAGAGAATGATAAAGAAAAAGAGGGAGTGGATTACACAAAAATTGAGGGGGTATCAGTGAAACAGAGAAAGGGAATGGAGGGGAGGGAGGAGGAACAGAAAAGGGGAGAAATTGAAGAATGAAATGTGACAAAATATTAATATAAAATGATAAATTTTTACCTTTATGTATATCTATTATTGATAACATTATAAATAAATAGAAGGATGAACAGTAGAGTAGAAGAAGGTGAACGGTAGAGGGAGGTGAGGTGGGGAGGCAAAGAGAAAGTAGTAGGGACTTAAGTGGGACAAATTATAGTCTATGTGTATATGATTATGTCAAAGTGAACCCCGATATTATATATTGTATTACTACAATACACTAATAAAAACATTAACAAGGGTCATTCCTCATGATCCAGTAGGATTTTTCCCTGGGAATTGAGGATGGCTCAATATATGCAAATCAATAAATATGATAGATCACATTAACAAAATGTAGGGAAAGTAATATGATCACATAAATAAATGCAGAAAATGAATTTGAAAAAAAAAATTGATATTCTATCATAACAGCTTCCAACAAATTGAATATAGGATGAAACTATCTCAAAATAATGAAAGCTATATTTGACAAGTCCAAGCTAACCTCATACTCAATGATGAACAGGAATAAGTTCATAATATTAATGCATTGTTCAGTAATATTAATGCATTAATCAGCTTTCTGCCACTATAATGAAATATCTGAGACAGTAAGTTATAAAAAGAAAAATGGTTATTTTAGTTCACAGTTTTAGAAATTTCAGTTGGTATTTGGTCAGACCCATGGCATTTAGGTCTCTGGTGGTAGTACTGATAGGCAATGGCAGGAACTATGTGGCAGGGTAAAGCTATTCACCATTCTGCTAGGGAGTAAAAAGGGAAGAGAAAAAGACCCAGGTTCCATAGTGCACTTTGAGAGCATGCCTCTAATCCCCTAAAAATGTCTTAGGAGGTCATACCTCCCAAAGGTCCCACTACGTACTGATAGTACCACAATGTGGACCAAGACTTTAACACATGACCATTTTGGGGAATAGTCAACTTCCAAATTAACAATCAAAAAAAGACAAATTATTGCCACGCTTTTAAAAATATTTTTTTAGTTGTTACTATACCTTTATTTTATTTATATGTGGTGTTGAGAATCGAACCCAGTGCCTCATACATACCAGGCAAATACTCTACCACTGAACCACAACCCCAGCCCACAACTTATTGCCACTTCTATTTAAGATAGTACTAGAAGTATTGGCCAGAGCAATTAAGTAAGAAAAAGAAATAGATGACATCAACTCAGAAAGAAAGTAAAATTATCTGTAGATAGAATGATTTCACTTATATAAAAATCTCTAATGACTTTACATGAATTACTAGAAGTAATACATGAATTTGGTGAAGTTATGAAACATAAAATCAACATATAATAATCAGTAGCTTTTCTATATACTAACAAAAATCTCTCAAGAAATAACAAACAAAAAGTCATATGTACATTGGCATAAATATACTAAGCTATAAATTACCCATGCAAGTGAAAGATCTGCCCATTGAAAACCATAAAGCTATGATGAAAGAAATTAAAGGATGCAAAAACGAATTGGAAGATGTGTTCTTGAACTTGAAAGAACATTGTTGAAATGTCCATACTACCTGTTTTATCAGGGTTTATTCCCAGTTGTGACCAAAAGATCTGAGAGGAACAATTAGAGGAGGAAAAATGTATTTCAGGGATCAAGGTTGTGGAGGTCTTAGTCCATAGGAATCTGGCTTCATTGCTCTGGACCCAAGGAGAGGCAAATGTTATGATAGAAGTGTATGGCAGAGGAAAGCATCTGGGGAAATAACACTAGGGGAGAGAGAGAGGGAGGGAGGGAGGGAGAGGGAGAGGGGGAGGATGAGGGAGAGGGAGAGGGAGAGGAGAGAGACTAAGCTCAATTCAAAAAGTATATAACCCAAAGGCATGCAGTCAAAGACTCATGTCCTCCAGCCACCCCCTACATGCCTACAGTCACCTCTCAGTTAATACCAATCAGGGGATTAACACATATATTACATTAAGGCACTAATAACCCAATCATTTTACCTCAAACTTTCTTGCATTGTCTCATAGAGGAGCTTTTGGGGGGCACCACATACCTAAACCAAAACTGCTTTCCTCCACCACACTCCTCTGCCATGATGTTCTGCCTCATCCCAGCCCCCGAGGACAGGAGTCAGCCATCTATGGACTGAGACTTCTGAAACCATAAGCCTCCAAAATAAAACATTCTAAATATTCAGTGTAATTATTGCAAAACTCCAATGGCATTTTTTTACAAAAAAAAAAAAGTCAACAAACACACAAAAAAGCTGGAAACACCACATTACCTGGTTACAGAATATATCTCAAGGTTTTCATAATCAAAACAGTATTTCAGTGGCATAAAAACAGACATTCACATCATTGGAATGGAAGAAAGCCCAGAAACAAATGCACACATGTATTGTCGATTGATATTCATCAAGAACACACAATAAGGAAAGGAAAATCTGTTCCATAAATGATTTTGGAAAAACTGAATATGTACACAGAAAATTCAATTGTAAACTCATCTCACAAGATATGAAAAAGTCAATTCAAAATGCATGAGTTAAATGTAAGACCTGAGACTACAGAACTTATAGAGGAAAACAGAAGGAAAAAACTTCATGACATTGGTGTGGCCAGTGATTTTTCAGATATGACCTCAAAACACAAGAGAACAAGAGCACATGTATAGAAGATGGCTTGAATCAAACAACAAAAAAGTTAGCTCTGTGAGATGAAGCAACAGCTTGCTTATGGTGATCATTTCCCAATATATGCATATACTAAAATATCACATTATATATCATATATACTCAAATTTTATTTTGTCAAATATGCCTCAATAATGGTGAGAAAATACTTTCTTAGCTCCGAATTTTGAATTTAAAAAGGCTTACAGAAGAATAAGCAAGATAAATAAAGAGAATTCACAATGAAATATAAATTTGTGCAATTCCATAACTTCAAGTATAAAGAGATTAGAGAATATTCTGAAAGATTCTAAAAAGAAACACTGCACACATTTTTATGGTTTACATATTAGGTATCCCCCAAAAGCTCATGTGTGAGTTAATGCAAGAAGGTTTAGAGGTGAAATGATTGGGTTTTGAGAGCCTTACCTAATTAGTGCATTAATCCCCTGAAGGGATTAACTGGATGGTGACTGTAGGCAGGTAGGGTGTACTGGAGGAGGTGGGTCATTGGGGGCTTGCCTTTGGAGTTTATATTTTGTCCTTGTTGAACAGAACTAACTAACTCACTCTCTCTCTCTCTCTCTCTCTCTCTCTCTCTCTCTCTCTCTCCCCCTCCCCCTCTCCCTCTCCCTCTCCCTCTCCTTCCTAGAGCCATGTTCCCAACAGCTTTCCTCCACCACACTCCTCTGCCATGATGTTCTGCTTCATCCCAGCCCCTGAGGAAAGGAGTCAGCCATCTATGGACTGAGACCTCTGAAACCATAAGTCTCCAAAATAAATGTCTTGTCTTTTGGTCACACAGAGAAAAATATGATTAACACACACACATTTCCAACAAAGTAATAAGAATCATCTTAGTATCATATTTATATGAGAACTAGATGACTTTCTTTTAAAAATCCTGGCCAAAAGTAGTATGGAACATAGAAACTAATGTATATACCTGCTTGTATTGAGAAATATTAAGATCTTTTCTGATAATGAACTCTTGAAAAGGGGATCACTCATAAATTATTTCTAGAAAACAAAATCACTTATTCATATAGATTTTTTTAGAAATAAAAAATATGTGATAAAATTCAAAAAATAATGACATTCATACTTACAAGGAGAACAATAATAAAAAAGATGCATAATAAGAGGTATTGGTGACTACTTAAAGCAATTTGATCCTTCAATCATTGCTGAGAGAATGTGAAATAGGACAGTCACTTAAAAAAATGCTGAGCAGTTGTTTAAAAAGTTAAACATATTGCTACATAAGACACAGATTCCATTCTTAGGTGTAACTCAAGAGACTTAATAACATGTTTACACAAAAACTTATGCACGAATACATTGTAGCATTACTTCTAACAGCCAAATATTGACAACTGAAGTGTTCTATAACATATGGATGGGTAAATAGATGTGTTATGTCCAAACAATGACCTATCATTATTCAGTCATAAAGAGGAAGAAAGTGTTGACATGCCGTTATATAATGAGCCTTGAAAATATTGTACCTAGTGAAGGAAAATAGACAAAATAGATCACTTCTTTTTATGATTCCATATACATTAAATGCCTGGAGTACAAATCCCATAGATAGTGTTTGTCATAGTGAGCTCTCTGTGATGCTTGATGCTTTTGCGTAATTATAAATCAGTATTCACCAACAATCAGGTACTGGTTGAACCAATAGTATTAAGTGGTCAATGAGCCTTTCTTGGATGAGTTTTTTACTTTGGGTATTGGAAAATTACACATGTTTTTATAATAATAAATTTCACATTCTTCACCTTTTTAACAGTATTGTCTAAAATATTTCTCTTCTCTCTCAGGCTTCATATACCTTCTCTCTCCCTTTTTGAATATCACTATGGATTATGGATTCTTAAATATGCAGTGTCTTATATATATTCAATTACCCTCACATTTCATGTCATTTCTGTGTACTTTCAACATGATTGCATTTGCTTTGGAGCACTTTCTTGTTTTCTGGCACAAGTAAATTTGAACTCTATTTGTATTATATGAGCCCCAGATGATAAAGGTCACACATTGAAAATGTCAGTAAAATCAGCTGTCTTTAGCTCTTAAAATACGGAGTATATTTATTTTATGGGACTGAAAATCTTTTACAAAATAATCATTTCTTGAGTATTAACTCTTTTACTTTCCTTAGTGTATTTTTAATCAAATTCATTTCCATTGCCCAAAATGTCTCTCAAATACTGTTTTCATCTCTGTCCCTTAGACTACAGTCTTAACCACAGGTTTCTTAATCACAGGTATAGTATGCCTAAATTTTGAGCAAATTTTATAAATTTATCAGCTGTGTGTTTCAAACATTTTTAAAAATATATTTTTAGTTGTAGATGGACACGATATCTTTATTTATTGATTATTTTTATGTGGTTCTGAGGATTGAATCCAGGACCTCACACATGCAAGGCAAACTACCACTGAGCCATAACCCCAGCCCTGCTTCAAACTTTTTACGAGAATAATAGTACAGAAGATGGTTGAATGTGGTTCTCACACACATCTACTCATTTATACATATCAAATGGTAACTGTTCTATGAAAAAAAACACTGTATTTTCTGCATGTGAGGCTTTTTTATTTTTTTCCATTGTATTCTATTTCATTTACAGAAATGATTTCACAACACTGCCCCAGAATTTAAAATAAAATGCCATATTAGAGAAGATAGTAGAACTGAACCAGCTGGAGGCTGTAACTAACCTGAAAAGTAAAAGACGGATAGGCTTAAGGAATCAGGGGCTGTAGAACTAAGAAGTAGTGACATTGATTGAAAAATTTTATCTGTGTCTCAAAAAAAAAAAAATAGCCTCCTTTTTGTCTTTTTTCTTTGTATTAGCCTTTCTTTTCCTATTTTTCTCTAAATACCTTTGTGGAGTTACATAAAAGGTATTGAAAAACTGTTTATGATGTTTACTGTCAAAGAATGGTACGCTTATCTGACAATTCTGTCATCTTTAGAAATTATTAAAAAATTTCTCCCTGGAAAGATGAAGGCCCTCACTCCTTTCACGACTACCTTCAACATTGTTCATTCTCTTTTTTGTTTGTGAATAGGAATATTGAAATCAACACTTTACCAGTCTGTCATCTGTTTCCTTTGTCTTTAATACATGGTCAAAATATCACTTACTCAGATGTCAACTAATGCAATATCATTTTAGAAACTTAAAAGCTCCATAAATTTGCCACCATCTACATAGAGGAAAAGTGTTAGTTTCCTATGTTTGCTGTAATCAATTACCAAAAATATAGTGGCTTAAAGCAACACAAATATATTATGTGTTCTTGAAGATCAGAAACCAGAAATAGGGCCCACTGGACTAAAATCAAGGTTTTGGAAGGTCTGAGTTCCTTTTGAAGGTTTCAGGAGGAAGGTGTTCTTTTTTCTTTTCCATCTTCTAAAAGTTCTCGCCTTATGGTCTCTTTTTCCATCCTGAAAAACAGCAACTTAGCACCTTCTCCTAATTCAGAATCACACTGACCAGGTTTCACTCATTTTCACAAATAGCACCACTAATCTGTAAAACATCCATTGACAGAGAATCCTCAGTTTACACGATGGTTTGAGATGAAGTCTACAAAACAGGGATCATAACTCAGAGCTACAAAAACTATGGAAGGTAAGAACATGACACATGGTTAATGAGAGGAGGGTAGATAAAGTGAATGAAATAAATACAAAGAGAGAGATGAAAATGGATAGTGGAAAGAACAGGCAAAGAGATTTTATATATATATAGTAATAAAACAAAAGAATAACTTCACCTTGTCAAATCATGGTCACACAGATGAGAAACAAAAATTGAGCATCATACAGATCCCTAGAGAAAAGGAACATGCTATACACACAAGGGACTAGCAATGCAAATGATGGCTAACTTGTCATCCAATACAATGGAATTCAGATGAATTAAATTTGAGAGGTTTTGCCTGTTTTAACAATATATTTATACAAAAAGAGAAGCTAAAGTTGTTCTTCAGGCTGAAGGTGAAATTGTATGAGAGAGACACTATAATATTCTGAAAGACTAAAGCATCCTGGGAATAATAACTATATCTATCTATATTTATATTTATATATTTATATTTATATATGATATTTATTATACATATTTTTATTTATGTATTGTATATTTATATTATGTAAAAATATTTATATTTATATTCAGCATATGACTTCATATATTATTTCATATGTGACTTTTTCTTGATATTTTTTTCTGTTGAAAGCATAAAGTAATATTTTTTTAAGTTTATAAAATATGTAGATGTAAAATATATGTTGGCAGTGACACAAAGGACAGAAGTCAAAGAAGAAAGTACCACAGAAGAGAGGAAATGAAAAATGGTTGGTTTTCTTTGCATGGTGGCAGAATCAAACTATTGTTTGAGAAAATCATATTCATTAAAATGCTAGGCTAGAGGTAGCAATTGTCTTGCAGGAGATCATCCTATTCTTTTCTAGCTGGCAGTTGACAAATAAAGCCATGTCACAGATTGCCACAATAAGGCTTTGGCACGTGTAGTTAGAGCAACATGGGTTAAGGCAGTCAGAGAGGCCAGTGTAATGTGACTAAAGTGTTTGCCATGAGGATTAGGAGTTAGATATATAAGTCTCCAGCACAGACCTGGACTACAGTAGCATGATTTAGAATATAAATAATAAATACTTAAAGGAAATGTGACATTGAAGAAGAAGAACTTCTGTGACTTTTAATGATGTCATATCTAAATCTAAGATTGACTGACTTAAGAGGAAATTGAAATGTCAATTCACATTTCCTCTTCTTGGGTGACTTAGCATCAGCCTAACCAGGTGCCTGTAGAACAGCTCTGCTTATGAAATAGGGTGCATCTGAGCCAGCAGAAGCTGAACACAGAGCACAGTCGCAGATGTTACTTACCAACAAACAATCCAAAGGCCAATTGAGGACAAAGGTTGCCAAGTCCCCTTTCTGGTCACTCAGGGAAAAGAGAGCTTAGCAATTTGAGGACCCAGGTGCTGTTGTATATATGCGTGTGAATGGAGGTGGTTTAAAAATCCACCTGAGTCCTTACACACTCACCCTGTGGCCTGAGTAGTCACATTTCCAGGGGGGGAAAAAAAAAAGCTGATGGAAGAGGGACTCTGAGGGAAACCCTGTCGCTTGGAATAATCAACTGCAAATTCAGTGCCAAGTGGGGGATGTACAGTTGCTTGAGGATTGGTTTATTCTTCAGAAACAAGAATTTACTGATATTTAAGTTTATATTTACCTTCAGATCACTTATCCTTTTGTAAAACCAGAATGGATGGTAAAACTAAGATTTTGATTGCTCAGAGGTGTGAATTTTAATGTTTCATTTTAAAATAGATACATTTAAAGCCATATGTAAATGCCATATTGCATTTAATTAATGAGAAAAAGATTTGCCATTAAGTTATAAAACTGAGGAATATATATTATTTTTCTTAGCA
This sequence comes from Marmota monax, assembly GCF_021218885.2. NCBI lineage: Eukaryota > Metazoa > Chordata > Mammalia > Rodentia > Sciuridae > Marmota > Marmota monax. The sequence goes on along the minus strand of NW_026693595.1, from coordinate 3,139,326 downwards.
TATCTCCTCTATGAAATCCACTTATTATGACAATTAGACTTAAAATTTCACTTTAAAAAATGCTCATTATATCAATATCTTCTTTCAAACTCAGTTTCACATCCATATTATACATGGATGCACAAATTCTAAATGGAAAATTTTTCTCTGTTTTTCTGTCTTGCCTTTTTAAATTTTCTTTGATAGTGCATTCGGGCAGACCACTTCCATTTGTATAGGTAAAACCCAGAAATGTTAAAACCAGGGCAATAGGTATTGTTTTCACTGCTTTATGCTTTTGGTCTCTAAACAGATGCTTTTAAGGTATATCAAGTTATTTACAAATATTTTTCACCATTGCCAATTTTAATTATAACATGTACCTACTTTACAGGTTTATATAAATTGGTAAAAAAGACACTTTTAATTATCCCTTAACAAAACATTTATTTTACAAATCTGAGCTTTCAGTAAACATACTATAATGTCAGAATTTTATGCAAATATTATCATATTGAACATGTTAGTAAATCTGTTCTATCTTTTGCAAATACAATATTTATCATATTGTGTATTCTGAAACCACTCTACCTGTCCTCATCTGGCCAGGGTCATAAATGAATTTTCAGCCTAAGTATTGTGAGTCAAAGGTCTACCACCCAAGCAATTTTCTTAACATAAATTAAGCATTTGAAGCATTCATTTTGGCCCTTTCACGTAGCTGGATCAAAATTTCTAAGCACAGACATTTTTTTTTTTTGTAAAGATGACTTATATAAGTTGCTTGTAGATTTTAAATGTTTATTCTTTCAATCTGACATTTTTTGTAGGCACATATCCTAAAGAACATGTCCAGAAGAACTAAAATAAAAATTTAAAATAATTAAAAAGAGGTGGCCCTTCACCCACACTAAAATCATGGAAATCTCAAACTTTTCTTCATTTCATTAAGCACTTTGAACTACCCCCTCTGCCATGAATGAGTTCAGTGTACAACCTAATTGATGAAACCAATATTTATTTTCCTACATAAAAGTGACACCTACTTTGCAGACACTCACCTTGAGGATTAAAGAGAACATTTCACTTTATTCTTGAACCTCTCAAATAGTAAACAAACTTCATCAATACAAGGCATACCTTAAAAGAATAAATAACATTTTAAAGGAACTTGATATCAAATTCAGATCATAGTGAGGAAAAGAAAAAGGGAATAGATGCTTGCTGAGATAAAAATATTGCCCATCCTCAGTTTCCTGATAAAATGTCTTTTTTTTTTTTTGCTTATTTCATCAGTATGGTTTTCTTCCAATATTATATTTTTTCCATTCAGTGCTAAATCATGATGGCATTTTATTTCTACTAAAGTGTGATGACATGGAACAGGGTTATTGCAAATCTTCAATGCAGTGTTCAATATTTCCTATCCTTTATCTTCTAAGATCAACATACTGTTGTAACTTCAGTGAAAAGGTATGAACCTTCAAGATCTTTTTTCTTCAAATAAAGTTCAGAGGTCCATATCAGCTTCACAAAGTTTTATAGGGCTTTATTTTTTACACTAATGACATGAAATTTCTAAAAATGTTGCTCATGGCTATGTCTGTACATACAAACTAAGTCATAAAACTGAATAATTTCTAAAATGTATCTTAGTAATATTATATAAATTATTTAGACAATGAGTTTGAAAATGTTCTGAGTATTTTTTCCTTTAAATCTATCTCTTATCTATCTATTCTCTATCTCTTATCTATCTATCCATCTATCTATCTATCTACCAACCTATCATTTATCACTGTATCCAGTTCCCAGATATAGATTTAGATATAATCTGATAACGGAAGCTGTAGCTATCTGATAAAAATAATCAGACAGCTTTTCAACAAAGTAACATATGTCATATTTAGGATTTTAGTATTTCAGATCTGAAAATGGACAGATCAGTCAAACTGGATGTGTGCTAACCCTCTTGTTTAGAGTCAAAGCTCTTACCCCAAGTTGTAAGGGTTACCTGAAAATCATTGCATCATAGATGCAAATCATTCATTTAATTTTTGCCTTGCTGGTAAAGATCTTTACAAACAGAACAACTTATTCTCAATATTTTCATTATTCAAGTACTCAGTTACTTATTTGTATAGTAGAGATGATGATAGATGATGAAAATTTACCTCAGCATATGCCTGACAGAAATGGGAGATAAGACTTGAGATTTAGAATTGCATTCCATAATTATGTGTGAACACAGATGCATGGGGAGCATTCTTTGCCCAGTTCAACTTGTTAAGACACTGTCAGACCTCATTTCATTCTATTTGGTGTTCAATAATTTAAATTTGCTAATTGAGCAACCTAAATTACCTAAAACATAAGCCCATTGTGTAAGTTGTAATCTTACCATTCTCACATGAAGAAACCAATTTAAACTCATAAGGACACATTAATTCAGCAAGTGAGTGTTGGAATTGAGATCTGAAAACTAACCTGTTTTATACCACAATTTTCCTTTCACTGTTTTTTCTCTTTTTAACTTATATGTGTTACATGATTCTTCCAGACAAGTGAAATCTCTATCAAAGTAAATGATTCTCAAACAAACAAAATTATAACAACAAGCCTCAAAAAGAAATGCTCTGAAAAGAGTTAAGAAAGTGGCAGTATAACTTTGTATCCTTTATACCAGCAAATGTGTGGAATCAAGAAAATATTTAGAGTATATTTCTGCTTTAACACTTCCAATCAGACACTCAAAAAAAATCAGTGACCTACTAGTCATAACTCATTTAAAAAATTGATTAACCCAAACTTTACCTTACCACTTTCAATTCTTTGCATTTGCCAATGCTTTTAACATTTTTTTAAAAAAATTCTTTCAGATTTGGTTTTATTATCAGAAATGCTCTTTGGAAAAAGCTGAACATTTAATAAATAAATAGTAAAATAGATTTTAACAATCATTTAATTATTAAAATAGTCTGTCCACCACTCTCCAATACTATCAAAACTTTATACAATTCTGGTAGGATCTAAAATAAAGATTAAAATTGGTATGATTTTCAGAACAACTTGGAGTAGTGCCATGCAACCATTTTCATAACCATGTTTTTCATCATGATCACTTTCTTCTTCAGTGATTGTAAATGTCTGACTGTGATGGAAATGATATTTCTCTCAGAGTGAACTTCTGTGGAACAATTTTCTCCGTGGATTAGTTCTCATGCATCCTGAACCTAGTAATGTACAATTTCTGTCCTAGAAGGTAGAAGTACAGAGCCTTTCAATTCAATCTGAGCATAGTGAAAACACTAGGTGCAGAAAATCCAGCTATAGAATTTACAATTTCCCCTCACTCTAAAACCTATGTAATGAACTTTACAGCTGTGATAACTCTATTATAGGCCACACATATCCATAACTCAGGAGAAAGAAAGATGGTGGGAATCATGCTGATCTTGTCTTTACACATCCTAAATAATCAAAGGCAGACAAGTAATATTTTAAGAGTTGCACACAGACAGGAATCAATTACTTTTATAGGACGGCTCAATTGTTTCTTATGGCCTCTTTATAAACTATTTTATTCAGTATGACTAATTGTTGATTGAAAATTATTCTATGCAAAGGCAATTGCTCATTCTGGATACAAAGACGATAAAGCCGAGGCTTATATTTTGTCCATTTCTTTTGCTTACAGGTAAGTAGTTATTTGCTTATTTTAAAAAGTTAATGCAATTTAGATGAAATATGTTTTCCCCTTGGGGTATTATACTTTTCTATAAAGAAAATATCAAAGAAATTTAAATGTGTTCTCAATTAAATGCACTGGCCCAGATTCCAGGGATGAGCTGAATTTCTCAAATCATAGTTCAAATGCTTCAATCATCCCATGACATTTATTGTTCTATAGGGGAGTGGGACAAGGGAAACTTCAACACTGAGGGACATTAGTGATGCAGTAACAGCTTCTGAGTGACTATTGTCATAAGAAAACGGCTTGAGATACAGAAGGAATTTGACTTAATGTTTTCAAAGTGCACAGATCAGAAGATTCTACACAGGTTACTTTAGAAGAAAAATCTCAAAGTGATAATAATAAAATACAATCTTATAAAAATAATGTCTGGCAGATTTCACTCAGCAAGCACCATGATCTTGAAATCCAACATCTTCATCTTTATTATTAAAACAGCACCCTTCAATAATCATCATGTTGGATCTTTAAGTCACTGGTGGAATTCTTAATTAGTGTTGTGTTTTTTTCTAAATTTACCTTGTGATCATTGTGCTGTGGCTTTCTTCCTAATGTTACCACTTTTCTGAGCCACAGCAGCCAATGCAGCTTCCCTCATTATTCCTGGTACTGCTATTTAATGTCAGCTTCAAAAATGGAAGCACACAAGGAAAGAAATGTCCCTGCTGTGTCTGTCTTGGTTCCTCTGCCTTACAGGGTTGATTCGTATGGAAATACAAACTGTAGGAATAATATTTCAGTCAGAGAAAGATGCAGAAAAATCTTTATTGATGAGTAGAGGGCTAGGTCATTGCATTCACATCCACCCCATTGCAAATGAAATCTACAATTTAAATGGCACACCCTATAAATTCAGCCATGAGGATGCTAGATAGGCAGATTCTGGCTGCCCCACTGGATGGGGGCAGATAGTTGAATCCCTGAGTTGTTTTCTACCCACAGAGATAGCACCATAGTGTTTTACTTAATTGTTTCCCATAATATCAGCTGCCTGAAGGTAACACTTCTACATATTATGATAAATTATGGAGGATACCATATGTGGTTACACTAGCAGTGTCATAATGAGCAAAATAGGCAGTAGGTATGTTAATACTTCTATATTTGTCGTTTGTAAGGAAAAAAGATCATCAGTATTAGCAAAGTTTCTCTATACTGGCATTCACTTTGTCTTTTATGCTTGCACAAAGTCGTTAATATAACTTTTGGGGGTCTTCACCTAAGGTTTTACAATGTGGTAGTTTGTAGGCTGGGCTGTGATCATGTAATTTGGTTGCAATTTCTAGTTATAATCAACCAAAACACAGCTATGGCTCTTAAAGAAGGGTATTAAAAAAGCATTCAGTTACAGAATGCTAAGAAATGAGAAGAATAAAAGGATAAGGGAAAAAATTCTTTGTACAGTTATATCTTAAAGTGTGAGAACAAAGATATGAGCTTGATATTTTTCAACACTTCATATTACTGTGTATAGTTACCTGCCTGAATTGTAAATGTCCTTTCATTCTTATGGAAAACCTCTTAGCAAAACAGTAAATCATGCTCATGTTGAACATGTCACTTTTTCACCTCAGTTTGTCATTTTGAATATTTGTCATCAGTGAGGATGTGGTTTCCCTTGTGGATCCAACATTTAGAAAATTCTCTGCTATCAATGCTGGTCCCTAAGTAACTTTTTAAATGAAATGAGTACTAAAAAAAATCACTCTAGTATATTGACTTGGCACTCACAATGCCTTATGATGATATTAAATCACCATTTTCCAAAAACATATATGTGCCATCTAAACCAATATTTTCTTCCTGTCCAGTTTTCAGTGTGTGCATGCTAAGGATAAAAGGGAAGAAGCAATAAAATGATAGTAGTTTAGGACCAAGGGATGTCACTTGGGGTTTATTATTTCCCTAGGGTCCCACTGTATATTTTCCTTCTTGGATAGCATGCAAATATAGGCGAGCCTTATTGTTCTACTAGGCACCCTTATGAAATGTAACCTATTACTGACTCCCTGGGTGTGTAAGTCAATTCAATATGATAACAGGGACATCTATGGGACAAAACATTCTAAAATAAATAAAATAAGCATGGTGACTTAGGAGACTGAAGCCAGAGGAGAGCAAAGTAGAAGTCAGCCTGGGCAACTTAGCAATACCCTTTATCAAAACAAAAACTATGATAGAAAGGACTACAGTACATCTAGGTGGTAAGGCACCCCTGGGTTCAATCTCTAGTACTGCTGAGTAAATAAATAAACTCAATAGGATACACATAATCTTCTTCGAGCAAAAGTTCAACTTTACTCCATGTTTAAGTCATTAGAAAAGATTACAATTTAATTAACTTAGCATATTTGCCTTCTCTTTCTTGACATATGAAATTCAAAATTCTCTAAGTTCTTCCCCAAGCAGAAGAAACCAATAAACAAAACCTGCATATTTACTGAGGAATTTTAATTTGGAGGATAGACACTTTTCAATTGCATTAGCCAAAATATAATGAGGTCCAAAATATTGAGCACCTATGATATAATGAATACTATTCTGAATTATTAAGAATATGAAAGAGAAAATATTGAGAAATGTAACAAGAAGACAGACCATGATAAATTAGATATGGAAGAACTTTCCAAATAAAGTACCTGCCATGATGGCAGTGTTGGGTGTCTGCACTGTCTAATGTTATAGGAACTACCTGCATATGTCTATTGAGCTCTTGAAATGTGGTTAGTGCAATTGAAGAACTGAAATTTTATTTTATTTTAGCTAATTTTTATTTAAATACTCACAGGTGATCTGTGGCTGATGTACTATACTGTTCTAACTACTTCAAGAGTTTGCATAGCAATTTTCATGGAGGGAGATTTGCAGAAAGAATTTTGGGGGAAAGGGAAAATGTACAAAATACACAAAAGTGAAACCAAGGAATCAGAGAAATAGACAACTAGAGTGCATTAAATATTACAGAGAGGAAAGTTACACTAGAAGAAGACAGGAGTAAAGGCAAGAAATAGACATTTCTGAAGTGTAAGCTGGCCACATATTTTTCAAGAAGATTGTCAATTTCCAGATGAAAGTTTGAGTAATTTTGCATGAATCTCCCATCATGAGTTTTTTTTTTGTTGTTGTTTTTTTTTTTTTTTTTTTTTTTTTTTGCTGCCTACGGTGTCTTTATGACCCGACCCACATGTTAGCAAGTGTTCTACCACTGCTGAACTATATCCACAGCCCTATCACAAGGTTATTCTAACTTGGAACAGTTAGTAAAGCATATGGAATTGATTTTGATGACCTATAATAAAACTATATTCTCTGTATAATGAATACATAAATACATTTCTAACTGCCTCCTAAACATATTGAGAAAGATGAGCTTTGGAGGATTTTGAAGGCATGGTTAAAGCTCTTCCTTCATCCTCAACTGGGTTACCAGACCTTGGCATTCCAAAAATTACTTGAAAAACAGTCCCAAAATGGTGATTCTGATTTGTTGAGGAAATAGATCAACAGTTACATCAGTGAACTATGTGTCTTTGGCAACACAGTATTATAGCAGATCAAGTCCTTTTGTTTGCCTATTCACAGGAAGTCAATGACTAAAGAGAGGGCCAGAAAGATAAATAATATCTACAACATAAGAGTTAGATTCCAGAATAAATACCAACATTTTCATCCAAGCCTCTCATTTTCTAGCTGGGGACAACTGAGGTTCAGTGAAACCCAGTCAAGTGTAGCCCCAAACCACGCTCTTGATTTGCCATTCAACAAATATTTCTTGAGTTCTAAAGTGTTCCAGGCACTCTTCCCATTTCTGTGGAAATGGTGATAGGCTAGAGCTCTTGCTTACAAGGAGCTCATTTTGCAGTCAAAACACACAAATTTAACAATCCATTTGTTTTTCAACAGTATTTTATTGGATCTTACTATGTGCACAGTTATAAAAGTTAAGAATACAACATCAAAAATAGAAAAGAAAAAGCAGACAACTTCTGCCCTTATGGGACTTCCAGGCTTCCAATTGAGAGAGAGAGAGAGAGAGAGAGAAATCAATAGATAATTATAGAACACTTAATTTTAAAAAATATATAAAGAATGAAAAGGAGATATGAAATACAGGGAATATTGATAATTGAATAGACGGGCCAGGTAAGTTTATCATTATGACATTGTGCTATGGGCCCTAAAGGTAAGTAAGGAAAGAGCAATTACTTGGATATCTACTGGAAGAGTTTTTCTGAAAAGCAAGGGCAAAGACACTGGGCCAGATGTAAATCTGCCATGTCAAAAAATCTTCAAAGAAACCAGGGTGACTACAGTAAAGTAAACAAGGTGGAGAGTATAGAAATGAACTAAGAAAGTTAATAGCAGTGGGAGATCGGGTGGGTACTCCTTTATTGTAACAGGAGGTGAGCTTTTACTGTGAGTAAAAAGGAAAGTCATCAGGGGTTTTCTTCAAAAGAATAAGGTGACCTAACTTACATTTTAATAAGATCACTCAGACTACTTTGTTGTAAATTGACAGAAGAGGACCAGGGGCATAAGCAGAGATCTCAGTGAGAAAGCTACTGCAATAAACCAGGTGAAAAAATGATGGCCACAACGTGGGGAGGAGTGGTAAAGCCTTTGTATAGGTATACATATGCAATTGTTCATATAGCTATTTCTTTTGAAAGCAGAACCAATATGATTTCTTAATGGTTGTCTAAAGAATCTGAAAGAAAAAGATATAAAAAATGACTAACATTTTTGGCCTGAAGAACTAGAAGAATGAAGTTGACTTGGACTGCCACTGTTAATGTGAGGGGAGAGAATTAGGGGAGCAGGTGGATATTAGGACCAACACCGAGTTATAGGAAAAAAACAGGAGAAAGAACAATCAGTGATATGATTGGGTCATTTAGACAAAATCATGCATATAAGATACCTTTTAATGTAGACCTAACATACTCTTCTACAGAGGGAAGAACATTCCAGGGAATGGATACCTTAAGGGCAAAGGTCATGAGAAAGGAGAATGCTAAGTGTTTTTGCTGAGCAACATGGAGGTTATTGTGGCCACAGAGAGTGCGTGAAATCATCAGTGAGACAGAAGAGGGCAGGCCGTGTAGGTCCTGTGCCATGAAATTCCCTGCATAAGATGTTAAGTAAATCTATGGTTCTGAGAAGAGAACTGATATGACCTCAATAGTGCTTATTGCTTCTTTTTAATTATACATAACATTAGGATTCATTTTGACAAAGTTAAAAATGAATGGAATATAATTGGTTCTAATCCACTCCCCAGTACTTCCTCTTTCCCTCCCATTCTCCCGGTGTTCTCTTGCCTTTTTACTCTTTCTGCTTTTTACTCAGTTTCTTTTTTTAACTCATGTCTTGTGGACATATGTAATGGTGAGATTTCCTGTGGTATATGCACATAGGAAAATTAAGGTCACATTCATTCCAATGTTCCTTCCTTATCCCATCCTTTCTCCTCTCCTTCATCTATTCCACTGATTTTTCTATGTTTTATTAGTTACACATGACAGTACAATGATCTTGACAATTCATACATTTGAATCAAATGGGATATAATTTCTCATTTTTCTGATTGTACAGGTTGCAGAATCACATTGGTCATACAGTCTATTTTTTATATCTCACTTATTTTGGATTAACTTCCACATATCAGAGAAAACATTCAAATATTTTAATATGTATTTAATTGATACATTATAATTGTACATATTTATAGGGTACACTGTGACAATGCACTGCGTGTACAAATTGTGCAATCATCAGATGAGTGTGATTGGCATATCCATTGCCATAAGTCTTTGTCATTTCTTTTTGTTGGAAGATTCAAGGTCCTCTCTACAAACTGTTTAAAAATGTAAAATTAACTGTTTTTTAACCATAGTTATCCTACATTAGAAGTTTTGTTTTAAATCTATTTGATTGCACCACAGTACTCATTAAAAAAAAAAAAACACACCTCTCTCAATGCCTCCCACCATTTTAAAGGGACAAGAGGGAAACAAACAAACAAACAAAAAACAATTTAGGTGACTATCTCAATAGTATAGGATGATAGTTGATGGTCTAGGATAGTAGTGGTAATATATACAAGATCTATTTTGTAGGTAAACTCAATAGCATTTTTCAGAAGTAGTTATGGTGAGAAAATGAATGAAGTCAAGGGTATCTCAGGGGTACAGGCCTGATAAAAGAGAAGCTCTTTCTTAAAGTCATGGGAAAATGGTGGGAGGTGCATCCTGGGAAGAAGAGATCACTTGTTCTGTTCTTTAGGGTGCTATGATTTAGAATCCCATTAGACAAGAAGAGGCGGTGAATAGGTAGCTGTTTATAGCAGTTTCAAGTTCAGGGGAAAGGCCAATGCTATAAATATACATACTGACACATACACACATACTGGCGATTAGCTTAAAATGGAACCAGAATGTATCACTTCTGTAACTGACATAGATGGGTGCAGACAGAGAAAAGAAAGGACAAATCCCTGGAACATTCCAACAGTACAGACCGGGAAATTAAAGGGTGAAATGAGGAAAAAGAATCACAGGTAGCCAGCTGGAGGCCAAGGGAAAAAAGCCTTTTGAGGTGACTGATCAACTATGACAAATGCAGCTTACAGGCTCAATAAGATGAACATTGAAAACTGACTACAGGAAATAAAAATCTGTCAATCATCAGTGACACATATAAGAACGTTTTTAATGTTGTATTAGGTACAGAATTATAATTTAGTTGCTTTAAAGAAAGAAGATCTGGAACATAAGATTTAAAAATCCTAGCACCACACTGTTTCTCTAACTGTGGCCTGGTCCCAGATATTCCTGAAATATTAATGTTTCCATAGGAACTTACCTATACAGAACTCTTATAATAATCTCATCTAAAAATTCTTTATAGATATATAATAATAATATTGAAAACATGTATAATATTTATCATTGAATAATGATATATTGAATAATATGCTATGCACACAGTGTATAGAGAAAATATTATAGAAATTGGAAATGCATGAATGTTCTTTTCTGATCTGAACTTCTGATTATTTTCAGGTATCATTCATCAAAGAAGTAACTGATTGATTTATCTATGTTTTGATGATTACCAGCCTATGGCATGTCTTATTAGTCTACAATTTCAGTGTATATTTAATTTTTCAATATTATTCAAAGTCTAATATTTATAAGAAATAGAATTGTAGTTTGACAGAGTCGTAAATTTAAAATACAAGAAGGATTTTGGGATATTAGTTAGCTTCGTGTCACTGTCACCAAAATACATGACAAGAACAACTTAAAGGAGGAAAAGTTTGTTTGGGGCTCATAGTTTCAGAAGTCTCATTCCTCAGACAGGGGATTCCATTGCTCTGAGCCAGAAACAGAACATCATGAGGAAGGGCCCAGTAAGGAAAGTTGCTTAGCTCATAGCAAGGTGAGCAAGAGGACAGAGGGGTAGGTGGGCCACAGGAAAGAGGTACACTTTCACCCCCAGTGACCCACCCTCTCCAGCCATACTGGACCTCCCTATAGTTCCCATCCAGTTAGTCTATTCAAATGAGGGTGAGCTGAGCAGGTTACAGCTTTCACAATTCAATCATTTTCCTCTGAACATTCCAGGATTAACACAAGAGCTATGGGAGGGCATCTCATATCCAACGCATAATAGAATGGAATAGAATAAATTAAGAGAAAGTTAACATTGAAGACTTTGTTGTATTTTTTTTCTTTTATATCAAAAGACGAGTGGTCTTATACTACCCTATAATTTTTTTGTAATACTCTAATTCTAGAATTTTTTAATTGTTGAACTAGTCTTATTTAATATGTATGTTGCAATAGATCTTTGCAAACAGGTCTGTCATACAGTACTATAATGGAAAATAATGATACCCAAAGATTGAATATTGGGCCCATGATTAAAACTTAATTTGATAAAATTATTCTCAGTATTGAGTATGAAAGGAAGAAATGACTTAAAGTAACTGGTCTTATTAAAATATTCTTTGTGTTATATTTTATATTAACATATAAAGTGAATTATTTTACTTCATTTTGTTCATTTCGATCACAATGAATGTAAATTAATTGTTCTAATTTATTTTTTACAATGTTTATTAGAAAGCATATAAATCAGAGCTCAGTTCTTTCTTTTAGCAGAGGATTCATCTGTGAGATCATTTGTGTTGTCCATTTTAATCTGAATGGACATTACATCTCAGGAGCTTTGCTTGATACTCTGCCAACGTGCTCTGTAGTCAAACAAGCTTAGGAAATGATTCCCTACAACATAAAGCCTGCGGCACAGTTATGGGCTTTTGGCTCCATCCTGGTCACCACAAAATAGCACTGGAGTCACTCAGGTTATAGAATTTTAGCTATTGAGTGCTTGATTTCCAAAATGTTAAAATTGAACCAGCCATATTTTTGCAATACACTTGCATAATATGTACAGCCAGATGAATACTTGCATAATATGTACAGCCAGATGAACAAAGATATTAAAACAAAGAATTAATTAATACCAAATTATAACATGAGCATTTAACTGCAAAGAAGAATAGAATTTGTATCTATGATGAATCTAGGCCTAGAGGAAACTAAAGAGTTACTAAACATTAGAAATGAAGTATATGTATTTAATTCCCTTTGCGGGGGGTACTGGAGATTGGATTTAGGGGCACTCAATCTCTGAGCCACATCCCCAGCCCTATTTTTTTTTTTTTGTATTTTATTTAGAGACAGGGTCTACACTGAATTGATTGGTGCCTCACTTTTTGCTGAGACTGGCTTTGAACTCATAATCCTCCTGTCAGCCTTGCAAGCTTCTGGGATTATAGGTATGCGCCACCGTGCCCACCTTAATTCCTTTTGGAAAGGCACTATCTAGACCTGTTATTTTTCAGTTACTATGCCAATTACCAAGAATTATGCCAGTCACCTAAGATGAGGCTTCCCAGAGAGAATCAACTAGGCCACAAGTTCTTCATAAATATTCCCAGATATCAGCATCAGCAACACCTGGAAAATTGTTAGATTTGCAGATTTTTAGAGCACACAATTATTTACTGAATCACAAACTCTGAAAATGGTCCCCAGTAATCTCTGTTGCAATGAATCTTCGAGGTGACTAAAGTCATATTCATACTGGAATATGAGAGCCCTTGTCCTAGATTTTCATTCAATCTCATAGGTGAGGAAATTCAAATGTCATTTTGGAAGTGATTTGGGAGTATGGATTAAAATGTTTACTAGCTACCCATTTCCACTATATTGATAATTGTGCTTAAAGTCTTCTTGAAAACATTTAACTCATTTACTCAGCATCCATTATTTGTTTTTATTCCTGTCCAAATAAAGGTCCTATTAAAGGATCCAGTCTGCATTTATATGGTTCAAATTAGCCTTATTCTTAGCTCTGAGGGCAGCTTGTAATTTCTCTAAGTAAATCAGCTTAGTAGCATTAGTGACTTTTTACTGGTATAGGATAAGGTATGTGACAAATGAGATAAGAAGAAATCTTTTAAGAAATATTTACTCACACCTAACAAGGAATTATGATAACATGGAGGACCTTTTTCTTAAGGCATTGCTATTTTGGGATTGGGTGCCTGGGAGTCCTACAACCAATTTTAAACTGGATGGATCCTGAGGGCAAACCCAAACTATTAAAAAGGTTACAGTATTTAATTGTAAAGAAATGTAACATCCATTGCCTCATTGGGCTGCTAAATAACCTGAATCAATCAACTATGTAAAGTGCCTTTCTTGATGATCATTCTCTCTAAGGACATTGAGTTGAGATAATAAATGTTTTTATGGTTTAATCCAGTATGAGTCAAAAGTTTCTACTACTTAGAAATTAAAACATCCTGGAGATGGGGGTTTAACCCTTGAGACACTTCCCAATTGGTTTTTCCTTAGTATCTTCTTTTCAGCTCATATTATAAATCATAACAGAAGTAAATAAAACTCATTTAAAAACAGATAAAGTAATAGCAGGGTATGGTGGCACACTTCTATAATTCCAGTGACTTGGGAGGCTAGAGTAGAGAATCATAAGATCAAGGCTTTAGATAAGGCCCTCAACAACTTAGTGAAAACCATCTCAAAATAAAAAGGGCTGGGGAATGTGGTCAGTGGTTAAGTTCCCTTGGATTCAATCCCCAGTGTCCAATAAGTTTTTTTAAAAATACATAAAAATAGGTAACACCTTTTTGTGGGAGGCCAACCTTATGGGTGACTGAGTTACACTCCCCAGCTGGGTGCTGAGGCGCTCAGTCACAGGAAATGGGTGTGTCTTGCTACAGCCCAATGGGTGAAGCTATGCTCACCTGTTCCTTTGTAATATAGCCCCTTGCCCTGTTTAGGATAGAGTCTTCCATGGAAGTGCCTTGTGTGTGTCCCCTCCTCTTACTGTGCCCTTGGGTGTGGCCTACCCAGGTGTCAGTCAACCTGCTGACAGTGGACATCATGAAGATAGACTCAGCCCCCTGAAACCTGACCCCTTGCCTCATTTAAATCACTTCTCCTCAATAAAAGGGGTCAGCGTGTGCTCTAGCTCTCTCTCTTTCTGCAGACCCTTAAGGTCAGAGGAGCCATCACAGCAACCCCAAAGAAAAAGGTATTTGTGTCTCTTGTGTGGTTATTTCGTGCAGCCCAGTTAGCCCAGTTTAACTAGAGTGACCCCTGAGCCTTTTAGTCCAGAGAACAGAAACCCGGCACCTTTTCATGCTAATTCTTTTATTTATTTTTTCTTTTGGGTACTGTGGATTGAACTCAGGGACATTCAACTATTGATCCACATCTCCAGCCCTGTTTTGTATTGTATTTAGAGAATGAGTTTCACTGAGTTGCTTAGTGCCTACCTTTTGCTGAGGCTGGCTTTGAATTCATGATCCTCCTGCCTCAGCCTGAGCTGCTGGGATTACAGGTGTGTATCACTGAGCCTGGCTCCTTTCTAATTCCTGAGATGTGAATACTTTTTTACTCCATTTAATATTTTATGTTCCTTATTGTATTTAAAAATGATAGTCTTACATTTATTGATTGATTAATTTTATTTTATTTTATTTTTTTTTTAATTTTTTTTTATTGGTTGTTCAAAACATTATAAAGCTCTTGACATATCATATTTCATACATTAGATTCAAGTTGCTTATGAACTCCCAATTTTACCCCAAATACAGATTGCAGAATCACATCGGTTACACATCCACATTTTTACATAATGCCCTATTAGTAACTGTTGTATTCTGCTACCTTTCCTATCCTCTACCATCCCCCCTCCCTCCCCTCCCATCTTCTGTCTCTACCCCATCCACTGTAATTCATATCTCTCCTTGTTTATTTTCCCATTCCCCTCACAACCTCTTATATGTAATTTTGTATAACAATGAGGGTCTCCCTCCATTACCATGCAATTTCCCTTTTCTCTCCCTTTCCATCCCACCTCATGTATCTGTTTAATGTTAATCTTTTCTTCCTGCTCTTCCTCCCTGCTCTGTTCTTAGTTGCTCTCATTATATCAAAGAAGACATTTGGTATTTGTTTTTTAGGGATTGGCTAGCTTCACTAAGCATAATCTGCTCTAGTGCCATCCATTTCCCTGCAAATTCTATGATTTTGTCATTTTTTAGTGCTGCGTAATACTCCATGGTGTATAAATGCCACATTTTTTTTTTATCCATTCATCTATTGAAGGGCATCTGGGTTGGTTCCACAGTCTAGCAATTGTGAATTGTGCTACTATGAACATCGATGTAGCAGTATCCCTGTAGTACGCTCTTTTAAGGTCTTCAGGGAAAAGTCCAAGAAGGACAATAGCTGGGTCAAATGGTGGTTCCATTCCCAGCTTTCCCAGGAGTCTCCATACTGTTTTCCAGATTGGCCGCACCAGTTTGCAGTCCCACCAGCAATGTACAAGAGTACCCTTTTCCCCACATCCTCTCCAGCACTTGTTGTTGTTTGACTTCATAATGGCTGCCAATCTTACTGGAGTGAGATGGTATCTTAGGGTGGTTTTGATTTGCATTTCTCTGACTGCTAGAGATGGTGAGCATTTTTTCATGTACTTGTTGATTGATTGTATGTCCTCCTCTGAGAAGTGTCTGTTCAGGTCTTTGGCCCATTTGTTGATTGGGTTATTTGTTTTCTTATTGTTTAATTTTTTGAGTTCTTTGTATACTCGGGATATTAGGGCTCTATCTGAAGTGTGAGGAGTAAAAATTTGTTCCCATGATGTAGGCTCCCTATTTACCTCTCTTATTGTTTCTCTTGCTGAGAGAAAACTTTTCAGTTTAAGTAAGTCCCATTTGTTGATTTTTGTTCTCAACTTTTGTGCTATGGGTGTCCTATTAAGGAATTTGGAGCCCGACCCTACAATATGTAGATCGGAGCCAACTTTTTCTTCTATCAGACGCAGAGTCTCTGATTTGATATCTAGCTCTTTGATCCACTTTGAGTTAACTTTTGTGCATGGCGAGAGGAGGGGATTCAGTTTCATTTTGTTGCATATGGATTTCCAGTTTTCCCAGCACCATTTGTTGAAGATGCTATCCTCCCTCCATTGCATGCTTTTAGCTCCTTTATCAAATATAAGATAGTTGTAGCTTTGTGGATTAGTCTCTGTGTCCTCTATTCTGTACCATTGGTCCACCCTCCTGTTTTGGTACCAGTACCATGCTGTTTTTGTTACTATTGCTCTGCAATATAGTTTTAAGTCTGGTATCGCTATACCGCCTGATTCGCACTTCCTGCTTAGAATTGCTTTTGCTATTCTGGGTCTTTTATTTTTCCATATGAATTTCATGATTGCTTTATCCATTTCTACAAGAAATGCCGTTGGGATTTTGATTGGCATTGCATTAAACCTATAGAGAACTTTTGGTAATATCGCCATTTTGATGATGTTAGTTCTGCCTATCCATGAACAGGGTATATTTTTCCATCTTCTAAGATCTTCTTCTACTTCTCTTTTTAGGGTTTTGTAGTTTTCATTATATAAATCTTTCACCTCTTTTGTTAGGTTGATTCCCAAGTATTTTATTTTTTTTGAGGATATTGTGAATGGAGTGTTTTTCCTCATTTCCGTTTCAGAAGTTTTGTCGCTGATATACAGAAATGCCTTTGATTTATGCGTGTTGATTTTATATCCTGCCACTTTGCTGAATTCATTTATTAGTTCTAGTAGTTTTTTTGTAGACCCTTTTGGGTCTTCTAGGTATAGAATCATGTCATCTGCAAATAGTGATAATTTAAGTTCTTCCTTTCCTATTTTTATGCCTTTAATTTCTTTCGTCTGTCTAATTGCTCTGGCCAGTGTTTCGAGAACTATATTGAATAGAAGTGGTGATAGAGGGCATCCCTGTCTTGTTCCAGATTTTAGGGGGAATGCCTTCAATTTTTCTCCATTGAGAATGATGCTAGCCTGAGGCTTAGCATAGATAGCTTTTACAATGTCGAGGTAAGTTCCTGTTATCCCTAGTTTTTCTAATGTTTTGAACATAAAGGGATGCTGTACTTTGTCGAATGCTTTTTCTGCATCTATTGAGATGATCATATGGTTCTTATTTTTAAGTCTATTGATGTGGTGAATAACATTTATTGATTTCCGTATATTGAACCATCCTTGCATCCCAGGGATGAATCCTACTTGATCATGGTGCACAATTTTTTTGATGTGCCTTTGTATCCGATTCGCCAGAATTTTATTGAGGATTTTTGCATCTATGTTCATCAGAGATATTGGTCTGTAGTTTTCTTTCTTTGAGGTGTCTTTGTCTGGTTTCGGAATCAGGGTGATGTTGGCCTCATAGAATGAATTTGGCAGAGCTCCTTCTTTTTCTATTTCCTGAAATAACTTGAAAAGTATTGGTATTAATTCTTCCTTAAAGGTTTTGTAAAACTCTGCTGTATACCCATCCGGTCCTGGGCTTTTCTTGGTTGGAAGTCTTTTGATTGCTTCTTCTATTTCATCTATTGTTATTGGTCTGTTTAAGTTGTGAGTATCCTCCTGACTCAGTCTGGGCAAATCATATGACTTAAGGAATTTATCAATGTCTTCACTATCTTCTATTTTATTGGAATATAGGTTTTCAAAATAATTTCTAATTGTCTTCTGTATTTCTGTAGTGTCTGTTGTGATATTGCCTTTTTCATCCCGTATGTTAGTGATTTGAGTTCTCTCTCTTCTTCTCTTCGTTAGCATGGCTAAGGGTCTGTCGATCTTATTTATTTTTTCAAAGAACCAACTTTTAGTTTTGTTAATTTTTTCAATAGTTTCTTTTGTTTCAATTTCATTGATTTCTGCTCTGATTTTAATTATTTCTTGCCTTCTGCTACATTTGCTGTTGTTTTGCTCTTCCTTTTCTAGGGCTTTGAGATGAAGTGTGAGCTCATTTATTTGTTGGTTTTTCCTTTTTTTGAGGAATGACCTCCAAGCGATGAATTTCCCTCTTAAAACTGCTTTCATTGTGTCCCATAGATTCCGACATGTTGTGTATTTTCATTTATCTCTAAGAATTTTTTGATTTCTTCCTTTATGTCTTCTGTAACCCATTGATCATTCAGTAACATATTGTTCATTTTCCATGTGATGTAGGATTTTTCCTTCCGTCTTTTATCATTGATTTCCAGTTTCATTCCATTATGATCAGATAAAATGCATGGTATTATCTCCACCCCTGTATATTTACTGAGGGTTGCCCTATGACATAATATATGGTCTATTTTTGAGGAGGATCCATGTGCTGCTGAGAAAAAAGTATATCCACTTGTTGATGGTTGATATATTCTATATATGTCAGTTAAGTCTAGGTTGTTGATTGTGATATTGAGTTCTATAGTTTCTTTATTCAGCTTTTGTTTGGAGGATCTGTCCAATTGTGAGAGAGGTGTGTTGAAGTCACCCATAATTATTGTGTTGTGGTCTATTTGATTCTTGAACTTGAGGAGAATTTGTTTTATGAACGTCGCAGCACCATTATTTGGTGCATAAATATTGATAATTGTTATGTCTTGTTGGTGAATGGTTCCTTTTAACAGTATATAATGTCCTTCCTTATCCCTTTTGATTAATTTAGTCTTGAAGTCAATTTTATTCGATATGAGGATGGCCACCCCTGCTTGCTTACGAGAACCGTGTGCATGGTATATTTTTTCCCAACCTTTCACCTTCAGCCTGTGTATGTCTTTTCCAATCAGATGTGTCTCCTGGAGGCAGCATATTGTTGGATTTGTTTTTTTAATCCATGTTACCAGCCTATGTCGCTTTATTGGAGAGTTTAAGCCATTAATGTTTAGAGTTACTATTGATATATGGTTTGTACTTCCAGCCATGTTTGTGATTGATTAATTTTAAACAACTTATTTTTATTTCCAACTATGCAATGTAGTTAGTATCCTATTTATATATCTTTCCTTTCCCTTTAGCCCACGTACTCTCAGATTTTTATTTATTATACTATTAATTTCATTGTCATTATTTTACATATTTTCTAGTTTATACTCAATATATTTAAAGAGTGCATGTTGATTTCCTAGCACACCAGATGAATGAATGACAATACTTTTCTGGCAACACCTCTTCCCTCCCTCTCAGTATCTACACTCTTATCTTGTCAAAGTTCAAAACAGCTCCATTAAATCTATTGGAATTTTGCTAAAGTAATTTGAAATCATTAGTCATTTACATTTTGACAATGTATATATTGTTTCCTAAATAACTGATTAGAATTAGTGGGGTCAGAAACTAAGGCATTGTTCTAGGCTCATATACTGTATGCTACTTAGCATAATCTTCTGAGCACTAAGATCTAGTAGATTCCTTTTCTTTACATTTCATCACATGTCAGATTTTAGTTTGCTCAATATTTAAATCATAACGCACTTGTTTTTCTTTTCCTATAAGATCCAATTACTTTTTAATTTTATTTTTGAATGGAAGAGAACTGCAGATTCATCTTATTATTTAGGGTGGCAAAGTATCTTGATGTTTTCCCCCCATCAGTCCAAAATGGCATTTTTTAAAAAGAATCTTTTTATTTCTTGGTCTTTGTTGAACACATAAAAGTCTCTATCAGTAGCATAGCTGCCCTTCTGAGATTTGTTTTCAAATAATAAAATTGTAGATTATGTCTAATGTTTGGATCTGATAATTTCCTTTTTATTGGGTTTCTATTTTTTTTATTTTGATAGACCATGACATTAAGTAAATTTTAAGGATTTGTACAGACAAAACATTCCATCTCTGCATATGTAAAAAAGTGTTCATTTTTGCCCTCATGTCTAATTTGTAGTTTCCAGATTCAAGTTCTGAGAATTTGCCTTGCTTAATTAATTTCTAGAACTTAGTACCATTCTTAGAAGTCGAAACTAGTGTGAAAATTTTATCTTTCTGGGTATCCTGATTTATTTTGTCTAAAATATTTTGAATTTTCTTTTATACTTAAGTATCTGAAATCTCAGAATAATGTACATTAAATTGTGGATTTTTCTTTGTGTATTTATTTATTCCTTATTTATTCTATAATAGACCTCAAGTTCTTTCAGACTTTCTATTTTTTAGTTGTTTTTCGCAATTATATTTTGAAATAGCAGGAACTGTTTCTTCTTGTTCTATATTTGCTCTTTATTTCAAAGTACCTTAGTCTTATAATATTCTCTTATCTATCTCTAGGAATATTAATTATAATTGGTAATTTTCATTTATTTCCTATATTGTCTCCAGTCAATTGTTTTATTTCCTTAGATGTGTTTCTTTCAACACTTTGCCTAAAGGAATTTTCCATCAAATAAGAGGCATATGAGAAGGATATAAGAATGATCCCTACTGTGACTTGGGCTCTTGTTTATGGAGTATGGGGAGGCAAGGGAGAAGATGGGCCAGTGCCTGGGGGCTCCGTAACTCCCAGGGTTAAGATGGAGGACAGTCCAAGGCAGCAGCTTCGAAGTGTTTACCCCTGAGTTCAGCCATGGAGCTGCCTTTATTGACTGACTTTTCTGTGTGAACTCTGCTACTCCGCTCTCTCCAAGCCCAGCACTCACCACAAGCCTGCTACTTCCTTTAGAGAGCAGCTTGCAGGTGTATTCCTCAAGGCCAGGCCAGTCTTCCTCAAATTCATTCATGTTCAGGGTCCCTAGTTCTTACACCCACTTATACCCTTCTCACCTGAGGCTTCATTTGTGATTTCCTCTATGCCACATATCAATCATTACAATCTTCCTTTCTTGTCTGCCTTATAAAAAGTCTTCAAAATATATCATCTATTGCTGGCATCCATTAGCATTTATAGAGGTGACACACATAAATTCTTCAGAAAAAATTTTGTATGATCATTCCATTGGTATATTGAGAGAAACTGTAAATCTTTCCTCCTGATACATTAGGTTGATCTGAACATGTACACATACATACCTATGGACATACATATATCCATACACAAAGGTACACATACATATAAAAATATATGCACATACATATCTTATAAAATATGTGAGTTAATTTAAGTGAATTAAATTAACTTAGATAATGATAGTATTGGACCAAAAAGAGATCATTCTGATGGAAAAATTATGCCAGGGACAGATTTCTCAATCTTAATGAGGAAGAGAATCTTATTTCATATATCACTTTAAACATGGGAGCATGCACATCAAGGTGATGAAATCAAAGTGATCACAAAATATTAACTGAAGTAGAAAATAGCACAAAAACAATATTAATATTTAACAGACGTTCTGGTTAATATTGAAAAAGATGAAAAACTTTAATGATAAGTACAGAGAGTAAAAGAAGAAGGAAAATCTAAACTGTGGGCGGATTACATTATTCCACACCTATAAAGCTTAATCTTCACACACACACACACACACACACACACACACACACACACACAAACACACACAAATTGTTTTTCTTGTTTAGGAAAAATTTGCAAAATTTTTATAAGTGGACTACATAAATTATATTAATATAAAAATAAATGTAGCAGGAGAATAAAAAGCCAGTTAAAGTCATCTTGTATAGAAATGTCAGCATAACATGCAGGTGTACAGAACTGTGTACATGAAAGTTTTGTTTGTACAAGAATAACAAGAGAACACCAGGAGTTGCTGCTGACCTGGATTACGTCACATAGAAATTTTCATTAATTTTTGCATGTAACTAATTGTTGTGTAGTATAGTTGAATATAGTGATTGACAGAAGATAAAAATTGAAAGGATGCAATACCATTCTATTCTCAAATAGTGACTACAAAGTCTCTTAGAATATAGTGTAATTTTTTAGCCTATACGTCTCTAAAGATCCAGAGAATCCACTTAAATGTTCAAACTTAAAGCCTTTTACTAAGAGTCCTGCCTTAGCCACATACAATAAGACTGAGAGATTCCATTTAATTTCTTCTAGGTCCATTCACGTGATGTAAAAAATGGATGCATTTCTATGTACATGATTATATAAATATAGCTTGAATCTACATTAACTAGTGTCAATCTTGAGACAATTTTCAGATATTGTTATTATATACCTTAAATAAAAATTTACTTTTTTCTTTCTTCTTCTTCTTCTCCTTCTCCTTCTTCTTCTTCTTTTTATACCAGGGATAAATTCCAGGGATGCTTTACCACTAAGCCACATCCCCAGCCCTTTTTATTTTTTTAATTTTGAGATAGGGTCTCTTTAAGTAGCTTAGGGCCATGCTAAGTTACTGAGGTTGGCTTTGAACCTTGATCTTCCTGCCTCACCTCCCAGGCCACTGGGTTTACAGGCATATGCCCCCATGCTCAGCTTCTTTTAATCAAATAAATTTGTTCCAATGAATACTTTTTTTCTTTCTTTCTTTTTTTAGCTAAAAATATACTTAAATTAGGAAATTTAGAAAAATTAAACATAAAATGGTTGGTCTGACACTAAAAGCCAGCAGTACCTCATAATTTAAATGGTTATCTATACAAAGTTTAGGGTTTGTTTTCCTAAATATTTCATTTTTACTTATTGTATTGTTCAAATTGTATGTGAAGTGTGGATTAGAAGACAGATTTTGCTATAGACCAAATATGCATTCTGTAGCTCCTCATGACTTTATGTAGCCCATTCATTATGGATAAGACTAGATTCATAAAAGTGAAGGTAACTCTTCTTTTCCCACATTCCTTCCTTGTCCTATAAAATGAGAATTTTTGTCAATTCTTCCATCATATTAGGTAAATACTAAGCAAGAAGCTTCCATCATTTTCTCCATTCTTACTCCTTCCTCCCTGTGGGAAGAACAATGACTTTTCTAATTGACACATTGGGGCAAAGGTTACAGTTCCTAGGTGACCCACATTCTTGGCCTCCAATTGTTTTTTTTTTTCTCCCTCCATTATCAGATATTTTTTAAAATTTATTTATTTAATCTAAGTAGTTATATATCACAACAGAATGCATTTTGATTAGTTGTACACAACTGCAGCACAACTTTTCATTTCTCTGTATTATCAGATATTTAACTTCTCTCCCACCATGTGAACTAAAGAGCAAACTTCTCTCAGAGCTGGCTTTTTGTATTCTGGGGCATTATTTTCCATGTAAAGGTAAATCTCTGCTTAAAATATCCAGCACTCCATTGAACAGTTCCCAATGATTAGATGATTAGTTAGAAAAACAGCATGCTATAATATTAATGTCCCCTCCAAACCTTATGTTAAAACTTAATTGCAAAGTTCACATGTTGGTGATATGGAGCCTTTTAGGAGGACACTGGGACAGATAAGGTTATCAAGAAGTGGTCATATGATGGGACTCATGACTTTATAAAAACAGAGACCTGAGCTTACAGATGCTTCCTCTGTCTCACTATGTAATGCCCCTCACCAAGGTATGATATACTTAAGAATGCCTTACTGGATGCCAGGACCATATTCTAAACTTCCCACCTACAGAACTGTGAGATAATAAGCCTCTATTCCTCATAAATTACTTTTGCCATAGGTATTTTCTTATACCAACAGAAAGCAGATTAAAAACATGATGAATAGAAATTATCAACTTGTTTTCACACTCTAAAATTCCTCACCTACAATGATTCTAACAAATATTTAAGAAGGATAATATTTTAATTCTTTTTTAAAAAATTTTTGCAATATTCTCAATTTAAACAGAGTTCAGAACGTAGGAGTAGGGTTAAATATTAGCACCTTATGAATCCCTAATAATCAGAAAGCAAAAAACAAACCATTTTTAATAGTAAGTCTTAACAAAAATCCTCTACAAACTCACAAAAGGAATAAAAGCCCTTTTTATATAACTAAAAAATATGTCCTAGCTACAACCCATGCAACTAATAGTCACATGCCTCTACTAGACTGTAAGTTTTTGAAAATATTTATCAAATTAGAGTTGCTTATCTTTCTAAGCATCATCATATGGCAGAATTGTATCTTATTTGGATTAGTAGAAGAAAAACAAAATTATCCTTTTGTAGATTTTTTATAGGTAAAAACTACTTGATTTAGAAGTACATTTTTTTTTCCTTTTGAGGAATCAAATGTGCTGCATTTAAATACTCTGAAGACTGAAGTTCCAATGCTCATTTGCTGTACAAGCCTAAAAAGCTTTTTTGTAGACCTTCTGCCCATAGGCCAGTATTTGATAGAAACTTTGTGCTTTGGGGAGTTTTAAATGTGTCCAGTAACTTTCTTCAATTATCCCTTGTTGAATTAGCAGAATCAACAGGGCACCCAAAGAGACCCCTGTGAATTTCTGCTTGTTACCTTGGGCTTTTTTGTTTTGTTTTGTTTTTTAAGTTTCTTAAACCTTCCAGGGTTGCTTAATCCTGTGGTTTTAAAGCTAAAACAGTTGTTGTATGTAATGCAATATTGTGCAGTGCTTTTAAGGTCTCTGATAGCTAACTTTCAGCAATGCCCTTTGTTTTATTAACCAGACCACCGGGGCTAGCCCACATAGTGCCTATATTGGTATGCTTTCCCTGTAGGCTAGGAGGCAGCCATTTAAGACATCCTTAAATGCTTCAATTATATACAAGACCCACTTTATCTCAGAGATTGCAAACCATCAGCCTTTCCAAGAGTTGACATACCTAGAGACCTATCAGGATGTCACAGGAGATAATGGTCAGGGTCTCCTAATTCAATAAGAAACAACTGTGTAAAACCCAGAGCTGACCAACTCCTCTTACTGCCTTGCATTGCAGTTTTTCACTCATGTAAACAGTGTAGTGTCCTTCCTCAGTTTTCGAAACATTGTTTATGATTTGGTAAAGTTTACAAATAAAAAGCATTCTGAGACCTTTTACTTTTACAAAAATGCTCTGCTACTTTGTCAGAAATATCCCAAAATTTCATTTTTCATTTCAAATGTCCATCCTATTGATCACAGAGGGCTTCAGGGCTTACTGGAGAAATATAAAAACTTCTGATCATTGTAAAGTGTTAATACCCAAAACAGATGACGATAGGAAAATAATAGCGTATAATAAAAAAAGTAGCATATATTTCTTCCTAGTGTTCTTTATTTGCTCTGATTCTAAGAAGCTGCACCAATGAGTTAGAGGGAATGAAAGAAAAAAGTATTACTCTCAGATTTTTTTAATAAATAATTTTACACAGAAAAAAATACTGTGAAGAGAGATCAACTTCCAATGTACTTCACACTTGGATCAGAAAGATTTAGATGAATGATTAGTTACTACAGAAAATATGTTAAGAAGGAAAAACTATCTTGTTTAGCCCTCTGCATCCATGGTAACTTATTACTTCCCCCCAAAATTCTTTGCAAATTTCAAGAAAACAAAAGTGATGTTAAGTTATTTACATAATTGTAAATGAGTTTGCATATTAGATCATGGAGATAACATCTGAAAGCCAATAGTCATAGTTTATATTTTGCATACCCTTTGAGAATTTTGGGATTCACTGAATCAAACTACAAATTATGTGCAGGTATTCAAGGTGAAGAAGAATGTTTTCGCTATTCTGAATGATTATGAGTGCTTCTGGTTGATATAACTTCTTACCAACAGCATATTCTTTTTATTTCATGTTATTTCCCCTGATTTCATGCATATGTTTTGATGCCTAGTCTGAAACAGACCTGGCAATGAGACACAATTTTATAGTTATTCTAATCATTTTGGTATTTCCATGAATGAATTATGGGGAGGATTAAAAAAATTTTGCAGTGGATATGATTTTTAATGTGGATATAGGTCTTCTAGGATCACTTTCTCAATTTTTTTTTTCAAAATGAACTAGAACCAAATCATCATTCCTAGAGCTTTATAATATGCAAAATCCCAAGTACCATATTAGTTTCTATGGAGTATCTCAAACATGTTCTGGGACCACCATAATAATAATGTATATGCCAATTACAAGCAAATCCAGCCTGCTACCACAGCAATCTTTCCTACATTTGTTAGCACTTTTTGTTACTTTGCTTAGCAATTATCTTTTTACATACTTTACTCCCCTATTAAACTCAGAGGTCAGATGTAAAGAAATTTATCAGAAAATAAGCATTCAAAAGTATCTTTGGGAAATAAATAAATTAAATGTCAAATGTATGTATGTATCATTTTATTTTTTATTACAATAAACTTTCTATATACTTCATATGGTAATTATTTTAACATTGTATTTATTTCATTGTATTTATTACAAAACACACACATCACCCACTTATTTGCAGTGTAATATAGTCTGTTAGAGAAGAAGAAAAATCTATAAAAATGATAATATAGATCCTTTGGGATATCCGGATTTTTTTAAATTTAACTTTCTCTATTGGTATTTTTTTTCCATGAAATCCATATTGTAAACAATTTCAAAACAAAATATGCCAAGGAGACGACAAGAATGTTAGAGTTCTCTCCTGCATACAATTATTTAACCTAAGCCACCTCAACTGTGAAATGGTGGAGGCAACTTTGAAAAAACATTTTGAATGTGACAGCAAAATTACTTTATGATGTTTATACATTTTTCATAATGCTGTTCACAGTAGAACGGATTTCTATATTTCTTACAGCAATGGTATGAAGAATCAGCCTTTTAAAAGGATCAGGATTTGCTGACACTGCTCTTAGAGCTTCTTGTTAGCTAAGAGACAATGGTGTGGTTAAATGCAATAGAGTGAAAACTTTGAGGAATTAGGAGGTTTCAAGAAAGGGAGTTGTATGACCCTATGTGTTCACATTTGTGGGAGAAAAAAGGAGAGAAGAGAAAGAGAGGAAAACACTGAGATAGACAGAAATGAAATAAGACAGCCAGAGCAGAGGACTTAGACAATGTGCCACTGAGTTCAATAAATCTATACTTATTTTTTACATCCTACAAGGTCATAGATGATGCTGGCATTGGTCTCCTAGCAACCCACTCTACTAACCTACTTTTGTCCTGATCACTGGAGAATGGGTTTGGTGCTTTGAGCTGTGCTTCAAAATGAAAAAGAAGGAATCAAATTAATACTTGGTAACTACAGATAGATGATATTTTTTTAAAAAGTGTGCACACATACAGAGACTACTTCTAGTCACTTTCCTCAATAATTCTACAAAGGTCAGGGTGGTCTTTCTACATACCTCCTATAATTAAGAATAAATGTCTAATTATCCCAGAATCATTTCATTTCTAATTATCCAAATACAAATTTTAATGCAGCACACATAATTTTAAGACATCTAAACTCAAGATGCATATAATAAAATATATGTCAACATAAATAGTTACCAGGATCTAGTTTAAAATATGAATTAATAAAAATAAATTAAATTCCAATGTAGACATTATTTTTAACTCTGATTATGTATATATAATTATAAAACAAACTTTTATAAATAGTTACAAAGTGATAATATATCATGTTTTATTCTTCAAGATCAGAGGCAGGGTTTTCAAAATTAGTTTCTGTACTCTAAATGCTAGGAGTTATGTTTTCTCCTGAGCATTTTTTTTCAGTTAAACTTTTGCATAACTTTTGTACTATTACTCCATGTTTTTACAACACTTTCCCATCTCTACAATTCTATTGTTGCCTTTCCTAATTTGTTGAGGGTTTTATTAGTCCTCGATTTCATAAAGCCAACGATGAAAGTATTATATTCTCTCTGTTTATTTGATTCTTAAGAGGTAAAAAAACACACCTCTAGTTTTCTATAGCCAAAGCTTTTCAGTACATAGCAGCTTACCAATCTGATATGTGCTTAAATATAATACATTAATATTATATTTGACATATTTTATCCTCATTTAGTCTAATCTTTTCTTCACATTTTTAATTTAACCCAAATATGTGTTGAATGACAGCTATTGGCTAATACACATTCTCCTGTTCTCTTCTGACTATTCTTCTTTGCATCCTATTTTTTTGTGACTTGAATCTCTCCAGCATCTAACTTTAAACCTGAAAATAGTAGACTTTCTGCATGTACCTTGGGTACTCTATATTCTCATTAGCCAGAGTTTCAAGGCTATGTACTATGACACATATTGGTTTACTCACAGAATATAACAAGAGGGAGAGGGAGAGAGAGACAGAGAAGGAAGAAAGAAAGAAGAAAAGAAAAATATGATGTTAAATATTCTGTAAGCAAATCTGTGCTTGTTTTGATGTTAGGGACTTGAAATAAGGACATGGAAGAGACAGATGGAGGGGAAGCTACACAGGTGTGGTTAGTGAAATAGTAGAGCAGAGAAATGGAAATGTTTGCATGAGAATAAGAGAGTTAAGGGAAAGTAATTGCAATCCTGAGAGACAAAGTCAGAGTCTCTGAATTTCAATGTCAGTATGAATCTGTGATGTGCAGATCTAATGTTGCTGCTATTGCTGCTGCGGCTGCTGAAAATCAAAGATGATGATTTTGATGATGATAATGATGATGAAAAAAGTGTGAGTGATATTAAAGGAAACATTCAATGGTAAGATCAATCCATGTGTACAAACCTAAATAGTGTCTTCACTTATTAGAAGTGACCCATGGACAGGTCATTATAATTATATAATTATTAATATATTAGGTTTGGAGTTGATTAAAGATTTACATTTTATTCTACTGTTACCCAGTCATATAACTTTAAGCTTTTTCACATACAAGACAAATGTGTCTTAAGCTGAAACTAATGAAGGATATTGAGATGATACCAATAAATGGAAAGTTATCCCATGTTCATGAATTGGGTGATTTAATGTCATTAAAATGTTCATATTTCTCAAAATGATCCATACATTCAATACAATCCTTATCAAAATTGTAATGTTATTTTTCATAGAAATAGAAAAAATCCTAAAATTTGTATAAAACAACAAAAATCCTTAAATAACCAAAGCAACCTTGAGGAAAACAAACAAAATTTAAAAAAAAGAAAGAAAGAAATACAGGTGGCATCACACTACTGATATAAACAGACACACTGGCCAATGTAACAGGATAGAAAGCTGAAAAACAAGCCCACAGATTTATACTCACTTGATTTTTTACAAATGTGTTAAGTATATAAAAGGGAAAAAGACAGTCTCTTCAATAAGTGGTGAAGGGATAAATATCCATATGTGGAAGATTAAAATTAGATCCTTATCTCCAACTAGACACAAAAAAATAACTCAAAATGGAATAAAAATGCAAGACCTGAATCTGCAAAACTGCTGGAGAAAAACATAGGGAACCACTATGATGTTAGTCTAGATAATGATTTTTTTGACTATGAATACAAAAGCAATAGCAACAAAACCAAAAATGGACAAATAAAATTGCATGAAATTAAGAGACCTCTGCAAAGCAAAAGAGACAATTAACAAAGTGAACTAGCAACTCATGAATTGGAAAAAATTTTGCATGTCATGCCCTTACATGGGGCTAATTTACAAAATATATAAGGAATGCAAGCAATTCAACTGTAACCAAACAAATAATACAATTAAAAATGCCCAAAAGACCTAAACATACATCTCTAAAGAAGACACAGGGATGGGCCAACATATACATGAAAAATAATTTTAACTAATTAATCATCATGGAAATCCAAATTAAAGCAACAGTGAGCTATCATCTCATAAATGGTTATTGGAATGGCTATTATCAAAGAGTCAAAAGACAACAAGTATTGACAAGAACATGGAGAAAAGCCAACTTTTGTTACACTATTTGTTGGAATGTAAATTAGTGCAGCCTTTATGGAAAACAGTATGGAATTTCCTCAAAAAATTAAAATTTGAATTACCATATGAGCCAGTAATCCCACTTCTGGGTATATATGTACAAAGAAATTGAAGTCAATAAACCAAAGAAATAACTACACTCCTATGTTCATTGCAGCATTATTCACAATAACCAAGATATGGAATCAAACTTCAAGGTTTCTGAAAAATCTGTTCCCTCTTTTAAACCTCTCCTCAAAGGACATGAAAGTAAAGTCCTTTCTGTTTCACTCTTTCCTGCTTTCTGTACTGTTAGAACACTTGTTCCTTCAAATGATGTTCCTTCAAATGACTTATGACAATAAGTAGAAGACCAAGATAATAAAATAAGTACCAACCAACATCTTAGAGTTCACTCAGCAACCACAAGACTCCTGGGACTACCTACCTCCTCTCTTTTCTGTATTGAAGGAACCACTGTTGTTTAGACCACTATAAATCAAGTTATCTATTAATTGTAGCCAAAACCATTCCCAAGATATAACATTTTAATTATGATGGTATTTGCCCTGCCCTTTAATTTATATACTAGTTCTTGGGAATTACTTACACATTGTTTTAAAATTGTAATTGTCATCCCTCTGGGTGGTTCTCTACTGGTACAGGCAATAAAATACCTATTCTCTGAGAAAAACAAGAGGAGAATAAGTGGTATTAGTGTTATGTAGCAGATGGATTTAGGATATAAACCCACTTTCCTATTGATTAGATCTGATATTTTTCCATATTACATGTTTTATTCTCCCCATATGAAATGAAGAAAATATAACATCTATTTCGCAGTGCACAAGATGTAATGAAATAATATTTACATAATGCATAGTAAAGTAATATATGATAATTAAACACACAAGAAATTACTTGCTTTCTTGCCTGAAAATAACCCTTAGAAATCCACTGTAGAGTTCATCACTTCCCTTTCTAGAAAAAAATGGATATCTAGTAAACTATTTGCTCTCTTTTCTTATTTATATATGGTTGAAATAGATGATAAATGTGACATTACCATCACAAAATTATGTGGCTGAAATTCCAGTAGTTTTGTTTCTTCGAATAATATTTGTTTTGAATTAAATGATTGGCAATTATGAATGTTTTTCTACGATATATTAGTGTTCCTTATATATCTCCAGAACAATTATAATATCACCAAGCTTGAGTTGTGTTAAGATTGAATTAGGAGATATAAATAGAATAATGTCATGATAACTGGAAACAGTTATTAATCAATATTTTCAGCAATATTGACATATTTGACAGAATATTTATTGGGGAGGGGATATCCTGTACATTCTAAAATGTCAGAAGTATCCCTATCCTCTACCCCCTTGATTATATTAGCACCCCCCACTCCAATTGTAATAAGAAAATTGTCTCCAGACATTGTCAGATGTACCCATGAGGACAAAATTCCCCATGGTTGATAACCATTGCTGATAAGCACAGTACCTTAAATCCATAGATTTACAAGAAAAAAAAAGTAGTTGAATTTATTTGAATGACCATAAATAAGTATTTACATTTATATTAGTGATTTTCGTTAACACTATTTTCTTTTTTGGCATACTTAGAAAGTTCTTGTTGATTCATAGACCTCATAATTGAATAGTGAAGTTTTGAAAATAGAAGTTCAAATAGATATCAAAATGATAAGCACATAAAGTAACCTTTAATTGATACTGAAATTTCAAAATGTAATATTTAAGTATCATAAGTAAAATAAAATAGAACTATTTTAGAAATGATTAAATAATATTCTTAAATATTGAAAAAACAGCCATATAATGGTTTCATGTAAATTCTATATTTAGTATCTAACTTGAGGGAGGCAAAACTTCCAAATATCTTTATAAGTGGAAATAACTAACCATTATATAATTTGAAAAATTCCAAGTTAGCCTCTACTTAGCCTACAAGCAAGACAGAAAACTTTTGATTAAAAAAAAAGTGAAATTTTACTAATTATGTGGTCTCTGTCAAAAATTAAAAGTGAACATCCTAAAATGATAATTTAGAGGCTATTTACATGCCTCTAAATTTAATAAGAATGTATAATTGATTTAGCCATATTTTAATTGATGCATTTAGAAAACATTTAATCACATTCTCATTTAAAGAAATTATTTTTATGATGATTTTTTCATTTTTAACTACTTGGAGCATAAAAGACATTCTTAATTACAGAAGAAGATAACTTTTGGAGATATATTCAGGATGAGTAACTCTATTATCTTAATTGAGGAGATGTTTCATAGCTGTATGAGAATGTTCAAACTCATCAAACTGTATACAGTAAATATTTCAGTTTATTTCATATCCATTTTACCCTAATGAAGCCATTTATACTAAAATAAAATTACAGGGCCAGGGGTTGTGGATCAGCAGTGGAGAGCTCACCTCACACATGGAAGACCCTGGGTTTCATCCTCAGCACCACATAAAAATACATAAGTGAAATAAAAGTATTGTGTCCAACTACAACTAAAAAATAAATATTAATAAATAAATAAAATTACAGAAAAAGAAATCTTTTTTAGTATCTTTTTTTAAAAAAATATACCTTTTTCCTCAAATATGGGAGAAGTTGATAGAACATAGAATAGACTTTTCAGAATTAGACATATTAAAATGCAAATATCAAGGAAGTAAGATATTTTGGTGCCAAATACTATTTGGGATCTTATAGAAAACAAACTAAAGTTAAGAGGTTGTGCCTATAAATTATATTTATTCATATAATTCTTAATTTAGTTAGAATAAAAATAGAATGTTTAATGAAGTCTACTATGAATGTATTATATAATATATAATTAATTGGTACTTTTTCTTAATTTTAAAATTGAGTAAACCATGATTTCAACTTTAAGCAATTAAGAATATAGTTCACATTATGTACTAATACCATGGAAGTTAAGAACACTATGTAAAATCTTGAATGTAGCAGTTTTGGAAGGTGAAAGATACTTAAACAGGTATGCATGGACTTCTATCATAGTCATGAAGTTGAAACTGGATAAATTTGCAGCATTTTAAATAACAATAATGTTCAAAACTCTGAGAATTTACCTTATTAAAATTATTCAAAAACATGTAGTTTCTTAAGGGAACCATATCTATATACTATCAGATAGATAATGGTTTGACTCAAATATGTTTATAAATTACTAAAGATGGTTTATTACCATTAACTACAAGATCAAATAATATTTTAAACATAATAGATCATAATTTATAATATATTTTAAATTATACCTAAAGAGAAGAAAAAAAAATACAAAGCAACTAATAGAAAGAGAGACAAGTGGTTATTAATCCAACTAAATCAGTAATCACCTTAAATATGAATGGTCCAAATGAATAGTTAAAATATAGAGACTGTTAAATGAAAAGGAACAAAGTGAATGTTTTCTACAAGAAAATCACTATAAATACAAAGGTACAGATCCATGAAAAGTTAAGGGATGGAGAAAGATACACCATTTGAACACTAATCAAATGAAAGTTGGTGTTGTCAAGTGAATTTCAGGTAAAATAGACTTCAGAAGATGGAAAATGGTTAGGGATAAACAGACACATTACATCAGAAAATACTTACTTAGGAAGACTTAACAATCTTTAATATATATACCTTCAACCACTGTCAACAAATACAAGACCAAAACTAATAGAATTACAAAGGAAAATATAGATATCTGGTATTGTAATTGTGATTTAATCAGCCCACTATCAGTAATTGACAAATCCAGCAGGCAGAAGATCAGTAAGATATAATAGATCTGAGCAACACCATCAAACAACCAATTGTAATTTATATTTGTGGAGTTCTCCATATAACAACAGAATAAACACATTTTTTCAGAATTACATGGAATATTCATTAGACAACTGTATTTGGGGGCATAAAATATACTTTAATAGATTAAAGTGACAGATATCATACAAAGTACGTTCTCATACTATCCACATATGAGAGAAAACATTCTACCTTTGACTTTCTGAGTCTGGCTTATTTCATTCGACATGATATTTTCTAGTTCCATATATTTATCAGCAAATGATAAAATTTCATTTTTTATAGATGAATAAAAGTCTATCATATATATTTTTTTCTTTATTCATTTGTCTGTTGACAGACACCTATATTGGTTTCATAATTTAGCTGTTGTGAATTGTGCTGCTATTAATATTGGTATAGATGTTTCATTATAGTACGCTGACTTCAGTTCTTTTGGATAAATACCAAGGAGTGGGATAGTAGAGTCATATGGTCATTCCATCCCTAGTCTGAGTAATCTCTATACTGCTTTCCAAACAGTATATACCAATTTACAGTCCCCCCAACAATGTGTAAGTGGACCTTTCATCTCGCATCCTTGCCAGCAACTATAGTACTTAAAAACAAAAAAACAAACAAACAAACAAAAACTAGGAGGTAGTGGGTCATGGGAGTGTACTTTTGCAACCTCGATTTTCCTCAGCCCTACAAATTCACTCTGTGTTTCAGAACAATTGGAGAATGGGTGTTAGAATAAACACCATTCTACTCAGTCATTTGAGGAGAAAGTGATGTGATGAATAAATAAATTACTTACTAAGCATATATTCTAAGCTCCTTCCAGAGATAGCCTGTACCACAGAGATGGAGAGATAAAAGGTACATTTTCAAGAATTCTTTACAGGGATTTGCAGATCATATGAACTAAATTAAGTGGAAAGAATAGCATTCTTCTGCTGAGTGGGATTTCACAGATGCTGGCTGGTCTGGAGAAAGCAGCTGTATCTCAAGTTCCCAATGGAGTGGCCAACTTCCTGATGTTGACAAGATCATCAACTCCCTTTTCAGCCTGTTAGGTGTGACATTAAGAAGCCAATCTCCACATCCAGCTCAAAGCTCATCTCTCCAGACCTCCCAGGAATCTGAAATACATTTATTTCCATTTAATAAATATATTTCTTCACCGAGTTTAAGTGAATCTGTCCTCTGTAAGTAAATCCAAACTGCTGTAAATCCAAAACTACATAATTGCCCTTGAGTAACACCCTGCTGTGTAATGCCATGTGTTTTTGAAAAGTTTCTCTTCTTTTACTCATATTTTCCTTCATCTTATAAAATTCAGCAAGGTGTAAAGTTATATATAAGTGCATAGATATTGTCTAGTGGCAGCCACAAAGGTCTACATGGAGTGCTACATTGCCCCAGCCTCTCACAATTCTTCACTCCCTTATTCTATTTAAATCTTTTTTCAGAGCACTTTTCCATACTTGATGTTACATCAATCAGTGATTCTAAAAACGCAAATTCAGAGAGAAGGCAATTGGTCTCAGCATTGAAGAAGAGAAGACTGAAGTCAGTATCTTCTGTGAGAGACAAGGAATGACTAGAATCCTAATTTCGCCTATGTGACTCTTCCACTTCCAAATGTAGCACATTTTTGTTCATAATAATTGTTTCAAAAAGTAAAAACATAAGATTTCGTTTTGATTTGAAATGTTCCATTTGACAATTATCTCTGAAAAGAAACTATAATATACAGTCATGTCATTTAAATTTTTTAACAATACAACTTTTTCCACTATAATGAAGTGAACATCAACAATATGCAAACTCTTAATAGACAGTTCCCTTCAAAAATAAGTAAAATTAGAAGTCTCATATGGCTATAAAACAAACATGTACCAGGAATTTTATTCAGCAGATTAAAATAGAGACCCAATTATAACTAGTTCAAAGGAAAATTTAAAGAAATATAAATGTATATGAGGTAAAGAAATATTGAAATAGATTTGCATATTGACATGAAAACAAGTATGTCCATGGGGGGAAAAATCAACAGAATCTATAATAGACAATATTTATATTCTTATGTATAGAATATAATTAATTTGCATTGTTATCAGCTTTATACCACTTACAGTTTGTAAAATAGCTCAAAAGCACTGTTAGATTAGAATCAGATAAACAAGAAGTGTATGCACTAAACCAGGGATCAGCAGATGATGTTTGTAAGCTAAATTCCTGCCCTTAATTTTTTTTTCAATTTTGTTTTATTGTGGTAAAACACATAACATAAAATATTCCATCTTAACCATGTAATTATTCAGTTTAGTGATACTAAGTATTTTCATATTGTTGTGAAACCATCATCATTATCTCTCACCAGAATATTTTTCATCTTGCAAAACCAAAACTCCATATCCATTAACAAATAACTCCTTTTATCCTCTAGTCCCTGGCAACCACCACTCAACTTCCTGTCTGTAATTTAATAGTTTATTTCTTAATCTGCAGTAAACAAAATACAAGTGAAAACTCTCTTTATTCATTACTTCTTTACAGAAAAACTGAAAAAGGAATTAAATAATATTCTTTTTATTTTATTATTTATTAGAGCAGATTGAACACAGGAATGCCTTATCATAGAACTATATCCCAGTCCTTTTTGTGTTTTGTTTTTAAACAAAGTCTCACTGAGTTGCAGAGGGCCTCACTAAATTGCTGAGGCTGGCCTTGAACTTGCAATCCTCCTGCCTTAGCTTCCCCAGTTGCTGGAATTATAGACGTGGCCCTGTGCTCAGCTAAATAGAGTCCTTTTTTATTTTATTTATTTTTTTATTGGTTGTTCAAAACATCCTTTTAATGAAAACTTACAATGAAAAAAAAAATCTGCTATTTATATAATTGAGTATTTTTTATATTCATTGCATTATGGTTGGGTTTTAAAGCACATTATATGCCTATCTGTATAGCTGTCTTCTTATTGGAGTGAAAAGTCCATGGAAAAGAGGACTTTTAATAAAAATATCTATTTTCAGCACCTAGAAAATGGCTTAGTAAATATTCACTAAATGAAAAAGCAAATGGATGAAATGTTCTATTTTCAGTCCCTATGAGTACTGCTGAATGAACACTGGGACTCTTTTCAGTGAGGAACTTGCTTTTGTGCATACAGGTATTTGTATAATAATTTTCTAAAATGTATTTTCTGTAAGATAGCCTCTAAGAATTTTATCTCTGCTTCCTTAGTTGTCATCTCTGCCTCTTTCTGCTAGAGGTTGATATTGCACATATATAATATGTTTGACTTAAACTACATAGTAAAAGCATTTCAATAGGTTGAAGACACTTAAAACTAAGAATAGTTTACATGAAAATCCATATTTGTGGCTTCTTTTGAACAATGGTATATTCAGTACAGGACCTAAAATCCTGCTTGTCATCTCTCGGCTCTATCTGAAGAGTGGTTCTACCTGTAGTCTGGACATATATTTTCTGTCCCACTTCCCTCATTTTTGTCACCTGCCTGTACCCTGTAGGTAATTGACTTTCTGACCCCTACTGTAAGTCATTTTTGGCAGCAGCCGCTTTTCTTTTTCTCTGAGTTGCATTTTGAGAATATAGAAATAAGTGTGAGGAACAAGCCATCAGGGTCATATGACTGCTGATAGAAGAACTGAGTCCCTGTTAGAAGATCCCTATTAAAACCAAGGGATCTGTAGGAAGAAACTCAGCATGAAGTGAAAGTTAATGTTATATAAAATCATATCATAGCTCTTCCACCGTGGAAACACTTGAATCTTTATATCGTCTGTAATATTGGAATCATTATGTGATTCTAGGTAAAAAGAGAGAAGATATTTTTTGATGCATTTATTATGGTATGGAATGACTCCTGGATTTTCCTCATTTTTATGTTTTACATTTGAATGATACATTCATTTTTGTATCACATGTGTGTGAAAGTTCTGAAACATATTTTAATTACAGATTTGCTGTATTTTTTAAATTCAGTTAATTTAGTGGTGAGAGAACTGTTATGTAGACCTCATCAATAATTACACAGAAGGGTCTGTTAGACTAACAGATGCTCTAACAGTATAAACAAAATGTTTTGTTTAGAGATATGTTTAACTTTACATATTTAATCTTAATAATATTTTAGTTGAGTTATCATCATTTATAGCACTGCAAATTTAGTTTTGAACACACACAGCATGAAATTTTTATAGTAATAAAATGTATAGTGTTTCAGTGCATAGTTATCCATGCATTGATTAGCTGTGGGACAGAAAATTTCCTATAGTTAAGAACACAATATAAAATTCCAGATAGAGAGAAAGGCATGTAATTCTTGAATGATTCTATCTAATGAAGCTGAATCTCTATTGGTGAGACAAAATTGTTAGAACCCAAATCATTTACAATAATAATTTTTATTTTAGAGAATGTTGCTTTTCAAGTGTTACAGATTATTGTTTCAAAACAATAATAATCCCCTTGTTTTGCAGCTATTTAATGTCTTCAAGCCATTTTCATCTGGGTTATTGTCCTCCATTGGAATTATAGAAAAGGTCACTCTCCCAACCTAGTTTGTATCTCTAAAATTTATTTCCATATTCTGTGTCATACTGCATTAAAAAAAAAACAGATTGTTGGACACTAATTAGAACTAATAGACCATTTGATTGGAAATTCTCTGAAGCAAAAGTGTATAAACTGTGTCTTATGCGCTATGCTATATTTGGCCCTAAACATTCTATCTTGTATCCACAAAGCATTATAAAATTTATTTGAAAATCTTGTCAATATTTCCGAATCAGAGATTTCTCAAAATGTTGAGTCCCTATTTTCTTTCAAGAAAGTGTGAATATCAGAAAGGGGTCTGCTACCCTCATAGAAATGACCAGCTGAAATAATCGTAGTGTCTGCTTGCCAGCCCTCCACATTAATCATTACTCTAACTGAATCACCCTCATTTTCATTGGCTGTGTTATCCTCCCAGGGTTCTCTCCTTTCTAGCAGTTTTAAAACTTAGTATTCATGATAACCATCTGAGGGATGTATAGATTCCCTTTGTCCATCACAACTAAGTCATAATCTTTGGGTATGCAGCCTGGGTTTGTAGTTTAAGCTCCCCAGGTAGATGTGTGTCCAGCTTTGAGAAAAACAATTCTAGAGTTTCTCTGCCTATGTTTCACAAAGTATGGTCATTCACAGCATCTGCACTTCTTAGAAGATAGTTAAAAATGCAAATCCCATGATTACCATTCCAAATGAATAGAATTAAGCTTTCTGGAGATAAGGCTCCCTGAATTCTGTCTACCCACTTTTTACTAAAGTACTCCTCAGATTTACCATAATCATTTGTAGTTTCACCCTCTCTGAACTTCACTTTTTTAGTGGTTAGTTGGTCCACTTGTTTTAGATGAGAAATGTAAAAAAATGTTGAAGTAATTGTCCAATGAAAAAGACTAATTAATACTAATATTATGAAATGCTAAATCTCTGCAAACAAATTTACCCTTGAAATAGAACTCAGTGTTTGTATCTCTGTTTTTCAATTTTAAAATCTGTTCTTCCCACGGATTGACCAGTGGGTTCAAAAATATAACTTTTTGAGTGTTTCAAGAAAACAGTACCAAATATAAGATATTTATTTTATTATTATTATTATTATTATTATTATTATTATTATTGAAATAATATATACTTGCTCTACAGCTTGCAATACATTTTAATTGGTTTCATTCTTTGTAATCAAACTTGAAATTTTACAGTGAGATTATGCAAGTCTTGCAATTTTATATTTTCCATGCTTGGCTATAATGTACTTTAAAATATCCATGTTCTATCCTCAAAGTGTATAATTGAGTTTCACTCTTCAAAGGATTACTTCTTTAAGTATAACTGTGACAGAGTATTCTGCAAAGTGAGCAGCAATATTTGAAATTGTAATAATGGTGGACTTGATATTTATTTAATTTCATATTTAGCTTTGCAAAATACAATTGTTATTTAATAGTAAGTTCATATTATTAAAATAACACATTAATTTATTTATAGTAAAATTATATTTAATTGAAAATTGTAGGATATTCAAGTTTAAAAATTGATGATTATATTACCTACTCACATTTTTCCTTTCTATTTCTAATGTATTTATAATAAAAACTTGATGATTGGGAAACAATATATGTAATGCACTTAGTAATAACCTTGGCTGCCTAAAATACCAAATGATAAACAGTAAGGAAAAATTAAAAGAAGTGGTACCAAATGGGCATAACTACAAAAGGAAGTAGAAAAATAACCATAATGACTTACTTAGGAAAGAGCTATCAATGTGTGTCTTTTAAGGAATGGGTGTGTATTAAGTGTTTTATTTATACCCTCTTATTTTAAATATTATCCTGGCTCTTGTTGGGATCCTGTGAATACAAAAATTAGTAAAAAGGAAGTAACCAAACAGATTAGCTATATTTGTTGTAAAAAATACCATGTATACTGACAACACTAAATTCTAGCAAAGATGTAAAGCATCAGACATTCTCATTCATTGCAGCTGAGAATGCAAAATGGTACACCCCAGATCATGTGGCTGTCTGGGAGCAGCAACTCATGACCGGCATTCTGACAGAGCATAGGACCACATATCACTAGCCTGGGAAAAGATCTAAATTCTAAATTTGAGAAATGGTGTCTACTGAATGTGTATCACTCTCATACCATCCTAAAGTCAAATGTGCTTCACTGATTCTATGGGAAATAAATTTGCAAAGGGAGACCCAGCATCTTTGAAGAGTTCTGTGATTATTCTCTCTATTAGCCAGACCTCACAATAGGATCAGCAGTCAGTGGATTGTAAGACCTAACTACAACTGGAACAATTAGGTCCCAGAATGCAAGGACCAAGTGGCAGCACTTCACCACCCTAAAGGAAAGGCGAGCACAGTTGTCTTAATGGACATTATTGACAAAGCAGAAATTGGAGTACTCTAATTTACATGGACCTAGAGTGTTGGTAGTACTTTATGATGTTCTTAGAGATAAAACATACAAGAAGTCTACTATCAGTCTTTATAACAAAATCCCTGAGATGATCAATGTATAAAGAGAAGACGGCACATTTGGCTATAGTTTTAAAAGTTCCAGAATGTTATTGATTGATCCCAGTTCTTTGGTCCCATGGTGAAGCAGCATAGCATGGCAGGAGTACATGGTGGAGAAGAACTACTCACTTTATGGCCAAGAAACAAAAGAAGAAAAGGAAGAGAATCCCACATACTCTACAAGAACATGATATTGGACCTGTCCCTAGGCCCCATTTCTAAAGGTTCTGCCACTTTTCTAAGAGCCACTCAGGGAACCAAGCTTTTAACACATGTGTTCTCTTAGGAAATTGTGGTGAGCCGCTTCGGCCGTTTCTGCAGACTATGGTCGCCATTACAAGATGGCGCTGGCTCCGCTGTGGTCTGTGACAAACAACTCCTTATTTGGGAGAGTTGGTGCATGGTTTTTCACCACCCTATGAGAAAGCTCCACGTGGCAGCTTCGCATTGGGGCTTGAGATGCTTTATTAAGGCTGGGAGGGGCATCCGAGAGAGAAGAAGAAATATCAAGGGCCTGAATAAACTGCTGAAAGAAGATTCCTGAGTTGCGTCTTCCTTGCGGGCAAGGGGTCGCGACAAGTGGTGCTGAAACCCGGGAACCAGAACTTTCAGCAGTCAGGGGTGGTGCACCGGTTAGTCCCAGGTAAGTGGGATCCGCGACCAAAGCGGGGTTAGTCCCAATAAGTGGGATCCGCGATCAAAGCGGGGTTAGTCCCAGGTAAGTGGGATCCGCGACCAAAGCGGGGCAGCTCCTCTGTAAAGAAAGAGAGAGCATTACATTTTATTGCAGCTGCACTGTGTACTTTCGCTTCTACTTTCGCTTTTGTTTTCTGTGTTACTTTTGTTGTGTCATTTCGCTTTTGTTTTTTGTGCTTCTTTTGTTGTTGTGTCATGGGTGCCACATCTTCAAGTCCGCTTCTCCTGGCCCTAGATGGCCTGTTACGTTCCAAGGGCCTGGAAGTGAAACATAGTACTTTACAGAGATTTTTACAGAAGATAGATATCGCTGCACCGTGGTTTGCATTTTCGGGCAGCCTTACTGTACCTAGTTGGGATAAATTAGGCAAAGATCTTGACTTTGCTTCTGAGCAGGGCATATTAGAGGGTGGGGTGATACCCCTTTGGAAAATGGTCCGTAGTTGCCTTACAGATGGCAGATGTCAGGAAGCACTCACTAAAGGACAGGAAGTTCTAGAGCAATTACATGAGGAGAAATCGGAGACGGCAGGAGGTGAGGTGCCTCAGGAGGATGGAAGTGTGCGGAGCGTGAAACAGGGGAGGAGACGATTGTATCCAGATCTCAGTACGCTGCGCACACCCCCATGTGAAAGTGGGTCAGAGGAAGAGGAGGATGAGGAGGAAGAGCTCGGGAGGCTGTCTCGTCAGCTAGAGAGTTTAGCTATAGGAGAAGGGAACAGAAATAAACAGGGGCTCAAGAAAAGCGATCCCCGGGATCCACCACCATATGGTGGGGGTGTTTCGGGGAGAGCTTTCCATGCCCAAACGTGGAGGGCTGTTAACACTGAGATGGGTCTTGCTTATCCAGTTTTTCAGGATGACAATAGGGGAAGATTCCATGAACCCTTAGATTTTAAAATTGTGAAGACCCTGGCGGAGTCTGTGCGCACTTATGGGGTGGATGCCGCCTTCACACTAACTCAGGTGGAGGGACTTAGTAGATTTTGCATGACTCCCTCAGATTGGGCTAGTCTAGTCCGCGCTTGTGTTTCCCCAGGGAAATATTAGGAGTCCAAAGTTGGCTGTTTAATGTTTCTGGCAGTACCCAAGACTCGGAGCGAGGTAGGAGACTTAAAATTACTTCACACAATTCACAATTGTTTAATGCTACATTACCCTCTGCAGCAGTCTGTCTCCAATCTCCGTTCCTGTTTCTTTTGGCTAATGTTACATTACAGGGGATGCTTAATTGTTCTAATATTACCTGTTATTTGTCTGAGTGTTGGAATGGTTCTTGGACTGTAGCAGTGGTTATGAAAATTCCAACTTTTGTCCCAATCCCAGTCACTGCGGACCCAGATAAATTCCCCATTATTGAGCTACTTAGAGTCCGCAGAGATTTTGGAATTACGGCAGCTATAGTGACAGCTGTGGCAGTGTCTGCTGCTGCAGCGGTTACGGCCGGAGTGGCCATGGCCAGTCAAGTACAAACTGCTGCCACCATTAATCAAGTTGTTCAACAAACTTCCACCATACTTGAATCCCAAAATACAATTAATCAACATATTTTGTCAGGGATTTTAGCTGCCAACCAAAGAACAGATTTACTCCAAGCTCAGGTAGAAGAATTGGCTGACTTGGTATATTTGGGTTGTATTGATCAACGTGCACATTTATGTATAACCTCTGTCAGATTTTATGATTCCAGAAATGCCTCCCGCATCATCGGGGAGTATCTATCCGGAACCTGGTCCATGGAAGCAGAAAACTTGATCCAGTCTCAACTAACTCAGATTGCTGTTTTGAATAGTACCCGTGTCGAACCAGTGACTTTGGGTCAATTCACCAGTTGGCTATCCTCTGCCTTTTCCTTTTTTAAGGAATGGGTGGGAGTAGGCATTTTTGGTGCAATGTGTTGCTTCAGTGTTGTGCTTTGTTTGTGGCTTCTCTGTCGCCTTAAAACTCGCCATGCACAAGAAAAGGCTATGATCATACAAGCTCTTGCAGCTTTAGAAAATGGCAACTCACCTCAAGTCTGGCTTGCGCATCTTAAACAGTAAACCTTTGACATGGTCGTTACACCCCAAGTTATTATAACATTGCACTGGGATCGACATGACTTTCCTTGTTATTCTCTTAGTGTTGGAAAGCCCTTGCACTCTGCCGGTCTTACTGCCATTGCACGCAGATGGGTTTCCACACAAGTGCTTTTCTATCGCCTTAAAGTCCGTGCCTTTCTTTCAGGGTGCTGTCAACTTGTTTGTCGTTATAAACAGCCACAGTTCAGCCTCAGCTATCCCCCTTCGTCCACCATCGTCACGATACAGGATGCGAGGCAAGGCACTGCACTTGAGTGATCCTTGACGTGGACCTCAAGGAGAGCATGTCCTATTGCATGCGGGTTAGACGTGTCCACGCCCCGCCCCACGAAAAAAGGCGTCGGCTGATATGGCCTCAGATCTGGGGAAGGGCCCTCCTTAGGACTGAGCCATACTATGCAGCCACTTCTGCACAGTGGGATAGGACCTCTACTCTCTCCTGTATTGTTTTAAGAAAACAGAAAGGGGGAACTGTGGTGAGCCGCTTCTGCCGTTTCTGCAGACTATGGTCGCCATTACAAGATGGCGCTGGCTCCGCTGTGGTCTGTGACAAACAACTCCTTATTTGGGAGAGTTGGCGCATGGTTTTTCACCACCCTATGAGAAAGCTCCACGTGGCAGCTTCACATTGGGGCTTGAGATGCTTTATTAAGGCTGGGAGGGGCATCCGAGGGAGAAGAAGAAATATCAAGGGCCTGAATAAACTGCTGAAAGAAGATTCCTGAGTTGCGTCTTCCTTGCGGGCAAGGGGTCGCGTCAGGAAATAATCAAGGTCAAAACTATAGGACCTATTAAATTATGTCTTAACCTATATAAGCAGAAAAGTTCTGGATCGAATAAATAAAAAAAGTCTCAAATCATAAAAGCAGAGATTCATGGCTCCTCAATCAATTTCCAGTTTTAAGCCAGTTAATGGACCCAGCATGCTAAGTCCAAAACCCTTGAGGAAGAAACCTGGTA
This sequence comes from Marmota monax, assembly GCF_021218885.2. Classification (NCBI taxonomy): domain Eukaryota; kingdom Metazoa; phylum Chordata; class Mammalia; order Rodentia; family Sciuridae; genus Marmota; species Marmota monax. The sequence goes on along the minus strand of NW_026693595.1, from coordinate 3,094,763 downwards.
CACTAACAAATATTTATGCTATCAATCTTTTTCCTTGGCTCCTTCCCAGAGACCTCACAGACTTTTACCAGCATTGCAGAAAAGGAAAGAATCAGAACTTTCAGGGACTACTGGACACTGTCCTTGAACTGACACTAATTTCAGAAGACCCAAAACTTCACTATGGCCCATCATTCAGAGGAGGAACTTCTGAAAGTCAGATGATCAATTCAGTTTTTAGATCATATCCAACTCATAATGGGTCCCTGAAATTACCTTGTGGTTATTTCCGAAGTGCCAGAATGCACAATTGGGATTAGTCACGTTTAGCTGCTGAGAGAAGCCCTGCTCTGTATTTATTCCCCAATCAGCGGGGGATTAAAGGAGGAAAGGCAAAGTGGAAGCCATTAGAAACTGCTCTTCTTAAAAAAAATAATAAGTCAAAAACACTACCACATTCCTGGAGGGATTACAGAGATTATTGCCATCAACAAAGACTTGAAAGATGCAGCAGTAGAGATGTCTACAGCATGCCATTCTGCTCTCCTATTTGCTCTGTGCAGAAGGGAGATGGAACTTGGAGAATAACTAAAAATTATAGTAAGCTTAACCAGGTTACTGGTTGGGATTACATTGTTTTTATGGACACTTATAGGTAACTCAAAAGCCCAGGTCTTTACAATTTTAAAGAAAGTCTCTGCCAGTATCCTTAGATAATGATTTTCTTTTTAAGAAAACGCTCTTGACCTCCTTAATGGGCTCTAGTAGATACTGAAAGCTTACCATGAGTCGCTGCATTATCATGCAACCTGAACTGTCCACCATGAACAGGGTGTCACCTGATCCATAAAATCATATTATTGGTCTCCATAGCAATAATGCATCATTAAATGGAAGTGGCAAAAACTTGATGAGGCTCACACAGGTCCTACAGGTACCAGTAAATGAAATGAAGAAGGATCCCAAATGCTTGTGATTCCCACTTCAGCTTCATTGTCCTCTTCTCCTCCTCCTTATTATTGCTGCTGTTTTTGTACTAGAGATTGAACCCAAGAACATGCTACCACTGAACTACATCCCCAGTCCTTTTTGTTTGAGAGAGGATCTTGCTATCTTATCCAGGGTGGCCTCAAATTTGTGATCCTCCAGCCTCAGCTTCTCAAGTCACTGATATTACAGGCAAGGACTACCACACCTGGTATACCATTTTCTCTTTTCTAACCTGTATCTACAGGTTCATGGAAGATGCTGTATAATTAGTATTTCTTCCTGTTAACAGAGGGAAAAAAAGTCTATCCTGGTTTCCAAATGGCTTTTCATGATATGCAAGGACTCCTCCAAAGTGGGTAACTGAATAACTATAGCCTTTCTCTGGAACTTCCTGAAGGACAGTGGTAAAGAAAAATCCTCTCAACTTCAAATTCATAATTTGTAGCCAGTCCACTGGCCAGATGGTCAGGCAAAAACGTAATTAGAATATTGCTGACATCAAAATTTGGGAGAGAGGTACATGAATAGAATTCTACATTTACAAAAACATGAAGATATTTGCACCCATGTGAATACTCACAAGCAGAGAATTCTATGGTAAATAGTAGACCCTGCTGACCCCAGTCATTACTCAGTGACCTTATGAACAAAACAGAAATAGTGACAAGCAAGACTTAATGCATGGCCTTAGCCATACAAACTTCTACTCAACAAGAGATATTTTGGGGAGAAGCACAAACATCAAGAATTTAGCACTTCATCTGGTGAAGGAACTATTATTTGTTATTTGCATGTGGCATAATTTTATCACAGTAGGTACCATCATGACCTCTTCACTGTCTTTGTTTGGAGACTGAATGTAGTTTAAAGAGATGTGTATGGGTGCCAAGTGGATGATGTGTGATTGTGGTTTGTGGCTAACCTTATGTATCAACTTTAATGGGCTATAGGAATTCCAGATACCAGGTGAACATTATTTTTGAGTTTGTCTGTGAGACTGTTTTCAGAAAAGATTGACATTGGTTCAGTAGACTGACCCAAAAAGATCCCTCTCACCAATGTGAATAGGATCATCATCCAATTCAGTGAGAATGTGAGTAAAGTGAAAAGAGAGATAAGAAAGAAATTTACTCATTTCTTAGCCTGAGACATCCAGTTTTCTCCTATCCGTGGACACTGCTTTTCTTAATTTTGAGACATTCACACACTGCCTCTTTTGATCCTCTTGTTTGTGAATTGTGAATGCCATTATAGCACTGACGTTTCTAGGCCTTCAGGTTGCAGAGAGCAGGTTGTGGGACTTAACTGCCACCATAATCACATGAGCCAACTCAGCATAACATAAAAATACATGTATATAGTTTATGGGTTTTGTTTCCCTGGAGAACTTTACTATTACAGGGGGGAGAGAGCATATGATACTCATAGACATGTTGTAAAGTATGAAGTGTATTAATTTTTAAAAGCACTGTGTATACAATCTCCTCATCTCCCTACAATGGAAATAATTGCTTGGTAAGAATGACTCAAGGAAATAACACTAAAACTCAGGTACTTGAAAAAATAATGTAGTAACCTTGAAATTTGGATCTAGTTTCCTCCTATGTGACGAGTGGTTTAGAAAAAGCACATCTTCTTCACCATGAATTCATAAAAGAAAAAAAAATACAAGGGAGGGAGAGAGAGAGAGAGAAGAGAAGAGAAGAGAAGAGAAGAGAAGAGAAGAGAAGAGAAGAGAAGAGAAGAGAAAAAGAAAGGAGAGGGCAAGCAAATGCTTAATAAAGAACTATTGCAGAAAAAAGTTTCCATGAAATGGAAGACATATACTATGAATTAAAGTAAAAAATGTAATAGCCTCTATGGAACAAGAGCAGAGAGCACAGCATAAGACAGAGTCAAAATAATGCAATTAAAAGATGGGGAATAATGTAACTGCTCAAAAAAATTTTATGATACCCTTGGGAAAACAACTGAAAAGATGAAATTTAAGATTTGAAGATTAAATTGGGAAAAGCAAAAAGGATAGTGTTAAGAATACAGTGAATAACATGGAGGAAAATAAATCTGGTTTTGAAAATGAAAAATAGAGTTTAGAAATTGAAGAAATGGCTAGGGCTGTGGCTCAGAGGTAGCGTACTTGCCAAGCATGTGTAAGTCACTGAGTTCAATCCTCAGCACCACATACAAATAAATAAAGATACTGTGTGTCCATCTCCAACTAAAAAAAAATTAAAAAATAAAATAAATAAATTGAAGAAAATGATTGATATAGGATATATCAAAAGAGATTCTTCAATTGAGTAATTAGAATCCATGCTAAAAAAGTGGAAATAACAAACAAAAGTAAATATTTTAAAAGTATTTTAAGAAAATTGTATTTAAAAGAGAAATTGAATATATTGAAAGTGATATTGAGAACACTGGAAAATTTATTCAAAATGATTGCATTAATGTATTGCTCAACATAATTATTATATTTTAAAAACAATTCTTTATATTTTGAGAACTCTACGTGAATAATAATAAGGCATTTGTAGGAAAACTTAGACTGGTCTCTCACATTGCCACACCAAAAGCAGAGAATAAGTGAAGCAATACCTATAAAGTGAGGGCGGGGAAAGAATCTTCTACTTGGCCAAATTCTCCTTTAAATACAAAAGAAACAAACAGTTGTGAACGAATGCATGCAAGAACTGAGGGAACAATATTTCATGAACTCCTCTGAAGGGACTGAACAGAGCCAACCACAAAATAACTCAAAACAATTCCAAATGAGTGTTCGTGAGCACCTGTTTAAGTGTGATACAAACAAAAGAGAATTATGGTAAGGAATATTAAAAGTAAGAAAATTTGGCAGATAAATGAAGAAAAAACATGAAAGTGGAGAGACTATGCTACTAAAAGTAAAAATAGAATTCACAAACTTAAAAATTGTCTAAAAAATTATAATTTTATATGAGTATCATTAACAACAAAAACATTATAAAAATATAATCCATAGGAAATAGATAGTGGAGGAAAGTAACAAAAAGGTGAGAAGGAAATGTACAAACTCAATTGTTGTTGGGAAAGAAAAAGGCAAATACATGTACATTGCATATGTGTATGCATGCCTTCTTAAGAATGAAACAAAACTAAAACAAAAAGAAAATTAAAACTAAGTATCAAGAAAAAATAAAGTAACCTCACATTGAACAAATATAAAAGTCTATTTTTAAAAACCCAGTTCTTAAAATATAATGCTAAACAAATAGTATTTGGACATTTGGACATAAAAAAATAATATTTGGACATTAAAAAAAAGTTCTTAACTCTCCAAACTCTAAGCTATTGAAGATACAAACATAAAACACTGTGACTTATAAATGTTTAAAATAAAAACATGGCCAAAGAATTGCTAAGATATGAAATAAAAAACAAATCCATTTGGTACTCTCTTATATTTAAAATCATTCAAAGAGATATTAAGTAAAACAGAAGAAGGCTGCTACGTAGTGCAATTAATTCTGATGATATAGCAGTAGTTAAAATTAGAATTCAGTTAATTTAGCATCAATCTTCATAAAACAAAAACTACAGGTGATGCAAGTAGAAACTGACAGAAATACATCAGTAGACAAAGACTCTAATTCTCCTGACACATGGCATGTCAAGCGAACAAAAATAAGCAAGATTTTTCTAAGGTAATTCAATCAATATTGCTTTGGTCAGCTACAATAACAAACAATCCTTCAATCCCACTGGCTTAAAACAACAAATGATTAATCTTGCTCTCACCACATGTCCTTCAAGAGATGGAAGGGGGAATGGCTCAGAAAACTCAACTGAGGGACCCAGGATGGAAGAGCAGTCATCGTCTTTAACATTGCCAATCATTGTGATTGACAGGACAAGCACACTCTTGGCAGCAATTAAATGACACTTCTTAATTTTGCTTATGATTTATTTCATTGTTCTCTCCTAAGCATGAAGTGAAGACAGATAAATGAAATTGTACTCTAGAAGCGGAGATGGAGCCAACCAAAAATATTTTCAACTAAATTAAAAACTGCAATGTAATTAGAAAAATATATTTATGTGAGATATGTAAATAGATACACTGAAAATATAGATTAATTGTGCATTTATTAGACCACAAAATAATTGTAAAAGGGTACTAAAAACATATAAACATAATCCAAAATACCAAAAATTAAAAACATTAATTTTTTAATAAAAACTTTCATCAGGAAATTTTTTTTAAATCCTAAACCGAGGCAAAAATAACTATAATTAAAAATTCATGGGCTATCCACGAAGCAATGCTTCACAGTGTTCAATAATTTTAGTATCAAAATAAAAATAAGTGATATAAGCACCTAATAAAAATGAAAGAAAAAAATGCTGAGATAAAAATTAACACAAGAAAACTACTGAATTAAAAAAAAAGTTGAGCAAACTTAAAATCAACCTTATTAAATAGATGATGTGAAAGTAGAGGGGAGGAAGAACAGATAAAAAACATGAAATAAGAAATCGCAATAGAAAATGATGAAATTAAAAGAAGTGTAAGAGACATTGTGAGCTATATGAGGATGAATTTGAAAATCTTAGCTGAATTTCTTTCATAAAATAATGGATAAATAATAAAAATAATGGAAGATCTAAACACACTAAAAATTTTAAGGGTAGCAATAGTGGGGAGGAAGAAAAAATGTTTTAAAATAGTAAATCATAAGATTAAAATATTTTCATAGTTAATTTTCACTAAATCATACAATAAATTATAATTATAATGCTTTTAAACTATTTTGGAATGTAGAAAAAGGATTTCTTCCAGAGCACTCTCACAAATTAAATGTAATATTGCTATCAAAAACCAGCAATAATTCTAAAATTAGAACCACTAACTGATATCACTCATGAAAATTAAAACATTAAAAATTTGGTAAAAATATTCTAAAACACTTGCAATACTAATAGTTCACCATAATCTAATGGAAGAACCTATTCCAAAAATGACATGTGATTCTAAATTAGAATGTCTATTAATGGAAATTACAATGTGAATAGATCTAATAAGGAAAAGTAACTTATGAAACATGTCAATAAAGTTTCAATTTGTTCAAAAGTTCATATCTACACATCTTTCTTTTATAAACAATAAATCTGGAAACAGATCTTTAACCTCTGTTACAATTCCAAGGTAGCATTATTCTTAAGTGGGAAAACATTAGAATTAAATACACTTGTATTCAAGAATAGCATAAGCATTTTCACTAAAATCATTAGTGTTTAATATTATTCTGAATGTTCTAATGTATTTAGAGAAAAAAATAAGCAGAAAATTTATGATATTAAACTTGTCCTGTAAGGGAAAAGAAAATTACTTACAGAAAAATTTCCTGTTACCCAAGAAACCCAAGGCATCCAACTTGAAAATTATCATAAATAAAAAGGTAGTTCAATGAAATGTTTGAATGAAATACCAATGCACAGAAAATAAGAAACTTCCTATATTGCCGCAGTCTGGCTGGGCACAAATCACGAGCCACTGAAGCAGGAACAAACTTTATTTTTAAACTGCAGGAAAACACTTCACACAGCTCCGGGGAATCCTCCCGAACCCGCCAGGAGGCTTGTCCAGGAACCCCCAGCCGGAAATATCTCTCCCGGAAATCCCTCCTCCTGCACTTCCCCAACCAATGGGAACTCTCGGGGAATCCCCAGAAATCCCCATGAGAACTCCAAAATAGTGCGAGAACTCAAAAGTTGCGGCAGAGGCGGATAGTAATGCCTCGCCTGTCAATCAATACTGTTGGCAAAATGCCAGGGGCCATACAGACTCGGCCATGGCTCTCAGCACTATATACACAAGCACCAGCCATATAGGAATAATTTATAAGTAACTACAATCTCTGTGACTTACAAACATAAATAAAAATTTGAAAAATGAACTTTTAAAAATTCTGCATGAGTAGGAAAAGAAAGAAAGTGGTAGAGAAGGACGGAAGGACAGAAGGACGGAAGGACGGAAGGAAGGAAGGAAGGAAGGAAGGAAGGAAGGAAGGAAGGAAGGAAGGAGAAGGAAGGAAGGAAGGGGAAAGGCAGGCAGGCTTATTTCCAAGAGATAAAGGAAACCTTGAACAAATTGAAAATTATAACATGTTCCTAAACAGGAAACCAAAACATTATAAAGATATTAATTCTCCATAATAAAATCAACACATTTAATATGATCCTAATAAAAGCCCAGGGTGATTGTTTTTAGATCTAAAAACTGTAAAGTTGATGATAAAAGCCATAGAAGAACAGCTAGAAAACAAGAAGAGAGATAGGAGAGAATTTTCCCTGTAGGCCAAAATATATTTTAAGCCTTAATTAAAATGTACACCATTGATATATGTGTAGATGATAGAGAAATGGAACAAAATCAAAAGTTCAATTTGCTTAAATGCTTGTGGTAATTATGTTTATAATGAAAATGATATTTCAATGCAGTGGGAGGGGTGTTTCAGTCCATGGAACTTGGAAAGATAAATAGCTCTATGGATAAAACAGCTTATTACATACACCATATATATATCAGGATAAATTTGCAGGAATCAAGCATTTAAATATCAAACATAACATTAAGGAAACCACAATAACACTGAAAGTATATTGAGGAATGTAAAAATTAAACTTAGCATATGGAAAACCTTTCTAAATGTCTTATAAATCCAGAAATCATAAAAGACTGAATACTATGACCACATTTTTCTAAAGTTATAATGTGAAAACTGAAAGTAAGCAAAGTCAAAAGATAAATCAAAGCCTATAAACAATTATTTTACAAATCACATTGTGATGAACTATTTTTATACAGACATTTTTATAATTCATGAGAAAAATACTATGACTGCACTGGAGGAAAAATTCCTGACAATACAAATTGACAATCCACAGGACAGATAATACAAATGACTATACACATTGAAAAGGTAGACTCACTCCCAGTAACATAGACACAAATTAAAACTTTTCTGACCAGTTTTCACCTAAATGTCAAGAACAGAAAGTTTGAGTTTACTGTGGCAGTAAGTAAACATTTGAGAAATCAGTCTTCTCTGTAGCCACCATGTTAACTGACACATTAATTAAAGAGGAATTTAATAAAAAGTCCCCAAAATATAAACACAGTCATCATTTTTCCCCTCAAGTACACATGTATAATTTTGCCATAATTATGTCTGCATCCATGTAAAATGACATTTGCTGGGCTAATATTAACCAATATAAGTAGTTATGAACAAACAGTTTTTCACAGGTCAATCTGTTTTAGTTGGTAGGCTACACAGCCTCATTTGTTGGTTCCCCCATCATCCTGGCATTGTTAGATATTTTGAATATTACCCCGATATTGCAGTTTGTTTTTTGTTTGTTTGTTCTAATTTGTTATTGATAGTAGATAAAGATGGAAAATGACACTCAACTTTTTTCATCTCTGGGAAATTTGAAATTAAGTCCTCATTGAAATGCCATCATATATCTAATTGGCTGGCTTAAAAAATACCAAGTTCTGGAAAAGATGCAGAATGAGGAGAATTCTTATACACTACTGGGGAGATGGATAATTGGATAATGATGAAGCCACTTTGGAAAAACAGTTTGACAGTTTCATACAAAATTAAATACACACTTATCAATAACCCAAGAATCCCACTCCAATATAAATTAAAATTCATATTCAGACAAAATCTGTACACAAATATTTATAATGGTTTTACTAATAATTGCCAAAACAGGAAACAACCCAACGGTTCTTCAGCTGTTGAATAAACTAACTGTGGTACATCCAAGAAATGGAACACTACTCAATTTTTATTTTTTCAAGAACTATGAATATACATATTTTTAAATGATGTGAAAAAAAATATTACTTGTTTTCTCACATCAAAAAAGTCCAGATGAAGACAGATGGGACTCATAGCACAACATAATTCTGTACCTCACTGTCCTAGCAATGGATCAGATTCCTTCCTTTCTCCCTCTCACACACTTAGTACATAGTTTTTCTTCTCACGGTTGTACCCACATGCTGCACTTCCAGGTTTCACATGTGCATTTTTACGGCAGAGGAAAGGAAAGTTTTAAAAGTCTTTGTTTTTCTTAAGAATCTTTTCTGAGATATAATTTACGTGCCATGAAATTCAACAGTTTTTGTTATACAGTTTGGTATGCCCAGGGAATTTGTTAGAAATATTGGGTAATTCTGACCATAATAAAATGATAACATTTCTTAAACCCCAGAAAGATGCATCATGGCTCTTATCAATCAATCCCCATCACCAACCACAGTCCCAGACAATTATTAATGTAATACGTTCTACATCTGTAGAATTGCCTTTTTGGACATTTCAAAGAAATAAAATTGTACAACACGTAGTCTATTGCTTTTGTCTTTCATTTAGCATAGTATTTTGAGTTCATCCACATTATAACATATATCAGAAAGATATATTCAGGATCTAAAGGCACATTTTGAGGTCAAGAAAAACCTAGGGAGCAGAATGATTAAGGCAACAAAGGACGGTAGTTCACAGCAAATGAAATTGGGGCATTGAGCAGGGGTTGGTGCTGATAAAGCCAGACATTGAAGGCAAATTTATTGAATTCTGAGATCTTCCAGAGATTATCTATTATGTAGAATAAATACTTTTTGTAACAAGGGCAGCTGCATAAAGCAGCTCACCATGTCATATGGAAATCCTGTGCCTTCCTGTGATGACTGAATGAGTGCAAAGTGGATCTGTTCACATACAAACAAAGTGAGGCAGCAACTTATTCACCTCCCTGTTCATTCTATTCAGTAGTTTAAAATAGCTTGACAAGTTTCTCCCAGTACATGTAAAACCTAAAAATAACAGGAAAAGATAACAAAGTTCCCTTTTACACACATAGTTAAGCATATTAAAACTTTCTGAAGTATCAGAAATGAAGAGGAAACTGACAAGCAGTCTGAATATTGGCAGTTAAAAACAATTTCTGAAACGGATAAATAAAACAAATACAACATAGATATTCTGGAATATTTTGTTGTGACATATTCAATACTAAAGAAATAATCTTAAAATGCTATCAGAAAAGGAAAGCATAATCAATTCAAGAAAATAAATCTGAGCTTTATATCTACTGTAACAATTGTAAGTAAAACAATATAAATTTTCTTTAAAATATAATTATTAAAAGAATAGAAAAAGTATGAGTTCTAATCTTATGAAATAAGAATAGTGAACGTGCAAAAATAAAAACAAAAACATCTAAAGACAACTTCATTAATTCATGACAGGAAATCAGGAAGAAAGATAAGAGAGGATGAAAACACAAGATACAATGATACACATAAAATGAAAAATATTATGAATTGCAATAAGTATAAATGTGTTAAAGGAACTAGTTAAAAAGTTATAGATTCTCAATCTGGAATAAAATTAAGATAATATTCAATTATAAATAATACAAAACAAACAAAAATATATAAAATTACTAGAAATTAAAAGATAAAAACAGATATATTAGACAAATACTAACTGAATGGGATGGGAAAGATAAAAAAATGAAAGAGTATGAACAAATTGTGTGTGTGTGTATACACTATATATATAGTATATATACTATATATATCTCTCTATATATATTCTACCTATATATACTCTCTCTATATATACTCTATACATATATAGAAAGTGTGTGTGTGTGTGTGTATATATATGTATATACATATATATAGTAAATCAATATATTAGGCTAAAAAGTGAAATGCTCATGTTCTTTCTCCTAAATTTTCCCCAAAACAATACTACATCAGGTTATTTCAAAACACCTGCTTTTATTTTTGCTTTATTCTTCACACAGTTATGCATCTATAACATACTTAACACTTGAATCTATAATGCATATTTACCTAAGCTAATTTTTTCTCTGCAGATTGAAACAATATTTTTCTTTGCTTTATAATTTTGAACATTTTTATATTTGCTACTTTTAAAATTTTAGTTTTTCAGGAATATTTATCAGAGATTAAAATATATATAAATAAACTTGAGTTTTCACACAAAAATGAGTTATACTTTGCTTCTGCTTCTACACTGGGGTCTAATTAGTCCAGTACAGTAACTGACAGATTTTTCAAAAAAATAGAGAATTATATTTCTCATTTTTAATATAAAGTAAAAGCTCATACAGTACATAAATGCATAATTAAGAGAATACACAATTTTGAGAATTTTGAGCCCTTATTTTCATATATATATATATATATATATATATATATATATATATATATATATATACATTTAAGATTTATATTATATCTAAAAAAATTGCAGAGTTTACTGGATTAAATATAATATAAAAGAGGTCTTTGCAGATAAAATCTGAGACCCTTTGAAAGGAACAGAAAGGATACCCTTAAAAGACACCTCGGATAAATTAACTGACAATTGGATAATCAAATTTGTCTCCAAGCTTCCCTCCAAATTTAAAAAAAGAATAAAAGGAAACAGGTGATATTTTATAACTTTTCATCATTTTGCATTAAAAAGCAAGCATGTTATGGTGAAACTTTATTAACTGGTTAAATGATTGATTAATTCATTAATTAAATGATTAGAAATAAACTGGAAACTTTTATTTCATAGACTTTACAAAAAAACTGGGAAAATAATATGTAGCTATTGTTAAATAAAGGAATCCAAATATTATTGTGGAAGATTATTCTTTCTATTTTGAATACAGGACAATAAATCACATAAAAATAAGACTGATAAATGCAGAATGTAATTTTTCCAATATACAAAATGATGAAAATTCTCATTTGTTTATATTTCAGAGCATTTCTGCATATTGTCTTAATCAAAAAATATACAGATGGTTCAAAAGTAGAATATTCTTCAGTTAGTGATACTTAAAAGAAAGGCTATTATATTGAACAGAATGAATAATAAATTATTTCAGTGGCAACAAATAAAGTTTATTTTGTATGGTGCTTGTTTTCAAAACAGGAATTTTTCACTGTAGTAAAATTTATTAAATAAAAGCATAAAAACAAAGAGAAAATGGCATTTATGTGCCTCCCATCAAGGAGAAAGCAAATATTGAAACCAATTTATCCCTATAAAGTATGTGTACTTCCTTTTCTTTTTTAAATTATATAACCATATCATTTTTCTCCTTAACTTACTGACGTGGTAGATGACACAGATTGATTTTTGAATGTCAAACTGTCTACCATAAACTGGAATAAAATTTACTTGGTATGGTACACAATTTGTTTTTAATATTGTTAGATTTGATTTTCTAATTCCTTGGTTGAGGATTTTTGCCTACATATCCATCAGTTACTTTGATCTGTGGTGTTCTTTCTTTAGTATCAATGTGGTTTTAGTATCAGAATAATGCTGACTTTATATAAGCAATTAGGAAAATTTTCTCTGCTTTCACATATTCTTCTGGAATAGGTTGTGGAGACTTTTAAAAAATGTATTATTAAGTATTTGGAAACTTCACCAGTAAAGACACCTGGGCCTGGTGAAATTTTTTGAAGGTTATTTATTAAAATAACTTTAATTTTTAATAATTATAGGTCTTCTCAAGTTATTATTTTTTGTTCTTGTGTGAGTTTTGGAGCTTAGTATTTTTAAAGGAATTGGTCTATTTCATCAAATACATCAAATTTGTGGGAGTTACTCAAAATATTCCTTTATTGTTCTTTTAATTTTCAAGAGACTATTAGTGATAATTTCTATTTTATTTCTCATAACAATAATTTATTTCTCCTCTCTTTTGTTCCTTGGTTAAATTGACTAAAGGCTTATCAATTTTATTGATCTACACACAGAACTAGCTTTTGGTTTTGTTGATTTCTGTATGATTTCCTATTTGCAACTTAATTTTTCTTCTTTGTATAATTTCCTAAGGTAAAAGTTTAAGTTATTCATTTTAGGTTTTTCTAATTTTCTAATAATTTTTAATGCTAAATATATTCTTCTAAACATACCTTGAACTGAATCTCTCTAATATTAATAAGTTATATTTTATTTAGTTAGAAAACTTTAATGTCATTTGAGAGTTCTTTTTGACCAATGGGTTATTTGGAAGGATTCTGTGTAATTTTCAAATATGTTTTCATATTCTTTCTGTTATTTTTAATGCCATTCTATTATGATATGACAGCATCATAACTTGAGTAATTTCTATACTTTATAATTGTTAAGTATGTTTTTGGATTCATAATGTGTTTTTTCTGGGTGAATGTTACCTATGAGCTTGAAAAGAAGGCTTATTCAGGTCTATTTTGGTGGTAATACCATTCATTTTTGTTACTTTTGCTCTGTAGTATAGTTTAAAGTCTGGAATAGTAATACTTCACTCTTCTTGCTAAGGATTGCTTTGGCTATTCTGGGTCTCTTCTTTTTCCAGATGAATCTCATGATTTCTTTTTATATTTCTATAAAGAATGTCATTGGGATTTTGATTGGGATTGCACTGAATCTGTATAGTGCTTTGGTAATATGGTCATTTGGACAATATTAATTCTGCCTATCTAAGAATAAGGCAGATCTTTCCATATTCTAAGGTATTCTTTAATTTCTTTCTTTAGCATGTTGTAGTTTTCATTGTAGAGGTCTTTCACCTCTTTCATTAGGTTTATTCCCAAGTTTTCTTTTTTTTTTTTGAGGCTATTATAAATGGGGTAGTTTCCTAGTTTCTCTTTCATTGGATTTGTCACTGATGTACAGAAATGCCACTGATTTTATATCCAGCTACTTTGCTGAATTCATTTATTAGTTCTAGGAGATTTCTGGTGGAAATTTTTGGGTCTTCTAGGTATAGAATCATATTGTCTGCAAATAGTCATAATTTGAGTTCTTCTTTTCCTACCTGAATCCCTGTAATTTTTTTCATCTGCTGATTGTTCTGGCTAGAGTTTAAGAACTATGTTAAATAAAAGTGGTGACAGAGGGCATCTGTGGCTTGTTCCAGTTTTTAGAAGGAATGCTTTCAATTTTTCTCCATTTAGAATGATGTTGGCCTGGGGCACAAAATAGATGACACAGAGTCTAACCCACATAACTATAGTTATCTTATATTAGACAAAGGTGCTAAAAACATACATTGTAGAAAAGATACCCTCTTCAACAAATGTTGCTAGGAAAGCCGGAAATCCACATGTAACAAAATGAAATTAAACCCCTATCTCTTACCATGCACAAAACTGTACTCAAAGTGGATCAGGACCTAGGAATTAAGCCAGACACAGTGCCTCTATTAGAAAAAAAAAAAAAAAGTAGGCCCAGATATCCATCAGTTCAGATTAGGCCCCAACTTTCTTAAAAATACTCCTATAGTGCAAGAATTAAAACTAAGAATCAATAAATAAGATGGATTCAAACTTAAAAGCTTCTTCTCAGCAAAAGAAATAATCAGTGAGGTGAATAGAGAAACTACAGAATGGGAGCAAATCTTTACCACAAGCACATAGATATGGTACTAATCTCTAGGATATATAAAGCACTCAAAAAAACTTAACACCAAAAAAACAAATAACCCAATCAATAAATGGGCTAAGGAACTGAAAAGACACTTCTCAGAAGAGGATATACAATCAATCAACATACATATGAAAAAATGTTCAATCTCTAGCAATTAGAGAAATGCAAATCAAAACTACTCTAAGATTTCATAGTACTCCAGTCAAAATGGCAGCTATCAAGAACACAAACAACAATAAGTATTGGCAAGGATCTGGGGAAAAAGGTACTCGCATACATTGCTAATGGGACTATAAACTGGTGCTAACAATCTAGAAAGCAGTATGGACATTCCTTGGAATGGAATCACCATTTGACGCAGCTATCCCACTCCTCAGTTTATACCCAAAGGACTTAAAAATAGCATACTACAGGGACAGAGCCATATCAATGTTTATAGCAGCACAACTCACAATAGCTAAATTATGGAGCCAACCTAGATTCCCTTCAGTAGATGAATAGGAAACTTTGATATATATATATATATATATATATATATATATATATATATATATATATATATATATATATATATGCATACATACATACACATACATACATACATACAATGGAACATTACTCAGCATTAAAAAGGAATAACATCATGGCATTTGCAGGTAAATGGATGAAGTTGGAGAATATTATGCTAAGTGGAGCAAGCCAATCCCCCCAAAAAACTAAAGGTAGAATGTTTTCTTTGATATGAGGATGCTGACTCATAATGAAGATGGGTGGGGGGAAGCATGGGATGAATAGAGGAAGTTTAGATAGGACAAATGGGAGGGAGGGTAAAGGGGGGGGGGGAAGAGGTAAAAATAAAGATAGAATGAGTTAGACATCATTACCCTAAGTACATGTATGAAGACACAAATGGTGTGAAAATACTTTGTGTATAATCAGTGACTTGAAAAATCATGCTCTATATGTGTAATATGAAACGAATTGCATTCTGCCATGATGTATAACAAATTAGAATAAATAATTTAATAAAAAGAGGCTTATTCAGCTATTAATGGATGTGCTATTTCATAAATCTAAATTAGATCAAGTTGATTGACAGTTTGGTATAGTTCATCTGGACAGATTTTCTACTTATGACATATATCAGTGACAGAGGGTTGTCAAAGTCTCACCCCTTTCTTCTCCTTTAGTGTTTCCATTACTTGTACATAAATTTTTGTTGTCCCACATTTACTGAATATCATGACACATCTTTTAGAGTCCTTTTTTCTCTTTGTTTTTCACTATGGGGAAGTTTCAGCTTATATATCTTCAAGCTCATTATTTCTTGTCCGACTCATACTCCGTGTACTTTGATCCGTTAGGAACATTTTTCCTGCTACAGTTTTTTATTTCTTTTTTTTTTTTAATTCTTTCCTAGAGCTTCCATTTGTCTGCTATCCCTTCTATGATCTTGAATGTTGCCTGCTTTTCCATTAAAGCACCACCACATTAATCATAATTAGTTTAAATTCCTGTTATGATTATTTTTAAATATTTACCATATGAGTCTGATTTTGATGCCTGCTTGATTTGCTTTTCCAAACTCTATTTATGCTTGTTTGTTTGTTGTTTGTTTTGTGGGTTTTATTCTTTTCATTTTAACATTTCTTGTAATCTTTGCTGAAAGCTGGACATGATGTACCAGATAAAAGGAACTGAAGAAAACAAAACAAACAGTATTCTGGGAATTTATGTTGAACTGGCCAGGAGTTAGGCTGTCTTTAGTACTTGCAATAGTTCTAGGTGTCAGAGATTTTAATTTCCTGCTTTTTCTTTATGTTTGTCTCCTCTTTTGTGGTTTCCCTGAAAACTCCTTCAATTAATTCCTTCTCTTGTACCTTTCTGAGTTGTAATCTAGTGATTCTATGGTGGACTTTTCATAATGTGGAATTGAGGTATCGGGTTGGGGATATGTTCTTTAATCTTATGATCACATTTCTGTGTACTTTGGGGGGACTATAGTATCTATGTATAAATTTCAGGTGAATTTCTTGGCCTTCTTTTCTCTCTTGAGTAAGAGAACAAGACTTGAAGTAGGCAGAAGATGGTTAATTGCCCATCCCCCAAGGAAATAGACTAGGTAAGATGAGGATTTATTGATGTAGGTACTTGCAAGAGCAAGGTTTTGAAATGAATAATAGAAAATTATGGGCTTATTTCAAAATGTTTACTTTACACTGGAAAACATGGTTACCATTGTCCCTCCCCCACCCAGGGGACATGAGGATTTTTCTTCAGAATTTCATTGTAAGTGCCTAGTAAGATACCAGGAAGTAAAACCCATGAAAGAGTGGAAGCCCTGATTGGGCTTCCAGCTTCTTTAATATTAAAGTCCACATATATTCGGGCTTCAGGCATTTAGCAATTTCAGCTTAAACATTCTTACCAGTTATTGGTTCCAGAGGAATCTCTCCCAGGTAAGCTGAAACTTTTGAACCTCTGTATATATCTGTTTTTGTTTTGTTTTGTTTTACTTTTCAGGCTTGTTGTTTGCCCTATAACTTTATTTCTCTGATGGATCTAAGAAGAGTTGTTGGTTTTAATTTTCTTTTTAGTTTTTTTTTTCTCTTATTGTTAGGAATGATAATTTCCAAGTTCTTTACATATCAAAGCAGAAACAAAGAGACTCCTCTTCATTTACTTTTTAAATAATTTGAAATTACATGCATAAAACATGAATTTTTCATAATAACATGTTACAAATAAGACACATTTCCTTTCAAACCACCCCGAGTGTAGAGATGTTAATATAGAGATATTTGACTATTTCATTAAATTTTTTAATTATTTTATTGAGTTTGCCACTCTCCTAATAAGACATTTAAGCTATTTCCAAGTTTTCTCTATTGTAATAAATACTACTGTGATAAAATCGCATAATTCTAACTTTATCTTACTAAGAGAATGAAATCTCAATGGGAACAAAATTCCTTCTCATAATCAAAAATCTGCCCACAAGTTTTGGAGAGTGTTCAATGACCTTGCATCATAGAGAAACAAAACACCAGTCTTAAAATAATTCAGGGACTGTTATCATAGATATCGCAAGGTAAAGATTCTATTTTTTTTCTGCTATTTTATCAATCAACATTATTTCCATACTGTTCATAAAAGGCAATTATGCCTGATATCTTTATTGAAAATTTGTACTCAATCAAGTACAAATTATTAATGGACACTAAGTAAGAAAAGAATTATTTAAAAACCAAGCAATGGTATCCTATTATATAATAATATCTCATAAAATATATTGTGTTATGTAGCTTGAAATAATTAATAAATCTTGATTATTATTATTATTATATTAAGAATTTCTAACAGGAAAAGAGATTTGCTTCAAAATGGGAACAAAATGTTTTATATTAATAAATAATTAAAATAGAAATTGGATCATAAATAGAAAGCGTTAGTTCTTAGCATAAGTTTCCCTTTAAGCAAAACATTATGATCTCAGTTTATATTTAAAACCCTTCGTAAAAGTATTTAGCAACATATCAGGTGACTAAGTAAACAACTAAAGAGTGGTTGACTTTGATTTAGCTAAACAATTTAAGTTTGTAAAGGTAATAATTATTTCATAGAGCATAAAGGTCTATAAAAAGACTTAATAAGTCTTAGCTAATCTATAGCTTGTATTTTAGAAGTATTGAAGACAATTGTAAAAATAAAAATGCACTACTGTCTTCCTTAACTTTTAATTTGTTCAGAATACAAGTTAAGAAGTGACACCGCAATGACTCAAAACTGGCCTGGAAGTTAAGGTAAATGGCTACAGATTTAATTTCACCAAAAATTAGTTATGTATTTGTAGGGAAAGGAGTTTACGACTCTCTGGGCTTTCCATTTTTTCTTTCTTTTTTTTAAGTAAATTAAAGATACAGTGACCTCCATGTTTTCTTCTAAACTAAACTTATACTCATTATAGTGTTCAAATCCCAAATAGATTTTTGAGTACCTATCAGGTGGCAGTTACTATGTTAGTCACTTTATATAAAATTATATGAAATAGAAAAGAAATATTTGTTTGGGTTAATTCTAATTCTCATATTCTGCTCAATTAAAAAAA
This sequence comes from Marmota monax, assembly GCF_021218885.2. Classification (NCBI taxonomy): domain Eukaryota; kingdom Metazoa; phylum Chordata; class Mammalia; order Rodentia; family Sciuridae; genus Marmota; species Marmota monax. The sequence goes on along the minus strand of NW_026693595.1, from coordinate 3,076,172 downwards.
ATAGGCCATTATACACTGACTTACTGTTAGTCAGCTTTATTTTCTGTGACAAAATACCTGAGAAAAACAACTTAAAGTAGAAAAGATTTATTTTATGTCACAGTTGCATAAGTTTCAGTCTAAGGTTGACTTGCTCCATTTCTTTGGGCTTTAAGCAAGGCAGAGCACCACTGCAGAGGACAGTAATTGGGAACAAAGTTGCTCATCTCATGGTATAACCAAGAATCAGAGAGGGGGTGGGGTTGAGGAAAGGGTCAGGAACAAAATACGTCCTTTCAGAGAATACCCCCAGTGACCTCTTTCCTCTAACTAGTCCTCACATCCTATGGTTTCCACCACTCAATTATGGACCCATCAGTAATTCCTGAATCAATCAGATCAAGCCCTCGTGATCTAATCACTTCCCTGAAGAACCTTCTCTGAACATTGATGCATTGGGGATAAAACCTTCAACACATGAGCTTCTGGGGGTTATTTCAGGTCTTTGCCCTCAAAGGCTCACATACATCTCAGAATGCAAAATATATTTTGTCCACCCAAGAATCTCCATGGTTTTAAGAGTCCCAGCATGGCCCAAAAGTTGAAGTCCAAAGTATGTTCTGAGTCTACTGGCAACTCAAAGGTGAGGCACCATGTAGATGAAAATGTAAAGTTATATACAACCAACACACAATGGTGAAACAGGCACAGGGTAAACATTCCCTAAAAGAAAGAAATGGGGGCAATTTAAAGGAGTATGGAACCAAAATAAAATTTAAACCCAGCAGGGCAAAAGTTAAAATATTGTAGTTATATGTTCAGCATCAAGTGCCTACCTACGGTGGCACAAGGTGGTTCCCAAACTGCTTGGGCAGCCCTACCCGTATGGCCTTGCCATCTACAGCCCACATGACCATTCTTTGGGGTTGGTTCTATTCACCATCTGCAGCTTCTTTCATAAGAGGTTCCATATTCCTGGCATTTCTAACTTCTTGGGGTCTCCATTGCAGCCTCAGTTTCTCTCTAATAGAGTCAGATATCACCCTCACAGAGACTGCCTGAAGGAGTCCTGACTCTGCCACACATTGGCTGGCCTTCTAGGCCTTCCTTTGATACCTGGGTTAAATTTTCTGTGATCTTCAACTCTTTCATTCTGCATTCCTGGATGATGCCAAAGTCTCCTGCGTGCTTGAACAATAACCAGGCCCACGTGGACAATGGCTGGAGCAGCCTCTGAGTGCCTTGAAAGGAAAGTGAAAAGGACACTGAAAATAATCCTAGGAAAATCAATTCCTAGGCAGCCCTAGGAATTTAGCCCATGTGAGCATGGTGCCCTGTGATCTCTTCTCAAAGCAAAGTCTTTCAAATGAGTTTTCACTTTAACCCACTTGAGCCTGGAATGGGTGGGGCCTGTCCAATTCCTGGGATTCCCTTAAGGCATCTTTTTTATTGTCATTGCAAAGCACTTGCCTTCTTGCTCATGGTGCTGATCTCTTCAGAAACCACACTTTTCTTGATCTCAAACTTGCATGTGCTTCTTTACTGGCCAAACTGCAAGTTTTTCAAATCTTTACATTCACTCTTTGCTCCTAATTCTCACTATAAATTTGGCTAAAAGCAGCCAGCAATACCCATAGTACAACTGAGTATTGAGCAGCCTTGAAATTTCCTCTGCCAGATTCCTCTATCACTTTTAAACTCATTTTGTCTAACTATTAAAGCACAATTCTTAAAGCATAGCAAAATGTAGACAAGTTCTTTGAAATAATGTAACAAAAATAGCCTCTCTCCAATTCCCACTAGAGTTCTCCTTCCCACTGGAAGCCTCACAAGCAGTCTTTACACATTCCTGTCAGCATTCTGGTCTTTAGAGCTCACATCAGTATCACCTATTAAACTATATTATCAATATTATAAGCTTTTGTAGCCTCTTTCTTTTAATATTTTCAAGTTCAGCCATAAACCATTTTCTGAACCACATAAACAGTAATAGTCACAGGAATGACACCCCCCCCCCAACCTTGGACCAATTTTTTGTGTTAGTGAGGTTTCTGTTGCTATAACAAAGTATATGATAAAATCAGTTTAAGGAATGAAAGATTTATTTTGGCTTCTGATTTCACAGCTTGCAGACTACAGTTGTGTGCCCCATCACTATGGGCCTCTGTCAAGAGAGAACATCACAGTTTGCAGTGTGTGGTAGAGCAAAGTTACTCACCTATGGTGAGCAGTAAGCAATGAGAGACAGGCTGGGATATATAGATGGTGGTGGAGAGGGGTCCAGGGACAAAATCTATCCTTCAAAGATGCTTCCAGTGGCACACCTCTTACAATGAGGCCCCACCTCTCAAATTGTCTACCATCTCCCAGTAGTGCCACCAGCTGGGGACCACACCTTTAACACATTAACTTTTATGGACATTCCAGATTCCAACTGAAACATTTCAGCTACAGACTGAAGTGTCATTTGAACATTCTCATATTTCTCAACTCGCACATCTGTACAATCATCAACCAACTGTATAAATTCGGGTCCTTTCATAGGGAACATGGCAATGGAATCATCAATTAATTTTAAAGAAAATCTTTATAATCTCTTGCTCATTTTTATATCCCCAGTATCTGGAACACGCTTGCTTTGGCAGGACAGGTACAAAATAGTGTTGAATGAAAGATATGTGTCTAATATTTTCTTGTCTGGCAAGAAGGTAAACACAAACACAAATGAGAACTTGTATTATCATAGTATCTTTGACCCATTTATTCATCAAATATATCTACCTGGAAAAGTGAATTATAATTAGTGTATAAATAGTGATCATATAGAATATGGCTCAGTATCATAAAATAAGTGCAAACATGGAATACTAAAAACCCTGCCACTGTTTTCTGAATGTTAGAAAATTAAGGCAAGAAATAGACCAAAATTAAAGGGATTTTCATTTACTTGGGTTTGTTTTCATTTTTCTTTTGGTATGTCTATTATTTCCAGGCATTTCCTCTGTATTCATTTCAAGGGTCTATAATATCTGCCTTCCCATAAATAAACAAGCATATGGCTATGCCATTCTGGTCCCTTCCCCAATTGAAAACACTGAATATTCCTACCAAAGTCATCACATTCTTCTAACATTTATAACGTGTTCTTCCTCAAAATAATAATTTAACAGAACCAAATTTTCTTCACACACAAGAGAAAACTGAAACCATTTGTCTTTTCTATAACTATGGTCCTTTTAAATAATCTCTTTAGATAAATTGTATATTCTGTTTTGTTTTATTTCATTTTGTCTAACCATAAAGCAAAAGTAATTGTGGGTATTTCCAGAACTAAGAAGGGAAAAGTTGGCTGGACTAGCCAGTTCTCTGGAGAAATGTTTTCGAACCGGAGAATAGAAATGACACCTTTTTTCCTTTGGAATGGACATGTACATCCTAAAGGACATCTATTTCAAAAGTCCATGAAAAGTGACCTCAGCAGACTAATTAGTGCCTGTGCTGACACTTCAATTTGCAACCTAATTGTTTATTTAACTGCCAGCTATTTTCTTTCTCAAGATTGTTAGCACTTTTAAAGTCTCTTTTACAGACTGGTGAATTAATCATTTATTTAATCATTGGTTTCCAAGGACCAGGTTTTAAAATGTTCTTTAAAAGATAATGTAACAACTAAAAATCAATAGAAATGTTGAAAGAAAGAGTAAGCCGTTATCCCATCAGCTTCTTAGAAAAAGTCTTATTTTGTTCCATATATATTTCTATTCTCTGTTCCATATGTAAACATTTGTTTATTTTTCCCTTTCCCAATTTTCAGCTACCTACAATGATCCTTACATATACCTGCTCTCTCCTCTTCCTCCTCCTCCTCCTCCTTTTTTTTTTTCCATTTTCTTGCCTTTGTTTCTTTATCTTTCTAGGCTTTGGTAGTCTTTTACTCTTACCAGCACTGTGAACATCCTACAGGTAAGAATTTTATAAGCAAGAAGTCCTCTAATTGCAAAATCAGCTTAAAACTCTTAGAACTCTTTCTGAAGGTTTTTCAGCTTTCTAAAACATGTCATTTCAAACAGCAGCTTTTCATGTGAGTTTAGAGTTCAAGTTTGGCTGGATAAGCAATAGAAAATTCACATCTAGATTTCTACCATCTGAACTTCCTTCTCTTGAATGGCATTCTCCCCTTGTCTTTCCCCCACCACGTGGCACATGCTCGTTTCTGCCCTTTGAGATCTGAGTACATACCAAGATAAAACGGTAAGATTTTTTTCTCTCCTTCTTACCCTTCCCTTCCTTTATGTAAATATAAAACACTCCACATCTCCAACCAGTAAAAATAAAGTTAAGTAAAACCTAGATGGGACAGGACTATTCACAACCCAGGAGAACGGGACATGTAGGTTATAGGATAGGTGGGGTGCAGGTCTAGAAAAGCGATTTAAATGGGTCTCAAATGATGACATAAACTAAAGAAATGGATCACCAAGGAAATAAAGGGCTTGCATAGTCAGGAAAATACTATGATTGACCTCCAGAGAAAAGAATAGGCTATAGTCCTCATGGAGGAGCATGTGGGAAAGCCAATTGACCTAGTGGAACCTGAACCCTCCAAGTTTCTCCTTGAAGGAGGTTCCTGTGGCTCATAAAAGGCAATTGCACTTGTATTAAAGACCCATTATTCACATTTCTCTTGATTCTCATTTTCAGAATTGGACTTTATCTTCCACCCCTGTGAAATTAAGAACTTGGCAGAAGAGAGAACACTGCTAAAAAAAAAGCCTTCAACATAGCCCACAGGTGAACTGAGACCATGAAAGGAGTAGAGAAGTGATAGGAAAATTGCTATCTAATACCTTAAGCAATCATGGATTCAAGTCAATGGGACAGTTAAGAAGCATTTTGTAAACATTAAGATGCTCAGACATTGTATTTATTAATATTAGTAATTAATTAGTGTATCTTCACAATATACTCATCCACCTGGGCCCTCTGATAACATCTAAGTCAGTGGTTCTAAAAATTTGTTGATCTATCCACTTCTATGTACTAAGAATTAGTGTAAATATCTAATAATTTTTTGTTGATTATTTATAATTGACCCTCCATATCCATGACTTTTGTGTTCATGAATTCAACCAAATCAACTGCAGATAGAAACTATTAGGGGAAAAAAATCCTTACTGAACATGTCTGAACATTTTTATTGAAATATTTCATTTATATGAAATATAAAAAACAACTGTTCCCTTAGCCTTTACCTCATATTATATATTTTAAATAATTTAGAGATAAGTTAAGAGTATATGGGAGGATGTGCATAGGTTGTATGCAAATAGTGTATCATTTTATATTAAAAAACACTTGGGCATTCCTTGATTTTGGTTTTCTGGTGGATCTTGACCCAGTCTTCCATGGATATCAAGGAATGACAATGTTTATAAAAATTTACTAGATTTTCAAATTGAAACATAAATTTTAAAATCATTTATTTGTTAACTTAGTTTTTAAAAAAATGTGTCCATTATATGCTAACTTAAAGAACACATTATTTTGACTTTTTCCCCATGCCTTATAAAATCTTAAAATAATTGTATTACTTTACATTTCCAAAAGTTGTCTAATGCAAGGTAAATGGAAGACAGGGTAGTGTCTCTGGCAGCAGTTTCAAAAATAAAGTTTGTTCCTGCTTGAGTGGCTCGTGATTTTGTGCCCAGCCAGACTGCGGCATGTCTCAAATCTGATTCTATGTTCAATCATGTGTAATATCACGTTACATTGTCTCTGGAAAAATTATACTACATGTTCATGAAAGAATATGATGAAAAGAAAAAATAAAATTTGGGCAACCACACTCTGCCCAGTTATTGTAGTGCTCAGATCAACCCAACATTCTCACACAGAAGAAGATTAATCTAGTCATTCCCTTTTTCTTTATTACAATCATATGAAAATGATGAGGTTAATCCTGGAAGCAAGAAAATTTAACCATGGTTGTTTCAGTTTTCAACGTGTACCCTAAAATTTAAAAAGTATATATATTGTATGAACAATTGAGTATTATAACAAAAATAATAATTGAAAGCAACTACAGGTATTTTCATATATCTTTTTAAAATGTCATAATAATCTTGATCTATAAGCAAGGCTAATTCTTATGCCCATTTTAGTTATGAGAAAATTGAGATTCTTTAAAAAAAAGTAGCTTCCACAAGTAACAGCATATATGCATCTGTAAAGATGAGAGGGCCAAATGGAACAGAATATCATGCTAACTAGTGACTTTTGCTCAGCAACGTGATAAAAAAGCAAAATGAAAACAAGTAGGAAAGTCAAGAAATTTAGTTTATAACTTTTGGTACTTTCTGGTGCTTGGTTTTCTTTGTACTTGATTTTTTAAAATCTCCCATTGTAAAAGTAGAGAGGGAGCCAAGTAAAACAAATGCCAATATTTTACTAAGTTAAGGAAAGGATATATTTTTTGCTCAGTTATTTATCCTTCAGCCTTTTACAAAAAGTGATTAATCTATTAATGTGTGAGTGGGTTTCTTTTAATGTTTTTTTCTCATCCTATTTTCAAACCTTATTCTCATTAGTTCTTCGCTGCTCTTTGGTGTGGTCTGTGGGGACCAACCCCAGAGTGGCTAACTAGGGAGAGAATCACTGAGGAGATCATCAGTCACTTGATGTTCCCGAGAAGAAAACCAAGCAGTAAAATTTTACACTACTTGTGAATACAGAAATAATTCAGAATAAGCAAGTTCAATCTGGAATTTATGATGAGGCAAAGTCCATTAGCACTCTAGCAAATCCACATGAATTCTGGAAGTGTTTTAGGGACTGAACTAAGCCTTCTAATTATCTTTAGACTGAATCATATTAGAAATTGAGCTCTATTCCCCCCTGTATCAAGTTTTCTGGCTGTTAAGATGCTTTGGGAGGAATGTGAACCCTTCAGGGCCTGCAAGGTCCTATTTTGATTGGATTGACAGCGGCAAAAATTCCACATTTTAGATAAATACCTCTGGGTTTCTTCCTCATACATATTGGCTATATGTGATTTCTTCCTCCCAAGGGGGGATAAAGTTAGAGACACAATTATTATATTCTTCATTAACAGAAGACTGGCTGCACTCAATAACTCCTCTTATCATCTGGCACAGAAAAAACAATCAGAACTTTTTAAAATTATTGCCTCCAAAAGTTTTTAAATCTCTATCTTAAGTATTTTCATTTTACTTTGTAAATGCACAACAAATTCAGTAACACAAATACACAAATCCATATTTTCTTCCAGGAAATCTCTCTACAGCTATTGGAATGTTATCTTTTACCAAAGGCAATATCAAAATCTTCACTTTCCCCTAAACCAAAATCCAAGGTCAAGTCTCCTCAAATCATCCCTTCCAACAAAAAGAAGGTTTATTCACTTCCTACTGCTAAATCTCTTACTTGAATTCTCAACAATGCAGAGGTGAATGAGGCAATCTCTCTTGAACTCTACTTACCAAACTACTGACATATTCATCCTCATTGCTGACCTTGTTGGGTCATGCTGCTCTGCTACATGCTGAATTTTATGCCCAGTATCCTACTACTTAGCACTTCAGATTAATGATTGCAATTTCAGTGCAGAGTTATAGTATATTTCTTTCAGGATTTATTTCAGGTAATAATACTGGGATTTTTTGTTTAATTATTTAGATAATACTATTAAATACTTGATATATTTTAAATAAATACATAAACTATATCAAAGCATCAGGAAAAACAAATTTACAAGAATACACAAGTATTGAGGGTTCTTTAAAATTACAAAATAAACTAGTTTCTGTTTCTTTTTTTTCTGGTGCTTTCTTTGACTTTGATCTTTCTACAGCCAGATCAAGGATGACACCATACTCTCTGATGGACTAGTTTTATTTATTTTGGTAAGTGTCTGTTTTGTTCTGGATGGAGCTTTCAAGACTTCCTGGTGGCATGAAATGATACAACATGGTTAGAGAATTACAGTCAAAAGAAATGGAACAAGGAGTGCTTTTTGATGAATGGTGGTGGAATAGCTGGTGAAGTAAAAGAAATTCTAAGTACAGTGTATCTTGGGAACTAACCTGGACAAATGATAATACATTTTGAAAGCTTTTAAGATCCAGTGAACAAATTCAATCTGCAAAGAAGCACTGGAAGATTGTCATTTTATCTAATTTATCTAAGTGTTAAAATTAACTAGAAGTACAGGGAATAAATGGTACAAATATAACAATATCCATAAGGAAAGTCATGAAATCTCTGGTTAAAGCAGCTGTGGTGAACAAGTAGGAGATTCAAAATAAGTGTCAACCAGGAGTTAAAATCTGTAGGATTTTGTGGAGATGGTGGTACAAAGAGGATTATCAGATGATTTTTTCATGCTTCCAACTTAAGAAAGAACATGTACTAATATTTGTCACCAAGATAAAAGCATGCAATGAGACTGCATATACCTTAGCAGACTGAATTATTCCTGAATACAATGATAGCTACAATTTACTGAGCCTTTATTTTGTACCCAAAAACATGCTAAATAAAAAACAATATCTTTAGACAAAATTCAAACACAGTCCCTTTTCTTTAGCAAGTCCCCCAAAATTAATAATCACTCTTTATAGTCAATCTTTATAAAGTGGGGTAAAATTTCAAAATTCTGAAAAAGGGACATCAGAAATGCTCTTCAATGAAGCCCCTTGGTTTAAAAAAAAAAGATAAATATTACACACTGTCATTTTCTACAATTGTTTTAAAGGCCCAGACAGAATAGAAGATCCCCCACATCCACAGTCCCTCCAACTTCACTATCCACACATGTCTTAGAAGGATTGGCCAGAGCCACATCCACCCATGTCAATTGCTGCTTCCATGTGGCCTGTCCTCTTTAGTTGGTAAAGCCAGAGAAGATTGATAGTTATATTTATTCAATTTCAAGTTACCTTTTGTCAGTTAGAACACTTTATATTAGGTCATTCTTTTCTTCTTACAGAGGTAAAACATAGAGCTTCAAGCACACAAGGATTCTTGCAAAATGGTGGATGCTATAAAAAATTATGAGATCTGTTGCTTTTTCTCCCCACACTTTTTAAAGGGTAAAGGTACGAGAACGGAACACATATTTTTGTTTGTTTGTTTTGCAGAAAAATGTTCTCTGATTGAACTAGAAAGAACGTATTCTTAGAAATAGGAAGAATTGTCACATGGAGAAGTATCAAGAATTTTCTTTTCTCTTCAGGTAGGTTTAGCCAGAGCTCTCCATACACAAAAATGTAATTCATTCTTCTATGAGATAGTTATTGACACCTTCATTTTGTAAATAAACAACAACAAAACCTAACAAAAAGGTTAAATAAATTTTCTGAAACTCAAAATCACATAACAAATATCAGAAGTTCAATCCTAGCCTATAACACTTTATAGTACCCACCCTACTCCCATGAGTTCAACACTGAGCATGTTGAAATCGAATCTTTTCTAAAGTAGAGATAGGAGTAGCGATTAGAAATTATTTCACAGCTTCAGAATAAGGCTCAGACTGGTGATATAAATCTGGGATTATCAGAATGTAATTGGTAGTTCAAGATAGGGAATTACTCAGTATCACCAAAGATGAGAAATAAAATCATGTTCATTAACAAATGCTTATATGCATTAAAATGGTTCAATTCTGTTTCAGATAATGACCATCATTTTTCATTTTTAAAGGTATTTTCCATATTATACTAAAAATTTTGTTCCATTTTTATTTCGAGAATATCATTAAATTTTTATCTTTACACTCAATTAATTCATGATATAAGTAATTTTATCTCATTTTTCTCAAATTCCTCATGCCTCCTATGTAGTTAAGCTTATTCTTAAAAATCTTAAGTATTTTAATTTCTTCACTTTCAGTATATACATGGATCACTTCATGTTCTTGTCTTATTTCATTAGCTTTCCCAAATGGTGTTAACTGATAATACTGACAAGGTACATCCAGATTTCCTTAAAATAGCCTGATTATTTTCACTCTTCAGTTTCCTGGTTGAAATAGGTTTTAACATATTACTTTCCAACTATATTTACTTTACAGAGATTTAGTTGGAATTTTTGATAATTTTTAAATGCTATTTAAGATTCTTTGTTGGGTTTATGAATTCTGTTTTTGATGATTTTGAATATCTCATTTGTTTATTATTTTTTAATGTTACTATATTCAGTTTATTACACAATTGAGAATTCTAGCTTTTATAATATAATGTAACCCATAAGTTAATTTTTCTTACTACATTTTCAAGTTTTTACATGGATGGATGACAACTTCATAAAACAAATGAATAGTTTTAAAATAGCATATAAAAGAACATAATTTATATAAAGCTATTATTTTCCCTTTAAATATTAAATGCCTTTTTTGATCAAACCATGTGAGAATGGGAGTTATTTTTAGTAATAAGTTTTAGTTACTTTTCCAACTCCTCTCAAATTATTGCAGTTTTAATGTCAATTTCACTAGTTCTTATATTGCTTACATATTACAGCTTATATATCTGTTCAACAGATATTAATATTAAAAATGGAAAATTATATATCAGATTTTATTTTTTCTAGATTAATGGTTGTATGTCTTTTATCATTTTTAAGTATCACAATATTTTTTACATTGGCTTTTCTTTAATCAAATTCACAAACATTTCTCAGTTTTATCAATCATTGTTTGATTTTGTTTTTTCTTCCTATTTTTTTTCTATTTCAGAATTTCAGCTTTATGCATTCTTGCCTTCTCTCTTTTTTGTTTTATTCTGTATTTAATTACTTGGTATATTTTAAGTTAATTACACTCTTATAAAATAGTATTCTTTCTTCTGATTATGAGTATTTAACAGCATGCATTATACTACAAACGCAACTTCACATTTCTCTCAGTAATTTTTCTTCATTAATTTTAAGTAAATTCCAGTTTCATTTTATACTTTGCCTTTGATCCAGATGTTATTTAGAATATATTATTTATGATTTTTATTATCAAAAACTGTTGTTATGAAATATTTCATTCATTTATTGAACTGTAAAATTCAAGACTAATAATTTTGCAATACAAATATTTCCACTTTGGTAATCTGTTGGCTCATTATAGGAGGTGTTTTTGGAAGCTTTTTAGGTCATAAGAATAATGCATAGTAGTCTCTTTTTTGAAAGTTACAGATTTCTGTATAATGATGCTGCTGTTGTTTTTTATGCATAACCCTTTTCTCATTGACCATATTTTTGGTACTCAAGACATGCATTCTCCAGTTTTCCCAGCAACATTTGTTGAAGAGGCTATCTTTCCTCCAATGCATGTTTTTGGCACCTTTGTTTAATATCAGATAATTGTAGTTTTGTGGGTTAGTCTCTATGACCTCTATTCTATACCATTGGTCTACCAGCCTGTTTTGATGCCAATACCATGTTGTTTTTGTTACTATTGCTCTGTAGTATAGTTTAAGGTCTGGTATAGTGATGCCACCTGCTTCACTCTTCCTGCTAAGGATTGCTTTAGCTATTCTGGGTCTCTTATTTTTTCAGAAGAATGTCATGATTGCTATTTCTATCTCTATGAGGAATGCCATTGGGACTTTGATTGGAATTGCATTAAATCTGTATAGTGCTTCTGGTCATTTTGATGATATTAATTCTGCCTATCCAAGAGAAATATAGATCTTTCCATCTTCTAAGGTCTTCTTTGATTTTTTATTTAGGGTTCTATAGTTTTCATTGTATAGATCTTTCACCTCTTTCATTAACTTGATTCCCAAGTATTTTTTTTAAGGCTATTGTAAATTGGGTAGTTTTCCTCATTTCCCTTTCTGAGGATTTATCACTGAAATACAGAAATGCCTTTGATTTATGGGTGTTGATTTTATATCCTGCTACTTTGATGAATTCATTTACTAGCTCTAGAAGTTTTCTGGTGGAGATTTTTGTGTCTTCTAAGTATATCATCAGCAAATAGTGCTAATTTAAATTCTTCTTTTCCTATACATATCCCTTTAATTTCTTTCATCTGTCTAATTGCTCTGGTCAGTGTTTCAAGGACTATATTAAATAGAAGTGGTGAAAGAGGGCATCCCTGTCTTGTTCCAGTTTTTAGAGGAAATGCCTTCAGTTTTTCTCCATTTAGAATGATGTTGGCCTGGGGCTTGATGGTGGAAGGTGATGGACATCATTATCCAAAGTACATGTATAAAGACATGAATGGTGTGAACATACTTTATATACAAACAGAGATATGAAAAATTGTGCTCTATATGTGTAATAAGAATTATAATGCATTCCAGTCTCATGTATTTAAAAAATAAAATCAATTTTTAAAAAAGACATGCATTCTCACCCTCACTTTTAGTCTGTATTTACTTACTCTATACATTTTAAGTTGATTGCAGTCTTAGAAAATAGTATTCTTTCTTCTGATTAAGAGAACTTAAGAGTATGAATTATACTATAAATATAACTTTATTCTCTGTAAAATCTGTTATTGAGTTTTGCCTCAGTCTTCCTTCCTTCCTTCCTTCCTTCCTTCCTTCCCTCCTTCCCTCCTTCCCTCCTTCCCTCCTTCCCTCCTTCCTTCCTTCCTTCCTGCAGGGTGTGTGTGTTATAGAAGACTAAATTTAGGAGCTCTTGAATGCTAGTAAGCACTCAAACTCTGAGCTACATGACCAGCCCTCCATTTTAGTTTTAATGTTGCCACTTCTACTATGTTATTTTGTATGTCAGACATAACTTTTCCAACCCTTATTTTGAACATCTGTCAATTTGTTCTAATGGCCTTCCTGTTTATACAGTATAGCTGGATTTTCATTTTCTACCCTCTTACTTTTATCTGTTTTTCTGTTGTGGAATTTCATCTATTAGCAGTTATTCTGATTTATCATGTATCTCTTTCTTTCATTTTACATATAATTTTATATATAAAATATATAACTTAATATAATTATATATAAAATATATAATTTTATATATAATTACTCTATCAATTTGTATTTATTTAGCTTTTGTTCAATTCTTATTTTCTGGATTCATTAAAATTCCTTTCATTCATTTACATTCTCTACCTCTCTGTCAGGAGTTATAATTGTTGTTTTTATTTCATATTAACATTAATTAGCAATTGTTTCTATAGATGAAAATATTTTGTATCAGGTATTACCTAGTACCTTGGGGAATGAAGCCCATGCCTTTTCTTTCTCCAAGACACCCAGATAAAACTTTTAAGTGCACATCTGAGTTCTACTAACTTCTGTTGTTGTTTTGAGTTAGAACATGTGAGAAAGAGACTGGATATGGATAGACATGGAACTGACATCCCCTGGACCTTAACACCTTGTCCCTTTTAAAAAGAAAAATTTGATACAATATTTTTATATCAAATATGTGTTTCAAATGTTTTCCAAAACAAGTGCTCAACCCTCAAATATTCCATAGCATATAGAGTAAGAACTTTATTTATTCATTTGACAACACATATTCAACACAAATCATGACTCAATGTTAGTTATAGATACTAAAAATATAACCTTAAAAATTAAGTCTCTTGCTGTTTAAAAAACACAGGATTATTCACAAATTAAATGTAATATCTTAGGGTGATCTGTTAAAGATTTGTACAAGTGTGACAATCTGAGAAGGAAGAAAAGACTTCAAGGAGATTGTATGCAAAATGTGGTATTAGAATGGATGAATGGTATTTGGCTGTGATAAGGCTCTGCATAGAATCATTCAGTGTAAACAAAGTATGAGGAAACTGGAAGAAGGAGCATGTTCAAATTTATAAAGGTAAATAGGAGGAATCAAGGGGAGACAGGTCTCAAAGTTTCCAGAAGTTTCTAAAATTTTTTAAACAACTGAACTGCTACTGATATTGATTTCCTTTTATCATTTAAAACATATTTGGATAGACCTTTAAATTTTTTTCTACATATCCAATGTTTTTCACATATAGATTTCTTCTACCCTAAAACATTTTCATTAATTTACTTTCCCTTCATATTCTTTCCATTGATTGCTTTTTCTAATTCTCTTAAATATCCTTCTATGTGTATATGTTATAAATAAAGGTACTACATAATAACTTTCTTTTTGATTTTCGTACTCCTTGCCTAAATCTAACAACATTGAACCAAACATGAAAGGAGATTATCTGCTTTCTCATCGCAATCTCACAATAACTTGTAGCAATCCACAAAGCCCCTTAATGGTTTTATGTGTTCACATCCTCACCCACCTTAAAAATGGAGATAACATTAACAGTTATTAAATAAAATTTAAAGATTAATAAATATGTTTTGGAAAATATATCTTGTCGACTATAGCAATAGAAATCATTCTTTTCTTAGTCACCTCTGAAATAGTAGATTTCCTTATTTTCCAACGGACCCTTTCCAACCCAGGTTTCTGAGACAGTATCTATTCTCTCTCTCTTCTCACCAAACTGCTCCTTCAACAGTTCTTTCAGCTGTTCCTATTTCAAATACTAATGCTGCCAATTTTGTTTGCCTTCTAATAATCCTACAACCTATTAATCATATCAATGTGCCATCAATATTTCTAGTCTTCACACATTATCATAAGATGGGTTATTTTTTCCACCTGTTTCTCTGCATTGCCAACATAGTATCTCTCTGAGTCCAAAAGATCACACCGGTGCAATTTGGAAAGCATCCAATAAACTCTGTGGAATTTTAAATTACATTATCTCTAATTCAGCTCCTTTCGATATAGTATCAGTGGCATCAAGTATTCTATCCCATTGATTTTTCACTCAGTGTTTGTTTACTTCCCCATAACATTTTTCTCTCCATGGCTTAATCAATTCTACTAGGTATATTTGTTCTTTTAAAAAATAGTGCATTTTGAACTGATAGGTTTTCCCTCTTAGTTTACACTTTTGCATTTTGAAGCAGTAGTAAACACATTATTTCAAATTTTAACAAATTGAATGAGGTTGTTAAACTCTCTGTGTGTGTGTGTGTGTAGATATAAAGATGTATATGATACAGTGTTTTTTTTTTTTTAATTTTTAGTCTATGGGAAAAGTAAAGCATTGTGGATAGAAACCTTTATGCCTCAAAGCTGTTTTATATATCCTTCTTAATAAGTGTACTCTTAATAGTCACAAATTTTGTTTACTAAGCTGGCACACAAATATAATTACAATTTTTTTCTCCAGAAATTTATTATTTTTTTCCACAATAATGGTATTATATTATCAAATATAACCTGATGAAATGACAAAAATTAAGATCTATGGCATAAAATATTGCAGCTGGAAAAGTTCCAAGGGATCATTTATTTTAATCTCTTCATCCTATAAATTATGACATTGGTAGCAGGCAGATTTATAGGTTATCTGATATCATGTTTCTGGTTTATTTTTTCTATCTCCAGAGTTCTCTACTGGCACTATTTAAAACATAGACCTCTCTACTTTTCCCTCTCAACTTTCTATCAATCTAAAGATTTTCCTAGTTTTTCCAATCTTGTTTGAAATTTTCCTTTCATTGTGTGCTGTTACAGTTTGGATCTGGAATGTCCCTCAAAAACTCATGTGTTGAAGGCTTGGTCCTTAGTGTAGTAATGTCTAGTGGTGAGACATTTGGGAAGTGAATGGATCATGAGGGGTATGACCCCATCAGTGGACTAATCCACCCATAGCTGAATGGACTCCTGGGAGGTGGAAACTGTAGGGAGGTGGGCACAGATGAAGAAAATAGGTGCCTGAGGAGTGCCCTTGGGGACTGTATCTGTTCCCTAGCCCCTTCCTGTCTCTCTCTCTCTCTCTCTACTTCCTGGCTTCTATGAACTGTGAAGCTGTTCTCCACCAAACCTGTCCACCATATTTCTGCCTGTGGTCAGCCAACCATGAACTGAAACTTCTGAAACCATGAGTCAAAATAAACCTTTCTCCTTTAAGTTATTTTTGTCAAATGTTTTGGTCACAGCAATTGTTTTAGTCAGGTTTTGTTGTTGTTTGGTTTTTTTTTGTTTTGTTTTGTTTTGTTTTGTTTTGCTCTTTGCTGCTATGACCAAAGGACCTGACAAGAACAATTAGAGGAGGAAAGTGTATTGGGGGGCTTACGGTTTCAGAGGTCTCAGTCCATAGAAGGCTGCTCCTTTCTCAGGGCTTGAGGTAAGGCATAATGTCATGTGTGGTGAAGGAAAGCATCTGGGAACATGGCACCGGGAAGCAGAGAGAGAGACAGCTCTCTTCACCACAAGAAAATATAAATCCCAAAGGCACATCCAGCCACACACTATGCACTTTCAGTTACCATCCAGTTAATCCCTATGAGGGGATTAATGCACCAACTAGGGTAAGGCTCTCATAACCCAATCACTTCATCTCTAAACTTTGTTGCATTGCCTCACACAGAAGTTTTGGGGTGACACTTTATGTCTGAAACATAACAGCAATGAAAAGCTGTCTGGCAAAATAGCATTGCAAAACTGATTCATCAGTGGCAACTCACTTTGATCTGCCTAGTTTATATATTTGGTACTAAATAATCTTTCCTTTTCAGCAATCTTTCTTTTGGGCAAATGAAACTCTCATGAAAAAACAGAAAAATGAAATTTGTTCTTAAGTAACCACTGACAACTACCATAATAAGAACACTGAACAATCTGAAATTTAGTAATTATCATAACTTAGTTTGGATTTATGAATGTCAGAAACTTCCATGAAGACACCTTGCTCTTTTTATTATTAAAATAATTAAATTGAAACTAGTATATTCATTCCTACTCATTTTATCCTTGCAAAATATGAACTACTCTAAGTACAAGATTCAGTTGAGAAAATTTTCTTCTCAGCTACAATCAGAACAGATATTTCAGACCATGACAGATTTTACCAGTTTATGGTGAACTCTAGGGGGTGGAGGCAGAACAAAACATTGAGTTTCTGATGTGGCAAAATACATTTAACATAAATATATGTGACTTTCTTGTGAAATCATAGTTATTACATAATGTAGCATTAAAATGTCACTTTTCAAATGAATTTTTTCAGAAAATTATACTTATTAGCTTAATATTTGTTACTATATTCCTGAACTTTACATTTGATTATTATAACAAAAATATCCATGAGACCATTACTGCAAATGATTTTTAAATTATATGGTTTTTAACCTTCTATCTCTGAACAACAATAACAAGGCTAATTGTGAACCTTGGGGCTATGGGTTTTTTTTTAAACTCTGCTTATATAAATAATTTGAATAATCCAAATCAGTGTGCATGCTCAATTTTGAGAACCCAATTTAAAATGGGTCCATGAATAAAATATTTTATTGGCCTCTAGATGTAATGTGTTTACTAGACTGCTTTGTGGGAACTAGGATCAAAATATAGGGCTCAAAGATGATCACAGGCTCTCTCTCGTCCAATGAGGAAGTCCATGGAACAGAGCAGAGTGTGGTTGCGAAGTTGCTAATCATTTATTGCGCAGTTACCATCAGTTAGTATCTAGGCAGATTGTAGGCAGCCACCAATACAATTTCTTGCTAACTGTCCTTGCAGCAACTAATGGAGTAGCGGCCCATGGAACAAGTGCTGGGACTGCAACACATGGCCTCATGACTAGGGCTGTGCCTACCAGTAAGTGGTCTGCCGCTAACACAACTAACACAAGGAGAGTGGCCTGCCACTCAGATGCCCTGGACCATATGCCATGTATGCAGTACTCCATGCAATTGTCCCCACAATCACAGGCAAGAGTCTTAGAACTTCAAGAGGCATCTGATCAACCTTACTTTGCTGGTGGAGGATGGTGGGGGAGAAGAGAAAAAGGGGTAGGGCCAAAGTGGGGCAGTACACTCCATCATTACTATTTCTGGTATATCCCAGGTACCAGAGGATAACTTGGAAAAATTTGAGGATGGCAGCCCCTATGAACTCAACCCACATGGTACTGACACTGGGCTCAGAGAACCCTCCTTGGATAGCACTGTAGGCTGTTCCCAGACACTAAAGAAACGTTAGAAAATTTTAAGAAAGGAACTCCAAAGTGTAGGGACTCCACTCTAAAGGAATAACAAAGAAATTTTACAGTAATAACTCTTATCATTCCCATCTTCGAGATAAGATACTGTTATGGTTTGAATGTGGTTTTCCCCTACCAAACTCAAACCAAGATGTAATTCCCCATTTAATGGCATTGAGGTGATGGAAAATTTAAGAGAAATTATTAGTTTTTAAGAAGGATTAATACTTTTCTCATGGGAGTACATTTTTGCTCCCAGGGGACAAAATCAGTAGTCTAAGAAACAGATTATTATAAGTGAGCCTGTCACCTCCCCTGAATCTCTGCTCCACATAGGCAGGCCAGTTTTCCACTCTCATACAATCCTGCCATGAAGCCCTCTGTCATGTTGTGAAGCAGCAAGGAGGCCCTCAACAAATACCAGTACCATGCTGTTGAACATTCCAGACATCAGAATCATGAACCAAATAATCTTCTTTTCTTTATACATTAACCAGCACCAGGTGTTCTGTTACAGCAACACAAAATGGAAACTCAGGGAATATCTACCAGCCAAGTAGAGAATTAATTGTAACAAATAGGACTTTCCAATAGTCAGCAGCTGATAACACCTATACAGTACTTTTTCTATAGCTCGTCAAATTCTAAAATATTGTTATTATTTTTAAAAATATTTTGACAGCTTTAATCATCAATAAATGCCTTCCCTTTGAAAGAATTAAATTAGGATATTCTTCCCATGCTGCCTAAAACATTTGAAAGAGAAAAAAATGTCAGAAGACAATTGATGAATATCATCTGTTCTCTACTTTTAGCAAAATGAATATTCCAGCAGATGTCTAAGTTTGCAGCCTACTGCTCCCCTAATCCTTATAATTTGTATGTATTTATACCTTTCCCATTTTATAATCAGCATTAGAGAAAAGTCATCCATATTCATATTTGTGACTATTTATTTGTACTATAAACCTAGTATATTATCCAACAATTTCTCTAGCATATTATTCTAGTATATTTGTTTTTAATCATATATCCATTCTCTGGTTTTGGATTTTTTTTTTCTTTAACGAAATTGCAAATTCCATTCCTGAAAAGACTATAGCATATAATTCTCAAAGATTTCTGAGAACATTTAATCATGTGCTTTTCTATGATTAGGCTTAGTCAGACACTCTCACAAATCTTTCATATGTATCACTTTGTATTATTCTTGTAGGTTCTCAGAAGTAACAATATGACAAAGATCTGATAGAGGTCACATTTTCAAGGATTTTTCCATCATACAGAAAATGTTGATAACTGAATTTGCATCTGATTAATACCCCTGAATAAAAAGTAGAAGGAAAATTTATAGGTTGTTAGAAAAAATCATTTCCTATTGTTAATTACAGATATTTCATTTATCACCTAGGGGAATTTGCATGCCAAGAAGCTGGGTATATGCAGGTTATTTTCCATATCTGACATTTTATTGAAAACTTCTTTAGAATAGCTGTATAAAACATTTCCAGAAGCAACTCAGCAAAGAGTTTGTTTGCCATTTTTTTCTTACATCATGCCTGATTCCCAGTTGACCAGAGATGTATGAATCAATCATTGTCAAACATTCCCCTTTAAGTAATTGAAAATAAATTTTTATGTTGAGATATGTTCATTTAGATCAATGTTAATGGCAGGAGCGTAAAAGCCACATGGAGTGCCTATCTGAAAAAAAGTGAGAGTGTCTTAAAAATTGCATGTTTATACAAAAGGCAAAAAAGCATTTTTAAATGTTAAGAAACACTGATTGCAATGAACTTTTTTCCTCTTCTGCCTATTATGATACATTATACTGCATGTGTTGATCCCCATTAGGGCTTACTTCTTCACAGTTCATGTCCTTTCTTACATGGACAAAGTGAATATCATCTCAAATAGAATACCCCACTGGCACCTTTATAGACTTTAAACTCCATTTATTTGCAATTTTACCTATTTATCACTCTTGAAATGGCTCAGTAAAAAACACCATGTTCATCATGCCATTTGCCACTTTGAAAATCTTCACTGAGCCTCTATTTCCTATCAGATAAAATGTCATGTTCCTGCCTTTTCTAACTCCAATTGCCTTTCTAATTCCACTCCTATGTCCAACATGCAAACTCAGGTATATTGGTCCTTCCGTGTCCCTTAGGCATGCCTTGATCTTTTCTGCAGTCACACAAATGTAATTCCCTGCATCCCTGACTGGCCAAATCATGTCCATCATTTGAGGTCATTTTTCCCTCATGAAATATAATTCCCTGGTATTCAGCACATATCTGTAACTTAAAAAATGTTTTCACAGGCTAATCTCAATTAATTTCATTTATCCTTTCAAGCTGATATAAACAGGAATGTTATAATACTAAGGCTCACAGGGGCCTTCTCTAACTGGATTCACGTTGCTCTCTTCTCTATTTTGCACCTACAACACCTCCAGTGTATTACTGGAGCAATCACTGGTGAATTATTCATGTATTCTTTTTTATATTTGAGCTAATTTTTAATATTAATTGATTCATTATTGCCTTATGAGATTTTTAAAAATGCCAGGCATTTTTTTCTGAGCAATCTCTATACTAGGACATTTATTGCTAGTATTTCTAAGTATTGAGGAAATTTCCTCATTTCAGGGACCACACACTTTTATGTCCCCAACAGTGCCTAATACAGGTGACATGTAAGAAATGTTTAAAGAAGGGGTAAAGCAAAAATAAACTGTCACATTAATCATAATTTTAAATAAAAAATATATAAACGCATCATCTAAACTGGACACTTTGCCTTAGTCATATTACATGCAGTTTATTTTATGAACTCTAAGTTCTAGAGTGTACAGTAAGGGGGAAAACAAAACAAAACACGCATACTCAAAAACCATCCAACTCTTTCAGGACTTACCATTCTAAGTGATGAAACACTGGGTACCATCACTTTTAGGACTGAGGATAATTATTTAAACATAAAATAACTGCGCTGGATATTCAGTATCTTTTGGAAAGGCTAATAGAGAGGAAATAAAAGTTTCTATGTTGTATAACTGCACCTATTGATAGGTGAAATTGTTGTCATTAAAGTCTCATTGAGCATCAGTAGAATGAATACTGGTTCAAGCTTGTGTTTGTGACTGAATTCCAGATACAAAAGTAAGTTGAAATTCAGCTTTGGAATGCGCTTTCATCTTTAGGATGATCTTAGCTCAAATACAGTTTTGTATTTTTCCCAGTACAGAACAAGCAGATGCCTCTAACTGTGCTACTCATAAGAGATCAACAACTTGGTGAACAGAGGAATGTAAATCCTGTCATCTGTTCAGGTATGAGGAGCAGGACCCTGGCAATGTGTGTCATCAGCCCTGCATTTGAAGATGAAGTCTGTGACTATGCTCTTTCCTCCATGCAAGAGGTTACTAAAAGAACCAACATGTGACCTCAGACCTCTCCACAGACTACACAGAGCCCTGTTCTTTGGTTAGTGCTTGGGACCACCACTTGCAAGGACTTTGTTGCTTTCAACTTTGTCTGTTTGCAACAGAAAAAGCTTGACCCCTTTTCCTACGCTGAGTTAACTTAGCTTTGCTACAAAGCAGTCAGGACTAGATACACTACTATTCTTGCTTCCCCAAAGCTCTGGCTACAAAACCTGTGATTCTACCATAATTTCTTCTTCCTCTCTGTGATTTTCTTCAATACCCAGAGCTGCAGGTTTTCAGAATCCTTGTTACATAAGTAACATAATTTGCCATGTTAAACAGTCGGTTCATTTTGTGATAGTTCCTTAGAGGCAAATTTGAGAAGTAAAGTATGTTCAAAAGGTTTGATTTTTAAAAGTGTAAAATATGGGGCTGTGTGGATTTAGATTTGAATGGACCTCAGGCACAAAACAGAGGTCCCTCTTGGTATAAAAGACTAGGAAATTTTTGTTCTACTTTTAGAATCTCTTGCTACATGAGGGACTTCTTTTCCTAAGTGCCCTAGGGTCACCCAGTTAAGTCTAAGAAAGCTCAAAATCAGAAATTTCTTCAATCACTGTGTAAAGAAAGAATTATCACTTTACCAGTTCTACTCCCCTTCATGCTAATGATGTACATGAAAAATGCTATGCATCTCAAGCATGATTTTATTTTTTATTTTGAGACAAGGGCCTCACTAAGTTGCTTAGGGCCTCCCTAAGTTGCTGAGGCTGGCTTGAACTTGTAATCCTCCTGGCTCAGCCTCCTTAGCTATTGGGATTATAGAGATGTGACACCATACCTAGCTAAAATATTCTTTAAAATATTTGTGTTCTAGATATTTTTATGAAAGGGTACTCTGTATCACTCTGGGTAGTAGCACAATAAATTTCTAGCCATATAAATGGAATTATTAGGGATGCATGGCATACTAAGAAATGGAATTAATACTAAAGATCCTATTTGCCTTTCTTTGCCTTTATTGTATAAACACATTTAACCCTCTGCATTAATATTAGCAATAGGATTATAACTGAAAATTTGGTTGCATCTGCTTCTATTAATGAAAACTCCAGTTTTTAATTCCAGATTAGAGAATGATTCAATAAATAAGGATAATCATATTTTATGTACAAACTAAAATCTTAGACTTATTTATTTATGTCCTTCATAAAGATGCATTTTAATGATTTTTCCCCCAGTGAGAATATGTGCAACATGAAAATTCAGAAAACCAGTAAGTCCTAAATATGCCAGCTGAAGGACCTTGAAGAAGCCCCTTCACTCTCTGATCCTGTGCTCTCTGTGACAGTGATGTAAAACTTGTGCTGAAAATATACACAGAACTGCTGTGAGGACCAAAGAAATCAGTAAACAGTTACGAGGGTTTGCAAACCATAAGTAATGTACATATCTAGAGTATATAGCAGTATTTAAATGAATGTTTATTCTTGATATATAAATGTTTTTGATGATTAATTTATAATTTCCATACTAATCCTTAATTCTCATCTGAGGTTGTTTCTTAATGTGCCTCTTTGATATGGTGTGTTCATCCAAGTGTCTCTCCTGATCTGTTCTTGAAAATGTATCATTGTAAAGCAAGCAAATGATTTCCTTAAGCTACAGAAGAAAACAGGTAGCAAAAACTGAGAGAGGAGATAAGAAGAATGACAAATTGAACAGACCTACTAAGCACATTCAATTACTAAATAAGTAGAATACATAAAAGTTCAAGAGCAAGAATACATGTACTTTTTAAGCCAGGTGTGATGACTTGAGAGGCTGAGGCAGTATTTCAAGTTTGAGGCCAGCTTCAGTGATTCAGTGAGACCCTAATTGCAAAATTGAAAGAAAAAAAGAACTCGGAATAACAGTGTTGGAGTACCCATGGGCTCAATCCCCAGTTTCCCCCTTTCTCCTCCCCTACCATATACATGTAGACAGACCTATCTTTCAAGTATTAATTCTGCTGCATACTGACTATGTGAGACTAGGCAAATCCCTTAATCCAGTGTCTTTCAAAGTGCAGCCTCAAGACTAGCAACACCAATGACACCACAGAACGTGACTGAAACACAAAATCTTCAGTCCCCTCCCAGATCTGCTAAATCAAAATCTTTGGAAGTAGATCTCAAAAATATCTTTTAAGCACTCTACGTAAATATGAAATACTCTCAAATTTGAGAACCACTCTCTTAAGCTATCTGAATAGGTTTCTTCATCTATAAAATAGGAGTCTTCATATCAGTAAACTATAGTGATTGGAGATCAGGCGTATGGAAAGTCTGGAGTATGTTAATTGTTCAATAATAGGCCCAGTAATGTCATCCTTCCAGAATCATCTGGTGCCATCCAGTTCATGAAGCCATGCTTAATCCTTTATGTAGGTATCACCTCTCTGCATTCATGAAACCTAAATCACCTTAATTCTGACTTTGGACTACATTATTATTATTGTCTTATTACTATATTATTGACTAGTTCTATCTCTGGAACTATAGGTTTCTAGAACTTAGAAGAAGGGCTACACTCATTTTAAATCTAAGAGTATATTTATCATCATAGCACAAGCCTTGCCTTTCTGTAAGATTGAATATGACTAGTGACTGTCTCTATTTCATGAGATTATTGTGAAGTTTTAAATATAAAGCTATTAACATAGTACCTGGTCCCAATAAGTGATGGTTATTATTATAATAATATTTTAAATGCTATTTTTAGTAATACATATTTAAGAAGCATTTCTTGAATTTACCTGAATTTTTGAATTTCCATGAACATAAAGGTCATTTCTTAAAGTTATCATTTGTAATATAGCTTTAGAATATGAGGAAAAGTTACAAGTATCGGCCTGTTTATGAATTGTTATCTGCTTATGAAAAGCCAAATAAGCATGTTATGCTAGTCACTGTCCAATATATCATAAGCATTTTTTTTGACTCTTTAAATTCTGGGTAGTAATTAGCATGTTCTCCTAAGCAAACTACAGTATTTGAGCCAGTAGTAATTGAATTAGTGCTTATGGGTTCTAAGAGAAAACATACCAGTGAGCAGGCAGCTGCTGTTCCTGATGCATTTGCCCTGGGAACAGTCTCATGGAGCAACTTCAGATTCTGCTTATGAGACAGTGGACAAGGAGAGGACTTGACTAGAGGACAGATACCTTGTAGATGGCTGGGCAGTTTATGTTTTGCTTGTTCAGTTAACACTTTGAGACCTATTTTCCAGAATATTCAGTAGATCAGTACTTTGGGACAGAATTTGGAACAGCTTTAGCATAGTCTAGGAGGCCATGAGGGCATGTGCCCAAACTTCTTTCCCATCCATTGCATTTAATGAATTGGTTTTTATTCCCCATCTCCCACCCATCTTTTTTTTAAGAGCCTGGTGTGCATGGTGCAATCATTTTTATAGTTATATTATATTACTTATCTATTGCTGCCATAAGAAATTAGAGTAATTGAAAAAAGATCCAATTCTGCTGCTGTTCAGTAAGGACAATGGCTCAAGACACAAACTAAAGGGAGAAGACACAACTTTCCCGGTGGTCAAAGACTGGGAAACTGTGAACTTTGCTTGAAAACCAGCTTTTGCATTCCAGAGAGTCGAGGGGTTATAGACAGATAGGAATAATGAGAGGTAAATGCACTAACAAAGAGAAGGAATATTTATGTCTAATCTGCAAAAAGAGAGAGATCTTTCAGGAACTCAAATGCCATCTCTTTTCACTCTTTTTATGGTCTGATGTTTCCAGTCAGGATAGCTGGTAGATATATTTATCCCTGAAGTAGAAAGAAAGAGACTAGGCAAGTCTATGTCAAATTACCTCTACATTATAATTCTGGACAAAATGTTAGTCTAATGATCAACATGTCTACATGCATAGCTGAGTAGAATCTGATTCAAAGGTTAAAACAGCAAAAGACATAGACACGATATGAGAACAGAGATGCCATGTATTTTCATTTCATTCCAACTACCCAAAAGAAGTCTGTAGGCCCAAGTGAGCAGTCATTGTTTTCAACAAAAACAGCTTTTAGTCTCTGAAAAGTAGCCTAGACAACTGCTATTTTAATTCAGATGCCAGAGGTGTTATCAATAGCAAGAATAGTGAGACTAATAATGCATTGGCTCACTGTGTGACCTCCAAAATTAGTGATTTTTACATCACCTAAAGAGCAAGTGAAGCTCGGGGTTTATTTAGTATTTTCCTCTGTTACATTATCACAAATATGGTGGCTCAAAACAATAGAAAAACTTTTTTTTTTAATCTTCTGTTCTACAAAGTAGAAGTCAAACATGAGTCTAACCAGGCTAAAATTAAATTATCACCAGGGCTACATTCCATTCTGGAATCTCTAGGAAGAATCTTTTTTGTTTTGCTTATTCAGGTATTGGCAGAATTTAATTCCTCATGGTTATAGAACTAAGTTCCTGGTTTCTTTGGCAGCTGTCAGCTGAGAAACTCAGCTTTTAAAGGTCACCTGTGTCCCTTAGTATTAGAGTCTCTTTATCTATCTTTAAAATCACTGAGTGAAGGATGAGTCTTTTTCAAGCTGCCTCCCTCTAACTGACTCTTCTCATTCTTCTTCTTCTATGATTACAGGGTTCTGAAAATGATAACCCAGGATAATCTACCTAAATTAAAGTCAATGGATTAGAAAATTTAAAACCATCTTGAAAGTCCTTTTTGCCACTTAATATAGAATAATCAGGGTGTTAACATCAATGGTCAAAGATCATGGGTGAACCACGTTTTGCCCACCAATGGCAGAAGGTGTTTTCTGAAATATTTCACCCCTATAGTTAATATTGTGCCAAAAATAGTTTAATTCTAATGCAAGCATTTTGTACAGTTGCATTAAATTTAAAGATTCGAGTTTTAATTGTGGGAACAGATGGGAAAGGAAAGGAAGAGAAAGCAAAGCAAGGGAAGGGAAATGGTGGGGCTTGGGAAAAGGAGGTACTAAGCAGGAGTGGGGAGGAAGAAAGGAAAAGAGGGAGGAGAGAAGGGAAGCCCTATTGCATATGTTCATAGACATTCTCATCAATTTTTATAACTCATGAAGTATGGGGAACTGAGATTCATTCAGGAATTAAGAATAAATTTATGACTCATGAGATTTCTGTGTTCCCATATCACAGTGGGCAGATCTGTCATGCCCAGATAATGCTGTATTATTCTACGTCATCCTCTGCTAAGTCATGAAAAAGTTTATGGCCTACCTTGTAAGTAGTGAATAAGTAAAAAATATCCTTACAACTATAACAAAAGAAGGAAACACCATAGAGCGTCAGAACCACCCCAGAGTCATATGTTGCTCCATGGTTTCTCATTATATACTTAAGTTGAAAGGAACTTTTGGAAATTTTCATCCACAGAATATTTCAAAGTATTATACAGAGTCATTCTACTGAACAGTTCTTAGAATAAAAGTGAGTGTCTGTGTAACTTCAGTGCTGAATTTGTTTTTTCTTTTCTTCTTAGTAGAATTAGCAAATCATTTTGAAAATTCTATTCATTCCTGAGAAATACCTGATGCTGACAGAGGCCCATGCTGGCAGTCAGTGCATCTGCCTTCAGGTCCAGACTCCACTGTGAAATTCAAGCCCAACCATGCTCTGGGCAAAATTTGCCTCTGATTCAGTGTCAATTTCATCAAAAATGGAAAAGATGAGGGGAGGAAAAAGGGGAGTTAAAGGAAAGGTACTGGAGAATGAAAATGACTAAATTATATTGCTATATTGTATACATGTACAAATATGCAAAAATGAATTCCACTATTATACATAATTATGATGCATCGATAAAAAATAAATTAAAAAATGGAGTCAGCACTAGAACTTCCTAGATTTATGAAGGTGATATTTTTTGTTTTGTTTCCTGAAATCTATTTCAAATTAAAGAAAA
This sequence comes from Marmota monax, assembly GCF_021218885.2. Taxonomy (NCBI): domain Eukaryota; kingdom Metazoa; phylum Chordata; class Mammalia; order Rodentia; family Sciuridae; genus Marmota; species Marmota monax. Next base: position 3,048,782 of record NW_026693595.1, on the reverse strand, counting down.
TAACTGCTAATTCAAATTATTTGGTAATTTTCTGTGATGTGATATGAAAGCAAAACAGTAGATACTCTGTCTCCTTAGCATTCATGTCATAGTATCTCTCTGACTCACACTTACGCCTTCCTCTTCCATAGCATTCCCACTGCCAGGTACAGGGACAGTCTTTGGTAGATTTAATCCAATCAGAGTAATTCCCTATTGCTACAGTGATTGGTTCAGTTAATCAGAGCCTCAGCCAGTTAGCATGTGGCATTCCTCTAGCTGCAAGAATTGTTCAGAAATGACTTAATCAGAAAAAAACCCAAAAACCAAAAAAACCCTGTGTGTGTGTGTGTGTGTGTGTGTGTGTGTGAGAGAGAGAGAGAGAGAGAGAGAGAGAGAGAGAGAGAGAGAGATGATTTCAGGAGAGCATACACTTTCTCTCTCCCTCTCTCCCTCTGTCTTTCCGGATATGCATGAAAACAAAAAGCAATTACAAGTAGATGCTATTGGTAGCCTTCTCATTGTCATGAAAAATGCCTTTTGAAACTAACACATACCAAAAAGGATTAGAAATTCATGAGAAATAGAAATAGAATCTTGACCAAACCTTGCCTGAAATCTGTGCTTTTTGATTTTTGTGAGCCTCAAATTCCCTTTAATGTTTAAGTTAGTTTTATTCAGATTTTCTATTACTTTGAGTTGACTGTATCATAACTGATATATTGATAAACTGGCTGTCGTGGATCTTATGGTTTGAAAGTTCAGATTATAGATAAGGAGACAGAATATTACATGTGACTGGCCTATAAACACACTTAAGTGAAAGAATTCCTTCCATGGGGTACATCATAGAACTTACATATCTTAAGCCACAATTATGGTTTTAAAGCATATTTAAACATCTTGGATTGGATACCATGAATTAAGATGACATTTCTCTCTTGGTGAATTGTAATTCAAGAGATTTTTTGAAATATGCCCTCCTCTGTGATAGTTCCCTGTAGTGCATTCCTCTGAGAGTGGCCTCTTCACTAAAACCTGTAACAGTCTTTAGGCAGATTGCTTACTTGAGCATTTTGAGGATGGAGATGATGTTTTGGTCATTTATGTATCTCTAGCTTTTAATATAATGCCTTGAACTTAATAACTATCAACAATGTATTTTGAAGGAATGACTCAAGAAATGAATGAAAAAAGCACACATGTACAAAACTGTTTTTATGTAGATGTGGTCCTGTTTACCCATTGTATGGCCCTTGAAAGAAGTAGCAAAAATTCACAATACCTAATACATCCAGGTACATAACAATTGCTCATTCGTGGTATTGACTATCATTTCATAATCACATAATAGACTTGCATTTCTTGTTTTTAAAAGAAGGATACATATATTCCAAATAATCATCTGATCATTCTTCATTGTGCTCTGGAATATCTTTACCAAAAATACAAAAAAAATAGCATTTTTTTCCAACATTTCTCTGCACTTAGTTTCCTTTCTTTGTACAATAGATCTAGAGGAAATTGAAGATGTTAGCTGTTGTTTTAGTCAGCTGGGGTTTTTTTGAGCTGTGACTTAAAGATCTGACCAGAACAATTTCAGGGAAGAAAAGTTTGAGGACTCACGGTTTCAGAGGTCTCAATCCATATACAGCCAACTTCATTCCCCAGGGGCTCCAGGTGAGGCTGAACATCATGGAGGAAGAGTATGGCAGAGGGAAGCAGCTTACATGATCAGAAAGCAGAGAGAGCAACTCTGCTCACCAGATACAAATATATACCCCAAAGGCACGCCCCCAATGCCCCACCCCCTCGAGCCTCAATCCACCTGCCTTCAGTTGCCATCCAATTAACCCCATCAGGTGTCCGCTGCTTGGGTTAAGGCTCTTGTAATCATTTCTTGCATTGTCCCACGTGAGATTTGGGGGGACACTTCACATCTAAACAATAACTGCTGTATTTCAATTGTATGTTCTGACCTTGGAACACAGTTTCTTACCTACAAAAACCCAGATACTAATTTATTAGTGTTCTAGTTTTTTTTTTTTTTCCCTAATTAAGAAAGAAGTATACTTTAGCTGAAAATTCTTGGAAAAATCTGATACAGTATGGAGCAAAAAGCAAGTATCTTTATTGTTCAAAAATAATCATTGATAATATTTGGTTGTGTTTTTATTCTGCCCTAAAATTGAAGTCTTACTGAATGTACATTTTGCTATGTTGCTTCTCTATCGATACTGTAACGTAATGATTTTTCAATGTCATCAAACACTCTTATTAATGTTTTATTCCAGTTTATTTTAATGTCTGTGTAATAATAATAATAATAATAATAATAACAATAACACTTAGAACTATTTTTTCCTGTTTTCCAGCCTTTACTTAAAGCTGTAATGTGGACCCCTAGCTTAATCATCACAGAAAGAATGAAGTGAGTCTTCTCATTTCCATCCTCACATACTGGGTGAGGGAACTGCTGTGAAAGCACTTATGTGCATGGTCACAGTTAACAAGCTGCTAGATAACTTGCTTTCCTTAGTGAAAATCTTTGTATTTTTCTTAGTCATATGTTTCATTGTTTTCTCAATTTATACATAATTTCCCTTTCTAGGTAGTTTATTATTTTTGAATTTAAATTATTGAATCAATGCTGAATTATCAGGCTGATTCCCTGTTTCAGTATCTGCCAAATTTGGAGGTAGCTCCTTTTTCTGGGATAGATGATCCCAGCTCTCCTAATCACAATTACAGCTAAAGTTCAGGATATCCTGATGAGAAATTGATCCAATATTTCACAAGTTCTTTTCTCTATTGATTAGGCAACCCAGAGAATATCATGGTATTAGCTGCATTGTTAGCAGCTTTTTGCCCCAAGTTGGGGATATTTCTCAGGCCAAGATAATAATCCTAGGGCTATAATTCCTCCACCCCTGAGTTGAAAAGAAGCGGTGGTAGGAGCTGGTGCCAGAAATATATTTATAGGTTTATTTGTTGGCTCATCTTGAAGAGGGCTCAAGCAAAGATGGGTTATTTGGACTCTTCATTTCTTTACAGAAGTTAGGAATGTGACCACATAGAAATCCTATTGGATTTCTTTTCATCTTGTTGGAATTTAAAAGGGGGCACATTTCTCCCTGATCTTTTCCCAGATAGCCATATCAAATAGTCAACTGCAGATAGCAACATGAAATGTAGCTTTGTATGGAGGATTACCTGTTCAACTATTTTTTTTCCTGGAGCATTGAAATGTGTCAATTTACTGCTGGTATATTCCTTTACCTACAAAATTTCTGTCACACCTGAAAGAAAATGACAATTAGATGGGAATTGTGGATATGCCACATCTGAGAGATGACTTTTTAAATTATATTTTGCCTTTCTTTACTGATTTATTGATTAATTTACTTATTTTATTTTGATATTGGATGGTTTTTGTTTTGATATAGTGCATCTTCTATGTGAACTTTCAAGAGTCATCTTTTTTGCTTTTTAACTTAGAATTTGTTATTTACTTGTCTTCACTACCAACTACCTAAAATCTTATCACATAGTATTCACTATTTGTGGAAAAAAGAAAAGTAAATATCATTCTTACAAGTGAAGTATTATCCATAATTCCCAAAAGAGTGAAGGATAGAGTATAGTTTTTAGATCTCTTTGTAGTCTTTGATTTGAAACTGCTCAGTAATGAATTATTTGATAGAGCTATTACTACAATATGAAGTGGATTATGCATGTTTTTCCAATTTCTTTGTCTCCTAGAGTTAGCAGTGTTTCTGCTAACTATTCATTAAATCAAAACAACTACAGCAGCAACAACAAAGGAATGCACATAAGAAAAAAATGCAAGTATTGATTTTCCCAGTAATTGCATGTACCATTCAGTGAACCTTCCAACGAATGTGCTTTAACAAAATAAACATAAATAGTGTCCATGAAGGCCTATGTCCTAGACATTGAACTTGGAAAGCTCATGTATATTTTAATTTATTTTTTAATGACCCATTTCATAGGTGAGATCATTGAGGTCTAAAAAGTTCAGTAAAAGATCTTACAGATCTGTAGGGGAGCTATAACTTATATTCCAATTCTTACTGAAAAGTCACATGTTTTTCTTCTAACTACACAGCCTCTTACTATGCCATAGAATTCTAAGAAAAATTCATCCTTATGTTTTCACACATACTTTAGATAGCACAGCATAATAGTTCTGACTGGTTAACTGAATACTTGTTGGTTTCAATTGTTTTTTTTGTGTGTGTGTTTCTACTTGTGTGCACATGTATGTGTTTGTGTGTGTGTGTTTGTGTGTGTGTTTAATTTGCTAGCATGTCTTTCATGTTAAATATAGATTTATATTCAGTAAGGCATATACATCTCAAACCATTTATTCCTATAGCTCTGGATAAGATGAAATCAGAATAAATGACTTTTTTTCTTCATTTTATTGTGTCCTACCCCTTCACTGTTCCCTGGACATGAGATTATTTGTCTTTTATCTTATTGACCCCTTTGCCATATATCTTATGATCTTATTAATGGCAGTTTAATATCACTTGCCGTGCACTACTGGCCTAGAGGGGACTGACTTGAGAAAGTAGTCATAATAAAAGATATATATCAGTTGGACTGTGCTTTAATGCCATTGAGAAATCATTTATATAAGACTATTAAGTGTGATTACCAAACACTCAGGAAGCTAAAATGTTGTCTTTGAGAACCCAGCCACTGGATGTCTAGTGATGGGCAGAGACATCAATAAATTGTACTCTCTTCAGAAGCCAAGAAAGCTAAGCAAAGTATCTGAAGGAATTGGGTTTAAGTGTGCTCTTTGAAGCTGACAGAAAATGGTGTTCAGTGTGTGCCAAGGTTAAAATGCTCTTACTCAAGACTAAATTGAATATGGTCACAGTTAGCAAAGGCCATTTACAATCATTTATGAACATTTCAGATCTTTCCATGGGCCACTGTTATTTGAGAGACCAAAAAGGAATGGAAATGAATGAGTAATGCAAATAGGTTAGAAAATGCAAATCTTTTATTTTTTGTTATTGCTTATGAGTTTGCCAAATGACTAAAGTTATATACTCGTTTACTTGCTTTTACTTGTTCATTTCTGATTTTCTGAGTTGACCTCCTACATTTTAAACACTTTAAAGATATTCCTTTTCTTTAATTCATTTGAGGCACAGGTACAAATTTAGAAAACAGAAGCATTTGAAAATTTGTTCTGAGTCAACATATAATACAATGTAAAGGAAAGGAAAGTCTAGGTCTAGAGAGAACAAGTGACTTCTTCATAGCCTTGACCACTAAGAAGCCATTCACTGACTCTCTACTTCCATGCAAACAACCATTTTGCACTGAAGATATTAATGAGAATATTGAACTATGTCATCATTTGAGTACTAAATATATTTAAAAGGCATTTTTAGTATGACATTTAATGCTCACAATGACAACCATAGCTCACAGTATTTTGAACATTCAACCAACATCAAAGTTACTCAGAACAATACACTGAAAAGGGGCTGAAAAACATAAAGAAAAATGACATGATTTCTTTTTAAAAATGAAAGAGGTAGAGATGTCAAAAATAGAACTAAGTGAAGTTTTATATTGACAATCAACAAAATTATCATAAGCATGCTTGTGTGCTAGTGTATGTATCAGTTTAAACATACTTTCACAATATTTTGAGCTTTGATTCTGGAATTTGCCCTGTGAGGTATGTAGCAGTTTTCTCTCCCTTTTGTTTGACTACAGACTGCAAATTCTGTGGCTTTTTTATTATATTTACCAAAATAAATAATACCATCTGATCTCTGGTGGAATTTACAGATTACCAAATGTTTCACATATGTTTTTCTTTAATCTACCAGTAAGCACTACTTAGTAAGGACCCTGTTATTATCCTTATTTAACAGATATGAAGAGAGCATGTACATTTTCAGTTCTCATCATTTCTAACAAGTTAGAGTATACAAACTAAGACCCAAACTTCAGAAACCAAATCAAGTAGACTCCTGTGGGTTTATGTTATTGTGCATGGCCAGAGAAAGGAGAAAACTCTTCCAATAGAATAATTAGGAACACTTTTAAAAAGCTGGACTTGATAGTTATTATACTGTGTTCAAACAATTTGCTTTGTTATCTTTGCATCTTTTTATTGATGTATGAAACTCCTTATAATAAGTGTCCATTTCTTCTTTTACTCTGAATTATTTACAATCATTTTTGAAATTTGATTAGACCAAATGATGAATTTAAATATATTCATCATACCTATCTTAAATATGATAGGAAGTACCTGGAACTTGATAGGTATATGATGGCTACCAGATTCAGATAACACTAATAATTAAGGCCTTAAGTAATAATTAAGGCCTAACAATATTGGCACAACCAGTGTCTTGTGCTACCAGATATGATTCACTGAGATGGGTATAATAACATTGCTTCTTTGATATTCCTGACAAAATTGCATAACATACATCTAATCCCAAGGAAACATCAGACAAACTTCAACTGGGGGATTTTCTCTAAAATAAATGGCTTTTCCTTTTTACAAATGTCAGGGTCTAAAGAGAAGAAAAAGCCAAGTAAAAGAGACTAAAATAGATATGACAACGAAGTACTGTGCATTGTCCTCAGATTGACCCTGGACTTGGAAAAATAGGTACAGAACATTATTAGGGTAATTCTTAACACTAAATGTAGACTGTGGACTAGACAAATCCCACTGTATTATATCAAGATTTCTGATTTTGTTGACTGAATTACAGTTTTATAAAAGCAAGTTCTTGAAAACATAATGGCATTCTTTTTGTTTACTATCCTTGCAAATTCTAAGTTTAAAATTATGTCAAATTAAATATTACTCAAAAATTATTTGCATTTCTAAAATGTGTCTTTTTCACACATCATACTCTTTACGTTTGGGGATTCAAGTTTAAGGGGTTTCCAGTCAATGCTGCCTTCCTGTTAAATTCTTCCAAGTAATGATTAGACACTGTCTAACTCTGCCCAAGTGTTCTCTAGTTTCTCCACTCCTTTTCTTTCTTTATACCATATTCCTCTAGAAAACTTGGAAGTTACTAATAAACTGACAATGACCAATGAGTAATAATTTTTAAAGCATTCTCCTTTGATCAAAATATGCCTGGGGTGTGAATTAGAACAAAATGTATTCTATGGTTTCATAATTATGCAAAAATGGATTCTACTGTCATGTATAACTAAAAAGAACCAATAAAATAAATATAAAAATGATTGAGTAAAAATGTGAAATGTTTTTATTATGAATATGGAAAAATTGTCAGATACTGATTTTCCTATTTAAATGTCAATATCACCTCCATTACACATTAATAAAACACATAAGTGTTTTTGTCCATTGACAACATATGGTGTTTTTATTTCAATAGGTCATCAATGATTTTAAGGAATGAATATTTGTAATACATTCATTAAAAACAAGACTGGGATTTTTGAAATTTGAGAAGACTAGCTAAAACATCCTAAATTCTATACCTATTAAAATGGCCAAAATTCACAACTCTGAAAATACCAAGTGCTAGTAAGGATGTGGAGCAAGAACTTTGATTCAATGCTGATGGGAGTGCAAAATGGTATAGCCACTTTGAAAGACAGGTTTTTGTGTTTGCTTGCTTGTTATTTAGGAAACTAAAAACACATGTACAACTTGGTGAGGTTTGTTAATAATGTGGGAGGCTTATGCATGTATGGGTTAGGAAGTAGATAGGAAATCTCTATAGTCTAATTAATTTTTCTTTGAATCTAAAACTGCTTTAAAAATAAAGTCTATTTGAAAAAAAAATCTGCTTATTGATTATTCCATATTCTAAAAGCTGTACATATATCCCAATATAGAACATCAAAGATCAACAAGTTTTACCTCCCACTGGAACTACATTCAACTAAAGATTACTATGCTTTGTTCATTCATGAATGCATTTATTAAGCAAATATTTACTTTGTTGACTCTGCTAAAAATTGAGAACATAATAAGACGTAGAGAGTCTCAGCTCTTAAAGATGTAACAAATTGGGTGTAGGTAGAATAAAGGCAATGGGAAAACAGAATAGCATAAAATAAATGCAACAGTTGGAGAAAACACCATGGAAGACCAAGAAAGGGACAAGCCAAGTGTGAGTGAGTAAGTAAAATTAAGTGATACATAAAACCTAGTAGGGGCTAGGTAATATTCAGGAAGAAAAAAATATCGTGGACTGAGAAATGGACATGTGATAAATCAGTAGGTTAAAGATGAGCAGGGGCAAATCCTGTGAACATCAGTATGCCAGAGGCAGGAGCTGAGGATTGCAGGTGTGTGCAATGGTAAAAGCATCACAGGTCGTGTGAGCTTAGTTGAGAAACTTGAATCTTGAGAAAAATGAAGAAGAGTATAAAAAAGCATAGAACTAGAGTCAGATCTGCCTTTTGAAATACTTCATTGATTTTGGAAAAATTCATTGAATATCAGCCATTCTGAACATTCACCTTGGGAGATATTTTAAAAACAGGACTACAGTCTCTTATTTAAACTCTTGGGAGCAGATATGATTTAGAATTCACAATATGTCTGATTTCTAGAAATGTTAACAGAGTAAATACACTGGATGTTGCATAAAAGCCCAAAAAAAAGGTCTGTAGTAACCCTCCAACAATCAAATATATAAAATTATCTTCATCAAAATTTTCTCCTGAAATGGGACTCATGAGTTCAAATCAGATTTGTCACTAAATGAATTAAGATCAAATGTTTGGTTGTCAGAATATTTTGATTTCAGAATTGCAGATAAGGGATTATAAATGTATATTAGAAATATTAGATGCATGTATGAAAGCAATATGTCTGAAAACTAAAGCAAGCAATTCAGTGACAATTATTATTTTTTTTTAATTTTTTATTGTTGGTTGTTCAAAACATTACATAGTTCTTGATATATCATATTTCACAATTTGATTCAAGTGGGTTATGAGCTCCCATTTTTACCCCATATACAGATTGCAGAATCACATCAGTTACACATCCATTGATTTACATATTGCCATACTAGTGTCTGTTGTATTCTGCTGCCTTTCCTATCCTCTACTATCCCCCCTCCCCTCCCCTCCCCTCCCCTCTTCTCTCTCTGCTCCCTCTACTGACATTCGTTTGTCCCCCTTATATTATTTTTCCCCTTCCCCTCACTTCCTCTTGTATGTACTTTTGTATAACTCTGAGGGTCTCCTTCCATTTCCATGCATTTTCCCTTCTCTCTCCCTTTCCCTCCCACCTCTCATCCCTGTTTAATGTTAATCTTCTTCTCATGCTCTTCGACCCTACTCTGTTCTTAGTTACTCTCCTTATATCAAAGAAGACATTTGGCATTTGTTTTTTAGGGATTGGCTAGCTTCACTTAGCATAATCTGCTCTAATGCCATCCATTTCCCTGTAAATTCTATGATTTTGTCATTTTTTAATGCAGAGTAATACTCCATTGTGTATAAATGCCACATTTTTTTTATCCATTCATCCATTGAAGGGCATCTAGGTTGGTTCCACAGTCTAGCTATTGTGAATTGTGCTGCTATGAACATCGATGTAGCAGTGTCCGTGTAGCATGCTCTTTTTAGGTCTTTAGGGAATAGACCGAGAAGGGGAATAGCTGGGTCAAATGGTGGCTCCATTCCCAGCTTTCCAAGAAATCTCCATACTGCTTTCCAAATTGGCTGCACCAATTTGCAGTCCCACCAGCAATGTACAAGTGTACCCTTTTCCCCACATCCTCGCCAGCACTTGTTGTTGTTTGACTTCATAATGGCTGCCAATCTAACTGGAGTGAGATGGTATCTTAGGGTGGTTTTGATTTGCATTTCTCTGACTGCTAGAGATGGTGAGCATTTTTTCATGTACTTGTTGATTGATTGTATGTCCTCCTCTGAGAAGTGTCTGTTCAGGTCCTTGGCCCATTTGTTGATTGGGTTGTTTGTTCTCTTATTGTTTAATTTTTGGAGTTCTTTGTATACTCTGGATATTAGGGCTCTATCTGAAGTGTGAGGAGTAAAGATTTGTTCCCAGGATGTAGGCTCTCTATTTACCTCTCTTATTGTATCTTTTGCTGAGAAAAAACTTTTTAGTTTGAGTAAGTCCCATTTGTTGATTCTAGTTATTAACTTTTGTGCTATGGGTGTCCTATTGAGGAATTTGGAGCCCGACCCCACAGTATGTAGATCGTAGCCAACTTTTTCTTCTATCAGACGGCACGTCTCTGATTTGATATCAAGCTCCTTGATCCATTTTGAATTCACTTTTGTGCATGGCGAGAGAAAGGGATTCAGTTTCATTTTGTTGCATATGGATTTCCAGTTTTCCCAGCACCATTTGTTGAAGATGCTATCCTTCCTCCATTGCATGCTTTTAGCCCCTTTATCAAATATAAGATAGTTGTAGTTTTGTGGATTGGTTTCTGTGTCCTCTATTCTGTACCATTGGTCCACCCACCTGTTTTGGTACCAGTACCATGCTGTTTTTGTTACTATTGCTCTGTAGTATAGTTTGAAGTCTGGTATCGCTATACCACCTGATTCACACTTCCTGCTTAGCATTGTTTTTGCTATTCTGGGTCTTTTGTTTTTCCATATGAATTTCATGATTGCTTTCTCTATTTCTACAAGAAATGCTGTTGGGATTTTGATTGGCATTGCATTAAACCTATAGAGAACTTTTGGTAATATCGCCATTTTGATGATGTTAGTTCTGCCTATCCATGAACAGGGTATATTTTTCCATCTTCTAAGATCTTCTTCTATTTCTCTCTTTAGGGTTCTGTAGTTTTCATTGTATAAGTCTTTCACCTCTTTTGTTAGGTTGATTCCCAAGTATTTTATTTTTTTTGAAGATATTGTGAATGGAGTGGTTGTCCTCATTTCCATTTCAGAGGCTTTGTCGCTGATATACAGGAATGCCTTTGATTTATGCGTGTTGATTTTATATCCTGCCACTTTGCTGAATTCATTTATTAGCTCTAATAGTTTCTTTGTAGAGCCTTTTGGGTCTGCTAGGTATAGAATCATGTCATCTGCAAATAGTGATAATTTAAGTTCTTCTTTTCCTATTTTGATGCCTTTAATTTCTTTCGTCTGTCTAATTGCTCTGGCCAGTGTTTCGAGAACTATGTTGAACAGAAGTGGTGAGAGAGGGCATCCCTGTCTTGTTCCAGATTTTAGAGGGAATGCCTTCAATTTTTCTCCATTCAGAATGATGCTAGCCTGAGGCTTAGCATAGATTGCTTTTACAATATTGAGGTATGTTCCTGTTATCCCTAGTTTTTCTAGAGTTTTGAACATAAAGGGATGCTGTACTTTGTCGAATGCTTTTTCCGCATCTATCGAGATGATCATATGATTCTTATTTTTAAGTCTATTGATGTGGTGAATAACATTTATTGATTTCCGTATATTGAACCAGCCTTGCATCCCAGGGATGAATCCTACTTGATCATGGTGAACAATTTTTTGATAAGTTTTTGTATCCGAGTGGCCAGAATTTTATTGAGGATTTTTGCATCTAGGTTCATTAGAGATATTGGTCTGTAGTTTTCTTTCTTTGAAGTGTCTTTGTCTGGTTTAGGTATCAGGGTGATGTTGGCCTCGTAGAATGAATTTGGAAGTTCTCCCTCTTTTTCTATTTCCTGAAGTAGCTTGAAAAGTATTGGTATTAGTTCCTCTTTAAAGGTTTTGTAAAACTCTGCTGTATACCCATCCGGTCCTGGGCTTTTCTTAGTTGGTAGTCTTTTGATGGTTTCTTCTATTTCCTCAATTGATATTGGTCTGTTTAGGTTGTCTATATCCTCCTGACTCAATCTGGGCCGATCATATGACTTAAGAAATTTATCTATGCCTTCACTATCTTCTAATTTATTGGAGTATAAGGATTCAAAATAATTTTTGATTATCTTCTGTATTTCTGAAGTGTCTGTTGTGATATTGCCTTTTTCATCCTGTATGCTAGTAATTTGAGTTCTCTCTCTTCTTCTCTTTGCTAGCATGGCTAAGGGTCTGTCGATTTTGTTTATTTTTTCAAAGAACCAACTTTTAGTTTTGTCAATTTTTTCAATTGTTTCTTTTGTTTCGATTTCATTAATTTCAGATCTGATTTTAATTATTTCTTGCCTTCTACTTCTTTTGCTGTTGTTTTGCTCTTCTTTTTCTAGGATTTTGAGATGAAGTATGAGATCATTTATTTGTTGTTTTTTTCTTTTTTTAAGGAATGAACTCCAAGCAATGAATTTTCCTCTTAGAACTGCTTTCAATGTGTCCCATAGATTCCGATATGTTGTGTCTGTGTTTTCATTAATAGCTAAGAATTTTTTAATTTCTTCCTTGATGTCTTCTATAACCCATTGATTGTTCAGTAACCTATTGTTCATTCTCCAAGTGATGTATTCTTTTCCCTTCCTTCTTTTATCATTGATTTTCAGTTCCATTCCATTATGATCAGATAGGATGCATGGTATTATCTCTACTCCTTTATATTGTCTAAGAGTTTCCCTGTGACATAATATATGATCTATTTTTGAGAAGGATCCATGTGCTGCTGAGAAAAAAGTGTAACTGCTTGATGTTGGGTGGTATATTCTATATATGTCAATTAAGTCTAGGTTATTAATTGTGTTATTGAGTTCTATAGTTTCCTTATTCAACTTTTGTTTGGAAGATCTGTCCAGTGGTGATAGAGGTGTGTTGAAGTCTCCCATGATTATTGTATGGTGGTCTATTAGACTCTTGAACTTGAGAAGAGTTTGTTTGATGAACATAGCTGCACCATTGTTTGGGGCATATATATTTATGATTGTTATGTCTTGTTGGTGTATGGTTCCCTTGAGCAGTATGTAGTGTCCCTCTTTATCCCTTTTGATTAACTTTGGCTTGAAATCTATTTTATTTGATATGAGTATGGATACTCCTGCTTGTTTCCGAAGTCCATATGAGTGATATGATTTTTCCCAACCTTTCACCTTCAGCCTATGTATGTCTTTTCCTATCAAATGCGTCTCCTGTAGGCAGCATATTGTTGGGTCTTGTTTTGTGATCCATTCTACTAGCCTGTGTCTCTTGATTGGTGAGTTTAAGCCATTAACATTTAGGGTTATTATTGAGATATGGATTGTTCTTCCAGCCATATTTGTTTATTTATGTTACTAAACATGGTTTGTTTTCCTCTTTGATTATTTTCCCCCCTTTAGTGTCCTACCTCCCACTGTTGGTTTTCATTGTTATTTTCCATTTCCTCTTCCTGTAATGTTTTGCCAAGGATGTTTTGAAGAGCTGGTTTTCTAGCTGCAAATTCTTTTAACTTTTGTTTATCGTGGAAGGTTTTAATTTCATCTTCCATCCTGAAGCTTAATTTCGTTGGAAACACAATTCTTGGTTGGAACCCATTTTCTTTCAGTGTTTGAAATATGTTATTCCAGGATCTTCTAGCTTTCAGAGTCTGTGTTGAAAGATCAGCTGTTATCCTGATTGGCTTACCCCTAAATGTGATCTGCTTCCTTTCTCTTGTAGCTTTTAAAATTCTCTCCTTATTCTGTATGTTGGGCATCTTCATTATAATGTGTCTAGGTGTGGGTCTCTTATGATTTTGCACATTCGGCATCCTGTAGGCTTCTAGGATTTGGGGTTCTGTCTCATTCTTCAAGTCTGGGAAGTTTTCTCGTCAGTGACAATTATGATGTTGACAATGCAGTAGTATAACAATGATTTACAGTGTCTATTAAAGCATCAGTTGACTCAATTTGATTTATTGGCTGGCCTTCAACTCTTGTCACTGTTGAATATACTTTGCCCTCCTGCTCACAAAGGCAGACTGTTTACATATTTTTCATACACACTAGATTTTTCTCTGGTATAAATTGTACATTATATTATGACTTGGAACCAATAAATTACAATCCAGTTTTTATTCACTTTCTTTTTTTATTTTGTGACCTACCTTCTTCAGCAACCTGTCAAGCTTTTTAATAGCACATATATAAATCTCTAGTTAAAATAAAGTTCACATCATCATTAAAATCTGGCAACAAAGCTATGGGTAGTTTGAATTATATTCTATGCTACATAATAACATTAAAGAACCACTGGGAAAGAAAATGGATTTTTGGCTGAGTGAAGATTCCTTTCAGAAAAGCCAGTTTTGGGGACTGGGTTTTGGCTCAGTGGTAGAATGCTTGCCTAGCAGGTGTGAGGCACTAGGTTCGATCCTCAGCACCACATAAAGATAATAAAATAAAGGCATTGTGTCCATCTACCACTAAAAAATAAAAATAGCCAGTTTGGAATATATTATGGTTGGTTGTGAGGTTTCCCCCAAAAGTTCATGTGTGAGAAAATGCAAAAAGTTTCAGAGGAGAAATGATTGTGTTGTAAGTGTCTTACCCCAATCAGTGAATTAATCCTATGATAGGGATTAATTGAGTGGGAACTTAAGTAGTAGGTTATGGCTGGAGGAGGTGGGAATTGGGGCATGGGTTTGGGGTATATATTTGTATTTGGCAAGTGGAGTCTTTCTCTGCTATCTGATCACCATGTGAGCTGCTTGTCTCTTCCACACTCTCTGCCATGATGTTCTGCATTACCTCTAGCCCTGAGGAATGGAGACAGCTTTCTTCTTCTTCTTTTTTTTAGGTCTGTCTTTTGTTGTTGTTTTTAAATTTTTATTATTAGTTGTTCAAAACATTACATAGTTCTTGACATATCATATTTCATACATTTGATTCAAGTGGGTTATCTCCCATTTTTCCCCCATATACAGATTGCAGAATCACATCGGTTACACATCCACTTTTTTACATACTGCCATACTAGTGTCTGTTGTGTGCTGTTGCCTTTCCTATCCTCTACTATCCCCCCTCCCCTCCCCTCCCCTCCCCTCTCATCTTCTCTCTCTACCCCATCTACTGTAATTCATTTCTCCCCCTTGTTTTTTTTTTTTTCTCTTTCCCCTCACTTTCCCTCTTCTATAATTGTTCTGGTTGGATCCTTTAGTCACAGAAGCAAAATAGTTGACTAAAACAGAGTAAAAGATCAGTAACCCCAGACAAATTTTGGTAGTTGTTATTGTTTAGATATATGGTGTTCCCTAAAAACTTGTGAGATAATGCAAGAATATTGAATATTCATGGTAAAATGATTAGGTCATGAGAGTTTTAACCTAATCAGTGGATCAATCCATTAATATGCATTAATAGGGGGTAACAGTAGGCACATAGGTTATGGCTGGAAGAAGTAGGTCACAGGGGAACATGACTTTAGAGTTTGCATTTTGTCCTTAGTAGGCAGGGCTCTCTGCTTACTAGTTGCCATGTCCTGAGTTGCATTCTTACACCATGCCTTTCCGCCATGTTGTTCTGCCTCATCTGGGGCCCATATTTGTGGAGTTGGCTGACCATGGACTGAACCTCTAAAGCGGTGAGTAAAATAAACTTCTCCTCCTTTATATTGTTCTTGTTGGGTCTTTTGGTCACAGAAATGAAAAAGATAATTAAAACAGTAGCTTTAGCTGGGATAGTTATACCAGTGTCCTTTGACCATGGCACACAAACATATTCTGCCCCACGATCATATAAGGTAGAAAAAAATAAATTATTGTTATGGGAAAATAAAATTATTCATTAATAATTTAAAGTACTTTCGAATGTTTCTTGCAGGAAGAGACTTTTGCTCAATCTTGTTGGACTGAAAGTCCATGGGTAGAAAGGATGAGGTGGAGAGTTAACTCTATGGCAAACATAAGAACAGAAGCAGTAAGATTTATCTAGAGGAATCTTGCACAAGGTACAGCTAATATCAACTGTAAAAGTCATATTACATTGGCTCAGTGGAAGAGTAGTTGCCTAGCACGTGTGAGGCACTGGGTTCAAGCCTTAGCACCACATAAAAATAAAAATAAATTAAATAAAGTCATTGTGTCCATCTACAACTAAAGAAAAATTTTTTAAAGAGAAATTTTATGTTATTTTGCAGGCAAATGGGAATTGCCTATAGGATGTAGTATAAACAGCAGATAAGTGAAAAAGAGTGATGCGTGGGAGCGTAGCTCCATGGTACAGTGCTGGCCTGCTTGTCTTGTGCAAAGCCTGGATGCAATCCCCAGCAAAACCAAAAAAAAAAAAAAAAAAAAAAAAGCAAGGAAATATATTTTAACAACCTTTGTATTCAATGTATTAAATAGAATAGAAATAAATAATATTAAAATATATCTCAAATACACTGGTTTTCAACAAGATTAATTTTGTCTATCTCTATCCCATACCTATCCCTCCATCTAGTATTTTTGTGAATATTTGTATAAGTATGTTTGCGTGTATATACTGCAACATTATTCTCCGAATTTAAGAAAGTTCAAAAGTATTTCATGCAGAGCAACTCAACTATAAAATATTTAGCATGACTACTCACCATGAAATAAATATGTAGCCATCTTTTCCTGAAATAAAACCAGAAAGTTGGTGTGTTCTTGGACTCATGGGGTGAGAAGGTCTCTCTTGAGGCTGTCTCCTACATTTCCCTGCCTTTTTAGTTATTTCTTTAGGCAAAACAATTTCCTTCCAAGTTGCTTTATAATGTTATTATATTTCCCATTTGTATTCAAATGCAGTATATTCACGATCAGAATATGTTTGTACTGGTTTTCTCCAAAATAAAGCATCAAGAAGGTCCTTTCTACAGAACATTGAACTTCCTCTTTCTTATAGCTAAGTTCCTTAAATGAGAGCATTCCAATCATTTTTTTTTTTTGTATCTTCTCCAACTTTTCTCCACGGACAAGAGTAAAATGAGGTATAATATTAAAATTTTTTTCTTTTATATTTTTAGGAGTAATACTGACTAGAATCTAAAGGATAAACAAGTTTGGTGCACGAAGAATAACACTAAGATCATAACTTTTGGAATACATAAATATTCTTGCATTTCATAAGACAAGTACAAATATCTTCTTTCCTGGCTGCACTATCCCCAAACTGAGGCCACCAGAGTGTGCTTTAATGTAATATTCTGTAGACTTTAAGTAACCTGGCATAGATAATCTAGTTATTCTTGGCTTAGTATTATGTTTTGTTTATTTGTTTAGATACCTGTTATGAACTGAGAAGCAAATAAAATTTAGTCTAATCTTTTTACCTCCACCCTATAAATGTCAAAACCCACATGCACTCCTGACTTATAAAATATGTCAGCATAATCCCTCCTAAAAGAACGACTGAGATGAGGTTAGAATGTAGAGTGTATATTTTGAAAGATTATCACCCTCTAGATAGATTATTAATGATACCATTTTTAAGGAGTTGACAGTTTCTAGGTTAGCCTGAAAATACATTACAAACAATTTTTTTGCCAAAAACAAAAGAAATTACCTTTATCAGGAATATAAACTTGTATTACTGGGGAAAAATCTCATTAGACATACAGTAAAATAAATACTTTGATGAAACTGGGACCAATGCCAAAAAATACCATCATAGGATAAAATTTAGGAATGCAAGAATAAATTTAGGGTACTGTGAAATTAATTATATACTATGTCATTTATTAAAATGACTTAGGTGTTTAAAATGGTTTATATTTTAACAAATGAAAAATAATTTCTTTGTTAAGAATTCCTAAAAAATAGTCATGTTATTAGAAAATATTATAAAATTATTAGGAAAATTATTGAGTCAAAAAAATCATAAAATAATGTTGAACTCCTTTTCATATACTTGTTGGTCATTTGTAGGTTTTGTCTGAAAAAATGTCCTTTGCCTATACTTTAAACAGGCAATTATTTTTTCTTTTGCATCACATGTCATTCTCATATATTTTGGATATTAGCCCCTTCACAGTTCTATGGTTTATAAGTATATTCTTCCATTTCTTAGGTTGTCTCTTCGCTCTATTATGTTCCTTAAGCTTTGGAGAAGGTTCTCAATTTGATGTAATATTGATGTAAATTTTTCTATTTTTTATTTTGTTGTTTGAGCTTTTTAGATCATAGACAACAAAATCATTGCTCACACCAATATTATGAAGCTTTCTAGCTATTCTTTCTACTAATAACTTTATTTTATGGTGCCAGGTTTTAAAGTATGTTGTTTCATTTTGAGCTGAGTTTTGTGTATGGCTTAAAATAAGAGTCCTGATTCATCCTTTTGCATGAAGATAGTCAGTTTTCCCAATACTGTTGAAGTGATTTTTATTCCCCATTGTATATTCTTGATGCCCTTACAAAAAACAAATTGATCATAAATATGTAAATTTATTTATTTTACTCTATCATCTGTTCCATTGATCTATGTACCTGTCTTTATGCCAGAATCATCCTGTTTTGATTACATAGCTCTGTAACAATAGTTTTAAATCAGATTGTATAATGCCTCCAAGTTTGTTCTCATTTTCAACATTGCTTTGGCTATTTGGGATTTTTTGTTGTTGTTGTTCCATAGACACTTTAGAATTGTTTTTTCTATTTTTGTACAAAATGCCATTAGGATTGTGATAGGAGTTGCATTGAATCTGTGTATTGCTTTGGGAAGTATGGACACTTAAAAATATTAAGTCATAATTCATGAAAGCAAGATAACTTTTTATTTATTTATATCTTCTTTAATTTTTCTCCTCATGGTTTAATACTTTTCAGTGTACATTTGTTTCACCTCTGTTGTTAAATTTCTTCACATTTTTATTTTGAATGAAATTTTTAAAATTCACTTTTGCGATAGTTCATCATTATTGTACAGAAATGCGTATGAATTTTTATGTTGATTTTTTTATTGAAACTTTAATGAATTAGATTAGTTCTAACAGTTTTTTGACAGAGTATTTAGGGGCTTCTAAATATCACATTATGTGCTCTACAAATGGAAATAATGTAATTTATCTTCTGACTTGGAAATTTTTTATTAATGTTTTTTATTTATTTTAATCAGTTATATAACATGACAGTAGAATGTATTTATGCACTTTGAGATATCAAACATAGATGGGATATAATTTTTCATTTTTCTGAGGGTACATGTTGCAGAATCATATTGGTTATGTAATCACATATATGCAGATGGTAATAATGTCTGTTTCATTCTACTATCTTTCCTATCCCCACATCCCTTCTTCTCCCCTCCTATCACTTCCCTCTACCTAATCTAAGGTAATGCTATTCTTCTCTAGTGCCCCCTGCCTTATTGTGAATTAGCATCCCCATATTAGAGAAAACATTCAGCCTTTGGTTTTGTGGGATTGGCTTATTTCACTTAGCATGATATCCTCCAACTTCATTCACTTGCTGGCGAATGCCATAATTTCATTCTTCTTTAAAATTGAGTAATACTCCATTGATTATAAATACCACATTTTCTTTATCCATTCATCTACTGAGGGACACCTAGTTGGTTCCATAGTTTAGCTATTGTGAATTGAGCTTCTATAAACATTGATGTGGCTACATTAGTGTAGTATGCAGATTTTAAATCCTTTGGGTATGAACCCCAAGGAGTGAGATAGCTGGGTCAAATGGTGATTCCATTCTGAGTTTTCTGAAGAATCTCCATACTGATTTCCATAGTGGTTGCACCAATCTTCAGTCCCACAAGCAATGTATGAGTGTACCTTCCCCCCCCATCCTCGCCAACATTTATTGTTTCCTGTATTCTTGATGATTTCCATCTTTGTAGTTTTGATTTGCATTTCTTTAATTGATAGAGAAATTTTCATATATTTGTTGATTGAATGTATTTCTTCTTCTGTAAAGTGCCTGTTCAGTTCCTTAGCCCATTTATTGATTGGGTTATTTGGGGTTTTTTATGTTAAGTTTTTTGAGTTTTTTTATATATCCTAGAAATTAATGCTTTATCGAAGGTGCATGTGATACAGATTTTCTCCCAATATATAGGCTCTGTCCTCACAGTATCGATTGTTTCCTTTCCTGGAAGAAGCTGTTTAATTTGAATCCATCCCATTTATTGATTCTTGATTTTATTTCTTGTGCTATAGAAGTCTTATTAAGGATGTCAGATCCTAGGCTGACATGGTGAAGATTTGGGCATATTTTTTCTTCTATTAGACTCAGTTCTAATAGTACTCTCTGTTCTAGCACCAAAATCTTTGATCCACTTTGAGTTGATTTTTGTGCAGGGTAAGAAATAGAGGTTTGATTTCACTTTGCTACATATGTATTTCCAGTTTTGCCAGCACCATTTGTTGAATAGGCTATCTTTTCTCCAGTGAATGTTTTTGGCACCTTTGTCTAGTATGACATAAGCATATTTATGTGGGTTTGTCTCTGTGTTCTCTATTTTGTACCATTGGTCTATAAGACTATCTTGGTGCCAATACCATGCCATTTTTGTTACTATAGCTCTTTACTATAGTTTAAAGTCTGGTATTGTGATGAAAAGCCCAGGACCACATGGATTCTTAGCTGTGTTCCACAAGACTCTCAAAGAAGAATTAACACCAATACTCCTCAAAGTATTCCATGAATAGAAAAGGAGGGAACCCTTCCAAACTTATTTTATGAGGATAATATCACCCTGATACCAAAACCAGAAAAAAAGACATATCAAGGAAAGAAAACTTCAGACCAATATCCCTGATGAACATAAATGCAAAAATTCTCAATAAAATTCTGGCAAATCACATACAAAAACATATTAAAAAGATAGTGCACCACAATCAAGTGGGGTTCATCTCAGGGATGCAGGGTTGGTTCAACCTAGGAAAATCAATAAACATAATTCATCATATTAATAGACTTAAAAACAAGAATCATATGATCATCTCAACAGATAAAAATAAAAGCATTTGACAAAATACAGCACACCTTCATGTTCAAAACACTAGAAAAACTAGGTATAGTAGGAACATACCTCAACATTGTAAAAGCTATATATGCTAAACATAAGGCCAACATCATTCTAAATGCAGAAAAATTGAAAGCATTCCCACTAAAAACCAAAACAAGACAAGGATGTCCTCTTTCATCACTTCTATTCAATACCATCATTGAAACTCTAGCCAGAGCAATTAGACATAAGAAAGAAATTAAAGGGATACAAATAAGTAAAGAAGAACTTAAACTATCACTATTTGCTGATGACATGATTCTATATCTAGAAGATAAAAAAATATTCACCAGAAAACTTCTAGAACTAATAAATGAATTCAGTAAAGTATCAGGATATAAAATCAACACCCACAAATCAAATGCATTCGTATACATCACCGATTAATTCACTGAAAGAGAATTAGGAAAACTACCTCATTCACAATAGCCTCAAAACATCAAACAAACAAACAAACAAACAAACAAAAAACCCAAACACCTGGGAATCTAACAAAAGAGGTGAAAGACCTCTATAATGAAAACTATAGAACACTAAAGAAAGAAATTGAAGAAAATCTCAGAAGATGGAAAAATTGCCCATGATTAATAATTGAATTAATATTGTCAAAATGGCCATACTACCAAAAGCATTATTAAAATCCCAATGAAATTCTTCATAAAAATAGAAAAAGTAAACATAAAATTTATTTGGAAAAATAAGAGACCCTGATGTAGAAACTTTTTATTTCCTTTTTCTTATCTGATTGCTCAATATATAATTTCTAATATTATGTTGACAGAAATGGCAAGAATGGGTACCCTTGTCTTGGAAGAAAGCTTTCACTGTCAAGTACAATGTTAGTTGGCTGGCTTGTTGTATATAGCTTTTATTATTTTGAGATAAACTCCTTATATATCTAATTTATTGAGAGTTTTTATTATGAAAGCATATTGAATTTTGTCAAAAGTCTTTTCTGCATATATTAGCATGATCATGATTTTTATTCCTCAGTTATTAATGGGGTATATTTTAATTTTCATATTTTGAACCATCTTTGCTTCCCAAAGATAAAATCCTGATCATGGTGTATGATCATTTTAATGAATTGTTGGATTTGGTTTGCTAGTATGTTGAGGATTTTTGCATCAGTGTATTGGTCTGTTGATTTCTTTTCTTGTAGAGCTGTTATCTAACTTTGGTATGAGAATAATGCTAACTTCATGACTTTGGAACTTTTCAGTTTGGGGGGAGCATTTGAGAAGAACTGGAATTAATTTCTATTCAATTCTTGGCAGGATTCATCAGTGCCTTTTCTGGGTTTTGCTTTGATGGGAGATTTGGGGTTGTTATTTTTAATTGACACAAAATTATTGTTTATATTTATGCAGTACAGTGTGATAATTCAAGGCAAGCATACAATGTGTCACAATGAAATGAAAGTAATTAGCACTTCTATCTACTCAAATCATTTTCTGTGTGTATGCTGGGAAACCTCAAACTCCTCTCTTGTAATTATTTTGGCATATATACTGAATTTTGTAAATTATACTCACTTCAGTGTAACTTCCTTTGTAATTGTATTTTAACATCCATTCTCCAAACTCTATCCTCATTCCCTCCACCCTTGCTCTCCTCTATTGATCACTGTTCTATTATCTACTTTTATGAGAAGAACTCCTTTAGCTTCTATACATGAGTAAGAACATACATTCATTCCCTTTCTGTGCCTGGAATATTTAGCTTAATCTAATGACCTCCAGGCTCCTCCATGTAGCCAAAAAAGGCAATTTTTTTATTAATTTTATTGGCTGAATAATACTCCATTGTGTATGTATACTGCCTTCCTTCCTTTCTTCCTTGTTTCATTCACTCATTCATCAGTGAATACATCGATTGATTTCAAATTTGGAAATTGTAAATAGTGCTGCAAAAACATGGAAGTGTATATATTCTTTTAACATACTGATCTCACTTCTTTGCATATACACATGGTAGAGAGATTATTGGATTATGTGGCAGTTTTTTTTTTTCTTTAGGGAACATTTGAGAAGTTTGTTCTTTCTTTTATTTATTAGTGTTAATTAGATATACATAACATTGATGTTAATTTCTGCATAATTAGAAGATCATGGAATATATTTGTACCAATTCAGTCCCCTGTATTTCTCTTTTCCTTTCCCCTCCTCCCCATTTCCTTTCTTCTACTCTACTGATCGTTCTTCTATTTATTTGTAGTTTTTAAGTATTGCATTATGAATATACATAATGGTGAAATTCACTGTGGAATATTCATATATGTACATAGGAAAGTTTGATCAGATTTATTTCATTATTCTTTCTTTTTCCCATGCTTCCTCCCTCCCTCCCATTTAATCCTGTCCTTCTATTCCACCAATTTGTATTTTCGTGGTATTCCCTTCCCTTATATTCCTTTCCTTATTTTAATCTAACTTCCACATATGAACATTTGACCCTTGACTTTTTGGGTCTGGATTATTTCACTTAGTATGATGTTCTCCAGTTCCAGCCATTGATGAACAAATGCCATGATTTCATTTTTCTTTATGGTTCAGTAAAACTCCATTGTGTGTGTGTGTGTGTGTGTGTGAGAGAGAGAGAGAGAGAGAGAGAGAGAGAGAGAGAGAGAGAGAGAGAGAGAGAGAGACTATATATAGAAAGATATAGACCTAGCTATAATTTATATGTATTTGTGTGTATGTATGTAATATTTATTCCCTGAGGAAAAAATGAAACATTTAATTGTGGTTTACTCTTTTCTAGTATTAAATGTGATTTTTAGCTCTTAGCCAAACCACATTGCAACTTCTTCAGAGAATGAAATCATGTTTTCACAGTATTTTGTATGTGAACATCTTATTCATTTGTATAAAAGACTGTTCCCATTATCAAACATTAATTTCATCCGTATCATCACCTCCCCTTACTTTTAAACAGATCTAGCCAGGCTTGGTGGCACATGCCTGTAATCCCAGTGGCTCAGGAGGCTAAGGCAGGAGGATTGCAAGTTCAAAGCCAGCCTCAGCAATGGTGAGGCACTAAACAACTCAATGAGACCCTGTCTCTAAAATACAAAATAAGTCTGGGGATATTGCTCAGTGGTCGAGTGTTCCTGAATTGAATCCCTGGTACCAAAAAAAAAAAAAAAAAAAAGTTCCAAACCAGGGATATATCCAATGATTCCTTTCCATGAGGGACATATTTATAGGCAAAGTGTACATCAAGATACTCTTTAGTTTTTGCATGCAAAGCACAGTCCCTGGCTTAAGGCTCTGCCAATGTGTCTGACCCACAGTTGCTCCATGTACTGTTTACTCACAGTAAGCACTCTGAAACCATCTGAATAGAGCTATTAGAAGTAAAACACTCATTCTTGATACCTTAGGCAACAACAGACTTTGTGTCAATTGACCTTAGCTCAAGTGAGCATTTGAGTCTCTTGATGATGATTAAGTGGGTGTAGAGGGAAGAGATTGTTCTTTTCCTTTGATGTTCTTCATAGCTGCCTGAAAGTTAAAGTTCATTAAGTAATTTGTCTGCTTTTATTGAGTTAATATTTCATGACTGAGGAGGTCAAATCCACCTGAAAAGTTTATAAGCAATGGTACTTGAAATGAATTCATAGGAAATTAATTTAAAAGAAATTAAATGGGGTCCCTATCTTCTCATTCTCCTTTGAAGCAGTTAAGATCCTAATTTGCTCATGCTCCAGAGATGTTCACACAGTGAGTGTCCAGTAATAGCTGTTTTATTTTCCTACAGTATCTCATCTCACTGATATTGCACTTCACCTGAGGGTTTTTTTCCATGCCTGACTTAAGAAAGTATATTTTGTTCAAGGGAATTATGGACTGCTGTTATTATCTTTAATATTTTACTTAATGACATTTGGATACACCCCATAATCAATCCAGTATTTTGGCCTAAACAGATGTTCTCTACCCATTTCTCTACCAAACTCGATTAGTTGACAGGATTTTAAAGTGTCTCATTCAAAAAGCAATGTCAAAAAGGCCATTACTGATGGACATCTCAGTTGCTTCCAGTTTTGCCTATTATAGCTAAAACTGCTATGAACATTCACAAATCTCTGCACAGATATATGTTTTCATTTCTCTTGAGTAAATATCTAGAATTGGAATGTCTGTATCATATGGCAGGTATATGTTTGACATCTTAAGACACTGCAAATGTTTCTCCAATGGGACATCTGTGCTGCCACAAGCAATGTTTGAGAATTCCAGTTCCCTGGCATCTTCAAAAACACTTGATGTGGTCAATCTTTAAAATTTTTAGCCATTCTTAGAGTTTTATAGTGGCTTCTCATTATGGTTTTAATTTGCATTTTCATTATGACTAATGGTGCTGAACATTTGTTCAAAAACTTTGTGTGTGTGTATATTTTCATACATGTATTTAAGGTAATGATGTCCGTCCCATTCCACCGTCTTTCCTACCCTTATGCTCCCCTTCCCCTCCCTCCCTTTTGCCCTATCTAAATTTCATCTATTCCTCCCATTCTCCTCCCCGTCCCCATTATGATTCAGCATCCTTATGTCAGAGAAGACATTCAGCATTTTATTTTTGGGCTTGGCTTACTTCACTTAGCATTATATTTTCCAACTCCATCCATTTACCTGCCAAAGCCATGATTTTATTCTCTTTTAATGCTGAATAATATTGGCTGATGTTATTTTTGAAAAGACACTAATCTTTGACATCTTAAATATCATTTTAATTACAACATTGACAGAGACAAATCATTGGTTACTAAGAAAGAAAATAGTTCTGGAGGATCATGTTCATTTTTCTTCCTCTTGGTTTCTCTTTCTAAACAGAATTATTTTAAGATTATTTTATTTACAAAAGAACATATAACACAAAATTAAATGCATACATTTTTATTGCAGAAGGCCGGGACTCTTAATAAAATATTTTAAAGAAATGTGACCCCACTAATAAAATATTTAACAACCTCAGCCACTCTTTCCTCTTGGTACGTCTTTAGTGACTATGATTTCTTCTGGGCTTTCCCAGATAGAGGCATCGCCTAGGAAATGGTAGGTAGTCAGCTGGTTTGCAGTGAGAAGTTAGGGGCATGCTCAAAAATCCACCATGCCTTGAAACAGGACTGTGGGAGAAATCAAGGGAACTAAGAGAATGTATGCTTCTGATGGGATTTTAAGGGACTTGCTTTCACAAATAGAAAGACAGTAAGCTAAGCAGATGCAAATAAACCTTGTACCTGAGATGAAACTTTGTAGCCATGTGTGTTGATGCTTGTCTGCAGGTACCCATTCCAGGAGGAAGATAGAGGCCTCAGGCATGCTAATTCATTTCTTGGTTCAAGAACCTATGAACATTACGATAGCCTCATGTGAAATTAAAATTATTTTCTTTGAGGATATCAATTATGTACCAAGTAATAAAATCATTGTTAAATGATTTTCTAACTTATTCTACATCCTATATCAATCTTATTAATGTCAACTCTGTCTCTATCTACTTCATGAAGATTTTACCCAGATTAATGAATGTTATCTTCTATTTATCCTTAGTTATTTAAATGTGAGGACTTTTAAAAATTTGGTGATAACACTAGCATAAATTAATGGAGGAACATAAATCAAAAGCTTTTTAATATGTTGTTCCTTGGAAAATAAGATGAATTGCCTGAAATAAAAAGAAGAACCAAATTAAAAAACAATGGTATTTGAGAAGGTAATTGTGGACATAATTTTTCAGAAAGTTGAAATTTTCTAGAAGAATGCATTGGTAATACAGGATTTTAGTCCTAACTTATGTTGTAATCCTGAACAATTTAGAAAAATGTTTTGGACCTATGGCTTACTATTCAATTTTAAGATAGTATTAATTTACTTTACAAGAATAATACACATTTATTACTTATATCTAAAAAAAAATCTTCCAGATACAAGACATCTATAAAATTTAGTAAATATATGCATGTCTACATTTCCCCTGACAAAAGGTCAGGGAAATATGTTGTTTTAAATAGTGAATAATAAATTTCATTTCATGGATTTAAAGAAGAAAAAAAATTTCAGTAACATATTCAGATCTGTCAAGCATTTAAGAAAATCTTCTCCTTAATCCTCTGTGATGACTACATTTTACTTTCTTCTTGCAACTACTTTTAATTTAGCTTTTTTGCTTTTCCTTTTTTTTCCCTTTCTTTGCTTCTAAATTAATGTTTTCATTTCTCTGGCCTCACCTATTTTTGGTATTGATGTGTTTTAGCATGCCCTCCTTTTTAAAGACTCATCCTCGGTTCTTTTCCTCTTCTTTTACTTTAATCTTTGTCTTTCACTGAAATGTTCCTCATGCTCACCTCTTTGAAAGAACATTGGAGCCAAGGTAAAATGATAAGAGATGAGAAACAGTATTTAAGTTCATTAAATAATACTAGGATTCTTGGTACAGAACACATTCATTCTGTAACGGAGGTTTGCTTAAATGATTTATTGCATTTGAATTTTGAATTTTGAAAATGAAGTAAAGTGTCAAGAGAATTTGAAATTAGTGTAAATAAGTCATTTACCTAATCCAGAATGATTTGAACCTAACATTCAAATTATTTTGACCCTATATTTAGTTTTGATAGTCAACAAATTTATTTTACTTGTGGCTAAAATAGCATTTGAAACCATAAGTGAGGAAGAAAAAAATATTTTATAACTCTCACCAATTTCCTGTACTGTATCTTTCCAATGTTCTGCTTCTTTTCACTGGTTTAGAGTATGCTTCAGTACCATGCAGTTAATCATTCATTTCTGAGTAATAATTTTGCATTAAAATTTGATCAGATCCCACGAAAATTTTATGTGGTTATGGTAAGAGGCAAAGTTGAATTTTAACGGAAAAATGAGTCTCCAATGCCCATTAGCTACCTAAGCACAGTACAATTTATAAATACTGTATATGCATGAAGCATCAATTCAGAAAGTATCAGAGAAGAAAACCTGTCACTGTTTTCAAGAAATTTCAAAAACATTTGCTTGACATTCACTGAAAGAAAAAATTATACAAAGACGATGTTGTAGATTTCAATGTGTTTTGAGTGAAGACGAATAACAAGATGGATTCATTTTACTAGTAGTATGGAAGTGAACAACTGAACACTGAATCCTTTTGGTTCTGATATAATTCATTTTGAAGAGTAAAATAGATGCAAGATAATAAAACAGTTTTTAGTCCCACACTATAGTAACATTTTTTATTATCCACTTATAAATATTTTTTGATGACTTCACCTACAGTATTTGAAAATGAAGTATTAGTTTACTACTTTATGTATAACATTCTCAGTGGTTTAATATACTGTTGAATGGAGAATGCATAAAAAACATAAAGGTTGAAATTTGCAATCTAATCTCATTGCATCCATATTGTACTGATACAATGAATTTTATTCCATAGTATTAAGACAATTGTGCTATTTGGAGATACACAGTATGCTTAGCAGCCAGAGTAATAGAAATTAGCAGCATATATAAATTCAATGTGGCCACCTCAATCATTAATAGTTGGGCCCTATATTTGAAACCTAATATTTGCACAATTTATACATACAAATGCTTCTCAACTTATCACAGGGTTATCTTAAGTCAAAAATGCATTTAATACATTTAAGCCGCTCAGTATTATAACTTAGCAACACAGTACACTGTAAGATATCAGTTGTTCCCTCTCATGATCCCATGGCTTACTGCCACTGCCCAGCGTCCAAAAGAAAGAACTTCATGGCATGTCACCTGCATAGGAAAAGAACAAAATTCAAAGGAGTGTTTTTCTTGAACATATATCACTTTTGCACCGTTTAGAAGTCAAAAAATTGTAAATTGAATCAACAAAAGTCTGGGATCATTTGTATAAATATTTGCCGTACAATAAACACTGGCAAGGATGCATGGGAAAAGGTACACTTATACATTGTTAGTGGGAGTATAAATTAGTACAACTACTGTGGAAATCAGTACAGAGATGCCTCAAAAGACTGGGAAGTGAACCATTATATGATGCAGTTATTTTACTCTGCGGTATTCATCCAGAATTGAAATCAGCATACTTCTGCAATGTACACATTATAATGTTTATAGTAGCACAATTCAGAAGAGCCAAGCCATGAAACTAACCTAACTGTATGTCAAGAGAAGGGTGAATATGAAAATGTGATACACACCCCACCCACGCACACACACACATAAAGAGAAAGAGAGAGTTTTATTCAGCCGTGAAGAGGAATAAAATTATGTCATTTGCTGGTAAATGGATGGAACTGGAGAACATAATGCTAAATGAAATAAGCTAGACTCAGAAAGCTAAAGATCAATGTCCTTTCTCATACATGGAAGCTAGAGGAAAAACAAGAAGGAATAAAAAGCAGTCTCGGGGGGATCCAACATGGCGGCGAGTGGTGAGGCAGCGCTTTCAGTACCTCCGCAACAACGGGGTCAGAGAGACGCATGGATACGCTTAGATTCGACCTGCTGAGAAACTCCTAGCAAAATTCCACTAAAGAGAGACCGGCCGGGAATTGGTAGGATTTTGGAGGTGACAGTTTGCGCTAGACGAGTGAATCTCCGCCACGCAACGCAGAGGTCCAGACCCGCCAGCCGCTGCCCGCGCGACTCGGCGACTGTCGGCTGCCTGCACGCGGCCCCCGCGTCAGGGCGGATAGCCTCCGAGGCGCAGCGCAGCAGGAGCGGTGCAGGGACTCTAGGAAGAGGTCTCTCGCCAAGCCTTCATGAAATAGTGAACCGGGAGCTGAAACCAACCAGAGACAGACCAGTCCCACCCCTCCCTTCGGACACTCCGGCAAGGAGCCTGGGGCCCGCCATAGCAGAGAGGTGACATCACCAGAGTTCCGCCGACAGAATTCCTTCCCAGCGGAATCCACGTTAGCAGCACATAGAGGGCAGAAGCTTGGCTCAGAGGGCACAGCTCCGCCTATTGGAAGAGAAGAAAATGGGATTCAGCCATAGAACAGGGGATGCCAGCATGGCAGAGATCTGATGTCATCGGAGAGCAGCCGAGGAGAGAACTTCATCAGTGCCAGCGGCGACGGAAACAGTTGGTCTCCTGGTAGGGAGGGTGAGTCACAGATACCTAAGTCTCTCTTGCTTTGTCCTCAAGCCAGAGGGGAGGAGCGGGGCCGCCGCCCGCGCCCTCAAGGTAGGCAGACCTGCAACCAACCTGCAGATCAGGCCCAGCGGCCTGCCAGCGTGGTACACACTTCACCCCAACTGGAGTAGGGACAGTGCAGAGACTTCACCCGCGCCCAGATCAGGCCCAGCGGCCCGCCTGTGTGGTGGTCAAGTGACCCCCAATCGGAGTGGGGGCGGAGCGGAACTGCCACCCGTGCCCGCAAGGTGGGCAGACCGGCGACCAACCTGCAGATCAGGCCTAGCGGTCCCCGGGCGTGGTAGGAGGGGCAGGGCAGAGCCTTCGCCCCCACCTACAAGGTAGGCAGACTTGCGACAAAACGGTGGATCAGGCCCAGGGGTCCGCGGGCATGGTAGACACCTCACATCAATTGGAGGAGGGGCAGAGCAGAGCCCCCGCCCGCACCTGCAAGGGAGACTTTTCAACTATACAAGAGCAATATAAATATATAGGGGGGGGAAAAATTTCAAAAACACAACAGTTTCACCAAGAAGAAAGAAACGCAAGCAGTATGAAAAGACAAGGAAAGAAAGGACTACAAGCAATGCAGGTCAACTCAACATTAGAAGAGGTAACAGCTGCACCAGATGGAATGTCAGATAAAGAATTCAGGATATATATGCTTCAGATGATCTGGAGTATCAAGGAAGACATTAGACAGCAAAATCAGACAATGAAAGATCACTTCGACAAGGAATTACACAAACAAATCCAGGAAGCAAAGGATCAACTATACAGGGAGATAGAGGTTATAAAAAACAAGCAATCAGAAATCCTAGAAATGCAGGAAGCAATAAGCCAACTTAAAAACTCAATGGAGAATACTACCAGCAGAGTAGAACACTTAGAAGATAGAACATCAGACAATGAAGACAAAGTATTTCAACTTGAAAAGAACATAGACAGCTCAGCAAGACTGTTAAGAAACCATGAGCAGAACATCCAAGAAATATGGGATAACATTAAGAGACCAAACTTAAGAGTCACTGGGATACAGGATGGTATAGAACTCCATGCCAAAGGAATGAGCAATTTATTCAATGAAATAATACGAGAAAACTTCCCAGACTTGAAGAATGAGACAGAATCCCAAATTCTAGAAGCCTACAGGACGCCGAATGTGCAAAATTATAAGAGATCCACACCTAGACACATTATAATGAAGATGCCCAACATACAGAATAAGGAGAGAATTTTAAAAGCTACAAGAGAAAGGAAGCAGATTACATTTAGGGGTAAGCCAATCAGGATAACAGCTGATCTTTCAACACAGACTCTGAAAGCTAGAAGATCCAGGAATAACATATTTCAAACACTGAAAGAAAATGGGTTCCAACCAAGAATTGTGTATCCAGCGAAATTAAGTTTCAGGATGGAAGATGAAATTAAAACCTTCCACGACAAACAAAAGTTAAAAGAATATGCAGCTAGAAAACCATCTCTTCAAAACATCCTCAGCAAAACATTACAGGAAGAGGAAATGGAAAATAACAATGAAAACCAACAGTGGGAGGTAGGACAGTAAAGGGGGGGGATAATCAAAGAGGAAAACGAACCATGTTTAGTAACATAAATAAACAAATATGGCTGGAACAACAACCCATATCTCAATAATAACCCTAAATGTTAATGGCTTAAACTCACCAATTAAGAGACACAGGCTAGTAGAATGGATCACAAAACAAGACCCAACAATATGCTGCCTACAGGAGACGCATTTGATAGGAAAAGACATACATAGGCTGAAGGTGAAAGGTTGGGAAAAATCATATCACACATATGGACTTCAGAAACAAGCAGGAGTGTCCATACTCATATCAAATAAAATAGATTTCAAGCCAAAGTTAATCAAAAGGGATAAAGAGGGACACTACATACTGCTTAAGGGAACCATACACCAACAAGACATAACAATCATAAATATATATGCCCCAAACAATGGTGCAGCTATGTTCATCAAACAAACTCTTCTCAAGTTCAAGAGTCTAATAGACCATCATACAATAATCAAGGGAGACTTCAACACACCTCTCTCACCACTGGACAGATGTTCCAAACAAAAGTTGAATAAGGAAACTATATAACTCAATAACACAATTGTGTTATTATTCAATAACCTTATTCAATAACCTAGAATTAATTGACATATAGAATATACCACCCAACATCAAGCAGTTACACTTTTTTCTCAGCAGCACATGGATCCTTCTCAAAAATAGATCATATATTATGTCACAGGGCAACTCTTAGACAATATAAAGGAGTAGAGATAATACCATGCATCCTTTCTGATCATAATGGAATGAAGCTGAAAATCAACGATAAAAGAAGGAAGGAAAAAGCATACATCACTTGGAGAATGAACAATAGGTTACTGAATGATCAATGGGTTATAGAAGACATCAAGGAGGAAACTAAAATATTCTTAGAGATTAATGAAAACACAGACACAACATATCGGAATCTATGGGACACATTGAAAGCAGTTCTAAGAGGAAAATTCATTGCTTGGAGTTCATTCCTTAAAAAAAGAAAAAAACAACAAATAAATGATCTCATACTTCATCTCAAAATCCTAGAAAAAGAAGAGCAAAACAACAGCAAAAGAAGTAGAAGGCAAGAAATAATTAAAATCAGATCTGAAATTAATGAAATCGAAACAAAAGAAACAATTGAAAAAATTGACAAAACTAAAAGTTGGTTCTTTGAAAAAATAAACAAAATCGACAGACCCTTAGCCATGCTAGCGAAGAGAAGAAGAGAGAGAACTCAAATTACTAGCATACGGGATGAAAAAGGCAATATCACAAAAGACACTTCAGAAATACAGAAGATAATCAAAAATTATTTTGAATCCTTATACTCCAATAAATTAGAAGATAGTGAAGGCATAGATAAATTTCTTAAGTCATATGATCTGCCCAGATTGAGTCAGGAGGATATAGACAACCTAAACAGACCAATATCAATTGAGGAAATAGAAGAAACCATCAAAAGACTACCAACTAAGAAAAGCCCAGGACTGGATGGGTATACAGCAGAATTTTACAAAACCTTTAAAGAGGAACTAATACCAATACTTTTCAAGCTACTTCAGGAAATAGAAAAAGAGGGAGAACTTCCAAATTCATTCTACGAGGCCAACATCACCCTGATACCTAAACCAGACAAAGACACTTCAAAGAAAGAAAACTTCAGACCAATATCTCTAATGAACCTAGATGCAAAAATCCTCAATAAAATTCTGGCGAATCGGATACAAAAACATATCAAAAAAATTGTGCACCATGATCAAGTAGGATTCATCCCTGGGATGCAAGGCTGGTTCAATATACGGAAATCAATAAATGTTATTCACCACATCAATAGACTTAAAAATAAGAACTATATGATCATCTCCATAGATGCGGAAAAAGCATTCGACAAAGTACAGCATCCCTTTATGTTCAAAACTCTAGAAAAACTAGGGATAACAGGAACATACCTCAATATTGTAAAAGCAATCTATGCTAAGCAGCAGGCTAGCATCATTCTGAGTGGAGAAAAATTGAAGGCATTCCCTCTAAAATCTGGAACAAGACAGGGATGCCCTCTTTCACCACTTCTGTTCAACATAGTTCTTGAAACGTTGGCCAGAGCAATTAGACAGACGAAAGAAATTAAAGGCATAAAAACAGGAAAAGAAGAACTTAAATTATCACTATTTGCAGATGACATGATTCTATACCTAGCAGACCCAAAAGGCTCTACAAAGAAACTATTAGAGCTAATAAATGAATTCAGCAAAGTGGCAGGATATAAAATCAACACGAATAAATCAAAGGCATTCCTGTATATCAGCGACAAATCCTCTGAAATGGAAATGAGGACAACCACTCCATTCACAATATCTTCAAAAAAAATAAAATACTTGGGACTCAACCTAACAAAAGAGGTGAAAGACTTATACAATGAAAACTACAGAGCCCTAAAGAGAGAAATAGAAGAAGATCTTAGAAGATCGAAAAATATACCCTGTTCATGGATAGGCAGAACTAACATCATCAAAATGGCGATATTACCAAAAGTTCTCTACAGGTTTAATGCAATGCCAATCAAAATCCCAACGGCATTTCTTGTAGAAATAGAGAAAGCAATCATGAAATTCATATGGAAAAATAAAAGACCCAGAATAGCAAAAACAATGCTAAGCAGGAAGTGTGAATCAGGCGGTATAGCGATACCAGACTTCAAACTACACTACAGAGCAATAGTAACAAAAACAGCATGGTACTGGTACCAAAACAGGCGGGTGGACCAATGGTACAGAATAGAGGACACAGAAACCAACCCACAAAACTACAACTATCTTATATTTGATAAAGGGGCTAAAAGCATGCAATGGAGGAAGGATAGCATCTTCAACAAATGGTGCTGGGAAAACTGGAAATCCATATGCAACAAAATGAAACTCAATCCCTTTCTCTCACCATGCACAAAAGTTAATTCAAAATGGATCAAGGAGCTTGATATCAAATCAGAGTCACGCTGTCTGATAGAAGAAAAAGTTGGCTACGATCTACATACTATGGGGTCGGGCTCCAAATTCCTCAATAGAACACCCATAGCACAAAAGTTAATAACTAGAATCAACAAATGGGACTTACTCAAACTAAAAAGTTTTTTCTCAGCTAAAGAAACAATAAGAGAGGTAAATAGGGAGCCTACATCCTGGGAACAAATCTTTACTCCTCACACTTCAGATAGAGCCCTAATATCCAGAGTATACAAAGAACTCCAAAAATTAGACAATAAGATAACAAACAACCCAATCAACAAATGGGCCAAGGACCTGAACAGACACTTCTCAGAGGGGGACATACAATCAATCAACAAGTACATGAAAAAATGCTCACCATCTCTAGCAGTCAGAGAAATGCAAATCAAAACCACCCTAAGATACCATCTCACTCCAGTAAGATTGGCAGCCATTATGAAGTCAAACAACAACAAGTGCTGGCGAGGATGTGGGGAAAAGGGTACACTTGTACATTGCTGGTGGGACTGCAAATTGGTGCAGCCAATTTGGAAAGCTGTATGGAGATTTCTTGGAAAGCTGGGAATGGAGCCACCATTTGACCCAGCTATTCCCCTTCTTGGTCTATTCCCTAAAGACCTAAAAAGAGCATGCTACACGGACACTGCTACATCGATGTTCATAGCAGCTCAATTCACAATAGCAAGACTGTGGAACCAACCCAGATGCCCTTCAATAGACGAATGGATTAAAAAAA
Organism: Marmota monax; assembly: GCF_021218885.2. Lineage (NCBI taxonomy): Eukaryota > Metazoa > Chordata > Mammalia > Rodentia > Sciuridae > Marmota > Marmota monax. Next base: position 3,013,462 of record NW_026693595.1, on the reverse strand, counting down.
ATGTGGCATTTACACACAATGGAGTATTACTCTGCATTAAAAAATGACAAAATCATAGAATTTACAGGGAAATGGATGGCACTAGAGCAGATTATGCTAAGTGAAGCTAGCCAATCCCTAAAAAACAAATGCCAAATGTCTTCTTTGATATAAGGAGAGTAACTAAGAACAGAGTAGGGAAGAAGAGCATGAGAAGAAGATTAACATTAAACAGAGATGAGAGGTGGGAGGGAAAGGGAGAGAAAAGGGAAATTGCATGGAAATAGAAGGAGACCCTCAGGGTTATACAAAAGAACATACAAGAGGAAATGAAGGGAAAGGGAAAAATAATACAAGGGGGAGAAATGAAGGTCAGTAGAGGGGGTAGAGAGAGAAGAGGGGAGGGGAGGGGAGGGGAGAGGAGGGGGGATAGTAGAGGATAGGAAAGTCAGCAGAACACAACAGACACTAGTATGGCAACATGTAAATCAATGGATGTGTAATTGATGTGATTCTGCAATCTGTATATGGGCTAAAAATGGGAGTTCATAACCCACTTGAAGCAAAGTGTGAAAGATGATATATCAAGAACTATGTAATGTTTTGAACAACAAACAATAAAAAAAAAGCAGTCTCATGAAAACAGAAGAGAGGCACATGGAGTAAAGGAAGGGGTTCCAGAGACAAGAGAAGGGGTGGGCACAGGAAAGTACTGGGGAACAAAGTCTACCAGATTATGCTGTTCATAGACAAATAAGCCACAATGAATCCTACTTTTATATACAATTATAATGCATTAATAAAACAATAGTAGTAGTAATAGTAATAATAATAGAAGAAAAACCAATAGGGTCAAGAAAGGGGATCAGGGAAAGGGAGAAGGAAAGAGAGAGGGAAAGTACAGATATAAATGTGGCATAATGAATCCCATCGTAATGAATAATAATAATGCACCAGTAAAAAAATAAAAATAAATATTTGTTTTAATACTTATTGAAATGAAAAAATAGAAAGTTCAAAGCTCATGTTCCAGGTAGGACACAAACTATGTTTCTTATATTAAATCCTTACATTTACATTTCTAGACCTAGCATTTTAAAAAAGTAACTAACAAAATTAACCATAAAATTTTGTATCAATTTTGCAGCTATCTTTCCTCAATTGATATTATTACCATTAAGTCTGAATTCTAGAAGAAATGTGAGTCTCCTACAAATTCACGTACTCTGTATTTAAATCATTTGTGATTGTAGATGAAATATCTTTTGGCAGGAATTAAAAAAATGTTGGTTACAATATTAAATTATCAGTGTATTATGACAACTTACTATTAATGTAGTCAGTCTCAGAATCAAAGAAGAGAAGCTAACCTCCCCAAAGCAGGGTTTGTTAATAAATCCTTTATCTACTCATCTGTCACCAGTTGCTTAGTCAGTGCTCTTGGACTTTGAGACTACTCTAGGAATGAATTTTGAGAGTACCCACACTAAATGCAAAACTCCAATTTGGGATTTTCAAAACCAACTTTTGTCATACTACAGAATAAGTAGGCATTTATTTTCACCATTAAAAAAGAACTAAAAATAGCCCTTGATATTGCTTTTATTTAGTTTTGGTGGCTATTGTTAACTCATCTGGCATATTCTTTGTGTAATGAAATATTTACAGATAGACAATGTTCATATAAGTGACTAAAATTAATTATGTATTATTGATTTGGGAGTTTTGTTCTTTTATCTTTATTTCAGTCAACTGTGGTAACTATTTTTTAATGGGTCTGAAGATCATTCATTCAGTAGCAGGCTATATGGCCCTTTGAAGTTTTGTTTCTTGGCCACCATCAGAATGGAGGTACAGTTAGGTTGTCCTCTCTTATTACTAGACGTTTTCTGGAAACCAACAACTTGAAAATAGAAAACTGTGGTTAGCTTGAATAAAAGCCTTTTCTTATGCACACACACACACACAAAACTTTGCTTCTCTTCCTTGGTTGTGTTGTGTGATTTCTCTTATTGCCAAATTTAAGGCATCTATATACTATTTGCAGTCTTGTACTTTGACTGGGGAACTATGCCTTTTATTATTTTTCACCAGTTCCTGTAGAAAAAAATCCTTTAAAATTTTACAACTAATATTAGTGACATAAGTGTCCTTCAGTTTCTAATACCATTCCTATGTGTAGTAGAATGCAATTTAACCCCTATCTCTTACTCTGCACAATCCTCAACATAAAGTTGATAAAGACCTAGGAATTAGAGCAGAAACCATGAAATTGCTAGAAGAAAATGTATGCCTAACACTCCAAGTATTAACTCAGGAACTGAACTACCTTGATAAGAATCCTAAAATGTGAGAAGAAACATCAAAAATTAATAAATGGGATGGCATCAAATTAAATAACTTTTTCATAGCAATGTAAACAATCAAGAGCATGAAGAAAGAACACACAGAATGGGAGAAAATGTTGGCCATCTGCTCCTCAAATGGGTCATTAATCCAAGATATACAAAGAACACAAAAATCTTAACACTAAAAAAGGCAAATAACCCAAACAATAAATGGGCAAAGGAACTAAACAGACAATTCTCAAAAGAAATAAGAATCAATAAATATATGAAAATAATGTTCAATATCTTTAGCAATTAGAGAAATACAAATTAAAACTACAGTAAGATTTCATCTCACTTCAGTCAGAATGGCAACAATCACGAATACAAGTAACAGCTGGCCAGGAGGCTCATGCCTGTAATCCCAGCAACTCAGGAGGCTGAGACAGGAGGACCATGAGTTCAAAGCCAACCTCAGCAAGGGCGAGGTGCCAAGCAACTCAGTGAGAACCTGTCTCTAAATAAAATACAAAATAGCGGGCTGAGGATATGGCTCAGTGGTTGAGTACCCCTGACTTCAATCCTTGGTACTGAAAAAAAAGTACAAGTTACAATAAATGCTGGGAGGATGTGGGGAAAAAGGTACACTCATAAACACTCATACATTATTGGTGGAAGTGCAAATTTGTGCAATCACTATGGAAAGCAGTATGGAGATTGATCAAAAAAACTAGGAATGGATCCACCATTTGATCTATGGATTCTATTGTCATGAATTACTTAAAAGAACCAATAAGAAGAAATACAGCTGAATCCAAACTCTGCTCATGTAAAATATGTTTCCTCTAGTGGTGCATAAAAATTTCATTTATACTTTAAAACTTGTTCTGCATTGTTCATCCCTGCACCTGTACCTCTTCTTTACCTACCTCTACACTGGGAGCTATGGCCCCCAAATTGTGGTGGAACTGTTTCTACTCACTGTGCTCAACACCTGCTACTCATACTGATCCACTCTACTACTTATTGTTGATGCTTATCACAGAGCAGTTAAGTACATAAAATATCTTTCACAAGGCTCTGATTCAAATCCAGCCTCTGCATTTATTAGCAATGTGAGTTTTGATAAGTTTTTAGGGTTTTTTTCTGAGCTTCCGTTTTATTATTCTTAAAACTAGAATAACCATAGTACTATTAGAGTTTGAATCTGCTCTTTGGTACATTTACCTCCTCCTAGAAGGCCAACTCAGAGTTCTCGGGCAAAATTAGCCTTTGGAGATATAATGCAATTACAACATTATGTCCTGCTTGAAGGAACAGTTCACTCAATGCAATGAGTGCAGCCTGTAGGGGCCACCATTTCTTTGAGCTCAATATTTGTGATCACAATGCTAGAAACAAGTGTTCCCTGGCCTCTGAAAGACAATGAGAATTAATTCCACCTAAGCTCAGACTTGGATAAAAGTCCATCTTTACTCCCTTTCATTCCACTAATGTGTGGGTGCAGAGATACACACACACACACACACACACACACAGCCTTCTCTAATTTGATCTAAATATTCGTTCCCTCTCTTGTATTCATTTTCTGTTGCTGCATCACAAATCACAAATATAGAGAGACATAAAACAAGACACATTTATCTGAGTTTCCATGAGTCAATGATCAGGGCACAGCTTATTTTGGTCCTCCACTTGGGGTCTTACCAGGTAACAGTCAAGATGTCAGCCAGAATTAGATCTCATCTAGAGAATCAACTAGGGAAGAATCTAAGCTCCTCTGAGTTGTTGGCAGAATTTCCTTGTAACTGAATGTATGGTCAAGGACTCTGGATTCCAACTGGCTGTTTGTTGGAGGCTTCCCTCAGGTCCCTTAGTTGCCCTCAGTCCCCTGTCAGATGGTACTTACTATAGTCAGTGCATGGCATGGCTGTCTGCTTCTTCAAGGACAAAAACTGAATCTACTTTCCAATGTACCAAGAAAGTCTTGTATAATGTTACATAGTCATGAGAGTAATATACCATCACCTTTATCATAGTGTATTGTTAGAAGGAAATCCCACCTTATACCAGCTCTCAAGAGAGGGGAAATACACAAGGATGTGACTCATTGAGGCATGCTATATGGTGGACTTATATTCCCACCTTTAAAAACCGCCTATCAGTTTGTCTCTTGCATCTTTTACGTCATCATCACACTCTTTGATTTCCTCATTTCCATATACTGAAAATGTTTCCTCCACTTCTTTATCTTAACCTTAAACTAAAGACACAATTTTTTTCTGAAACTATCACAAGCAGAAGGAACTTCTTCTAATATATCTCTTGAATTAGAGCCTGCACAAGAAGAGGGGAGTCCTTTCTGCTCCCTAGTGGGAGAACCCCTGATTCCCTAAGTTCACAGTCTCTATCTTTATCTCTCTCTTCTAGCTACAGTGGTATCCAGACCTCCTCTCAGACTCTTTCTCATTCATCCGAAACTTTGCCTTTGGTTTTACTTAATGCTTGTACATTTGTCATATTTAGTGACATTTTTGTATTTAAACAATCTGACACCATTTGCCCTCTGCTTCTTATAACCCTTATTTATTTGCAAACATATCTTTCTCACTGTACCACAGCGATATACTCCCATGTTCACACTTGAAATATTATCTCTTCTTGACTCTATAAATCCTCCAAACATTTAGTCCCACATATCCCATTCTCTGACAAACACTTTCTTGCCTTCTAGTTTCTGTGTTCAAACACAAGTCATTTTTTTCTCCAGTATTCTCTCTGCTCTTTGCCCATGGCTAGAAAGATCCTCACTACTTAGATCTTAGAAGGACTTTTCTAAATATGGCAGGTAGCTAGACTGCCCCATTGTTTTAAATTACAGCATCTATTTTTTTTCCCTTTGTTACCTCTGTAAAACCTGTTTATTTCATAGCTTGTTCAGTCACTCTAATTTAATCACCTCAAAATATTTTGAGTACTAAAAGGACAGAGTGATACTTATTATATTGTTTGGTCAGTGTATGTCAATACATCTCTTGGTATTATATACACAGATGATACTAAGTAAATGGTTGAATAAATTAATGGATACAGGTTAAAGGTTATGGCAAGAATCAAATAAGATGATGATTTTCATATTATGATAATGATAGTAGTTGATGTTATAGAGTCTTTGTAATGTTCCAGACTCTATAAAACCCATTGTGTACATGATTGATTTATTTGGCTCTCTTAGTAAGTCTATGAGTAGATGTTACAATCCCCTTTGTTAGAAAGATAAAAGGAACCCAGATTCATTCCAGAAAAAGTTCAGTGTGACACAGACAGTAGCTGACAAAACCAGAAAGCCTAACTGGATGTTCAACTCTTCATCTGTCTGTTGGACTATTTTCTAATCTCAGCATTTTCTGCCCTAATGGTACAAAATGCCTGATAAATAAGAGTAGATGAATAATATTTATCTTTATTTATTTAATTGATGAACTGATATTTTCCAGATGAGCAACCATGGCTAAAGTCAGGTAGCTTGTTAGTGGCAGAGAAAAATTTCTAACTTGAGAGAAACTTCTAGCTGTCATTTCCTCACTCTCAATGAACAATAACTACTGAGGAAGATTTGTGTGTGTGCCTGTGTGTGTGTATATGTGTATTCATTTATGTGATTTGAACTAATAGTTTCTACTGTTATTCACTGAATAATCTGAACTATTATCAAATAGAACTTTTAAAGATAATTGATTGGCTGTTGGTCTCAGGACATATTTATTCTACTTTAAAGGACTGAAAGTTTATTTTTTTCTTTAACATTTTAAAAACATCACCCTTTATTATTGATCTATTTTTATTATTGTATTTAACCATCTTTTACACAAAGTTTAAAACTTGCTCATTGCATCAGCACACAATGCATTTGTCATTAAAACAATTACAAGTTTAAAATTGAGAGTTTCACTGATTCAAAGTAATGCATATTAAATTTAATGGACTCTAGAATAATATAATACAATATAAACTTCTTAAATACTACACACAAAAAATATTATAAAATGTGACAAAACATTATTCTAATTCTGCTTCTTTTTTCTAAATTTTAAACAACTGTGTTTTGTTTTGTTTGTACTAAGGATTGAACCACTGGTCACTCAACCACTGAGCCACATCTCCAGCCCTATTTTGTATTTTATTCAGAGACAGGGTCTTACTGAGTTGCTTAGTGCCTCACTTTTGCTGAGGTTGTCTTTGAACTCGTGATCCTCCTGCCTCAGACTCCTGAGCCACATGAGATTACAGGCATGTGCTACTTCACCAGGCTAAACAATTTTTTCTTTTAAGTACATACTGAAATAGTATTTAAAATTGGATTTGCATATAAAGAAAAGGCACCCAGTGAACAATTTCCAGTTCTTTTCATTTAGCATAAATTTTAAAGGAAAATACCTTTAAAACCTGAGAAGTTATTTTTTAAAGACCTAAGAGACAAAAACTTGTGGAACTTGTGGGTTGTGGTTGTCCTCCTCTTCCTCCTCCTCCTCCTCTTCTTCCTCTTCCTCCTCCTCCAATACAAGGGACTGAACAAGGAGTTTTTAGCTGAACCACCAAGCCATATCCCCAGCCCTTTTTAGTTTTTAATTTATTTTGAGACAAGAGTCTCCCTAAGTTGCTTATGGCCTTGCGAAATTGTGGAAGCTGGCTTTGAACTTGTGATCTTCCTGACTCAGGCTTCTAAGTCTCTGGGATTACAGGTATATGCAACTATTCCTGGCTGTGTGTGTGTATGTGTGTGTGTGTGTGTGTGTGTGTGTGTGTGTGAATCTTATCTTGTTTGCTGTTGTTTTGGATAAAAACATGACATGAGGTCTAATCTCTGAACAAATTTTTAAGAGTAAAGGACAGTATTCTTGCCTGTATTCTACAACTGGTTTATTACACTTAAAGTGTTGTCCCCCAGATTCATGCACATTGTTGCAGAGGGGAGAATTTTCTATTATAGCTGAGATTTTTTAAAAAATCACATTTTCATTATCTATTCATCTTTCAATGAACATTGAGGTTATTTGTACATCTTGACTTGTCAACATGGCAGTACCATATATTTCTTCAAGATGCTGATTGCAATTCTTGGGGATATATACCCAGATATGGGATTGTTGAATAATATTGTAATTCTATTTTTAAATTTTTAGAGTTCATTTTTTCATGTATTTTGAATCATTTAAAAATTCAGTTTATAAGGAATTTTAGTTTCCCCATATCCTTGACAACACTTGTTATTTTCTGTTTTTTTTTTTTATTATAGTGACCATCTTAACAGGTTTGAAATGCTGTCTCAAAATTTCTACTTTTAGTTTTTATTCTCCTGATGGTAAATGAAGATGAGAATATTTACTTAAACATGTTAGGCATTTGTATGTCTTCTTTGGAAACAGGTCTATTCATTTCTCTTTGCTGTTTTTAATCAGAGGTTTGTTCTTTGCTATTGAGTTGTAGGACTTCCTGATGCTATTTTTATATTAACCCTTTATCAGATACATGGTTTGCAAACATGTTGCCTCATATCATAGGTTGCCCTTCACTATTGATTTCCTTTGCAGAACAGAAGCTTTTTAGGTTGGTGCAGTCCTATATATCTATTTTTGCTTTTGTTGTATGTGTTTTGGTGTTACATGCAAGAAATCATTGCCAAAATCAATATCATGACATTTTCCCTCTGTTTTTGCCAGGAATTTTATACTTTCAGATATTACATTTAAGTCTTTATTTAGAGTTGATTTTCTTGTATGATATAAGATAAAGGTATAATTTCATCATTTTCATTTGAATATCCATTTTCCCAAAACTGTTTGTTTGAAGTTATCAGTCTTTCTCCATGTGTATATATAGAATTGTTGTGTATATAGAATCTTGACTCCAATGTCAACAAAAAAATCAGTTGACTATTTATGCATTTTAATTACTATAGCCTTGTAACTAATTTTTAAATTAGAAAGTGTGCTGTCTCCAGATTTTTTTCTTCTTTCTCAATATTTATTTATTTATTTACTTACTTACTTACTTATCCAGGCTCCATTGTGGTTCCATATGAACTTTGGTTGCTATTATATTTCAGTAAAAAATTCTATTGGGGTTTTGATAGGAATTGCATTGAATTTTCAGATAATTTGGGTATCCATTGCTGTGATGAATGTATCTGACACAAACAAATGAACAAACAACAACAACAAAACCTTATAGGAAGTAAAGTTTACTCTGGGCTCATAGTTTCAGAAGGTTCAGTCCATGGTCAGCCATCTACACTGCTCTGGGCCGGACATGAGGAAGTGTATCATGGTCGCAAAGCAATTCACAGAAACTCTGCTCATCCCTTTGCAGCTGTGAAGCTGGATCTCTAGAACTTATTCATTTTGACATAAAAATCCTTGAGCCAGGAGCAGGATTCAATCTTCAAGAGCGCATCCCCAGTGCCTAGTCATGCCCCACCTGCCTATAGCTGCCATACAGGTATCAATTATTATTCCATCAACTAGATTAATTCATTCATGATTTTAAACCTGTCATAATCAGATCTTTTCACCTAGGAACATTGCTACATTGTCTAACACCTGAGCACTTTGGGAACATTTTAAAATCTAAACGATAATAGTTTAGTATAGATATTTTAGCCACATTGTCTTATAATACATGAACACAGGATATTTTGCTATTTATCTGTGTCTTCAATAATTTATTTTATCAGTATCTTGTAGTCTTTAAAATACAATTATTTCACTTCCTTGGTTAAGTGTGTTCCAAGTATTGTATTCTTTTGAAACTATTTGAAAGGCATTGATTTCTTAATAATTTTTTAGATACTTCATTGTTAAGTATATAGAATCTGGAAGAAATGAAAAATCTGAACAAACCAGTAATAACAAGGAGATTAACTAGTAATTGAAAACCTTTCAACACAGAAAAGCCCAGGACAGGATGGATTCATTGGTGAATTCTACCAAACTTTCAAAGAACCAACATGAGTCATTTCAAACTTTTCTAAAAAAACTGAAGAGGAAACATTTCTAAACTCAGTTTTTGAAAGGTCAGCATTACCCTGATACTAAAGGCATACAAAAACAGAATTAAAAAAAACACACTACAAGCCTATATCCCTACTGAATATATATGCAAAACTTCTTAAAACTGGCAAATTGAATTCAACAGCATATTAAAAGGATCATACACCATGACCAAGTGAAGTTCACTGAAATGCAAGGGTAATTCAACATATGAAAATCAATAAATGTGATACATTACATTAGCAGAATGAAAGATAAAAGTACATGATCATCTCAATAGATGCAGAAAAAGCATTTGACAAAATTCAACATTCTTTCATAATAAAAACTTTCAACACACCAGGAATAGAAGAAAATTACCTCAATTAATAAAGGGCATATATGAAAAGGTAACATCATACATATTCAAATGTGAAAAATTGATAGCTACTTCTTTAAGTTTAGAAAGAAGACTGGTGTGACCACTTTCACCACTTCCATTCAACACAGTACTGGAAATCCCAGACAGATAAACTAGGCAATGAAAAGAAACAGAAGCCATCTAAATGGGGAAAATATCCTCTCTACTTAAAATATCATAATCTCAAGTGTGGAAACCCTCAGGACTACACACACACACACACACACACACACAGAAACACAATAGAAAAAATTCAGTAAAATTGTGGAATACAAAATCTGCAACAAAAATTGTGGTCATTTAAAATTACTGAATGACTTTAATGTACATCCAACTAATCTGTCTACTAATGCAGGAGCAGTAAGCAAACAGTACTGATTTACAACTACAAAGAATTTTTAAATGATCATTTTCTTTGAACATACTCACTTATATCTCATAGCTATACATGACATAATTTACAGTATAGATAATACAGTACACTCAAACTGCCAAAATATATTTAAATTTTTGCTATTAAAACCCTCTAGAATGTATTTTGCTTATACATAAGAGACAAATTGCTTGTGATGTCACCTTGCCCCAGGAGACAACATTGCTTTTTCCACAGTTACAATATTTTGTCTTTAAAATGTCCTTTCATTATTGGGCTGTGAGTGAAAAATTTGAAAACTGTTCCTAATTTTTTTTGATTGAGAGATAGAACTATATTTTCTTAAACTAATAATGATTACTTTGAGGTAGAGAAGCTTTGAAAACCCTGAATAATGTACTTTTACATTCCTGGCTCTCTGAAAACCACCTAAAGCAGGGACAGGTACCATATTGTCTTATAAAGTATGTACATGGTTTTCCTTGTCATTACTGAAGGGGATCCCAGAGATGTTCAAGAAGTCTCTATCCAAAGTTTAGCAAATCAGAATATTTTCCCAGTTATCTATGAGATGTAACATAAAAATACTTGAGCATTATATAAACAAAAGTATGATTGTCTCTGTCCTGTTAAAGGTCATCCACTTCATATTTTCTTGTGCAGAATCTTGTTTCGAAGACTTCATTGTATGTATTTTTACACCAAGCAGGCGGTTAGGAAGTGCAATCTACTGATTGTTTTACTTTCTAAGTTGGAGCCTGTGTGATGCCCTTCCATATATCAAACTATAATTAAATAAGACACATGGAGGAAGGACCCAAGTACTACTTTAATGGCTTAAAACTTTGGGAGTATTCATCCTTTTTCTTTGTTTTCAAAGTCCCAATATTATAAATGGAATCCTGCAGAAAGCCTTGTGTTTCAACTGTGTAACCAGGAGTTGAACGGAGGATTTTTAACAGTTTCACTTCAAAGGAAAGCAAAATAGGCTGTGGTTCAATTTGGTTCTTTTGAAGCAATCAATAATAGACTTGGCAGTTTACAAAATGTGCACATATGAGTAATGTATCAACATTGTTAAATAAAAGGTTACTGCATTAAGTAAGATGACCTTGCTACCTTTTAGTTGCAGTCTTAGAGAGCAAACTTGTTTTAATTAGCAGTCAGCAAGCAGACTGTAACTTCACTGAAGGAGCATTGAAGAATCACTGCCTATTAACAACCCAGCGGTAAGTAAGCCAGCACAAATACTTATAACCAAATAGTGTGCATTTCAGGAGTGGAGAGGATTAGCTATTGGGCACACAACACAGTGGAGGAAATTGCTTTATTCCCAGTACTGCTGGGTACCAGGAGGCAATCACTGTGCCTCCAGCCCATTAACAGCATTCAGAGTGTTGCTTCCCATAGAAGGGGTTATTGGCTAACCACTGGGTGACCAATTAAATGCTATGAATAAGTCCCAAACCCAGCAGCATGGGGCCTGTTTGTGGCACAGTGGTATCATTACTAAAGTGAAAAACTTGATGAGAAAGGAACATATTTAATTATAGAACTATACAAATGGCTAATTAGGACCATAAAGTGAAATGAATGACTTTCCAGTGGATTTTTGAATGTTACTGATAACTGCTCAGCTTCTTTGGAGACCATGAAAGTGATCTACAGCTAGAGCCTGCATGTCATGGTAATGGATGGATCTTCATTAGAGGAAGCTTTTTTGACCTGGTTGCTCAGGTAGCATGGGTTCTAAAGACAATCCCTGATTCCTTTCACTGCAAGGGTTCTTCCACTTCAACCCCCTGGTCTCTCATGAGTTCTGCTTGCTTTCACAATAATTCTTATGGGTTTCAATGCAGAAACATTATCTGCAATAGTTATTCCCTATCAGTTGGAAAACTGAATCTCAAAAGGGTGTCATTAGTTTTAGTAAAACACTGATCCATGCTTAGTTTAGCTTTTAAACTCTGGGATTAATAAGAAGATCTGCAGTTATACTTTGCTAATCCAGGTATTTCACTTGCCAAAAAGTTGTGAGTCCTTTAAATGGAAGAATTACAATTTAAGACTGTGTCTACTTAGTGTCAAAGTTTTGTTTGTTTGTTTGTTTGCTTGCTTGTTTTAAGGGTACACATACAAGTTTTCTAGGATCACAAAAATGAAATAATAGATTTGACTGTTAACTATTGAAGCAAACTTTTGGGTGTATTTTGTGTTTTATGCTAACTTGGTAAGTAGATATTTAATGAAAATATTTTTGTTTTTATTTACAAGCACTTAGTAATCAATTGTAATGTGTAAACAGCTGTACTAACTCTGTGTTTACTACACAGAACTTCATGCAGTTGGAAACACTGGGTGTAAGCAAAGAATTACACATGTCTGGATCAGGTAACTATAAGAAAATACGAATTTCTGTCCCTTCATATTATTAAATGACCACCTTTGTTTTTATTTTATTTATACAATTTAATTTCATCTTTATTTAAATTATGTTGTTGTAAAAATAAATAAGTGCAAGAGTAAATACAGTAAAAACTACCTCCAATCTCTCTCATCAAAATTTTTCAGTCAGATGAGGGTTGTGGTTCAATGGTAGAGTGCTCGCCTAGCATGTGTGAGGCACTGGGTTCAATACTCAGCACCACATAAAAATAAATAAATAAAATAAGTTATTGTGTTCATCTAAACTTAAGAAAAATATTTTTTTAAAAAATAATTTTCAATCATTATTATATTATTAAAGGTCTAGTAACTACTTTCCTGATAATCAAGTTTGGTGACAAATACTGATATTAGATGTGTTTATAACCAATCTAACTAGGAATGTGAATAAGAATGATATAAACCCTTAAATTTGGAAACAAATTTTATATTCCTAGATTTTTTCATTACATTAAGGCAAGGTCTAGACTTACAAGTACCCAATTCTCTTCATGAGAATGCTAAAAAATGATGTATTAAGAATACTGATTGGTTCCATTTCCAACTATCACAGAACCACTTTTTTTGAACTTGCTTGCTGATTTTTTATCAGAATTCATATATTTTTTAAATTTTTATTTTAGTCTAATCCTTTAAGTGAGTTGGAGAGTTCTAATACTAACAGGGACATGGGCACTTCTATGCAGGGAGGCTATATTTGCTCATCCAAGGAAGTGATGGACTCTTCACATTTAAAATATCCCCACACATGCAGAATCTATGATCCTTCTTTCAGGTTAATTTCCATCTTGATCACATCTGTGGTCAAAAATAGATTCCTCTTTTTAATCTCAATTTTTTCCTGCTAATACTTAAGCAGGTTTTGACACCATCTGCCCTTGTAGTGACTAGAGACTTCTGAAAACATTCCTCACTAGTTAAAAGAAGTCAAAAATCCAAACACTTGCTAAAAATTCTTCAAACTTCTCTGGTTTTCTACAAGTGAAATACTTCAGATGATCACTAATTTTTTTTGCCTTTTCCCCCTTATTATTTCTTCCCTTTAAGCTGCAGATTTTAAAACATATACCCTGTAAAACTCTTATGTAAATTAGCTACATCCTGATATTTACAATAATCTTTAAAATCATAAATCCTTTTAATTACATGTCAGGTATTTTGTACAGTTCATGTCACTGAAGGAATCTCTCCAATTGATTTTAGATTCTTCCTGTTGTTTCCACTCCTAAATATATTGAATTTACCCCTGTTGGATTTACCTTTATTCTACTACTGATGAACTTATTCTTAATATCTGTTTCACATCATTTAACAACTCTGCCAAACTTTACCACATTCAACTTTCCTCCTTGACTATCTAAGGCATAAATAAGAGTATTAAAACATTTTCTATCCTTTTTTTTTTTAAAGCTTTGGTTACAACAGCTAAGTAATAGGAAAAAGAATCTAATGAAAACCAAATATACCTGTGCTTCCATAGTTTTTTACTACTTCCTGAAGTACACTGAATCATATATATATAATTTCTGGAAATATCCACAAGGGATGAAAAAGAAGGAACCGTTCTATAAAACAACAATAAATATCCCAAGTATTATATCAGTTTCTCTTTCCCCCTACTGTGTCCTGTCTCTTTCTTAATAATACTCTGAATACTTGTCCTGTTTGCCTTTGATTTCATTACTTCTACCTCTTTCTCACTCCTCACAGTTCTCTTTCCACCTTGCTCTGGGATCAATATCAGCAAGACACCAAAAACCCTCAAACTGATCTGTTGACAGCTAAAAAGGGGAAAGTATTTGGATATTTATTTTGAGTATTTTTGCTGTATCACATTAGCATAAACAATCAAATTAAACTATGACATACCTACTTGAAGTAATAGCATCCTACCATAAACACAATAACTATAAGGACTATGTACTCACATAGATAAATGTTTATGATAGTTCTATGGTATGGTATGTCTTCTGGAAAAAATGGCAGATATTAGAGCAGAAAATTTATCAACAAAGATTATAAAATAAATGAATACACACACTCAATATAGTGTTATAGAAAAAAAACAAATATCCATTAATGTGAATAAATAGACGAGTGTATAGTCACACACTGTAACACTATTCAGTCTCTCTCACACACACATGCACACACACAAACACACACAGAGAGAGGAATTATGAGAAAAGTAAAAAGATAATGAAATAAAATAAATACAAAAGCGAGATTAATACACACAGTTATAAGCAAACCTCAAATTTAACTCTAAATATTTTGTTAGTATAAACTCAAAATAGGATCAGAGCCACAATGCAATAAAATCATCAAATATCATAATTTAGATTCTTAATACAAGAACTGATCCTAAAAATGGGACAAGAGTTAAACATTTTACACACCTTTGACACTGTATTGTCAATCTAAGAGCATCCTCAACTGCGTACATTCTGAGATACAAGAACATATTCTTAATAAAAGCTTTTGAGGCTTGGGGTTGAGGCTCAGGGGTAGAGCACTTGCCTAGCACATTTGAGGCCCTGGGTTCGATCCTCAGTACCACATAAAAATAAAAACGAAATAAAACTACTGTGCCCAACTAAAAAAATATAAATATTTTAAAATAAATAAATAAAAGCTTTTGAAACGACTCCTCCATATATGACAAAGCTAATTCAGAAAAAAAATAAAGAATTAGAAGGAAGGGGATAAGATATAGCATTATTTGATGAATTGCAGAGAAATAAATAATGAGGTCCACATATGCAGCAGATGGCAATTGTTATAGCTTAATACAAGCCACATTTTAATACTTTTAAAGGAACAATTAGACTTTATATTCATTGGCAGTCAATTAGATATTATAGATATTAAGTGTCAGTTATTTCTATTTCCTGACAAGTGTCTGGGATTCAGATATTCTATACTGTCTGTAATGTATAAAGTCATAACCTTTATAAATTGAAGGGGGTAGTTTAAGATCCTTTTAAAAAAAAATAGAATTTAACAAAATGTTATCCCCAAGCAAATGAATAACTGCAAACAGTGAACAAACACACACACACACACACACACACACACACACTACTCATAAAATAATCTGGGATCTTCATTTTTCAAAGAAAAATATGGGGATATGTTATTTTGAGTCCTCTGAGAAGCAGATACCACATAATATCAGATGTGCATGAGATTTAATAGGTGAAACACCACTTTTAGATAAAATAGTGGCAGCCAGAGAGAACCCTCAGAAATGACATAGGTCTTACACTCATACAGGAGAGGCAAGGCATGGGGATTAGGAGGGAAACATTTTAGACTGGAGCACAGGCCTGGAAAGTTTTGTCCAAGAAAACTGAGACTACTAGTGCTAAAGTTTCCAGTCAAAGGGATCCCATATCTTTCATAAAAGGGGCTGTACTAGTACCCTCATTGTGCTCAGACCCTGGTTGGGAGTAGTCTGTGAGAAGCATTCCCTCAATACATGAAACCATGAATTGAAAACAGCCAGAAAAGACATCAATAAATTATGCTCTTGCAGCAGGACACATGGGTAAGATACATTCATGGCCATCACTGGAGGTTTATTATATATGTGAGAAAGACTTATTTCTTGGGATGGGTAACTATAAATAACATGTTTGTGGTGTGAATTAACAATATTTATGTGTAGTTAAATCAATCTCTGAAGAGAAATTCAAAATGTATCCTGACAGAGAGTCTCTCAAGGAGCTAGAAAATTTAAATCTTCTTCAGAATAATATAGCTTTTTAGTTCACTTCTCATTAAATTTCAAAGAAAAACTGACTAATGACAATCAAAATCACAAAGTCCATAAGTGAGCAAAGAACCGTGAATATAATATAAGTGGTAGAAATATAAGTGGTAGAAATAACAAGCAGTAGAAAATCATGCTGAAATTTAATTCAGATATAAGAGTTTTTAGAAAATATTATATTAAATATGTTTAAAATATGTACAATTCATGCAATTTTTATTAGAAATATAAATATAAAATAAAAAGTCAATTGATTCATTAAAGTAAGCTTTCAAAAAACAATGGCCCACAAGTTGCTTTTGTAAATCATTTTTATTGAACACAGAGATGCTCATTTGTTTATGAATCGTCTATGGCTGTTTTCATGCCACAATGGCAGAATAGAATGATTATAACACAGACCATAGGGCCCTGATGCCTGAAAATTTATAATCTATTTTTTTAAGAAAAAGTTTGCTGACTTCTGAATTAAGCAGATAATTAGAGTCCATTAAAGAAGGAATTAGTTAATTGGAATAGAGAATTTAAAAATCTTTTCTGCATGCAATACAAAAGAAATATAAAAAGAATGTATATGAAAGGAAAGTTGAAATATAGGGGTAATGAAGCAAAAATAAATATATAAGTAAATGAAGTTTCTAAGAGGGAAAACAATAGGAAACAGGGCACATTTAAAGAAAAAAAATGGCTAATTTGTTTTTCAGAATTTTTCAAATAAAACAATCCTTAGATCTGAGATCCAAGAAATCTCAGATATATATTAAGGATAACTAAAGCAAAAATTTCTTCAAACCAGCTAAAGAAAAATGAGAAATCAACTACAAAGGAATGGCAATTTGACATTTTAGGACCTTCTTAATAACAATAATTAAAACAAGAAGAAACTGGAATACTAACTCCCAAATATACTGAGAGAAATATCATTGAAAATATTATTTTATACATAGAAAAATATTTTACTAAATAAGACATAATAAAGAGTATATAACATAGTTCAGCCAGGGATATCTGTCTGATAGAATATGGAGCAAAGACTTTGCTTAATATGGGGTAAACGTAAGCAAAGGTGGACTGTTATAAGAATAAGAACAATCCATAGCTAATGTTTAACATAAATTAGGGGTTAAAACCAAATTAAAACTTTACTTGAAATAATGGCATTTAATAACATTTAGTTTGAGAGAGGATGATGGGTGTTTTTGTTTGTTTGTTTGTTTTGGTTTTTTTTGCAGTGTCAGGAGCAAACTCAGGCTTCAGCATATATGTAATTCTAGATTTGTCAACTTGGTATAAATGTAAAAAAGAAGCTAGAATGCATAAACTAATGATACATAACCACAATAAGGTAAGAAAAGTGGAATGAGGAAAAGTAAAAATTAAGTCAAGAAAGGTGAAGGAAGAAATTGGAAAAACAAAAATGACTAGTTGAAAGAATATAATAAGATAGCAGCCATCAACCCAATTACCAATCACAATAAATATAAAGGGACTAAACTTTCCAGTAAAAAACAGATTTTCACTTAAGTGAAGTTAGCCAATCCCCAAAAAACAAATGCTGAATGTTTTCTCTGATATAAGGGGAGTGACTCATAGTAGGGTAGGGAGGGAGATTAGATTAAATCTAGATAGGGAAGAGGGGTGGGAGGGAAAGGGAGGAAAAGGGGATTAGCAAGGATGGTGGAATGTGGTGGTCATCATTATACAAAGTACATATATAAAGATTTGAATTGGGTGTCAACATACCTTATATACAAATAGACATATGAAAAATTGTGGTATATATGTGTATTAAGAATTGTAATGCAAAAAAGTACATGTATAATGGCATAAATTGATGTGAACATTCTTTATATACAGAGATATGAAAAATTATGCTCTATATGTGTAATAAGGATTTTAATGCATTCCACTGTTGTCGTGTATTTAAAAAAATAATAAAATCAATAAAATAAAAGAAAAAAAACAGATTTTCAAACTGGAATATTTTTAAAAGTCCTGTCTGTCACATGTTGTTTATTTATTGATACCTAAAATATAAGAAAAAAATGTGAAAATTCAAAAGACTGAAGACTACACAGGGAACATTTTCTACCTAAATGAAAGCTACTATAGTTATATTAATATCATTTAAAAGTATAATTTAAAGCAAAAACAACACAGGAGATTAAAAGGTATTTTATAAAGATAAAAGTTACAATTCACGGGATATTGTAGTAATTATAAACTTGTAAATTTCTAATAACATAGCTTCAAAATACATACTGAAAAACTTAGCATCACCACAAAGATAAATGGACAATGCCATGGTCCTTGTGAAAATTTAAACACACCTCTCTCAGGAAACCACAGATTGAGCAAACCAAAACTACACAGTGATATGACTAGAGGGACAAATTATAAAGCCCAAGAGAGTGTATGGTAATGAACATCATACTTATAAATAAATATTTTGTTCAAATACATGTAAGATATCTACAAAAACTGACCCTGTGCAAGAACTAAAAGGTATGTGCAAGAAATTTCAGAATATTGGTATTAGTCAAACAGAGCGTAATTAAGCACATTTAATGAAAAGCACATGGCTTAGAAACACAAGGAAATTCATAAAACATACTTACAAACAAAAGTCAAAGAAGAAAAATAAATAATGAAAATGTATGAAACTGAATAAAAGTGAAAATACTTATATCAATAATTTTATGATGTGGTTTATGAAATATATTATAGGGAAATTTATATTTTACAGTATATATTCAAAATTTTATAGTAGAAAAAATTTCAAATTTAATGTAAGCATGAGTATAGGCAAGTTTTTACCTTGAGTTTTCTCACATGTAATATGTATGAATTCTGGATCGATTGAACTAAAGGATATAAAAGAGGTGACTTTTACCTATTGAGGATGACAGTAATCAGAGTGGAGATGACATTAATCTGTCCCATAAATATACAAAGGTTCAACTTTGAAAAAACACCAAGTTCTCCTACTCCCAACCCTCCCCCATACTGTACTAGGGATTTACCCCAAGGGCACTTTTGTCACTGAGCTATATCCCTAGACCCTTTGTCTTTTAATTTTGAGAAAGAGTCCCCCTAAATTGCCTCGGCTTACCTCAAACTAGTGATGTTCCTGTCCTCTCTTGCCTTCCCTAATATCTAGGAATATAGGCATGCACTATTGTACCCAGCTACACCAAATTCTGTTTATTTTATTTTTGAGTGCTTTACGGTTATATATAATAGTGGAGTTTGTTTTGGCATAGACATAATTGCAGATAACAGTCTTCTCCATTTCAGTCCCCAGAACTACCACTTTCCTACCTCTTTTCCCTCCCAATGACCCTTTCCTGTTCTCCACGGGTCTTCCTTTTATTTATTTACTTGTTTTTCAATTGGTGCATTATACTTATACGTAAAATTAAAATGAATAGTGATATGTTTATATTTGCATATAACATAATTTGGTCAACTTCATTCCCCTCTTCTTCCCCACCTCTCCCCTCCTCCATCACCCTTGATCCCACGTTATTTCAAATAACTTTTGTAAATAATGTACCTATGCAGAGTACTGTGCTATGTACTGTGGTTGTCACCAGTCACTTGCAGCTTTTTTTTTTAATCTTTATTTTGTGTATTTATTTTTATGTGGTGCTGAGGATGGAACCCAGTGCCTCACATGAAAGAGGCAAGTCCCTTGCCACCGAGCCACCACCCCAGCCCTCACTTGCAGCTTTTTAATTTCAAACTCTTTAAAATAAATTAAATTTTGATTGTGTTTTCTTAGTAACACTAGCCACTGAGTTAAATAGCCATGTATGGCTAGTGGCTCCCGTATTGGACAGTAAAGATAGTGACTATTCCTACTATCACAGAAAGTAATATTGGACAACACTGGTTGAAAACAGAAGTTGCAAATTTTTATGTGAAAAGCACTGAAGGAAATATTTTTGTTTTGTTGGACTTCAGGCCTCTGTTGCAACTGTCCAACTCTGCACTTCTCATACAAAAGTAGTCAATACAAAAATGAATGACAGTACCTGTGTTAAAAGAAAATTTTTTTTCCAAAAAATTCAGCCCACATGCTGTAGTTTCCCAAGCCTTGGTCTTAGGAGAAGATCACAGAAAATTGGTAATGCACACTTCTGGATGTATCTGTGAGGATGTTTCCAGAGATAATTGCAGTATGGGTTAGTAAACTGAGGGAGAAAGACATGCCTTGAATGCAAGCATCACCACTGAATAGGTTGAGACTTAGAGGGAACAAAAAGCAGAAGGCAAAAACTTGCACTCTCAGGAGTACTGGACTCCCCTCAAGCAGGTGTGCTTTTTGTTGCTGTTGTCACCACCCCTTGGACATCTTATTCCAGAGTCTTCAAACTTTAAGTATGGACTTTCATTAAGAACTCTCCAGGGCTTTTCTATGACTTCAGTCTCAGACTGGGGTTATGCATCATTGGTTGTTCTGAGGTTTTGAATTTCTTGAAATGAGCAGCAACTGGATTACTGGCTCTCTAGCCTGTATACAGCCATTGTAGGACCATTCATCCTCTAGTCAGTTGAGCTGATCTAATAAATAAATCTAAAAAAATCCCCTCATAACTATATACATGTTTTATAGGTTCTGTTCCTCTGGAGAACACTAAGTGATACCGGGAACAACTGTCTGTTTTCAGACATTGAGGGGAAGAAGATCTCCTATGTCCTTGATCTTCAGTCCCCATTTGTTGACTCTGTCCCTATTCCAAACACCTGATTTTTATGACTTCAATTGTTACATGTTCCCTGTTTCCAAAATTCTTTCCATTTTCCTTAAACCAGTATTCTGATTCCCATTACCCCTAGTCCAATTTAGCAAGAAGAACTGGACCCTTTTAGAATGAATAATTCTCTGACTTCCTTTGCATTGATTATTGTTACTGATTTAAACTACGTCTTTCTCTGGCCCTGTCTAATTCTACTTATTTGTAATGACTCTCTACTTGAATTCCACTAGCTGGTATAATTTTGTAGCAAACATATCAACAATCTCAATATTTAATTAAAAAGATTTTTCAATGAAGCCTTGATTTTTAGCTAACTCACTAATTATTCTTCGTGATGAAACAACAAACAGGACACAAGACATTAACTAATTTGCTAATAGCTGCTACCTATTTATAGCCCCAACTCCTTTTACTTTAATTTTTTTTTTCTTTTACGGCAAACAGCAACAGATGTACAAAATATTTTGGCAATATTATCACTAAAAATCTAGTTTGCACTAGTAAAAAGAATGTTGAAATTTTGAACTTTGACTAATGAAATGTATTGGAGGTTTTTTTTTTCTTCTTTTTCATGAATTTCATACATTTTTGTGTATCGAATGAATGTTCCATTTATCATTAGGAAAAACATAACAATCTTAATTTCTATAACGATGGTCAAAAGTCTACATCCAATATTTTATACTTCTATAATTTGTGGTTTTAAAAATTCATGTACTACCAAAAAGGGGGGCCTTAAGGCAATGAAAGTTGGCATTCATATCCAAGCCTGTAAAATCTGACTTCTCATCAATTTTTAAAAAACATACATAGACTATATTCATTTACTTTATTTTAAAAAGCCACAAATTTGTCAGAAGATTCTTTTATTTTTATAGTAGATGGCTTGAAATGCATTTTTAAATTATTTTGTAGTCCACAATGCATTAAAAATAATGCATTAAAGATACATTATTTGAAAGTATTTTCATTTTTTAATTTTTTTATTTATATATGTCAGTGGAATGCATTACAATTCTCATTACACATATAGAGCACAAGAAAATATTTTCCCATTTTATCAGTTATGCTTTCATAAAAGTGGTTTTCTAAACACACTTCCATATGCTTGCTTAAGTATACCTAGTGTAGTATATCATGAAAAAATTATAAAGAGCAGAGATCTTCTCCTTCCTAGAGTGTTATGTTTATCAGCAGCTAATCCAAAGTTTCACTCCTTAGAATTCTAAAGGTACTAAAACAACAGGGAATAGTTTCAAGTTTGTAACAATATGGCACATATATTTTTAATTTGCATAAAGGATTTTTTGTAAAGTAAAATAGATATTCTTTAGAGTTGATAAAAGCAAACTCTATAAATATTCTAATGAAGAATAAGTTATTAGATAAAATGTAGAAATGGTTCACATATAGATTGATGTACTGATTAAAAGAAAGAGGAAGAGTTAGATTTTCTACATCTTTACATACAGTAATTACTATGTGCTATGGATTCCTCAATAGAGAAATTGAGCCTCATTTTCCTGGCTTAGAAATGATATTGATTCTGTTGTGATCATAAATGTAAAGATGAATATTGAATGCCTAAGAATTTAGGAGAGACGTTACGCTATCTAAGAAATATCTGGGGATTTTTGGTATCCTTGATAAGTGCACATTTCCCCAAATTTAAGAGGAAGTGGAATCAGGGCTAAGGGATCAGGAGGAGAAAAGAGGAAGTATCACTCAAGGGACAAATGTCCTGCAAGATTCGATTTTCATAGGGGAAAAAATCCACAGATGTGAACCAATACTAATAAAGCTTTTATGACTCTTTGCCACCAAACATTGTTGTTCTGCCTATGTTATGGTTCATTTGAGCCATTCCACTTGCTTCTTTTTCTTTCACTTTTTATGCTAAGGTCTATGATTTCATACCTTCTCTTTCCCTTGTTTTGTCATCGTAAAGTAATCTTATGAATGTTTTGATGTCATCATAGATATAGAATGAATTGTGTCCCATTAAAAATCATATTTCAATCCTAATCTTCAATACCTCACAGTGTGATTGTATTTAGGGTCTTTGAAGAGGTACTTAAGTTTAAATGAGGGATGGGAACATAGCTCAGTTGGTAGAGTGATTGCCTCACATGAACAAGGCCCTGGGTTCAATCCCTAGTACCAAAAAAAAAAAAAAAAGTTTAAATGAGTTCACTGGGCTAGACCCTAATTCAGTATAATGAGTACCCTCATAAACCTCATAAAAAAGAGGAAATTTGTGCACATACATGTAGAGAGGGAAGACGTAAAGACACAGGGAGAAGATGGCCAACATCAAAGAGAAAGGCCTTCAATAGGCCCTTCCTTCATGGCGTTCAGAAGGAATCAATTCTGTTGACACCTTGATCTCAGACTTTCAACCTCAGAACTTTAAGAAAAATAATTTTCTGTTGTCTAAATCACCCATCTGTGGTACTTTGTTACAGTAGCCCTAGCAAACTAATATATCAAGCTTTCTGAATTAATTAAAATTTTCATGCCAAAAGTTGCATGTCTAAGAGGATCCTGTTGTCAGAATTGGCCTTGATTTCTGGATGTGTTGGGGTTAAGTTGGGAGTCTGGATGCAATGAGTTGTTTGGGGCAGAAGGCAGGATTCTGCCCCCAGATGGACAAATTCTATATGTCATCTGCTATGTGAACATGAGAGTGAAAAGCTGTCCAGAGGATAACAAAAATAAACCAGAAGGTTTACCATATGTTCTTATTACAGATCAAGGAAAAGTGTCTTCTGTGAGACCCAAAAGGAGCAAATCTTAGTGAAAGAGGTTCCACTTGTTCCCATTATTGAGTGATATGGAAATGCACTTGTTCAATTTAAATGATGATTAGGCCTTGGAAAATGTCTAGTAATTCCAAATAAATTTAAAACCACATGAATTTTTTTTTTTTACAAATTATGAAAAGCAGATAATCCTGTATTCTAGTAAATTGAAAAAAAAATGGATGCTCTTTTTTTTTTCTTAAAATATGTTACCTTTAAAATCAATGTGGAAGTCTAAAGAAAAGGATATAATATATTCATTAAATAAATCAAAAAGGTCACTGACGATATTCATGGAGTCAAACATTAGATTGAAACCATTAATTACTTATCTCTCCCTCTTTAGTGTAATAGGGACACGAACCTAAGATGTGTTTCTAAAACTCTTACTAGCATTGTTACATGTTGTTCTATACAATTTACAGGAGATGAAGCATGAGGCAATGTTGGTAATCTTTTCATAATTTTCAAAGACAACTAGGGTCAAAAGATATTCAGTCAAATTTGCATTCTAAATATACTATGAATATATCTTTAGTGTATATGCTCCACACACTTTTAAAAATATATTTATAAGAAAATTATTCCTTATTTATCTGTTTCAAATTTATCTGGGCAGTCTATTTTTCTATCTAGAAACCCTATTTAGGACCTCCATTTTGATAGCAAAGCTACTATTCTCTCACTCTTTTTTTCATCAGGATGCCTCTTTTATGATAATTGAATATTTTTAGCTTTACACCTAAAGTCTTTAAAAACACCCATGAAACCTTTGAATTCACCAAGTTATTTTCTTGCATCACCAGAATATTAAGTAGTATGTTACATGCAAACCAATGAGGCAGTTATTATCAAGTCATGAGTTGGTTTAAGGTAAAAAAGGTTGAACTTTTTTTTATGCAATAATCTCCACACTTCTCTCTCTCTCTCTCTCTCTCTCTCTCTCTCTCTTTGTTGAATGATCCAGAAGAGGATAAAGATTCTGTTACCCTCCTGCCTCTTGTTGACCCAATGTTTTTTAAATTTTTTTAAGGGGAGAAAGAGAGAGAGAGAGAGAGAGAGAGAGAGAGAGAGAGAGAGAGAATCTTTTTTTGTAGATGGACACAATACACAACACAATGCCTTTATTTTTATGTGGTGCTGAGAATCGAACCCAGGTCCCGCCCATGCTAGGTGAGCGCTCTACCGCTGAGCCACAATCCCAGCCCCCAATTTCTTGGTGACTCGTTCCCTCCTGTCTTTAACTTTGTACATACTCATGACTCAAAGGTCATAGGAAAACACTCTCAGCACTCCATTATGTACTCCAAACACTACTTAAAATACATTAGAATGGGTTCTAGAATGTGTATTTTTTATAACCTATAAATATGTACATCAAAAAAATTTTTCATGGAATAATTTGGGGAGTATTGGTATTAATTCTTCTTTGTAGGTTTTGTTAAACTCAGCTGTGAAACCATCTGGTCCTGGGCTTTGCTTTGTTGGTAGGCTTTTGATGGTGTCTTCTAGTTTCTTGCTTGAAATTGACCTGTTTAAATTGTGTTATGTTCTCTTGACTCAGTTTGGGTTGATCATAAGCCTCTAGAAATGTGTCAGTGTCTTCAAGGTTTTCTATTTTACTGGAGTATAAATTCTTAAAATAGTTTCTAATTGTCTTCTGTATTTCAATAGTGTCTGTCATGATATTTCCTTTTTCATCACAAATTTTATTAATTTGAGTTTCCTTCCTCCTTCTTTTCATTAGAGTGGCTAAGGATTTGTCAATTTTATTTATTTTTTCAAAGAACCAGCTTTTTGTTTTATTAATTACTCAAATTGGATCAAGGATCTAGGAATTAGTCCAGAGGCCCTGCGCTTAATAGAGGAAAAAATGGGCCCAAATCTTCATCATGTCGGATTAGGCCTTGACTTCCATAACAAGACTCCTAAAGTGCAAGAAATAAAATCAAGAATTAATGAATGGGATGGACTCAAACTAAAATCTTCTTCTCAGCAAAAGAAACAACCAATGAGGTGAACAGAGAGCCTACATTTGGGGAGCAATCTTTTGCCACACACACGTCAGGTAGAGCACTAATCTCCAGGATATATAAAAAACTCAAAAATCTTAACACACACACACACACACACACACACAAAAGAAACCCCCTACCCCCCCCACACACACAAACACACACCAAAAAAAAGTCAATAAATGGGCTAAGGAGCTGAACAGACACTTCTCGGAAAAAGATATACATTGATCAACAAATATATGAAAAAATGTTCAACATCTCTAGTAATTAGAGAAATGTAAATCAAAACTACTCTAAGATTTCATTTCATGCCAGTCAGAATTGCAGTTATCGAGAATAAAGACAACAATAAGTATTGTCGAGGATGTGGGGGAAAAGACACACTCATACATTGCTGGTGGGGCTGCAAATTGGTGTAACCAACCTGGAAAGCAGTATGGAGATTCTTTAGAAAACTTGGAATGGAACCACCATTTGACCCAGCTATCCCACTCCTCGGTCTATACGCAAGGACTTAAAATCAGCATACTACAGGGACACAGCCACATCAATGTTTATTTTATAAAATTTATAGCAGCACAATTCACAATAACTAAACTGTGGAAGCAACCTAGATGCCCTTCAATAAATGAATGAATAAAGAAACTGTGGTATATATACACAATGGAATATTACTCAACACTAAAATAGAATAATATCATGGCATTTAAGGTAAATGGATGAAGCTGGAGAATATCATGCTAAGCAAAGTAAGCCAATCCCCAAAACCAAAGGCCGAATGTTCTCTCTGATAAGTCGATGATGATGCATATTAGGGAAGGGGGAGGCATGGGAAGAATGAAGAAGCTTTGATTGGGTAAAGGGGAGGGAGGGTAGGGAGAGTACATGGGGGCAGGAAAGATGGTGGAATGAGATTGACATCATTACCCTAAGTACATGTATGACTGCACATATGGTGTGAGGCTATATCATGTACAACCGTGGAAATGTAAAGTTTTGCTGCAATTGTGTACAATGAATCAAAATGCATTCTGCTGTAAAATGTACCTAATTAAAATTAATTAATTAATTAATTAAAAAATAAATAATTTCACATAATATATAATGACATAAGAACTCACTATATTCATAGCACACTACCCACTATCTAGTTATTTGCCTATTTACAGGTTACTCTTTGGAGTTTCAAAAGAATAATCATACTTTACTTCTCTTCCTCCTCAATTGGAGGTAAGTCACCATCTCTATGGTAATATTCAGGGTTTAAAGCTATATTTTCAGATATGTATCACTAATTTTAATATTTTTAACTAGCCCAAAGGCTTGGAAAAATTAAAGGGTTGAAAGGATGTAGGCCATTCTGAAATGTGAAGCAGTCCAAGAAATATATTCCAAAGTGGAGTTGTCTCCTAATTCTATCCCATATTAAATGTCTCTGATAAATATTCTACTTGTTCTCACCCATGTGAAAACTAAATAAAAAGCTGATTTAATAGATGTAGAGAGTAGAATAGTGGTCACTAAAACCCAGGAAGAAGAGGGAAGAGGGGATATAGTGTTTGGAAAATGTATTCTAAAATACACTTAGAAGAAATAAATTCTAATATTCTATGGTTCCATAGCACAGAAGAGTGACTACAGTTTGCAACATTTTATTATATATTTTATTAAAAAAAAGGCAGAGGAGAGTTTGAAAGTTCCCAAACCAAAGAAATACTAAATGTTTAAGTTTTTTACAGAATAGATGTGAAGTGTTCCTCAAAAGCTCATGTGTGAGACAATGCAAGAAGGGTTAGAGGTGAAATGACTGGGTTATGAGTGCTTTAACCAATCAGTGAATTAATCCCCTGACAGCGATTCACTCATCAGTAACTACAGGCTGGTAGGGTGTAGCTAGAGGAGATGGTCACTGGGGGAACACCTTTGGGGTATATATTTGGGGAGCTAACCTTAGGCTCTCTCTGCTTCCTGGGTGCCATGCTCCCTGTTGCTTTCTTTTTTTTTTTTTTTTTTTTTTAATTTTTTATTGTGGGTTGTTCAAAACATTACAAATTTCTTGACATATCATATTCCACACTTTGATTCAAGTGGGTTATGAACTCCCACCTTCACCCCATACACAGATTGCAGAATCACATCAGTTACACATCCATTGATTTACAAATTGCCATATCCCTGTTGCTTTCCTTCACCACACTCTTAGTCATGATATTCTACCTCACCTCTATCACTGAGGAATGGAGTCAGCCTTCTTTGCAATGTGACCATGAGCCCCCAAATAGACTTTTTCTCTTTAATAATTCTTGTCTGGTCCTTTGGTCACAGCAGTGAAAAAGCTGACTAAAACAAAGATGGTAGAAATGTTCATTATCCTAACTTGATCATTACATAATGTATACATATATAGAATTATCACACTCTATTCCATAAAACATAAATATTTATCAATTAAAATTATTAGAAGAGTTTTAAACAAAATACATTCTTTAGAAAGCTTACATTAGTCTGTGTGGCTGAAAATATGGACTACATCTTTTAATCTTGTGGTATGGATTCTTTATATAGATCCTGAAGGTGCCTCTGTCCCATACCATCACCATAGCCCTGTAGTTGGGGAGAGCCTTTACTACCACTTTCCATCAGGTGAAAAAAAGGGAAAAGTTGTAGAAGAGGAATGAAATTCTTGATTCCATCAAAGTAAATGGAAGACAATGGAATCTCTTCAATTCTTACTCAGAGTAACATGGAAATGTGTGTTGGATAATATCTATGATGCCATTAGTACAACATTAGAGGTGTTATTTATTACATTTAAAAAATATTGGAATAGGCATCCACCTCAGTTGTTAAGATGACATTATTAGGTTCAAATAATTGACATGCACATGAATTCTTGGAATAAAATCCATACACAAGGTAGAGATTGTCTTTCATCTGCTCTTGTTCATTTACATAAATTATACAAAATTGGTGTGTGTATGTATGTGTGTGTGTGTGTGTGTATGACTGGGAATCATCCTGTATAGAGGATAGAGAGAGATTACACATACTTTTATTTAAACATTTATTTAAAATTAAGAGCATAGTATCTGGAATCTAGAGTCAGAATATAATCAAGTTATGGTTTAACGGTTTATTAGCTCTTTCTTTGGACAAGTTCCTGAGAGACCACTCTGTTTAGCTTACAGTTTCTCCTTATAAGGTTGTCATGAAAATAAATACAATAAAAAATTAACAGTGATTTTAACAGTGCCTAATACATATTTAATGCTTAATAAATGTTAGTTAACATTACTGTTGATGTTGTGTGGCCCTACTTTCTGATAGACCTAGTTAACCAAGAAGAGATAACCTGGATATTTGTACTTATATCCTGTAATGCTGTCTGATTTTTGTAAAGTGTTAGTTATGTTATAAAACCAAGAAAATTCCTATGTTACTCATTTGCATATGTGGAGCAACTGAGAGACAAGTAAATTGATAGTTTAGGATTAAAGTGCCTAAAAATAGACTTCTGTCCTCAAAATTAACTTGAAAGTATACTGAAGTTTACTTGATAAAATGCAGACAGCCCCCTAATATCCTGAAAACAAATTGCTTTAACTTTTTTCTACTCAAATCTTCAGAGAGGTTAAATAAAATTACACTTGCATGTTATTTCTCATATCCGAACTCTTATTTAACTAAATGGCCTAAGGTTATATCATAATCTGTTAAAACATATTATCATTTTAGTATGGATTTTAGAAAACTTTCAACAAAGTAGAAAGTCAGTTATTTGGTGCACTTCTAAATCCCTGAATCTGTCTTCGATGATTATCTCTTCAAAGTTGCATCTAAAATGTACTTTTTAAAGACATAAGGGACACTATGATCATTTTTTCACATTTATAAAAAATTCAAGTTGAAACTCTGCATTTGATTTCAACTGATATGTATTTTTGGTACTCTGCTGTAAAGAAAGTATTTTCTAGTTAAGTGATAACAACTACTAGGAAAAAAACAGTACTTAGACACACACACACACACACACACACACACACACATATATATATATATATATATATATATATATATACTTGTGTATTTGTTTAAGGTAGCACATTGGACAACAACATATTTGCCTTGTTTTCGATTGCTTAAATATTGTACCCTAAAGCCTCATCTTCTTTTCTGACCTACCAGTCCTTTATGGTGATTCCTGCAAGTAGGTTACCAGAGTGTTTTATTTTCATATTTTATAAATAAATACTAGGCGCTGTCACATGAAAACAGAATGCCCAAGTCTGGTTTCAATCCCAAAATTCCATCTGTTGTTTAAATAGAAAGAAGTGGTCATAGGTATATCAATCTGTGGCACATTTTAATAATTATAAAGGTAATTTCTTCTGATATTTAGTTTGATTACAAATAAGAAGCAGTATTAATAAGGGATGTCCTTTTCCAGTCAGTCTCCATAATAGCATAATTTACTTGATTATATATACCAATCTGACTTTCTAAATTGCCATTTTAAAAAAAAAACTGTATTTATATGCAGTCTTATTTATAGTGTAATTAAAAGGATTCCAAAATTTGTCTGTTTTTATAAGGCAGCTCCTACATTTATTTATATGCCTTTTGAGCTTTAAGAAATTTAAAGCATCAACCCTAGGGCTTACCCAAGACTCCGAATCTACAGCTTCATTTAGGTTGGTTAAAATGAAAATACTTACATTTACGCAAACAAACAAATTACCTTCCTCATGTATCATTTGGTTTCAATTTTAGAAAAAAAAATCTTACTATGTATATTCTTGAGCTTTCTATTTTGCCCTTGTTTTCAATGTACACAGTTTAATATTCTAACTTATTTACCACTATATGCTACCCTAGAATGAAGGCTAATAATTTACTTTGGAATATAATACTTGAAGAAATTATTTCTGAAAACAAATACACTGATCATTACAAAAAGAATGAGAGATTTTAAATATAAGCTAGTCATAGTGTTAAGAATGATGCTATCCTTCAATGAATATATGTTATTCTTTCATTTTCATTACCATGGTTTGTATAATAATGCCTGTGTCAAAAATGAAGACATCAGAAGAATATTGACAGTTGGAAACACAACTTCCTGTTGAAATGATGGTGCTACCTGAGTGGTTTCCTCCTACTGGACATGGCAGGTTAGAGTTGAATTACATTATTTGAAAAATACAATTTAATTTTAAGAAGACAGATTCTTATGTTCTTCCACAGAATGCCACTTCTTCTGGGAAAATAAATTCACTAAACACTAAATGCTGTCATCAGCCTGCACTGTTCGTTCAATGTTCCAATGAATAGAGTTGAAAGGCCTCAAGGGAAGTTCCTCTTCAATAAAATAACTCTTGACCAACAGCCCTTGCATTGTCCTCAAATGTCTCCTCATATAATATGGATTTTTTTTTTCATGTAACTGTCACAATTCTTGGAGACTCTTTTGGTTTATTTACTTAAGAACATAAATGAATTTTCATGAACCATATTCAAATCATTATACTATTGCAACACAAAATGCTTAACACTTCTTAAAGAATGAATATTTGAACCCTGAAGTATTTTTTGATGTCTCCTCTTAAAACAAATTTTGGTGTGTTTAGAATTATAAATTATACACATTTTTTATTATTCATAGATCTTAGTTAAATGATCTTGTTCTGAAGACATAAACATGACTAAGTTAAAATCCGAATTGTTTGAGCCTCACATGGTCTTATAAAACTGAAAAATCCAATGTTGTTCTTTTTCCTTCCAGTGCTTAGGCTTTTTGCTACTGCTAAACAGATGAAACAGAATCATTTCCTATCAAACAGGCTAACTGTGTGAAGTATATAAAAAAAAT
Organism: Marmota monax; assembly: GCF_021218885.2. Lineage (NCBI taxonomy): Eukaryota > Metazoa > Chordata > Mammalia > Rodentia > Sciuridae > Marmota > Marmota monax. Next base: position 2,981,663 of record NW_026693595.1, on the reverse strand, counting down.
GAATAGTAACAAGAAAGTTTCTCATTTTATATTTTAAAAAAAGCCTTTCATTTTACCTACAAATCAACCTCATGGTCATATTTCCATACTTCTGCTTATAACACAGTCAAGGATTATGCTTACCTGTCAGGAGACTTTGGAGAAAGGCATAGAACTAATTGGGGATAATCATCGTCCATATGTCACCTCTTAGTTTGCCCTTCTCAAGAAGTAAATATTGAGTTTGGATGTCTATGTGTTGAATTTGAAAATGATTTGTACTGAATAAAGAACTTAGAAAGTAGGAGAACATAATAAACTTGGGAAAGTATATCTAGTATAGAAAAATTCAGTAACAATGGAGTTTCCAGTGTATTTTTAAATAATAATAATAATAATAATAATAATAATAATAATAATCACAGAAATATAGAGATTCTACCCATTGGTGTAACACTAAGCAACCCAATGAATTTGGTAGGACATTTTCCCTTGTCTATATCAAAAGATGCAAAGACATTTCTACTGATATAATAGATCCAGCTTCAACAGACATGTAGAAGTTATCATTCCTTGACTTACATTCTTAACAAAAGTGTGCATTTGAGGATTCTTACCATCAGATCTCAACTATGGTCCTGTGACATAACAATAAAATCAAAGTACTGGATAGCAGGAAACATCTCATTTTAGCCAAAAATGGACCATCAACATTTTCTCATTTGCATGAAGATAATAACTCCCACAGCAGGAAAGACATCTCCATTATGCCTAACTACATGACCTTTTCCTATGACCATTGCCAGATTGTTCAGAAAACAGAGGATGATCAGTCCTACTGAAGAGAGCAGAAGTTCTTCCCTGAAGACACTTTTAGAGGTGGGATCTGACTTTTGATTGATGATCCACTTAAGAGAAGTTATCTACATTGTCATATAATTAAGTAAAAAAATGAGGATGATATGAAGGATAATAAGCATTCCATTAACCCTTTCAATGGTTAGTCGCAATGAAAAACTGACTAACACCAAGGTTTTTGTTTCTGATATTCTCACATTAATCTGAAACTGAAGGATATTGAATAAGTTTTCCAAGATGATACAATAGTAAATTTTGATGCCAGGATACAAACCCAGGTAGTGTTATCCTTGATACATTTGACCCCTATTTTACACAGCTTCCTTCCCAATGCCACTGAAATATCATTATCAAGAGTTTACAGATGAAATCAACTATGCCTAGAGAAATTAAGGGTATTGTCTAAAGTCACAGTGTTGATAATGGTGGGCTGAGGTTAAACCCAGGGAACATACCTTTAAATGATAAATAACAATATAAATTCACATACCCCTTTACTCACCAGGGAGTTAGAATTTTATTCATTCATAGGGACTAAGTTCTATAATGTGTTGTCATAGTGGTAATGAGCCCTTTAGTCCGTCAGTTTCTCAAAACATAAAATCAGGAGTTCTGTCCTCTGGTCAAAAATCAAACTAAAACTAAATGGAAGTGTTGCATGCTATCACAGTTATAAGTCTAGCCTCACACTTAACAGATTCAGAATACATCCAACTTGCCATTTCTGACTTGGTTATGGACGAGGAGGAAGAGGAGAAGGAGGAGGAGGAACATATTAGATTGGTTTTAATTATACATCAAATAATTAAATGTATTGCAAGTTGTTTTAATATTGAACATTTTCTACTTAAATATTTTGGAGTAGAATTCAAATTTGAGAGTTCTGTTGGAATTCATTCAGCACCCTAGAATCCTTTACAGTTATTTATGGGCACGAACAGCATAGCTTCCTTTGATCCTTTTGGTATCAAATTCTAAAGATGTGAATTTGGGATGAAAGGTTTTGGACCCTTTGGTGAGGGCAAACACAAGTGATTCATTCTCTCAGGATGATGGAACAGGGAAGAAGACAAACATTGCATTTTATAAGGCATCCCCTGGAAAGCCATCTTCAATCCCCTTACTCTCAAAGAGGACATAAATAAGACTGAATTAAACAACCAGTAAAAAATGTTTTGAGATATTATAAAGGAAGATCCTTTATGCTGCAGTCCAGTGCTGTCATTGCTCAGAATACTGTAAATTATAAAGCTTTATGTTGGCTGATGCCAGTAATGCATTTGGAGCTACCCATATGTTTTTTCTTTACTAGGGCTTCCTTTTCCTTAGCATGAAATAAAGAGAAATGTTTCAGAGGCTGAATTAAAGGGCAAGTGTAACCAAGTACCAAGTTACAAAAAGACTGAGCCAATCCTTTATGTCAAAGTAATTATACAACATATTTCAGTATTGACTCAATGATTTCGATGTAGAACTGAACTGTTTCGCACTGACACTTCATATTTTTTTGCCATTAATAGCATAATGAAAAACTGTGCCATATTAACAAGATATTTTCTCTTCTTGAGGAGAGAAAACCATAGCCATAACTCAGACATGAAAAATAAATCTGGGGACCTAAACCTCAGTTGTGGCTAAATGTCATGGTGATTTTAGCTCACTTTCATTAGCTATCATTTAACTACAGGTAAAATCTCCTAAGAACATTGTCTCTCAATATGGGAAGCCCAAATGTTAAGTGCAGTCATTCTGCCTGTATCTGTGAATATAATGGCACTTTCATGCTTATGTATATACCTTATAATGCTTTATATTATCATGCTATGGGATTGTAAAACTGATTTCACAGCAAGTGGCTTATTAAAACTCCGGCCGTCACACAGCATTCCTGTGCACTGGATTTTCAATTTTGTTGTCGCTCTTCATTCCCTTTTGCATATGTATTTGCTGGGAAAACCAATTACCAGATGGCACATGGTTATTTTTACATTTTGTATGGAGGGCTTCCAGCTGATAATTATGACATTACAGGAAGACTCCTATGCTTTGCTTTAAGAATCTTTGGCAGAGGCCATCATAGGCTTTTTCATTTGACTCTACACCTCTTGACTGATATATATTTATAAATTATTTGTAGATAACTTTCTTAAGGTACCAGGAATTTGTTTCCTTTCTTTTCAGTGAGGTTTCATAAACATAATGTTCATGAAACAACAGAGTGTTTTCTATTCCTTTGGTCCACCAGAAATCTAACATATATTGAAAAAATTTCTAGTTCAAGGTAACTCAGGACAAATCATCATAGCCACTGTGTATCAGAAAAGTCACACAGTCCAGTGGTCTATGTGTGACTCAGGCTTTTAGACCTGTCATGGGGCATCTGTGTTACAGTATCCAGTCATTTTTTTTTTTTAGCTTTCTTGCTTTAATGCCTTTGAGGGAGGTTTTAAGAGAGAGGAAGCAAGAAAAGGGGAGACTGAAAGCAAAGGTAATAGTACAAAATGACCATAATTACAATTATGTAGTAGTAATAAATCCAGAATTGCGGTGTAACACACCAGAGTAGAGTCAGGCCTTAAAACACATTAGAATTAGAATTAATAGGCTATACTTTTGTTAGTATATCAACCCTCAACCCAAAATGTACCTTAGTTCCTAGAAAAACACTGTGTTGTGTTCCTGCTACATTACCAACTCGGACAATTCTTTCCAGTTACTTTAATTATAATTTAATTTAAAAATTAGAATGTGTGAAACACTATTTTCTTGAATGTCACCAATGTTTTTCTTTTGATTCACCTCAGTTAAAATACGTATGTATTTCATTAAATACACATAGTATTTTTGCTGTTTTATTTTTTTTATTTTTTAATACAGGGAAGAATAGTTATTATATTGCTACCAAACTACTATTGCTTAAATATACTATACATTTTAGAAAATGTTGCTTTAATATTAAAACATTTAATGTGGGCTGTGAAAAAAATGTCTTCAGACAGCTTAATTAAAATTCAAAAAAAATTCCAGCTTCTTTCCCTGTTTCAATGATAAAAATAAAATGCTGTGTGGTTGATACAAGAATTAGTCCCTAGAGAATAAAGAAAGGACTCAGTAGAAATCTGTGTGCTTCCAGACTGTACTTTCCTGCTCAACCCCAGTGAACGTGAAGCATGCATAATTTGGCACTGCTGTCTCTGTATTTGCATTTAGCACACATACATTAGGCTAATTAATCATGTTGTGTCCTAACTCTACCCAACAAATGAATTAACCATTCAGTTAACTGATGACAAAATAGACAATTCTTCAAATAATATCCACACTAAAAATTTATTTGATTCTATTTCTATCTTAGGTAAACACTTTCTTTTGACAGTTGATGCTTTGTCGAGAATGACCCCCTTTTCAACATAATTTGTTTGATTAATATGACAAAAAGAAAAGACATGTGTTGAATAATCTGAATCCTTACAAACTAATTGTTTACACCATTAAAATACCTTTTCTCCTTAAAGAAAAGTACAGCAAAGTATCTTCAGTGAACAAAGCTCTTTATTAAGTTGATAAAGCTAAAAAATAGAAAGAAGCAGATGGAATGATGGAGAAAGGAATCTGGAATAAATATTTCTTCATGATTTCTGGTATTAAAATAACTTCTAAAGAAATTTCAGGCTTTCTGTGGTTTGCTTCAGTGAAATGTGGTCAGTTTAATGTTGGCATTTACTATGAATGAATATGTCTTTAATCCTCTCACAGTTCCTCACACTGATTCTGCAGATTAACATTCAGTTACATTGAGTTATTGGGTTATTCTAGTAAATTGTACAAACATTGACTTAGACCAGGGTTCAAATCAGTGTAATACAAAGTTATGATAATCCTTGCTATTCTTGACATTTTTCTTTCCTCATTTGGTGTTAAGACAATCTGATGACTGTAGGAGATTTTACAAGAGTCAATATTTGAATGTTTTCTCTAAAAAACTGTTAATGGCACAAAATAATGGGGAACCAACTGAGACTGGGGCCTAATTCAAATTCACTTTACCAAATTAAGGCATAGCCTTTCACCCCCAGCACTTTGTACACTGCCCCTATTCATCTTTTCAGTTAACTTCTGGGGATTTCTGAAACTTTCAACATCAATGTGCCTGAATATAAGCACTTTACACAAAACTTGGAAGAATCTTAAGTTAATATGGATATTGCTGAATTGTATAAGGCATTTCCCAAAAATGATGCTCAGATGAGATGAAGAAAGTCTAGTAGGTTTAAGAGAATGTGTTCTGCATACTGAAAATCGTGAAGATGATGAGGAAGGTAAGCAATTTTCATTTAATAAAAGGGTCAAAATAGAGCATTTAACTTGATGGGTTAGAATGTAGATGAGAATGTTAATTTAATGTTAATACTATTTCACTGAACAAAAACTTCCTTTAAACTGAAAAAAACAGGATTATTGTACTTAAATTCTGTAGCTGTTATCACTAAAGTTATCTTTAAGCTCAAGTTTTTAAGTCTAAATATTTAAGCATATTAAGGACTATTTTCCTTTGCTTTATATTTAAATCGCCAAGATAATAAAAAAAAAGTTGTCTTATTTTTTCAATCTGAGATAAATTTAGGTCATCATAAATGTTAAAGAAAAAGAAGAAGGAAGGAAGAGAGGGAGGAATGGGAGGATGGTCCTTACAAGTATACCATAAAGAGAAACAGCTAAGTCCCACAAAACCAAGAAAATCACACAGCATTATAAACAAAAGAGTGACAAATAAAGTTAAAAGTAAATATACAGTGTTTTCTTTATAATCATTACTTTTTAAAGCTTATGTCTTATATTTCATTAATAAGAAACAATTGTTTTCCTCTCATTTTTTTTTTCAAATTCTTGAGACAAAAGTATAGTTTCGTCTTATATTTTTCAAACTACTATAATAAGGTACCATGAACTGGGCAGTTTATAAATAATAGAAAATTATTCCTCACAGTTCTGGAGGTAGGGAAGTCCAAGACTAAGGTCATTGGCAGATCTAGTCTCTGCTGAGGACTGATTTTTTAGTTCAGGGATCATATAGCAAATGGTGAATCTGAAACATCAGATGAATCTTTTTATTAATATTATTTGTACATTTTTCTGAGATACATGTGATGTTTTGCTTCTTGTATACATTAGGTGGTTACAAATTCAGGGAACTTATATCTGTCAGTTTACCACCTTTTTCATTTCTTCCTGCTGAGTATTTTCAGATTCCTCTCTTTTAACCATTGTGGGATGTATTGTGTAATTATTGTTAATTATAATCAGCCTGCTATGCCATAGAGCACCAGAACTCATTTCTTCTACCAAACAATAATGTTGTATATGTTGACCAACATGTCCTTATCCCTCTTTCTTAACTCAGGAAAACATCCTAATTTTTCCTTGGTCTCCAAAAGAACCAATATATCCATCCCCCACACACCAGATACTTAAATTTTGGAAGAATTTATAGTTCTTAAAATACAAACTCCTGTAAGTGCTTCAGTGAAAATGCAGGCACTAAGAAATATAAATATTCACATACAATCTTCTTTTGTATTCAAATAGAGCAATGAGAATATAACAATATTTTCTTTCACATTCATGTGAATAAACAAGTACAGAACGTGTCACCTTACAGGATGTTTCTAAAAAGACTGTCCTTCAGGTTAGAGCGATTTCTGTTAGGCTGCAAGTCATCTCAATTCTTTCATCAAAATGAATTGTGTCACTCTGGATGGCTGCAAGCTTGACTGACCTGCTGCTGCAGTTTCCTGGCATCATATAGCTGCACTACATGTCACATGACAAGGTCATTGGCCAGGAAGTGTTGCTACCCTGCTTGTCAGCATGGAGGCAGCACACATCTGCTGGCCTGACCTGTGAGGAAGAAATGATGTTACATCAGCTGCTGTATGGCAGGCAAGAGTAGAATGGGGTGTGAAAAAGAAATATTACAAGACACAATCAAATGGCTTTGCCTTATTATTGGCTATTAAAACAGCATTGTGTCAAGAGTGCTGAAACCTTCAACATGGCAGGATAAGTGAAATCTGTCCCATTCTTTGAGATCAACTAAGTGGGAAAATATTTTCCCCATTCCTGTTCTCTCAAAAGTATTCTCATGTATTTTTATTTATTGTAGTTTAAAATGTAACATAGTATGTAAAAATAGAATAAAGTATGGTATTGGAATTTTATTAGCCTATAAAATAACTTCAGTGCAAATGATCTCTTAATAAAGTTGCACAAGCCCACCTTTCAGTTCAAGGATAGAAGTTATATCCTTGAGGAGAGTGTAGCTTGTTATTTTATAGGAGTTTACAATGGAGAGTGGGATAGAAGAGAAGAGGAAGAAAGGAAGAAACTTGGTCAGAGAATACGTGGTTTTGGTTTAACATGCTCCATGTGAATTGACATTATATCAGCCTTATATTAATAGTGGAAAAAAAATATAACTTATTTATTTTCTGACTATATCACATTACTATATCAAATATCTCATCAAAAGCCACTGATTTATTTAAATTCAACCTACTTTAATATATTTAAGCTATCAGATCATACAAGATAAGACTAAGGGGGAGAAGGAAGATTTTAATTTCTATGTCAGAGAGTACATAGATATATGTGTATATATATATATATATATATATATATATATATATATATATATATATACACCTATACATATTTACATTTATATTCACATTTATCCGTTAATATGATAAAGTTTTGGTGAAGTTTTCAAACCTTCCATTCTCTTCTGTACTTTGTCAATATCGAGAAACAACAAAATAAAAGTTGAGGTTAAACAAAAACTAGATGCATGATTTTCCATGTTAATCCCAAATCTGTTCTCATCTTCCATTTCAGTAAATATCAAACAATCACAGCAAATATTCATAGTTAATTTGGTCCTCAATTTAAAGAAAAAGTTCGATATACATTTATACATAAGGTAATACTAATAGAGTAATAGGTCAGAGGGACTTCAAACATCTTAGCAATCCAGGTCAGGCCACTTGCCCAAAAAAATAAGCATAAAAGATACAGGTGAGCCAGGCATGCCTGAAATCCAAGAGGCTCTGCAGGATGAAGCAGGAGGATCGAGAGTTCAAAGACAGCCTCAGCAATGGCAAAGTGCTGAGCAACTCAGTGAGACCCTGTCTCTAAATAAAATAAAAATACAAAATAGTGTTGGGGGTGTGGCTCAGTGCTTGATTTGCCCCTGAGTTCAATCTCCAGTAAGTACCAAAAAAAAAAAAAAAGAAAGAAAGAAAATTGAGAACAGATTTGGGAATAACAGATGAAAAGCAGGGGGGGAAACTTTAGTCACTATGAGGATAGACATGGTGATATATAGCTCCTCAGCCCTGTCTTCAGGTTGCCAAAAGGAGCTTTAGGTTTAAATAGAGGAGGAATTGGGTCAAGGGGCAAGAGGTACGCGTAATTAAGCAGTCTTGGTCAAACTGTGGTCCAGTTGATCATTATTTCCATTCTGAGAGGTATCTCAGAGAAGTCTTTACCATTTGAAGGAGGGTACTTTCCACTCGTTGCTCACATATCAGACCTGTGATCCTGGAAGAGGACAAATCAGCTTCCATTTCTGCTTAGGGGGACAATCTTATAGTAGGGTGATATGCCTCCTTCTTGCTGTCCCTGCAATCTGTAGGACAACTGAATACTTCTATGCATCACTCCAGGAGTCTGAACCAGGATGCTACAAATCTCCCCATAAATCTGGCCTCAGTCTTGAAGCGGGAGAAGAAAGGAGGGTAAATTTGGAGCTAATAAACCTTATATTGCTAGTTTTCAGATGAACACTTCCTGAAATGATTATCACAGGGGCCAAAGATAAATGCAAAATGAAGGCAGAGATACCAAGCTATATCCTGCTTTAGGTTACCCTTCAGGCATCTAAAGGCTTAAGTAAAGATTTGCTGCTTTTTGCAAAGGCAGCTTCTTTAAGTCCCTGTGAGAGTAGAAAAATGGATAAATTTACTGGTAAAAACCAGTACCTAAAATCTTTGTGAGACAGAGGATGAGCATAAAACAAGGCTATAAACATGGAAGAAGGTAAAGAACTCTAAAAATAAAAAAAATACCCTGCTTCAGAACAGAAGCACCAATTAAAAAGTGAAAATTTCAGCCAAATCATCAGTTTGAGAGTATGTGTTCTTTTCCCCCTCAGAACATATTTTGACATATTGCCAAATAAGTATATGTTTTTTTTTTCCTACTGAATTGACCAAATTAACTGATTGCTTCAGCTTTACAAATTTTCAACCCAAGTTTGGAGAACATTTTAAAATTTGCAGGTGGATTATTTCTACTGTCTGTTAAACAAATGTGTTGAACATCTTGTAATTTGTTCATCATGTACAGTCTGAGTGTTCTTTTTCTTTCTGTCTTTAATTGCTTCTTGAGCTAAATATAAAGCTAAAGCAGCCTTGCTATTGTCGTGCAGTTTTAACATATCACCTTAATAAATTAGTTTTGGGGTGGGAATCTGGGCAGAGAGCCATATATGTTAACTGTTTTTATTTTGTTTAGTTTCCCCCCTCCTCCTCCTCTTCCTCTTCTTCCTCCTCCTCCTCCTCTTTCTCCTCCTCTCATTCTTTCTTTCCTTTTTAAATTTTCACCCCCTGTCCTTTACCTACCTTTGAAATGGGCTGTCCAAAAAATTGACTCCTCTTCTTGATTCCTCTGTCTGTGTATATGTGATTTCAGCTAAGAGAAGAATGGCTACAAAGTGGCTACTTCCTGTTGCTAGCTGGAGGTTTTAGACTTTTACACTTTGACATGTGCTGAGACATATGATGGTGCAAAACTATGAAAACTGATATAAGACAGCATTTATTTGCAGGAGACCAACAAAGAATTCACACAAAAATCTTCCCTAAGGGCCTGAGTTGACATTTCTTGGAAAAAAAGGAGTACAGACTAATATGGTAAATTGTCCTTGAAGTCTTTTACAATTAGTCAATCAATGAACACATCATTTTGAACCTATAGCAGAAAGAACTGTGCTGGGTTGGAGAAAGAGGAGACTAGAAGATTCATCTTTGTCTCCCAGGAAATTTCAATGAAGTTTATGGAAGTGGGATATGAAGAAAGAAGATTCACACAGAAGTTTCCTGCTCCAATACCTTCTTCACTTTTACCTCTCAAACCTCAATTTTCTTACATAATTTTCCTTATAAATTAGAGAGAAACCTTCTACCTGAGGGTGATTTGGTGAGAATCAACAAGATAAGGCATGTGAAATTATTTTTAAAATGAGAAACTCAATTTTAACAAAAAGTATTATTTTTATTAACATTTGAACCAGATAATTCTACATTGCAGGGGCATTTCTGTGAATTACAATATATTCAGCAGCATTCACTGGCTCTACCCACTAGATGCCAGTAGCAGCTCTGTCCCCTTGGTTGTGACAATCAAAATGTCAAATAACTAAATTTTCTCTAGTTACATTGTGGGGGTGTGGGAAGGACATATTGTGACATTATGAAAACACTGAGGTACACACACACACACTACACACACAGTATATATACATACACACAATACACACACACATAGCAAGAATTACAGGATTAGGGCCATAAAGCAACTAATGTATACAGTTGTCAGTTAAACAGTCAACATGATAACAAAGACTCACAGAAGAAAAATGTGTTTCGAATTAATAATGCTGAAAGGACCCCTTCATATATTTTATACTGTTACACAGAAGGAACCACTTAATTCCCTGAATATTCAATACTACCTCTGCCCAATGTAGAAGAAAACTGCTCATATCTTCTCCATCACCTTTTCCTAATATAATGGTTTCACAAGAAAAACTGAACACTGTATTTATTTTCTAAGTTGAAAAACAGGTTAGACCTTAAATTTCCCATTTTATAAGCTTTATTAAAAATATTTGAAATGGATATTCTAATGAAATGTACCAACATATTTAAGGAGTATTTATAGTAGAACCACAGGGGTTAGGATAATATAGGAGAAGCAAGAGCCAAAGCTAAGTTCGAAGTTGCATTCTGCCTTTCATTGTGATCATATAGTCATACATCTCAATTTTCTTACTTTTAACAATAAGAAGATAATGAAAATTTCACAAAATTTGGTGTGGATATGCATATGTAAAGCTCCCAGATAAAGTGCCTGGAATGTTATATAAACACAATAAAAGTTAGCTTTGCCTTTCATTAATTATAATAAGCATGCTTTACAGTTTTCTGTAGTTTATAAAATAATTCTACAAAACATTTCATTTAACTTCCAGACAATCACTAAATAAGTTATATATCATCATTTCTATCTTACAGATGAGGAAATCAAAACTAGATGAAGTACATTAATTTGCTCAGAGTTACAGAAATATATAAAGGAGACAAGAGTCAAACTAATATCTTCTGACTCCACTATCCATTAATTCTTCCTGTCTCTTCCTAATTGTATGACCCTTTGTCTTCTGTAGGTTTCAACTGTTTTGCTGTATGACAATATAAAATTGCATGACATCAAATGTATTTTTCAACTCTTTCATCTCTTCTACCTGTTACAATTCTAATGTATACCAAGGCACACGGTGGAAATACCACAAGTGATAACCACTGGCGTTTATTTGGGGACAATTTAACTATAAGAAAATTGCCAAAGAATTTCACATTTGTCTAATTATTTTGACCTTAGAATTTCCTAACAACAACAACAACAAAGAGAGCACATTTAAACACTTATCTTTAAATTTTGAGAGTCCTGGTGCATTTCTGAAAAAGTTAAGATTATCTTTGATCCCAGGTTGTGTGGACTAAAATTTTGAATTGTACATCTGATTATTTCCTCCCATAAAAATATACTGGTTGCACGAGAGTTAAAAATCTTCTTTTACTTCTGCAATTGTGAAAAATTGTGTGTTTCTGATTTAATGTGTGACCATCCCCAGGGGCCTGAGGTGCCATTAGTGAGTGCAGAGCTGTGCTGAAGAAATGCTGAATAAAATTAATGTCTTCAGATTTACTAGCCCCCAACACAGCTGCATTCCCTGAGTGTTTGACCATGGAGAGCCTGCACATATGAGTCTAAAGCCCTGGAGACCACAGCCTTGTATTATAAAGAAGATCACAATTTAGCAACATCTGGTCTTTTTGTTAAACTGAAAAAGGTAATGAAGATGAAGAAAATGCAATTATTTTAACCATGCTAAAATTAATTTGAGAAAGATGACACAGCAGTTGGGGTTGTTTCCTTGAAGAATTCTATCTCAGATAGGCTTCCAACAGCTAAGGCAAGAATAAACCAACTTTACGCTCTCAAACTTAGACTGCAATTGAAGGTAGATGGCTTTCTCATGTAATATCAATGCAGTAATGGGAAGGAATACAAAGAACAAGCAGCTATGGGACTCTAGTTCTTCCAAAGCTCTGAATAAAGTGGTAAAATTCAGCTCACAGGGAAGTTGGGATGAGTCTCCAAAACCTTAACTAACCATAACTCTCCTTTCCTTGGGAGTTGTAGAACAAGGGGATCCAAATGCAGGGAGGGAAGGGATCATTTTCTTCTACTTTCCCATGAAGGAGACTTGTCAGACTCTGAAATTGAAAGGTTCAAAATAGAGAGCACCTGGACGTATCCAAGAGCTAACGTTCACAGCCCAACCTTGTTTCTTCTGTCTTTATCTTTCTCCAGTCTGGAGACACATGCCCTACCGGATACAGTTATGCCTCGTCTCTAAGCAACCTTAATTAGCCAGCATCCTTAAGCTTCCTTATTTGTCAATAAGGAAGAATGTGAGATTAAAAATTAATGTGAACTATGTGTTTGGGCACATCTGAAATCCCAGCAGCTCGGGAGGCTGAGGCAGGAGGATCATGAGTTCAAAGCCAGCCTCAGTAAAAGCAAGGCACTAAGAAACTCAAGGAGACCCTGTCTGGAAATAAAATACAAAATAGGGCTGGGATGTGGCTCAGTGGTTGCATGCCCCTAAGTTCAATCCCCAGTACACCCTCACCCCCCAAATGAAAACTAAATTATACTTTACAGATGCATATTTTACATTGTATTAGTATATGGAATACCAGCCATGCTTCACACTTAATTTTGGTGCTAATCAGAGTCAAATCTTACACATTTGGTGTAATAGTCCATTGTTTGGAAAAGCCTTCCATTCTAATTTCTTTATAGCTTCTGAAGTTCTTGCCTTATGGGTCAGTAATATTATTTAGTTTTCCATTCCTATTCTACCCTAACTAAACTGTAAGCATCCTCCGTATATCCTATCAACTTCCCATTCCAGGGCTGGATTCCCTCTTTCCCCTCAGGTGTTCCAAGGCCTAAAAGTAAATAATAGTAGCCAGCCCTCATTGGTCATATGCTATATGCTATGCATGATGTTTTATATATTATGCTTTTATAGATATTGTTTTTATATGAGTTATGTATTGGGTTTTATTTTGGTTTGCAATGTATTATTTGATCCCACTCATACAATTCTCCATTTTGTGTTATAAGCACTGGTCTTTCTTCTCCTGGCAAAGTCACACCTATGTTAGAGCCTTTGCACCACATGCTCTCTCTACCTTGGGTGGGTTTTTTGTTTATTTTTATTTCAGTCCTCGTAGATCTACTTAGAACATACTTAGAATAGTCACTCAAATTTCCATTCACTCATTCCTTTTCAAACATTTCCAGACCACTCAAATGAAAAGAGAAACTGGTATTCTCTATCATGTCACCTTATTTTAATTCTCTGCCTAGCATTGATACCTATATAAAATGGGTTCTGACTCTCTTCACTTAATGGATTTACTCTCCTTGTGAGTGGGGGTTTTCTCTGTTTTGTTCCCTGGTGCAAGCTGAAATACAGAAAGGGCTTAGGAAATAATTTTGAATAAACAACCTAAAGAGGTCAAAAAAGGCTAAAGATGTGCTAAGCTAATTAAGAGGCACCTAGACCTTGAATAATTAAATGAGGTAGAATAATGAAAACCATTTTGAAGGAGAAAAAGAAAAACAAATAAAACCCTTACTTTATAGAATAAGAAAATATGAATTGCTTTTTAATGCCCTACCTGATTTTTAAGTAAGGAGATTCCTGGGGGGAGGGATCTTTTTTTGGTGCTGGGGATTGAATTTAGGGCTTACACATGGTAGGCAGTTGTTCTACCACTGAGCTGCGTCTCCAGTTCTAGAAAACTCTTACTGTAGTTGTCCAAATATTGGATTGGAACCCTCTCTCATCTCTACCCTAGATCTTATACTACTACCCAAGTTTTCAGTAAATTTGAACCTCAGACCATTCAGGTACCTAAACAATCTAAAAAAAAATTGCTTCTAAATTATTATAAGAAATTATTGCTATTGTTGCTTGACTCTAGGAAGGAGAATTCTTTATTAGTCCTCTCTACCAGTCCTAAATTGCCAAAATCTCAGCATATTTTCCAATATAAAACCTCAGAATGTCAATCACTAAAGTAATATCATTTAAATATTTTAATTTATCTTTCTTTTAGGCCTTCTGCATCCAGAGTTAAGTGTTTCAAAGGTCCTGAAGAATTCAGAGTCCCCTAAGACACAAACATCCTTAAGAACCACATGTTGTGTGAAAATAGTAATGGTCACATATTCCATGTGATTTTAATTAGATTTTTAAATAAAAACTATGCATGGTATACAGCTGACTCTGAAAAATGGCTGGGATATGTTCTCATCAATGACAGATACTTTCTACATGTGATAAACTAATTCTTCCTTGATATCTATCTTAGAAAAATGAAGTTATTGGCTGGGGTTGTGGTTCAGTGGCAGAGCGCTTGCCTAGCATGTGCAAAGCTCTGGGTTTGATCCTCAGCACCACATAAAAGTAAATAAATAAAATAAAGACATTGTGTCCAACTAAAACTTAAAACAATATTTTTAAAAATGAAGTTGTATGGCTACAAAAATACCTGTATGCAAATGTTCAAAGAAGTTCTATATATATAGTTTCCAAAAACTAGAAGGAACCCAATGTCTTTCTTAAACAGATAAGCCATCATCACTTAAATCAGCAGAAAATAACTTAGCAATAAAAAGAAACAAATTGTCCATATAGGTAATATCTTAGTTGGATCTCAAGGGTCTAATGCTAACTGAACAAAAGCCAATCTCAAAAGGCTGTATCAACCAGTAATTGTCAGTGGTTACTGATGAGAACAGTGTGTCACTAAAAAGTGATCCCATGAGGAGGGAAACTAAACTTCTCTATCCTGATTATCACGGTAGTTACATGAATATATAGATGTTTTAAAATAAAGCTCTACACAGAAAAAAAATGTAGTTTTATAAATGGCAACTTAAAAAAACACATATACATCTAAATGGGTGAGAAAATAGTGTACAGAGAAAAATACTAGGACTCTCTTCCTTCCTTTCTCCTGTACTACTTCAGCTTGGTAACTGGTTTTGGATTACATAGTTCCAGAAAAAATTCCTATGTCATCTAGGAAGTTTTTTAAATTCTTCTCTCTTTCTTTCTCTCTCTCCATACACACATGTATGTGTGTGTGTGTGTGTGTGTATTATTTTCAGGTATTTATGTATATACAGAGAATATATATATCCACAAATGTATAGATATATGCATGTTTGTGGGCATATATGCACACACAAATTTGAACAAATGTAATCATATTATATTGTCATGTATGCCAACTTTTTAACATGACTGTCTTCCTGTATCAAGAAAGTAATCAGAAGTAGCATCTTTTACTCTTGTATCTATTATATTCTATTTTGTAACTCATATTCCTGATTTATTTAGAAGTGTTCTGTTGGTAAGTATTTAAGTTGTTTCTAAATTTTAAAATATTTTTACAGTTTTTACTATTTTCAATAAGGCTAGAATAAACGTTCTTGACAAAGATTCTTTTTTTTGGCATACTTAGATGTGTACTTTTGTAAAAACAAAGAGAAGCATTACTGAGTCAAGGAGTTACTGATTTTAAGTTTTTACAAACATTACTAGATTCCCTTCTATGAAATAAAAAGCAAGTATGAATTTAAGTAAGGAGAAAAAAAAACTATTGCAGTAGAGGGAGGGGACTACTGCAAGAGTGAGAACGTAATGACTGTACAATCTGCAAACATCTCAAAGGTCTGGCAGAAAAGGCCTTTTCTATCAGAGAGAGGAGTAAACAAAATTGTCAAGAACAAGTGTTGAGTGAGCTGAGCAGGTGGCATGATGTGACAGCTGTTCCAGAAATGTTTTTTTTCCCTAAGATCAGCTGACATTTGGGAGAGAACCTTAAAGAGGAATTGTTTGGCATGGTCCAATGTTCACCAGTGAGGCAAAGTCAGGGTACTGGGGAAAATGGGAAGTGTGGCTAACATTTGGTTAAGGTTAAGTTAAGGGGCGTTTTGTCCAGTTTGATCAGTGGTGACAACCAGTTGAGCCAATCATTTGTTAGTCATGACTCAGGACTTTAGACAGTTTTATCTCACTCTGTCACTGGCAAAATCTGGGGTCATCTGTGAGTCTTATGCAAATTCTCTAGGAATGATGGTTCTTTGCAGTATGTCTTTTCTGGGAACACAAAAAGGTGGTGGTGGGGATTTATTGATCATCATTACTTTCTAATACCATGAAACTTGAGTAAAGTTAAATATTACTCCTCTGATAATGATTTTATTGTCTATCCTCAATAATTATGTCTATTTAGTCCACTCTTAGCAGCGATTTTCAATATTAAAGACCTCTATGCTTCTTCCAACCCCTCAATTTTTCTTTCCAAATTAAATGAAGTTTCATATACATGTGCGGTGACATGGTTTGGGCAGTTCCACTGTATGTCCGGTGACTCAGAAACAAGAACAATAAAGTATAAATGTACCTCTGCAGTCTGAGGAGGTCAGTTCCAACTAAAACAGTTTCTAAAACACAAAGAAACTGAGACTTTGAGTGAATTTCTTCCTCTTGCATGGGCTGCCTTGACCACTGAGCTGTAAGCCAACACCCCTAAGGAATAAGGGAGGGCATGAGGACGTGTCTATCAAATTATAATCTTATTTCATGTACATATACTGTTTAATTTCTTAATTTCTGGTCCAGTAAGATTAAAAATAATGTGAGCATGGAGTCATCCTTGGTAATCTTTGAAACTGAACCTGACCAAAGGAAAAAAAAATATGTTAGATTCATTCCCATATGTTTTCTTTGCCTATCCCCCTTCCCTTCCCTCCATTCCCCATTGTGTAATTTACCAGGCTTCTATTATACCCCTCACCCATCATTATTGTTGGTTAGCCCCCACAATAAGAAAAAAAAAAAAAACATAATTTTCCATGTGCATATATATGAAAACAACACAGTGAATCCCACTGTCAAGAACATCCATAATAATAATACTCCAACTTGAATAAAATATACCCATGCTTGTATAACTATATCAAAATAGATTTTGCTATCATGTTTAACTGAAAATAACCCATAAAAAGGGAAGCAGAAACTTTTTTTACTCCATAGTTTTGAAATAATTTCATCAAAGTAGGGAAAGGAAAAGGTAGCTATAATAATAAATTTTGTTCAAACATCATCTGCTTGTAAGAAAATATAAATAAAATAATCTGAAGAAATAATACTGGTGTTCACTCTAGATTCAGAGGATAATCAAGAGGATAAAAGTTGTATCGATATGTTATTTTAAAAAATTTGACATTTTTATATACATAAACATTTACAAAAGAAAGAAATTAAAGTGATATGAATTGGAAAAGAAGAGCTCAAACTATCCCTATTTGCCTACAACATGATTCTATATTTAGAAGACCCAAAAAACTCTACTAGAAAGTTTCTAAAAGTCGTGAGTGAATTCAGCAAAGTACCAGGGTATAAAATCAACACTAATAATCAGTTGCATTCCTATATACCAATGATGTATCAGCTGAAAGAGAAATCAGGAAAACTATACCATTCACAATAGTATAAAAAATTGGGAATCAATCTAACAAGAGGTAAAAGAACTCTACAATGAAAACTACAGAACACTAAAGAAAAAAATTGAAGAGGACCGCAGAAAATGGAATGATCTCTCATGTTCTTGGATAGGCAGAATTAATATTGCCAAAATGGCCACACTACCAAAAGTGCTATACAAATTTAATGCAATTCCATTAAAATCCCAATGACATTCTTCATAGAAATAGAAAAAGCAATCATGAAGTTCATATGGCTAGAGGTCTACAATAGCCAAAGCAATCCTTAGCGAGAAAAGTGATGCAGGGGCATTATAATATCAGACATTAAATTGTACTACAGAGCTACAGTAACAAAAATGGCATAGTATTGGCACCAAAACAGACATGTGGACCAACTGAAGAGAATAAAAGATACAGAGACATACCCATATAAATAGAGTTATCTCATACTAGACAAAGTGTTTGAATATTTTGGCAGACAGTTTTTCATACTATCTCTGAAATAATATTTATAAATATGTTTCATGTATATAAAAATGCTATTTTTTTCTAAATAACATATTGACACAATTGTCTTTTTTAGAGTCCATATCATCTTGAATATCCTCTGTATCTAGAGTGAACACCAATATTATTTCTTCAGATTATTTTGTTTATATTTTCTTACAAGCAGAAGATATTTGAACAAAATTTATTATCATAGCTACCTTTTTTTCCCTACTCTGATAAAATTATTTCAAAACTATGCAGTAAAAATGTGTTTTCTTCCCTTTTTAGTTGGTTATTTTTAGTTATACAAGACAGCAAAATCTATTTTGATATAATCATACAAGCATGGGTATATTTTATTCTAGTTAGAGTATCATTCTTACGGATGTACATGGCAGTGGGATTCGCTGTGTTGTTTTCATTTATATATATATACATGGGGAAATTATGTTAGATTCATTCCCGTGTCTTTCCTTTGCCTACCCACTTCCCTTCCCTCCATTCCCCATTGGCTAATTTACCAGGCTTCTACTCTTCCCCTCACCCACCCTTATTGTTGTTTAGCCTCCACAATCAGAAAAAAAAAAAATCACCTTTGGTTTTTTGTTACTGGCTTACTTCACTTCACTTTCCTAAAAAAATAAAAATAAATAAATAACAACAACAACAACAAAAAAAAACACTGTGTGACCAATAAGTCCCCTATGCTGTCCCTTCATAGTCAAAACACACACACACACACACACACAAACACACACACCTCTAAATCCTGGAAACTAATAATTTATTCTCTACCTCCTTATTTTTTAAATTTCAAGTATGTTATATAAATGCAACAATACAGAATGCAACGTTTGTGAATTGCCTTTTTCTTTCAACACTACTCTACAGATCCACCCAAACTGTTTTATGTGTAAATAATATCTGTTCATTTTTATTGCTGAGTAGTAGTCCAGGGCATGTATGCAGCATGTTTTCCTTAATTATTAATCTTAAGGACACTGGTATTTCTAGTCTTAAGCTAACAAGAATAAAGTTACTATAAACTTTTGTGTATAAGTTTTTGCATGAATATAAGTTTTCAACT
Organism: Marmota monax; assembly: GCF_021218885.2. Classification (NCBI taxonomy): domain Eukaryota; kingdom Metazoa; phylum Chordata; class Mammalia; order Rodentia; family Sciuridae; genus Marmota; species Marmota monax. The sequence goes on along the minus strand of NW_026693595.1, from coordinate 2,962,267 downwards.
CTCTGGGACAAATATCTAAGAGTGCTATTACTGTGTTGTTCGGTACTTGTACATTAAGTTTAATTGAACATTGTCAAGCTATTTTCCTGTGTGCTTTACCATTTTACATTCCCACCAGCAATGTATGAAATCTTCTAATTTCTCAGCATCCTTCCCAATATTTAGTGTTATTACTTTTTTTCTTTTTTTTTTCCTTTTTCTCCCCATTCTAATATCTCTATCACAAGGCACAGTTATCACTACACTTAAACTGTTACTTTGTTTTTCATTTGAATGTATCCAATGCTCAGTTAACTTAAACATCTTATCCTGTGCTTATTTGCCATAAGTATATTCTCTACAGTAAAATGGCCCATGTCCCATGACCCAATTTCTACTTGGAATTGTAATTGTTGAGTTTTTGTGAGTCATAATCTTCTAGATGCATCTCCTTTGTTAGATATGTGGTTTGCATATATTTTCACCCAATGAAGACACACAAATCTTTATTCTCTTAACAATGCAGGTTTTTAATTTTTGTCAGTTCCCATCACAGAGTAGTAGTCCAGGGCATATGTTGCATGTTTTCCTTAGTCAGTCATCCTTGTTAGGGACAGCGGCATTTCTAGTCTTAGTCTGGCAAGAATAAAGTTACTATAAACATTCGTGTATAAGTTTATGTATGAATGTAAGTTTTCAACTCTCTGGAATCTTATTCTCTTAACAATGCAGGTTTTTAATTTTTATCAGTTCCAACTTATTGAGTTTTCCTTTTATGTATCATGCTTTAGATTTCAAGTTTAAAAATTATACATCTCACCCTAGTTTCCACTGAACCTAGAATTTTCATGTATATTGCCCTTGAAAACCTTTAGAGTTCTACCTTTTACATTAAGTCTGTGTGATTCATTTTGAGTTAATTTTTGTGTGAAGTGTAAGGTTTTTAGTCTTTCTTCCTTTTTTTTAATTGTTTTTGGATGTCCAATTCTTCTAGTTACCACTCATTAAAAAGCTAATATTCATTGGATTTCTTTTGCACTGCCATATAAACTAGTTGGGCATATTTGTGGGGGCATATTTATGGATCTCCACTGTGTTCCATTGATCAGTATCTCTATCAGTCTGCTCATAGCACTCTGTCTTGATACTATAGCTATAGAGCAAACCTTAATATCTAGTACACATTTGTTTCCACTTTATTCTTTTAAAAAATATTACTTAAGCTATTCTAGGACCTGTGCTTTTCCATTGGATTTTTAGAATAAACACAATATTTCTACAAAAACCTTTTCTGGGATTTTAGTAGGAACTGTATTAAATATGTAAATTCACTTAAGGAAAGATGGACATCTTCACTAATGTTATATTTCCTAATTGTTACATTATGTCTCCTTCAAACTTTGACCTGTTCCAGCATTCTGTCATTTTCAGCAGAGATTCTGTATATGTTTAAGATTTACTTAGAAGTCTTTGATTTTCATTGGAACAAATGTAAAAGTTATTGTATCTTTTACTTCCGTTTCTACATGCTTGCTGTTGATATATAACATGATATTAAGTTTAGTACTTTTCTTTTTCAAATTTATTTTTCAACTAATACATAAAAATACAGAAATTGTATGTAATAGGCATAATGTAATGTTTTGATATATGTATAAATTGGATCATATAATGTTTAAATCTGAATAAACCTTTTAAAACCTTTGTGATTTCCTTCTGGTAAAAATTATCCTTTCTTTCAACTCTGAAAAGCACAGCGAGTGCATTATTATTACTTATAGTCACCCTGTGTAAAAGCATACCAGGACTTCCTGTTTCCATATAATTGTAACTTAGTGCCCACTGGTAAGTTTGGTCTTTTTTATGGTTTTTTTTTTTTTTTATGAATTTGAAGTCCTTTATTTCTGCTTTACTGGGAGTTTACATCATAAGTGAACACTGTTTTAAAACACTTTTTTGTTCTACATTAGCCAACTGAAATGTTTAGCCACAGTGACTAATTTTTAAGCATTACTCCATCCTTAAATTCCTAGAATAAATCTCTCTTGATATTTTTCTGTGATGGTCTTTCTATATTTTACTGGATTTGGTTTCCTATTTTTTTATGATTTTAAAATTCAAGTTCATGAGAGAAAATTTTCTGACAGTTTCTTTTCCTATTTTTTTTGTTATCAGGTAAATACTGGCCTCATACAAATCAATCTAACCCAGAACATTAAATTATCCAGTTATGGAATTATGCTGTTAGAAGGCTATGTCAAATTTGTTAACTGAAAAATAGATAGTTTGTACCTCAAAACATATAACTTCTTATTTTACTAATGCTATTTTTAATTCTAACTAGCATTTGTAGAATTTTTCTTCTTTATTTTGATACTTTTATTTTTCTCACTCTGTGTCAACAATTATGATATGATATTGTATGTGTTGTGACCAGTTGTTCTTTTAACATCAGAGAGTTGCATTTCAATAGTGGATAATGTACTATCCTAGAAATATATTAAATGAAACCGAGGCAAATTACTAAGTGCTGAATTTTGTGGGCATATCTAAAAGTTCTACTTTTTTATATAAATTTCATAAAAATATTTTAGATTCCTTCCCTCTTCAAAATAATCAGCAACTGTGGGGGATTAGGCAAAGTGTACACAGGATGAGATTTTACCTAACACATTTAAGTATATTTTATATTGTGGAGGGTACTGAACATGGAAACAGAACATGAGTTCACGTTGCGGCTTCACCCCTAATTAGCTGTGACTTTAGCCAAATTACCTTGCTTCTTGTATGGATATAACAGATTTATCGTTAATAAGGGAAATTTAAATAAGATCATTTTGGAATCAATACAATGTGAACTTACTGCTATGACTACATGTATTCACTGTGCCCTTATATGGCATCAAGTATAATAAGCTTTGAGATACAAATACATACACACAAACACACACACACACACACATACATGGCATTAATGTGAACATACATGAAGTTATTTTGAGATATGCTCAATTCATAGTGGGATTTTTAAATATTTCAGTTTGAGACACTCTGAATGCTAGGATATGGGGGAAAAGGCACACTCATACATTGCTGGTGGGACTGCAAACTGGTGCAGCCAATATGGAAAGCAGTATGGAAATTCCTTGGAAAACTGGGAATGGAACCACCATTTGACCCAGCTATCCCTCTTCTTGGTCTATATCCAAAGGACTTAAAAACATATGATCATCTCGATAGACGCAGAAAATGCATTCGAAAAAGTACAGCATCCCTTTATGTTCAAAACATTAGAAAAACTAGGGATAACAGGAACTTACCTCAACATTGTAAAAGGTATCTATGCTAAGCCTCAGGTTAGCATCATTCTGAATGGAGAAAAATTGAAGGCATTCCCTCTAAACTCTGGAACAAGACAGGGATGCCCTCTATCACCACTTCTATTCAATATAGTTCTCAAAACACTTGACAGAGAAATTAGACAGACAAAGAAATTAAAGGCATAAAAATAGGAAAAGAAGAACTTAAATTATCACTATTTGCAGACGAGATGATTCTATAACTAGAAGACCCAAAAGGGTCTACAAAGAAACTACTAGAACTAATAAATGAATTCAGCAAAGTGGCAGGATATAAAATCAACATGCATAAATCAAAGGCATTTCTGTATATCAGCGACAAAACTTCTGAAATGGAAATGAGGAAAAACACCCCATTCACAATATCCTCAAAAAAAATAAAATACTTGGGAATCAACCTAAAAAAAGAGGTGAAAGATTTATACAATGAAAACTACAGAACCCTAAAGAGGTTTCTCCTAAAGAGAGAAATAGAAGAAGATCTTAGAAGATGGAAAAATACACCCTGTTCATGGATAGGCAGAACTAACATCATCAAAATGGCGATATTACCAAAAGTTCTCTATAGGTTTAATGCAATGCCAATCAAAATCCCAACGGCATTTCTTGTAGAAATAGAGAAAGCAATCATGAAATTCATATGGAAAAATAAAAGACCCAGAATAGCAAAAACAATGCTAAGCAGGAAGTGTGAATCAGGCGGTATAGCGATACCAGACTTCAAACTATACTACAGAGCAATAGTAACAAAAACAGCATGGTACTGGTACCAAAACAGGCGGGTGGACCAATGGTACAGAATAGAGGACACAGAAACCAATCCACAAAACTCAACTATCTTATATTTGATAAAGGGGCTAAATGCATGCAATGGAGGAAGGATAGCATCTTCAACAAATGGTGCAGGGAAAACTGGAAATCCATATGCAACAAAATGAAACTGAATCCCTTTCTCTCGCCATGCACAAAAGTGAATTCAAAATGGATCATGGAGCTTGATATCAAATCAGAGACACGCCGTCTGATAGAAAAAAAAGTTGGCTACGATCTACATACTGTGGGGTCGGGCTCCAAATTCCTCAATAGGACACCCATAGCACAAAAGTTAATAACTAGAATCAACAAATGGGACTTACATAAACTAAAAAGTTTTTTCTCAGCAAGAGAAACAATAAGAGAGGTAAATAGGGAGCCTACATCCTGGGAACAAATTTTTACTCCTCACACTTCAGATAGAGCCCTAATATCCAGAGTATACAAAGAACTCCAAAAATTAAACAATAAGATAACAAATAACCCAATCAACAAATGGGCCAAGGACCTGAACAGACACTTCTCAGAGGAGGACATACAATCAATCAACAAGTACATGAAAAAATGCTCACCATCTCTAGCAGTCAGAGAAATGCAAATCAAAACCACCCTAAGATACCATCTCACTCCAGTAAGATTGGCAGCCATTATGAAGTCAAACAACAACAAGTGCTGGCGAGGATGTGGGGAAAGGGTACACTTGTACATTCCTGGTGGGGCTGCAAATTGGTGCAGCCAATTTGGAAAGCAGTATAGAGATTCCTTGGAAATCTGGGAATGGAACCACCATTTGACCCAGCTATTCCCCTTCTTGGACTATTCCCTAAAGACCTTAAAAGAGCATACTATAGGGATACTGCTACAATGATGTTCATAGCAGCACAATTCACAATATCTAGACTGTGGAACCAACCTAGATGCCCTTCAATAGATGAATGGATAAAAAAAAAATGTGGCATTTATACACAATGGAGTATTACTCTGCACTAAAAAATGACAAAATCATGGAATTTGCAGGGAAATGGATGGCACTAGAGCAGATTATGCTAATTGAAGCTAGTCAATCCCTAAAAAACAAATGCCAAATGTCATCTTTGATATAAGGAGAGCAACTAAGAACAGAATAGGGAGGAAGAGCATGAGAAGAAGATCACCATTAAACAGAGATGAGAGTGGGGAGGGAAAGAGAGAGAGAAGGGAAATTGCATGGTAAAGGAAGGAGACCTGCCGCAGTCTGGCTGGGCACAAAATCACGAGCCACTCAAGCAGGAACAAACTTTATTTTTTGAAACTGCCGCCAATACCCCGTACACGCCTGGGAAGATTGCCGATCCACTCACACGGCGTTATCCCGGATCCCCGGAACCCAAGAGGAAGTTCCTCCTCCGGAATTCCCTCCTACCACACTTCCCCTACCAATGGGAACTCTCCAGGAGTCCCTAGCAGGCCGAGGTGGACAGCAGGAGTCCAATATCCATATGAATGCAAATCTTAACATAATCATATCATCTCAATGACTTGCTGGCATCACCTTTCAACCAAAAATGCCATGCATCATATTACTTGGCTGTGGCTCTTAGCATCTTCCCCCTTCTGTTTTATTAAGCATCAAACAATGTGGCTAGGGACCATGCCTGTTAGGTTTGTCCAATTCAACATATGGTTCTTACCCGTCATCACATGAACTGACCTCTAGGCGTCAGCCTCCTGTCTTAGGTTGATACCACTGCAATTGGATCATACTCGTCACTGACTACCGGTCCAGCCTATACTCATACTTGTGGATAGGCCTATGCAACAGTGGGGGGGGGGGTGAGGTTCTTTGCCTCACCTCTCTTGGCCCCCAAATTTGGCCTTGGTGCTGGTGGGGGGGTGAGGTTCTTTGCCTCACCTCTGTTGGCCCCCCAAATTAGACCATCACTAGTAGAAGGGAGGAGGATACAGAAATGCCACAAACCAAGTCAATTGACGGCTCCTTAGGCAAAATTGCATCACTGGTGACACATCAGCAAAGATACGCCAGCACTACCATAATTCGCTGCATCAACAGATAGATCACAATGCATACAAATGATACATAATCCAGGCAAGTTCTGTAAGCAGTTCAAAGCGGAGGAATCTATCAATATGTCCATTTCCTCCCAAAATAAATCAACTCATTGATTGAGCATTACTTGTTGAGTTATTATTCATAGATGCATCAGTTTATACAGTTTGTTGTGATAACTATCGAAGAAACTGTAGTTTGGTTTCATCTTTGTCTTCACCGGCACTGGGATGAAGATAGGAATTCTGACAATGATGCTAAAAAAAAAAAAATTATGTAATATTCCAACAGGTACTAAGAAAACAATTTTTTGAACAATTTACATTATCCTGAACAGAATTATTAAATATAATGATAAGGAAAGGTGAAAGTAAACAAACAGATCTGTTAACCTGCTTATTTGTACACATTTTAAAACAATCCTCAACAGCTGTTTACCCAATTTAAATTAAACCATTAAAATCACGTGAATAACAATAAAAAAAAATTTGGATCCATTTATTTATGAGCGCTCCTCATATATGATATATGGACATACGCACATACAGACATACAACACAAAACAAAAGTGTGCACACGTAACATACAACACATAAGACAATAGTAAAGGCCTTGTAGCTTTACATAGGTGAAATCTCCATTGCAATGTTTAAAAACTCCACAGTCAAAAAATAAAACTGATCAGAAAAACATTAACCTAGGTCTGTATGAGCTTAAAAATAAAATAGAACTTTATGATGTGGGAAAATGCAATAATAAAATAGATATTGAAAAAAGCATCCTGGTTAATCACTGTCGCAGATGTAAGAATAGCCAAGCTGGAGTTCCTGATATCAGCTGTTGTGGATTTGAGTCAAATCATCTTCCTTTTGGTCTGTAGAAATTGTTTTGGTTAATCTCTCTGGAATCAAAATCGGCTGTTGTTCTTCCTGTGGAAACACACAAACAGAGCCCCGACTCCAGACAATCACTGGGTCAGGACCTTTCCATTGTCCTGTTAGAATATCCTTCCAAAGTACCTTAGGCTTATGTACATTTTTTGGATACAAATGTCTTTTTGCAGCACTAAGCCCTGATGAATCCAAATTTAAAAAGTTTAGAGTAAAAAGGGTTATTTTAAGTTTATCTTTGGGGGATATATATCCCCTTCCAATTCACTCCTTTTGTTTTAATAAGTACATTTTAATAGTTTGATGAGCTCTTTCAACTATGCCTTGTCCCTGTGGATTGTATGGAATTCCTGTTATGTGAGTAATGCCAAATGATGAGCAAAATTGTTTAAAAGAGGTAGAAGCATAACCAGGACCATTATCTGTTTTTAACTGTTTTGGAACGCCCACAGTGGCAAAATTTTGTAAGCAATGAGCTATAACATCTTTAGTTTTTTCTCCGGCATGAAGGGAGCCCATCAAAAATTGGGAAGAAGTATCAACTGTAACATGCAAATATTTTAATTTTCCAAATTCTGGCAAGTGTGTGACGTCCATCTGCCAAATATGGTTAGGTATCAGTCCTCTAGGATTGACTCCAAGATTAACTTGTGGTAAAAATGTCACACAATTTTGACATTGCTTTATTATATGTCTGGCTTGTTCTTTAGTTATTTTAAAACGCTTTTGTAAAGTATTAGCATTGACATGGAACCTTTTATGAAAATTTATAGCTTCCTCTATTGTGGAGAAAATATGTATGTCATGTGTAGATTTATCTGCTAATTCATTGCCCAAACTAAGGGCTCCAGGCAATCCTGTATGTGCCCTGATATGTCCTATAAAGAATGGATCTTTTCTGTCCCAGATTAGACTTTGTATAGTGGAAAGCAAAGAGAAAACAGTAGAAGAAGGGGAAGTCCTACCAGCATCTTCAAGGGATATTATAGCATTAACTACATACTGACTATTAGAAAATAAATTAAATACAGAATCTTTAAACATCATAAAAGCTTGTAATACTGCATTAAGCTCTACCTTTTGAGCTGAATGTTTGGGTACTAAAAATGTAAAAGTTTGATCACGGGTAACTACTGCTGCTGTACCATTATTTGACCCATCAGTGAATATATTTCGAGCATTCATGATAGGGGTTTTTCTTGTCATTTTTGGAAAAACTACAGGATGCTTAGACCAAAAAGACAACAAAGGATTAGATGGTAAGTGATTATCAAATGAAACATTAGATTTACACATGATTATTGCCCAAGTATTTAACTCATTAGCTAACTCATCAATTTGATCCATAGTATATGGAGTAATCATTTTATTGGGAGAAATCCCAAACACTCCCTTTGCTGCTTTTATTCCTTTGAGTATTAATTGTCCTACAGCCTCAGGATACCTAGTAAGAACAGTGTTAGGAGAATAAGATAAATGTATCAACAATAATGGACCTTCTTGCCAAAATACTCCTGTAGGAATATTTTTTGTTGGTAGTACAATAAATAATAAAGGCAAACTTATATCAATTCTATCCAAATGCATATTTTCCATATATGTTTCAATGATTTTTAATGCCTTTCTTGCTTCAGGCATTAACATGCGGGGTGAATTTGGATCTGATGGACCTTTTAGGATATCAAATAAAGGTCCTAGCTCTCCTGTTGGTATGCCTAGATAAGGCCTTATCCAATTTATGTCTCCCAATAACTTTTGAAAGTCGTTAAGTGATTTGAGTTGATCTACTCGTATTTGAATTTTTGGTGGACGGACCATAGTTGAGGATAATAGAACTCCTAAATAATTAATTGGAAAATTTAATTGTACTTTATCTATTGCTATCTCTAGATTATAATTTTTAATAAATTTGTAAGTGTGGCATAACATTCTAGCAATGTGTTTTTATCTTTATGTGCCAATAACATATCATCCATATAGTATAATATTTGTAGTTCAGGATTTTGATATCTAAGTGGCTGGATTGCTTTGTTAACATAAATTTGACACATAGTTGGACTATTAGCCATCCCTTGAGGGAGTACTTTCCATTCATATCTCTGATCAGGACCTTCATGATTTAGTGCAGGGATAGTAAATGCAAAATGTGGACTATCCTCAGGATGAATTGGAATTGAAAAAAAAAAAACAATCTTTAATATCTATAGCCAAAACATACCAGGTTTTTGGTAAAGCAGACAATTGGGGAATCCCTGATTGAGCAGGTCCCATAATAACCATCTCATTATTAATGGCTCTTAAATCTTGCAATAATCTCCATTTACCAGATTTCTTTTTAATGACAAAAATGGGAGTATTATGGGGAGATACAGAAGGTTGTATATGTCCCTCCGCTAATTGTTGTTTGACCAGGTCATGGGCTACTTGTATCTTTTCTTTAGTCAGGGGCCACTGAGGAACCCACACTGGTCTTTCTGATTTCCAAGTAATTTTGATTGTCTCAGTGGCCCTTTCTGAAAACCCAATCCATGTCTATTTATTTCTTGATCTATTTGAATTGGTGCTGTCATACCTTGTTCTTGTTCTCTTAAACTTTTTTCTTTCCTAAAGCCTTGTCTAGCCCTAGTAGTGGGCGCATTAGGACTGATGTTATTTGTTAATGTCAAACCTAATTGATCTAGGACATCTCGTCCCCATAAATTTATAGGAAGATGATCCAATACATAGGGCTGTATAGTTCCTTCACATCCTTCAGGATCCTTCCAATCTAATACCATTGCACTTCTATGGGGATTAGTTGCCACTCCTAGGCCTCGAAGTGTTTGAGTGGCTTGCTGTAATGGCCAATGTTTTGGCCATTCTTGACGAGATACGATGCTAAGATCAGCACCTGTGTCCAGTAGCCCATTAAATTCATGTCCTTGAATAGTTAGTTTTAGCATGGGGCGAGAATCTAAATTTAAAGACAGCATAGCCCAATCTACACCTGTGGAGCTTAATCCCCTGGAACCTCTTTCTACAGTACTACTGGAAAATTTATCATGTACGCTGGGTATTATTAATAACTGTGCTATTCTATCTCCTGGTAAAATTACTGATATACCTCTTGGAGAACTAGCTATAATTTTTATTTCACCTTCATAATTGGGATCAATTACCCCAGGACTTATCATAAGTCCTTTTAGTGTAGAAGAACTGCGTCCCAATAATAAGCCTACTGTTCCTTGGGGAAGAGGTCCTTTTACTCCTGTGGGAATGATTTGAACTCCCATCTCTAGAGTTAGTACTGCTCTGGCAGAGGCGCAGATGTCCAACCCTGCGCTCCCTCTAGTTTGTGTAATGAGGGATTTAATGGATAATGTGTCCTGGGCACTACCTTGATGGTGCTGCTGGGTTCCTCCATTGCCCCATATATTTGTGGTTTTGGGCCCCGGAGCATTGGGTCCCCCAGTCCGTTTTTTGGCAATGGAGCCTGATGCCTTTCTCCATGATATCGTGGGTAAACACTTGGTAATGGAGTACCCTCTATGGTGGTTTGAGAACGGCATTCATTAGCCCAATGTCTCCCTCTATGGCATCATAGGCAAATGCCCAGTATTCTATTCCTTTGATACCTAGCTTTGTTAAATCCTCCTCCTATGGGGCAACTCCTTTTAAAATGTCCTGTTTGATCACAATTATAGCATGTTTTTGGCCTGGCATCTAAAGCCTGTTGTGCTGCTGCCAAGACTTGCCCTTGTTCATTAATGTCTCTACATAATTTAATATATGTGTTTAAATCTTCATGTCTCCATGGTCTAATGACCTCTCTGCAGCAATGATTTGCTTGGTCATAAGCCAGTTGTTTTATAAATGGCATTGCCTGTTCTGTATCCCCAAATATTCTAGAAGCTGTTTGAATAAGCCTATCTACAAATTCAGCGTAAGGTTCATTAGTTCCTCGTATTACCTTAGATAATTGTCCTTGTAAATCACCATGCCCCTGTAAAGTTTTCCATGCCCTAACCGCATCTACATCAATTTGTGCGCATACGCTAGGATCATATTCAATTTATTGCTGTTGACCCTCATAAGGTCCTTTTCCTAACAACATATCTAGATTTCTTTGAGCATAACTGGCTGCTGCATTTCGCCTAGCTGTCTCCATGTGAAATTCCTCATTGGCAACCTTCCATAACAAATATTGTCCTCCATTTAGCACAGATCGACACATGTTAGCCCAATCTGCTGGCGTCATGTCCAAGTCGGTAATGGATTCTATGATGCTCACAGTGAAGGGTGCTTCCAGCCCATAGGTTGTTACAGCCTCCTTTAATTGCTTCACTGTTTTAAAATCTAAAGCATGGTGAATTCGTTGCCCTCCTGCCTGCTCAAGTACAGGGCATGCTAATCTTTGAGGTCCTGCCTCAGGATTCCGATCATCAACTATGGGAGTTGAGGGCCGCTCAGCTGTAGATGGAGCTGTTGGTTGAATTACGCCCTCTGGTGATAGAACGGAGTTAGTAGCAGCCTCCTGTTGTAATTCCCCGCCTGATGGTTGTTTTTCCTCTAAGCTTTCTTCCTTCAAATTTTCCTCTGTCTGACTAGCTCGAAAGACCTTCTCTTTTGCTTGACCTAACATGTTTTCTACCATAGTCTGGACCTCTAACAATTTGCTTAACAGTCTTTCGGTTTGTTTTTTACTAGTTTCTAGTCTACTATAAAGGTAACGCAACCCGATAAGATAGCATAAAACAAAACCGAAACAGAATGAAACAAAAACGGAACAAAAAATAGTTGTATCAATTTTCTCTAAGGGCCGAACAACTTCAAACCTTGAGCCAACCATTTTTCCCAGTTTGCCTGAGAAAATTCTAGGGATAGGCAGCTTGAAACAAAAACAAAATAAATCAAAACAAGAACACATTTTTTTTTGAAATGGTCACCCATTCTCTCGCCTTCCCTCAGGGGCGAGCAATTTTACTCACCTCCAAGCTTCAGGTGTTCCCCGTACGGGCCACCAATTGCCGCAGTCTGGCTGGGCACAAAATCACGAGCCACTCAAGCAGGAACAAACTTTATTTTTTGAAACTGCCGCCAATACCCCATATGTGCCCGGGAAGATTGCCGATCCACGCACACGGCGTTCTCCCGGATCCCCAGAACCCAAGAGGAAGTTCCTCCTCCGGAATTCCCTCCTACCACACTTCCCCAACCAATGGGAACTCTCCAGGAGTCCCGTAGCAGGCCGAGGTGGACAGCAGGAGTCCAATATCCATATGAATGCAAATATTAACATAATCATATCATCTCAATGGCTTGCTGGTGTCACCTTTCAACCAAAAATGCCATGCATCATATTACTTGGCTGTGGCTCTTAGCAGAGACCCTCATTGTTATACAAAATTACATATAAGAGGAAGTGAGGGGAGAGGGGGAAAACAAAAACAAGAGAGAGAAATGAATTACAGTAGATGGGATAGAGAGAGAAGATGGGAGGGGAGGGGAGGGGAGGGGAGGGGGATAGTAGAGGATAGGAAGGGCAGCAGAATACAACAGACACTAGTATGGCAGTATGTAAAAAAGTGGATGTGTAACCGATGTGAATCTGCAATATGTATATGGGGTAAAAATGGGAGTTCATAATCTGCTTGAATCAAATGTATGAAATATGATATGTCAAGAGCTTTTTAATGTTTTGAACAAGTAATAATAAAAATAAATAAATAAATAAAAATAAAACATGATTATAAGAAAGTCCAAAAAAAAAAACAGCATACTACAGGGATATAGCCACATTGATGCTTATAGCAGCACAATTCACAGTAGCTAAACTGTGGAATCAAACTAGATGCACTTCAGTAGATGAATGGATAAAGAAAATGTGGTATATATAAACAATGGAATATTATGGTGAATCAATGGAGTTGGATAATATAACGCTAAGTGAAGTTAGCCAATCCTAAGAAACCAAATTATTAATGTTTTCTCTGATATAAGGAGTCTAATTCATAGAGGGGTTGAGAGAGGGAGCATGGGAGGATTAGACAAAGTCTAGATAGGGCAGAGGGGTCAGAAGGTAAGGTAAGGGGCAGAGGGTTAGCAATGATGGTGCAATGTGAGGGACATCATTATCCAAAGTACATATATGAAGACACGAATTGGTGTGAATATACTTTGTATACAACCAGAGATATCAAAAATTGTGCTTTATATGTGCAATATGAATTGTAATACATTCTGCTATCATATATAACAAATTAGAATAAAATAAATTAAAAAAATAAAACTGCTCAATGTGTGGAGGCATATGGAGACTCTGTACTTATATGTTTAATTTTTCCATAAGTCTAAACTTTGAAAAAAAAAGATAATCAAATTTTGAAAGAGCAATATTTTTCATGGGAGAGTAATAACACTAAAAAATACTTCTGTAAAAAAAGAGGAAAAGAATGGAAGAATATTCTGAGTACAAAAAAAAATCTTTATACATTTCCAAACTCTATTCATTTTGTAATTCATAATATATTCTAGTCATCAAAATTTCAGGGAAATACTGTAATAGCGAAGCTAAGATATCTTAGTTTAGTTGGGAATTTTAACACTTACTTAAAAAAAATTGCCCTTTACAAATGCAAGAAAATGTACAAACAACTTGTATTTTCCTTATGACTTTGTGGAATGTGAAACATTCAGCAACATCAACTTTTATTCAGAGGAAAACAAAGTAAAAATAAAAAGTCAATGCAAGAAAATGGTACCTGTAGCCAGGTGCAGTGGCACATGTCTGTAATCCCAGAGCTCAGAAGGCTGAGGCAGGAGGATCACAAGTCCAAAACCAGCCTCAGCAAAAGTGAGGACCCTAGCAACTCAGTGAGACCCTGTGTCTCTAAATAAAATACAAAACAGGGCTAGGGATGTTGCTCAGTGGTCAAGTGCCCCTGAATTCAATCCCCAGTGCCAAAGAAAGAAAGAAAGAAAGAAAGAAGTGAAAAAAGAAAATGGTACCTATAAAAAATAATATTATTTGCAAAAATTTTATAAGGAAATCATACTATATAACTGAAGTCTGAAAATTTTAAGATTTGTATGAAATTCAGATGAGCTGTGTATATTTACAGTGTTTTAATCATTTCAAGTTACTCTATTTTTGACACATACACACACACATACACATACACACATCTATCTGTCACAGAGTGGCCTCAGGAAAAAAAATACTACAGAGTTTACCAAATTCAGACTGACTCTGCATCACTCCAGAATCAATATTTTTATTATTATTATTTTTTGGTCCAAAAAATGCACCACATTAAGAAACTCTCATTTCCCAAGGACCACAATATCTAAATTATTGATAACTTCTTATAGTATCTGTAGTCCTAATGCTTTGTACTATAGCAACACCAGGACAGGTAATATTCACAGGCTTGCCATGTTTACATGGCCTTAGACACAAATTAAGAAAACATTATTGCACTAAATTTAAAATCCCAAAATTGCTATCCATTCCATAGCTAATGATACAAAGCATTTAAATCACTTGAACTTATGCCAGTACAACTATGATCCCAACAAAATCAGAAAAACAAAACTTAAAACATAATTGTACTTACCATGGTTTATATACGTTTTTCCCCTTGAAAATCATGATATTTGATCCCCATTATGAAGTATTAAGAGGTGAGGAACCAGGTAGGGCCTTAAAAAGTTGACTAGGGCTCTATTTTCATTAATGTGTTAACCTATTCATGTGATTAATAAATTAATAGATCAACTTGAGAGTGGATCTTCTATAAAAGACTGCTAGGTCTCCTGGACTGCCCCCAATTTCTCCTTGTCTCTTCTTATGTAATTTCCTGTGCTTCCTCCAATCTCTGCCAGCAAGAAGCCCATTGCCAGGTATGAACCCCTTGAGCATGGACAGAACTCTGAACTAAAATAAACTTCTTTCCTTTATAACTTACCCAGCCTGTGGTGCAGTATTAGCAACAGAAAATAAACTAAGACAGTGCTACAGACTTCTGTTTGCAATTTACAATGTAGGCCCCAGAGTAAACACAGGTGAGTTTGCTATCCCCTTTCACCTATGATCCGTTTGCTACCAACATCCACCTCCTCATTCTTAGTGTGAGACTATCATCAGACTAAATGTGATTTATGTGATCTATTTTGTGTGCACACACACACACACATAAGTTAGAACCATTTATCTCTCATCATAAGAAAAATGAACTTTGCTGGACATAACAATTGCATATGGTGTATTTAATCCCTTTTATTGGTTACCTATGACTTTTCAGGGTCAAGTTTTAATTATTCTCGATATTAGCTTGTATGCACTGAACTGATTTTGAATCTTTTCCCTATGAGATATGTGGCACCAGTCATATATTAGTAATGACTAGTTATTATGAATTACTGTATAAATAATATAGTCTGAAAGCCACATGTGATTTTCATTGTATATGCTATCAAACTATACTTCAAATATCTATCTGATTTATCTATTTAAACTATCCATTAATCTATTTAAATTATTTGAAGTTTATCTATTTAAACTATTTATCTATTTAAACTGATTTATCTATTTAAAATATCTGCACCAAAAAGTCAGTAAATGAAAGTAATGTTAAAACAGAAATATTCTTGAATCCCCCACAGTTTATTTTAGATTTGTATCTAGAATGTCTGGTGGTAACTAGATGCTTAGAAACAGTAAATTATTTTAGTATTTGGTGAAGATGCTCCATAGTTGAGAATCACTCCAAATATTAGCAAGTGAAATATTCATAGGGTGGGGAACAAATGTTAAAAAATATTAAAGAAAAAAGTTCAAGAAAATGTCTTTAAGATGTTTTAATTCAAAATTTTAGCTAATAAAATAGCATATGGATAACACTTTCAGTAGAAATGAAGAATGTTATGCTATATATTCTATGTAATATGTAAAAAGGATATTATATATTGTATATGTGTGTGTGTATATATATATATATGTGTATATATATAATCATTATTTTAAGACACACAAAAAGTAGCATTGTTAAAATCTTGACACCTTTCTTTAATTTCAGATTGCTTGTCAGATTACTAATGTTGGGTAAAGAGTAGTAGTGTAACAGTGGGAATGCATACAGGCTTATTTATAAGTTGACAATCCTTGGGAAATTCATATCTTAAGATTTAGATTCTATTTTCACATTACTGCAAAAAATATTTAAGTTCCTGGGAGATTTCCTTATCTGAAAGTATATGAACTGGATTTTTATTTTATTTATCTCATCCATTTCATAGTAATAATACAAGGACCAAATGACATATTGGATATAAAGATTTTGGAAATTTTGTAATTCTATCAAATATGAGACATTGCTATGCTATAATATCAAATATAGGTTTAAAAATGATGTCACACCATTGTACCAGTTATTAATCATATTTTCTTGATAAGGTTTCCTTATGCTATAGAAAGTCAAAATGTTAAAAATCAGTGTAGTGATAAATCATTTTTCACAAAAAATATTTGACTTTTTTATTAGAATTGAGAAAGTCAGCCTCCTAGACCCCAGTGATTCTTGCCTCTTGATATTCATTCCCTTGTGT
Source organism: Marmota monax (assembly GCF_021218885.2). Taxonomy (NCBI): domain Eukaryota; kingdom Metazoa; phylum Chordata; class Mammalia; order Rodentia; family Sciuridae; genus Marmota; species Marmota monax. The sequence continues at coordinate 2,945,594 of NW_026693595.1, read as the reverse complement.
ATCTCCTGTTGACTCTCAGCTGAACCTATTGATTTGCTTATAACAAACAGAAAAAAAGGCAGACATGATCAGAGACTAGGTCATTGTGGTGTAATTCTCTGTTATTCTTTGATCATGTATTCCAAAATATACCAGCTATCATGTTACATAAAGGGCCCATGGAGAGGTCCACCTAGCAAGGAGCTGAGACCTTTAGTCATTAACCATTTGAGTAAGTTTGAAATCAGATTCTTCAATATCAGAAAAAAATTTCAGGTTACTGCAGCCCCATCCAGTACCTTGAATACAACTTGTTTAGAGATCATAAAGCAACACCATCCAACTAAGCAATCCCTGGATTTCTGATCCTTATCACCTGCACTGAGTAATAAATTCTTGTGGTTTTCTAAGAAGCCAAATACTAGGATACTTTATTTTACAGAGACAGATAATTAATGCAGCTTTTGATACCTAATGGTGATAGAAAAAAAAGTAAATATACAGAAGTGGTTTTGGAACCAAGAAACAGTAAGAAGATAGAAGAATTGTGAAGAGAGATTTACTCAAAGCTTAAAGTGCCTTGATGCAACTGTTATCTAAACTGGGGATAGACTCGTTTAGATAAGGATTTCCAACCAGGGTATGTCAAAGGTAGCATCTGGTTGCTTCATGTTGCTCACAGTCAAATATAAGAGGCAAGACATCGGCTAAAGGAAAGACTATTAAGCAGAAAAGAGCCAGCACTAACTGGTTTTGAATATACTCAGCCTCTCCACATAGCAAATAATGCTTAAATTAAGAAATGTCTGCTGCGTAAAGGTAAAATCCAGGAAATCTTTGGAAAATGTGATTTAAAATTACACTGAGGTTATGACATATCATCTTTTGTTAAACCTCAGAAAGATCAAAGGTGGTGCTGCAATTCCATTTAGTTAGCACATTTTAAGGAAATAATTAACAGGTCTTTTCAACTGATTAACTTTCTAAAAAGTTTAAAGGCATTGTCCCTCAGCAGAAGCCCAAGGATTACAAGTGCTTATCTCTAAGAGATCTCTTGATATGGTTTCTGTCAAATAAGTTTACAGAAGACTGATAAACTTTTTTAAAGAGTTTCATCAACCAAAATTCTACTAGTTTGGATTGAAAGAGATAGTAAGAAATGTAAAGAGGCTAAATGACTTCCAAATTTCTATTGGCAGAAAACAAGTTGAGAAGCTATTTAGCTAAAGATGCATACTACCTTCATGGGGAAAAGAAAAAATAATAATAAAGGAAAACTTGGGTGGGTGCAAGTTGAGTCAATAGCCAAGAATTAAGAAAAACAGACATTGTATATAGATTGAGTAGTAATGAGTAGGAGAAAACCGATAGGGATCAAAGACTGCTCTGTGACACTTGTTCCTTCCTACTCCTTTGTGAATAACCTATAAGAGTTACTTTATGCATTCTTCATCATGCACATATAGGGAAATTAACTTGTTTCTTCAGTTTACATAGGAAGCCTATTCACTCTTAAACCTGATTTAAATAACAAGGTCAAAGACATTGAGCTGATGCTGTAACACTGTGACTTGAGATATGACTGAATTTGGGAAGGATATGACTATATATTTTTTTATATGGGAAGGATGTGAGTCATTGGGGCCAGAGAGAATGCAGTGGTAGGCAACCACTATGATGGCCCCCAATGAACCCTGCCAACTCTAGTTTAATGAAGACTAAACAAAATGATTTCCTTCCAATGAATAGAAGGTAAAGGTGACAGTGCATGACTCAGATACTAAGTAATAAAAGACAGTATGTCATTTTCTCATTTTCTTCCTCTCCTCACCCCTACCTTCATCTTTCTCTTTGAGGGAAGCCATAGGCCATGATGTGATTAGCCCTACAGAAAGGCCAAAGCTGTAAGTGAGCTTAGAATCAGATCATCAAGCCTTAGGCAAAGTTTGAGATGACTCTAGTCCATACCAACAGCTTGACTGTAAACTCATGAGGGACCCTATGCCAAAACCACCTATATTTGCTAGTCCTGAGTTCTTAAAACTTAGAAAAACTCTTGAGACAATAAATAATCGTTCAGCTATAAAAGTATATATGGTATAAAACTTGGAGGAAATGTATTACATAGTAATATATAACTAATATAACCATATAAAATTGAATGGAGCAAATCCTAATAGAGAGATTAGCAGATTTAAATTTCAAGTTCATCAAAAATCATCACCTAACTTGATCACTATTATATGTAGTCAGTCAAAAAGAGCCAGTGTTTGCAGATAATGGCAAACACTTTCAACCAATGGACACTGGCTTACAATATAGCAAATACTTTTAGCTAATAAATGTTCTAAACATTATTTGGACCTAAGAGTTGTCTAATTCTTTGGCCCTGTTTTTCTCTTTTAGTATGTATTCCAGTTAATACAATGGCTGTAAAAAATAGTGTACAGTGATAATATTACAGGAATCTTCTGTAAGATGATCAAAGAAACATGATGTAGGTCAGTGGGAAATTAAACAGAGTGGGGAATTTTAACAGTACTATAATTCTACATTTCGAAGATGCATCCAATACAATTAAAGGATATAATCCAGTGCAAAATAAAGCATATCATGTAAATAATTTATTATATAATAACTCTAGGTGGGGATACTTAAGCTCTGATTATCAGATTAGTTCAATCTCTCAGATCCATAAAATTGTGCCAGTTTCAACTGGAGAGAATTTCATAAACGTCCATACACTTTCGGCTTTCAATCAGCTAGCAGTACAGAAGAAACATACTTTTCACACCATTTCAACACTGCTGCTTCTGGTCCTGGCCATATTCCAAGAATGGAAAGATGAAAGAAAAAATTTCACCATGGTTTTTGAATCTTAGTACCTGAGGGTTGGTTCCTGTTCTTAAGAGAGGATCAGAAGAATTTCATTCTGGCATCCTGTTTCTTGTTCTTCTTAAATAATGTGTCCTGAAATGAGCAATAAGGTCCTAAGATTCTTAAGAGCCAAGGCAATTATAAAGATAAATTCAGACAAAACCTCAGTTTTAGGATTAGTGTGTAAAATTCTATATAAAAAGTTTTAGCTACAGTTTAAGAAGGAAATGGAAAATGGCAAGATAAAGTTCACAAGAACTTTTAACACTATTTTTTTCTCATGTAATTTTTCATATATTCTCCATCCAAATCTTCATCAAGTAAGGCCATGCACCTACAGTTTCTTGAAGGCTGCATTTGTTTAGTCTTTGATACTTATTAATATATCATCTCAAGTTGTTTGAACATTAATATATGAAGAAAAGTCTTTGAAAAGAGTTCACATGCATTTGTTCTCTTGATGTTGCAATCTAGAGTTGTTCCAATCTACCTTTTAAATGAAGACTTTTTATAACATCAACAACACTCCAGATTTTCACAAAAGTTTTGTTATCCACACACAAGGATCTTCCTTTAAAAAGATTTTTTATCAATGTAGTAAATCTAGCATGCATATATTCATTAAATGAATGCAGACATCAAGTCATAAAGTCAAATGGAAGAATGTCAGCTTGTCACCTGATGATTACAGGCAAATTTGAGTTCACTTGATGATTATAGGCAAACTTAAGTTTGGTCACACAAGGAACTACCATAGTTGATTTTGGTGACACTAAATCACCAGTATATTTATTGTCATTTTTATTGTCTTTCTACTTGTGGGTAGTGCCATTCTCTCAAGCCAATAGGATATATCTACGGTTGATTAAGTGATGTTTTGTACATGGACTTCAGGTTTAGGGGAGCTAATATTTTATGGAAGGATATATTGACAGAAACTATCATGTGAATAGTCCAGGTAGTTTAGACAACAGCTTTTAAAATGGACTCCACATCTCATTCCCTTCCACTTAGAGTATCACTCTAACTCCAGTGCAATCATACTGCCCATGCCAGTCTCAATTCACTTGATCTCACTGCAAATGCCAACCCTTTGGAACACCTCTCACACCAATATATTGAGCCCCATTCTTTTGAGTTTTCACTTCCTTCTTTCAGTGTTTCCTCTACAAGGACTGGCCACAGTTACTACAAGAGAGAAAAGGAAACAACCTGTTAAGGTTATCTCTTTTCCCTGTATTTGGTTTGCATCCCATTGTCTTTTATACTTTACATGCACAGATAAATTGCTTACATATAATAAGTATCTAGGAGTTCAGAAATTCTATTGGTGACATGAAAAACTTTTTAAAATTTTGCTACAGATATTTATGAATACAGGTTTTCGTTAATTTCTGTAAGTCTATGAAAACATGAATAATGATCTCAGAATAATGAAATATGAAATCCAGCTTTTTGAAGAGTGGCACTGAAATTTTGACTAATGTCTCCTGCTCAATCTGGAAGGGATCAAAGAAGAGAAACCAATTTTATTGATGTGAATAAAACTGGGCACCTATATATCTAAGATTTAGAACAACCTCAGATTCTGTCGGTTTACCCCTTTGGGCAAGAAACTTTTTTTAGGACCTCAATTTCCTGATTTTCTCATATCTACCAAGAAGGCTTGTCTAGATTATAAACTTTAGTGTATGTCAAAATCAACTGTGGTATTTGTTAAGAACATATTCTTAAAACCAAACCACAGAACTTTGGATTAAATGGGTGTGTAGTAGAACCTAGCAATCTTGATTTTTATAAATTCCTTAGAGACTATGCTTTGAGTCAAGATGGCAGAACAGAGGAGATAACTTTACAGGTTTCTCCACTGTGTGAAACCCAGAAAGAAAGTAGGCAGCTTTTTAGTAAAAGGACTGTGGTGTGTCTTGGTACAGAAAGATCAGAGATCAAGACACTACCAGACTGAACCAGAAGGTGTGCTGCACAATACTCTTGTTGGGGAGAGAATCACGTCTCTTCCAGCATCCCATGGAGAAGATAGGAAGAAACTATCTTGTAGCCTCATAGCAGTGCTGGCAGCTATGGATGCTGAGTCCTGGCAAACCCAAGCTGGGTCCAAAAAACTGACGTGAAAAACCCACACCACATGTCATATAGTGTGCCTAAGAGGCAAGGAGAAAATCATATGCAGAGAAGGTTTTACACAGGGTAATATAGATTATGGCAACTTACCAGGCACCCTCCTCCCCCTTGTGTTCTATGGGTCACAGGACCAGCTGGCAGGGAGGTACCCTACCAGGAACTGGAAAGGGTAGAGATGGGAGTAAGTGAATTTGGAGTCTGAATCCAGAGTCCAGGACAGGTGGGGCCCATGGATGACAAAGGGGACAAAGGATTGGCTCCTCTGCTGCATTAGTGGAACCTAAGGGAAATCCCTGGGTTACCATCTCCCAGCTGGAACCTGGAGGTGCACTAACGTAAAATCTTCAGACCAATCTCCATTCAGCAAAAATCCTGGAGCCTACCTAGAGCTAAACCCGCTTTCAGAATACAGATATCACACTCTAGCCCACTCCCCCAACTCAACCAAAAGGTTAGTTGAGGTTTTCATAACTCCAACTGGCAACTTGACAAACAACTGTAAAAGGATTTGACAACCGATAGCCAATACTTTCATACATACTACATACCACAAGAAGAAATGGAAAGAAAGACATTTGGGAACTGACAGCAAACACATACTCCCATTGACAATCTTGGGTCACTGAAGCAGAAAGAATTCCTTAACTTTTCATAATGAACGTTTTTGCTGTTGTTGTTTAATTTTGAGCTGAATGATACATGGACACTTAAAAAATTTGTCTCTTCTTTCTCATTTCTAACATTTTTTGAAGGCAGTAATTTTTCAAGGCTCAGTGTTATATATATATATATATATATATATATATATATATATATATTTTTTTTTTTTTTTTTTTTCTCTCACTTAGCTGTTTCCCTTGATTCTCTTTATCTCTTATTCTACTAACATACAAACTCTATTGTTCTTTCACTTTTCCTTTAATTTTTTACTTTTATTTTCTCTCCTCCTTGTCAAAATCATGACATCCGACATCTCTTCTGCACTCCCCTCTCCCCTTCTTCACCTTTTGAAATTCAAACAGTTTTGCAAACTTACTGTGTTTACTATTGTGAATACCTAACCAGATCATTTCTATTTATTGTGACAGTTAACATTGTAGATGTTATACCAGGAAATATTTGGTTTAATTCTGCATATTATTTGCATTGGTTGTTGTTATTAATTATCTCTCTCTAAATTGTGTGGTACTGGAACCTCAGGGATACTGTAAGTCCAAAAGGTAGAAACTCCACATCTATCCATACTGATAGATGGGTAAACATAAAAACCACTTGAAAAAACAAGGCAACAAACCATCCCAAACAAACCAAGATGCCTCAATAACAGAAAACACTAATACCTTAGTGGAAGAACTGTCAGAAACGGAATTTAGAAAGCTCATAGTTAAACTGATCTGTGAGGTAAACGACAGGTAAGAAGTGAAATCAGAGAGAAAACATACAAAGTGAACGCCACTCCAAAAAAGAGATAGCGATTCTGAAAAAAAAATCAAACAAAAATCACCAAAATAAATCAGTCAATAAACTAAATTAGAAACTGAATGGAAAGGATTTACAACAGAAGAGACTACTTGGAAGATAAGTGTTTCAGGCAATGAAGAAAAAAAAAATATAATCTTGAAAATAAAATTGACTAGGGAGACATATGTTAGGAGACCATGAATAGAACTTTCAAGAAATATCAGATAACTAAAAAGACCCGATATAAGATTTATCAGGATAGATGAAGGGTTAGAGACACAAATAGAGAAATGCACAATCGTTTCAATAAAATAATGTTTAAAAAATTCTCAAACTTTAACAATGAAATGAAAAAATATATACAAGAGGCTTATAGGTCTCCAAATATACAAAATTACAACAGAGCTACATCAAGCACATTATTATGAAAATGTCTAACATACAGAATAAGGAAAGAATCTTAAAAACTGCCAGAGGTAAAGAACGGGTCACATTTAGAAGGAAACCAATTTGGATTTCAGCTGATTTTTCAATCCGGGCACTAAAACCTAGGAGATCTTGGAATAATATATAACAAGCTCTTGGATAAAATAGACGTGAACCAAGAATAATATACCCAGCAAGATTAAAGTTCAGATTTCATGAACATTTGGACTTCAAGCCAAAGTTAATCAGCAGGGAAAAATGAGGACATTTTAAGGGAATTACACAACAACAACAAAAACTGACAATCATAAACACTTATACCCCAAATCCTGGAGGATCAATGTACATCAAGCAACCCATTGGTTTCAAAATGAAGAATAAAATAGGCCACAACACAATAATATTGGGTGATTTTAACATGCATCTCTCACCACAGATAGATCACCCCAACAAAAACTACAAAAAGAAGCTACAGAGCTAAAAAGTACAATCAATAATTTAGACTTAACAGATGTATATAGAATATTTCATCCAAAAATGACTGAATGCACTTTGTTCTTAGCAGCACATGGATCCTTCTCTAAAGTAGACCATATGTTAGGCCACAAAGGAACTCTTAGCAAATACACACAAAAAAAGTGAGAGAATACCTTGCTTTTTATTAGATCATAATGGAATGACATTAGAAATTGGCAACAAAATAAATAATAGAAGCTACTCTAAAACTTGGAGACTAAATAATATGGCACTGAATGATCAATGGATAGCAGAAGACATCAGGGATAATATATATATATATATATATATATATATATATATATATATATGTAAATGAGAATATCAACACAACAACAGATCAAATTTTCTGGGACACTATAAAGGCAGTTCTAAGAGAAAAGTGCACAAAACTGAGCTCATTCATAATAAAAAGTAGCAGACTTGGGGACACACACCAGTAATCTAAGCAGTTTGGGAGGCTGAGGCAGAAGGATCACAAGTTCAAAGACAGACTAGGTAATTTAGCAATGCCCTAAGCAACACAGAAAGTCACCATCTCCAAATAAAATATAAAAGAAGGCTGGGGATGTAGCAACCCGATTAATTGACCATGGGTTCAATACTCAGTGTCAGGAAAAGAATAGAAAGTCACCAAATTAATAATCTACCATTATATCTTAAGGCCCTAGAAAAAGAAAAACAAATCAGCACCAAAACCTGTAAAGCAGCAGAAGACATAAAATAATTAAAATCAGAGCTGAAATCAATGAAATTAAGACAAAAAATAAAAAAAATCAATAAAACAAAAAGTTTATTCTTTGAAAAAATAAATAAAATTGATAAATCCTTAGCCAAGCAAACTGAGAGAAAAAAAATTCAAACTGAGGGAAAAAAAATTCAAATTACTAAAATTCATGATGTAAAAACTACAGATACTATGGAAATACAGAGGATAATCAGAAACTATTTAGAAAATTTATACTATAAAAGATTGAAAATCTTGACTATATCAACAAATTCCTAGAGACATATGACCTACCCAAAAAGAACAATGAGGACACAGAAAATTTTAACACATTAATTTCAAGCAATGAAATTGAAGATGCCATCAAAAACCTACTAACAAAGAAATGCAAGGTCTGGATGGGTTCTCAGTTGACTTGTACCAGACCTTCAAAGAAGAACTAACCTGAATCCTCCTCAAATTATTCCATGAAATAGAAAAGGAGGGAACCCTTCCAAACTCACCTATGAATCTAGTATCACCCTGATACAAAAACCAGACAAAGACACATGACACATCTAGAAAAGAAAACATCATACCAATATGCCTGATGAAAATAGATGCAAAAATTCTCAATAAAATTATGGCAAATTGCATACAAAAAATATTTTTAAAATGCTGCACCATGATCAAGTAGGCTCTATCCCAGTGATACAAGTTTGTTTCAACATGCGAAAATCAATACATGTAATTCATCACATCAAAGACAAGAATCACATGATTATCTCAATAGATACACAAAAAGTAATTGGCAAAATACAGCACCCCTTCATGTTCAAAACACTAGAAAAATACAGATAATAGGAACATACCCGAACATTGTAAAAGAAATATCCATTAAACCTAAGGTCAATATTTTTTAAATGATGGAAAACTGAAAGCATTCCCTTTAAAAACTGGAATAAGAGAGAGATGCCCTCTTTTACCACTCTTATTCAACATAGTCCTCAAAACTCTAGCCAGAACAATTAGTCAAAAGAAAAATATTGAAAAGATATGAACTGGCATTCAGAGATCCAGCCCAGACCACCCACACCAGCCCACACAGAATCAAGGCTCTCAATAGGCCTGGTTCACCCCTCCCTTAGAGGGGAAAACACTGCCAGAGCTTAGCCTTTGTTGCAGGACTGCCCCTACTGACCACCAGACTATAGCAGGAAGTCAAGCCCAGTGGTCCATATCCATTCACTCCAACTTAAGCAGGAATCATATCCAGGATGCAGTAGCATCCATTGAGGGACACCAGCAGAGTCTGGAAGCACGATATCAAGGTAAGGTACAGACAATCTACATGGTACTACAAGATTATAGGGAAGAAACTAATCTCTCAGATCCACACTGCAAGAAAGGAAGACACATAGACAGCATGAAAAAACAAGGGAGGAAAGTGCCCCAAACAAACCAGGACACTATTATAACAAAATCCATGAACAGCAAAGTTGATGAAATGTCAGAGAAGGAGTTCAGAAGGTTCATAAGTAAATGATCTGTGAATTAAAGAATGACCTAAATAAGCAAATACACACCGACAATGAGATAAGTCAACAAATACAGGTAGCAAAAGATTACTTCAAGAGAGAGACTCTAAAAAAAAAACAGTCAGAAATCCTTAAAATGAAGGATACAATAAATCAAATAAAAGCTCAATAGAAAGCATAACCAACAGACTAGATCGCTTAGAAGAAAGAACATCAGGTAATGAAGATAAAGTATACAACATGGAAAATAAAGTTGATCACATAGTGAAGAGAGTTAGAAACAATGAATAGAACATCCAAGAATTATGTGACAGCATCAAACGACCAAATATAAGAGTTATTGGGATAAAGGACAGCACAGAGTTTCAAACCAAAAGAATGCATAATCTCTTCAATGAGATAATATCAGAAAATTTCCCAAGCATAAAGAACAAATTGGAAAACCAAATACAAGAGGCACACAGGACACCAAATATACAAAATTACAACAGATCTACACAAAGGCACATTATAATGAAAATGCCTAGCATATAGAATAAAGATAGAACCTTAAAATCCACAAGAGGGAGGAATCAGATCTCATATAGGGGGAGACCAATTTGTATCTAGCAGATTTTTCAACCCAGATTATCAAAGCAGGAGATCATGGAAAAACATATACCAAGCTCTGAAAGAAAATGGATGCCAACCAAGAATCCTATATCCAGCAAAACTAAGCTTTATATTTGATGATGAAATAAAAACCTTCCATGATAAACAAAAGTTAATAGAATTTACAACTAGAAAGCTTACACTACAGAAGATCCTCGGCAAAATATTCCAAAAAAAAACAGAAAATAAAAAACAATGATAAAATTCAGCAGAGGGAGGTATTACACTAAAGAAAAATCTAATCAGAGGAGAAACCAAGTCACATTAAATACCCAAAATAAACAAAAATGTCTTGGAACACAAATCATGTCTCAATAATAACCCTGAATATTAAAAGGTCTAAACTCACAAATCAAAACACATAGACTATCAGATTGGATCAAAAAAAAGACCCAAAATATGCTGTCTCCAAGAGACTCATCTCATAGACAAAGACATTCACAGATTGAAGGTGAAGGGTTGAAAAAAATCGTACCACTCACATGGACTGTAGAAGCAAGCAGGGGTTTCTATCCTCATATCAAATAAAGTAGACTTCAAACTAAAGTAAGTCAAAAAGGATAAAGAAGGAAACTACGTACTGCTCAAGGGAACCATACACCAACAAGAATTAACATTTATAAATATATATGCCTCAAACAATGGAGCAGCTATGCTCATCAAACAAACTTTTCGCAAGTTCAAGAGTCAAACAGACATCACACAATAATTTGGGGTGACTTTAACACACATCTTTCATCACTAGATAGATCTTGAAAAAAAAGCTGAACAAAGAAACCATACAACTCAATAATATAATCAATAACTTAGACTTTAACTGACATATATAGAATATTTCATCCTTCAATGAGAGAATATACTTTCTTCTCAGCAGCACATGGATAAAATAGACCATATTCTATGCCACAAAGCAACTCTTAGCAAATATAAAAAACTAGATATATTACCTTGCATTCTATCAGATCATAATGGAATGAAATTAGAAATCAATGATAAAATAAAAAATAAAATAAACTCTAACACCTGGAGACCAAGTAATATGCTACTTAATGAACAATGGGTTACAGAAGACATCAAGGAAGAGATTAAAAAATTTTAGAGGTGAATGAGAACACAGACACAACATATAAAAATCTCTGAGACACTATAAAAGCAGTTCTAAGAAAAAAGTTCATTGCATGCAGTTCATTCCTTAAAAGAAGAAAAAGTCAACAAATAAATGACTTAATACTACACCTCAAAGCCCTAGAAAAAGAAGAACAAATCAACACCAGAAGGAGAAGAAGAAAGGAATTAATAAAATCAGAGCTGAAATCAATGCAATTGAAACAAAAGAAACAATTGAAAAAATTGACAGAACTAAAAATTGGTTCTTTGGAAAAATAAATAAAATTGACAGACCCTTAACCATGCTAACAAAGAGAAGGAGAGAGAAAACTCAAATCACTAACATATGTAATGAAAAAGGAAATATCACAACAGACACTACAGAAATACAGAAGATAATTATAAATTATTTTGAAAACTTGTACTCCAATCAAATAGAAAATTCTGAAGGCACCGACAAATTTCTATAGTCATGCAATTAGCCCAAATTGAATCAGGATGATATACATAATTTAAATAGATCAATTTCAAGTTACGAAATCACAGACACTATCAAGAAGTCCACCATCCAAGAAAATCTCAGAATTGGATGGATACACAGCCAAGTTCTATAAAACCTTTAAAGAAGGTTTTAATACCAATGCTCTTTTAATAATAATGCTCTCTAATTTATTTCAGGAAATAAAAAAGAGGTAGCACTTCCAAACTCATTCTATGAGGCCAATATCACTCTGATTCCAAAACCAGGCAAAGACATATAAAAAAAGAAAACTTCAGACCAATATCTCTAATGAACATAGATACAAAAATTCTCAATAAAATTCTGGAAAATTGAATACAGAAACATATCAAAAAGATCATGCACGAAGATCAAGTGGGATTCATCCCAGGGAAGCAAAGTTGGTTCAACATATGGAAATCAATCAAAGCTGAACAAATTGGTGTGAATATACTGTGTATACAACCAGTGATATGAAAAATTGTTCTCTATATGTGTAATAAGAATTGTGATGCATTCCACTTTCATATATAAATTACATCACATCAATAGGCTTAAAGATAAGAATCATATTGCCATTTCAATAGATGCAGAAAAAATATTTGGCAAAATACAGCACCTCTTCATGTTCAAAATGCTAGAAAATCTAGGTATAACAGAAACATATCTCAACATCATAAAAGCTATCTATGCTAAGCCCCAGGCCAACATAATTCTAAATGGAGAAAAACTGAAGGCATTCCCTCTAAAAACTGAAACAACACAGGGATGTCTTCTTTCACCACTTCTATTTAACATAGATCTTGAAACGCTGGCCAGAGTAATTAGACAGAAGAAAAAAATCAAAGGGATACACATGGGAAAAGAAGAACTCAAATTGGCACTATTTGCTGATGATATGATTCTAACCTGGAAGACCCAAAAAAGTTCCACCAGAAAACTACAAGAACTAGTAAATGAATTCAGCAAATTATCAGGATATAAAATCAAAACCCGTAAGTCAAAGGCATTTCTGTGTATCAGTCAGTGACATATCCTCAGAAAAGGAAACGAGGAAAACTACCCCATTTTCAAAAGCCTCAATAAAATAAAATACTTGGGAATCAACATAACAAATGAGATGATAAATCTATATAATGAAAATTACGGAACTCTAACGAAAGAAGTCAAAGAAGACCTTAGAAGATGAAAAGATCTACCTTGCTCTTGGATAGGCAGAATTAATATTGTCAAAATGACTATACTTCCAAAAGCACTATGTGGATTTAATGCAATTCTGATCAAAATCCCAATGACATTCCTCATAGAAATAGAAAAAACAATCATGAAATTCACCTGAAAAAATAAGAAACCCAGAATAGCTAAAGCAATCATTAGGAGGAAGAGTGAAGCAGCTGGCATCACTATATCAGACCTTAAACTATACAACAGAGCAATAGTAACAAAAACAGCATGGTATTAGCACCAAAATAGACTGGAAGATCAATGGTACAGAACAGAGGACCCAGAGACTAACCCACAAAACTATAATTATCTTATATTAGACAAAGGTGCCAAGAATATTCATTGGAGAAAAGATAGCCTCTTCAACAAAAACTGGAAATCCATATGCAACAAAATGAGATTAAACCCCTATCTCTCACCATGCACAAAATTCAAATCAAAGTGGATCAAGACCTAGGAATTAAACCTGAGACCCTGTGTCTAATCAAAAAAAAGTAGGCCCAATCTCCATCATGTGGGATTAGGTCCCAACTTCCTTAAAAAGACTCCTGTGCAACATGAATTAAAATCAAGAATCAATAAATGGGATAGACTCAAACTAAACATTTCTTCTCATCAAAAGAAACAATCTGTGAGGTGAGTAGAGAGTGTACATCTTGGGAGGAAATCTTTACCCCTCACACATCAGATAGAGCGCTAATCTCTAAGGTATAAAAAGAACTCAAAAGCTAAACACACACACACACACACAAAAACAAATAACCCAATCAATAAATGGGCCAAGGACCTGAAGAGACACTTTTCAGATAAATCAACAAATACATGAAAAAATGTTCATCATCACTAGCAATTAGAGAAATGCAAATCAAAACCACTCTAAGATTTCATGTCACTCCACTCAGAATGGCAGCTATTATGCATACAAACAACCATAGTGTTGGTGAGGATGTGGGGAAAAAGGTACACTCATACACTGCTGGTGAGACTGCAAATTGGTGCAGCCAATATGGAAAGCAGTATGGAGATTTCTTGGAAAATCAGGAATGGATCCACCATTTGACCCAGCTATCCCTCTCCTCAGTCTGTACCCAAAATACTTAAAAACAGCATACTACAGAGACACAGCCATATCAATGTTTATATCAGCACAATTCACAATAGCTAAACTGTGGAACCAACCTAGATGCCCTTCAACAGATGAATGGATAAAAAAAAATGTGGCATATATATACAATGGAATATTACTCAGGAATAAAAGAGAATAAAATCATGGTATTTGCAGGTAAATAGATGAAATTAGAGAAGATAACGCTAAGTGAAGTTAGCCAATCCCAAAAAACCAAATGCCGAATGTTTTCTTTGATAAAAGGAGGCTGATTCATAGTGGGATAGAGAGTGGGAGCATGGGAGAAATAGATGAGCTCTAGATAAGGCAGAGGGGTTGGAAGTGAAGGGAGGGAGTATGGGTTATTAATGATGGTGGAATGTGATGATTATTATTATCTAAAGTACGGGTATGAAGATATGAATTGGTGTGAATATACTCTGTATGCAAGCAGAGATTTGAAAAATTGTTCTCTGCATGTGTAATAAGAATTGTAATGCATTCCACTTTCATGTATAATTTTTTTAAAAAAGAAAAGATATGAACAGGAAAAGAACAGCTCAAATATTCCTATATGCTGATGACATAATCCTATACTTAGAAGACCCCCCAAAAACTTACCAGAAAAACTTTTAGAACTCATAGTGGATTTAAGCCAAGTAGCAGGATATAAAATTAACACCTGTAAATCAATTGCATTCCTATGCACCAATGATAAATTAGCTGAAAAAGAATTAAGAAAATTATCCCATTCATAATAGCCTCAAAAAAAAAGCAAACAAACTTGGGACTCAATTGAACAAAAGAGGTGAAAGACCTCTACAATGAAAACTACAGAACATTACAAAAAGAAATTAAAGAATATATTACAAGATGAAAAATCTACCACTTTCTTGGATAGGCAGAATTAATATTATCACACTACCAAAGTGCTATCCAGATTTAATGCATTTCCTATTAAAATTTCAATGAAATTCTTCTTAGAAACAGAAAAAGCAGCCATGAAATTCATTGGGATAAATAAGAAGTCCAGAACAGCCAAAGAAATTCTTAGTGAGAAAAGTGATGCAGGAGGCATCACAATTATGGACTTTATACAACGGAGTAACAGTAACAAGACAGCACAGTATTGCCACCAAAACAGACATAAAGGCCAATGGAACAGAAGACACAGAAACCCTTATAAATAGACAAAGTCACCACAACCATACTTTGGAGAAAAGACAGCCTCTTCAACAAATGGTATCAGGAAAACTGGAAATCTAAATATAGAAGAATGAATTTTAACACCCATCTCTCACGCTGCAAGAAATCCAACTCAAAGTGGATCAAAGACCTAGGCATCACACCCCAAGACCTATATCTACTAGAAGAAAATGTAAGTCCACCTCTCCATCATGTTGCCTTAGGAACTGAATCCTCAACAAGACTTCTACAGCATAAGAAGTAAAATGAAGAATTGATAAATGGGATTGTAACAAACTAAAAAGCTTCTTCACTGCAAAGGAAAAAAAAGTGTGAAGAGAGGGACTACAGAATAAGAGAAAATCTTTGCCACTTGCACCTCCAACAGAGCATTAATCTTCAGGATATAAAAAAAAATTCAGAAAAGTTAACACCCAAAACCACTATTAACCCAGTCAATAAATGGGCAAAACAACTAAGCAGGCACTTCTCAGAAAAAAATATGAATGCTCAAAAAATATGTGAAAAAATGTTCAACATCTCTAGCAATCAGAGAAATGCAAATTAAAACTACACTGAGATTACATCTCACTCCAGTCAGAATGGCCACAATCAAGTACACAAGTAACAATAAATGTTGACAAGGATGTGGGAAAAGGGTACTCTCAGACATTGCTGGTGGGACTGCAAATTGATGCAACCACTCTTGAAAGCAGTATGGAGATTCCTTTAAAAAACTAGGAATGGAAGCACCATTTGACCTGCTTATTCCACTCCTCAGTATATATCCAAAGGATTTAAAACCAGCCACTTCAGTGATGCAGCCACATCAATGTTTATAGCAACTCAATTCACAATAGCTAAGCTATGGAACCAACCTAGGTGCCCCCTTCAACAGATGAATAGATAAAGAAAATGTGGTATATATGTACATGGAATGTTACTCAGCCATAAAAAAGAATGACTTTATGATATTTTCAGTAAATGAATGGATCTGGAGACTATCATGCTATGTGAAATCAGCCAATCCCAAAAAAACAAAGGTCATATGTTTCCTCTGATATGTGTTTGCTATCACACAACAAGGGGCAGAGAGAGAACAGTTCAGTGGATTAGACAAAGGGGAATGAAGGGAAGGGAGGAGGGACAGGAACAGTTAAGTCTGTGGTATGAATCTGACACATCTTCCCTATGTATATACATGAATTTACCACTGAATCTTTATGCCTTGTACAACCCCAAGACTAGGATCTCAAATAGAATAAGATATACACCATGTTTTTATAAACATGTCAAAATATACTCTACTGTCACGTATATCTAAAAAGAACAAATAATAAAAGAGACCATGCTTTGCTAAATATTGGGCTGTACCTTCTCTTAGGTTCCTGTGAGGTTGAACAACATTTTTTCAAGTAGTAAATCAGCAGATTTCAAGAATAACTTGTGGCTTTACTCTTAACCACATACTATCTTAGGCCAGGTGTAGGGTTCTGTTCCCTGCCACAGGCTTCAGCTTGAATATATAGCTGATGTGAGTCCTGGGTAAGATCTTTCTAGCAACAGAAAAAATGCCATGAAAATATCTCCAAGCTATTAGCACCTCATTGTCCAATCACCTGATCTGTCATCACTTCTCTTCACTCTTGGATAGGTCACTGATCAGGTGTGAAACTGATTATTTTTAAATGGCCAAAATGAAGAAAGTGTAGATTACAATTCCCTCATGGGCAGCATAGATTTTCTTTCAAATCCTTATAGTGTAGGGGCAAGATAATGTTTGGTTTTACTTAACCAAAAGACTTAAATATGAAAGGTCTTGAAATCTTTTATGGAGTATTAGAGAGAAAGAAATAAAAAAGAGTTGAACCATTGCAGTTATCAAAAGCATTTTCTTTATAGTATTTTTGTGTATATCTCTATTATTTCAATGAATAATTTCTTGCTATTTAAATGGAAATAAAATGAGCATAAAGATCTTCATTGGAATTAGAAAAAGAAAATTTTTACCAATATTATTGCAATGATGTTAAAATCATTTGAAACATACACAATTTCCAGGACCAACTTTATCCTTAACTATAGAAAAGAGGAAAAAGACAGAAAATGTCCCTGAAGTATCCAAAGAATGATAAGAACACACGTAATTATCATTTGCTAAGATTTCGTAGTATATAAACAGCTTTATTGTACATTCACAAAATCCAAATTAAAGTGTTTCAATTTTAACTAAAACCTTGGTGGTGTTGTGTTAAAAGATCTCAGTTTTAGTTTCTGTCATGTATTAGAGAAATAATTTTAGGAAACTCTCTTAACCTTCTGAATATTTTTCTCAGCTAAAACATGGAAATAACAAAGCATTCCAAGCAAGGTTATTACGAACATTAAAGAACCAATATAAATAAATGCACAATGCCAACAATAAGACATGTTATGAAAAACAATATTACTCAATTACTATCATTAACACTTACTATTTGGATGATATAAGTAAAGAGACAAACACTTATTAAATAGTGGCAAAAGCCAAGAAAATGCCTTCAAAAGACATACATTTTTTAAAAATAGCTCTATTTTTTCCATCCTGAATCCTTAAAGCCAAGATAATAATAATCATAAAAAGTTCCATGATCTAATGAGAAAACTATTTTTTACATTAAAGCCAAAAATAGTGTAAAGACCAGATGTTGCATCCACACTAGTAGTCGTTCAAAACAGAAACAAACTTAAATGCAACAAATCTTAACTCTGGAGGATAATCTAATCCCTGTTAACTCATAAAGATCCTATTCATTGGCAGAGAGGCTTTTAAAAATACTTTTAGTTGTAGATGAACACAATACCTTTATTTTATTTTTATATTTATATGTGGTGCTGAGGCTCAAACCCAGTGACTCACGTGTGTCAGGCAAGCACTCTGCCACTGAGCTACAACCCAAGCCCCTGGAAGAAAGTCTTAAAGCTGAGGCTTAAGAATGAACAGAAAGTGCCAAGAACCCCATTTCCTCTCCTTCAATCCTCATTCCCAATCACTTAAAGGTAGCTAATAATTTTCTTTGCACTGGAGCCATCACAGGACTTAAAATTATACAGATTTTCCTAACATATACCTTGACTAGTTTGAATTGACAAAAGGTAAGTGAGGAGTTGTATCAAAATCTTCTGGGGAGCTTTTTTTCAAATCACCCTCCCTTCCCTACTTACCTATCCCCAACAATGCTGATGTTCTAATACACACAGAAAGGCATGTACTCCTAAAGAAAAGTAACATATTATCATCAGGAAGAAGAGTGGTTAAGTTGAGCTGTTTGAAAATGTTCTAAGTCATTCCTGCACACCTCTTCTTCCATCCTCACTTTCACAACTATTAGTACGACAAATTGGAAGATACTCAGCCTAGACTTTTATGTGATCAACAGTCTTTTGAGGATGATTCTTTTTAAAAACAAAACAGTGCTTTCTATACAAAATATGATAGTACCAAAACAATATTATTTTTCCTTTAAAAATGAACACCTGCATTATTTAAGTATCAACAGTCATCTGAATAGTGTGTAAAACTGAGAAATTTGTTTTAAAAAGCAGAGAGATAATAGATATCTATGAATATACAAATACATATAGAGATAGTGTTATGGTTTAGATTTGAGGTATTCCCCAAAATTTGAATGTGAGATAATGCATAAAAGAGGTGAAATGATTGGGTTATAAGAGCCTTAACCTAATCCATGGATTAATCCACTGATACTGATTAATTTGGTGGTAACTGTAGGCAGGTAGAGTATAGCTGGAGAAGGTGGGTCACTAGGGGTTTCCTTTGGGCTTTATATTTTGGCCCCTGGCAAGAAGAGTTCTCTCTGCTTCCTGAGTGCCATGTATTAAGTTGCATTCCTCCTCCACACCTTTCTGCCGTGATCTTCTACCTCACCTTAGCCCAATAGCAATGGAGTTGGCTGTCTATTGACTGAAACCTCTGAAGCCATGGGCACTTCTAAAATTGTTTTTGTCAGGTCTTTTGGTCACAGTGGTGAAAAACCTGACTAAAATAGATACTCAATACCTATATTTACAGAAATAACAAATATATTACAATTATACAATTGTGTCTACACTGAACATATATCATTTCCAGTTTTATGGTCCATCCTTCATAGCAAAAGAAGCTGGCAGAGAAGAATCAGGAAAAGCATACAAAAACGATGACAATTCGAGGGAAGAAAAAACTTGGGAGACATCCAGAAGAAAAATTAAATTACCAAACTAAATATATATAAGTAATATAAAAATATAATCGTTTCTCTACTAGTATTAGTGCAAAATCTGAGTAGATTTATTTATGCAGATTTTATTGACAATGTTTAGTGGACTTATAAGAAGCTTGCTGATAAGAATCGAGGAGGGTTGCTTATAATTAACTTAAAGCAAAGACAAAGCCATGACTTTATTAAGCACTTACCACAATCTCAACATCATTTGCTATCACCTACAAAAGCCAGAGTACTGACTGGCCCCATCTGGGGAACAGAGACTAGAAGAAGGTAGATCAGATCAAATAAAAGGAAAAAGGATTACATTTTTTTTTCAAAATGAGTACTTTCCATGAATGGCTTGGTTTTGTGAAGGAGGAGTGGAAATGAATTAGAATTCTCCAAATATTGAGATTCAATTGCCATAATATGCTTAGAGGCATTATCGTGGAATTGAGTGCCTGGAGGCAGATGAAGGATTTGACCCAATGCCCTTATTCTACAGTCCTCCAACTCGAATCTAATGAACACATAATTATTTCTCAAATAGTTTTTATCTAATTTTAAAGTGGATAATTTATACCACTTGTAAAAAAATGCATTAAGTTTCATTAAAATATTCAGCATTAGTAAAACTTTGAGCAGAATATATTTCTTACAGTTCCACAAAGTCATACATATTTATAATATTAAAACTCTTCAGTTGCTTTAATAATAGAATTCCTATCCCATAGATCTGAATACTAATTTTAATATGCTCCTGTAGTAGAAAGCTATGTGCACAAGAAAATGCATTTGCATTTTATACTTTCTAGTTTTTGTGTTCGTTTGTTTTTTATTACACTTTCTTTTAATTAAACTTTGCTTTTCAGCTGAAAGCTTTTTCCCTTTTTTTTTCTTTTTCTTATTGCCCCACCAGCTTTTTACGTTAAAAAAAAAGAAAGATCTTAGAAGGTATTTGCCACATTCTGTTGAAGATTTCAGGAGAGTATCTCATCTTAGCCTTCCAATGTGTTCACTACGTTATTTTGGCTGGTTTTGTTTCAATGCAAAGCTTTGTCTAATGGGTCATTCATTTTGATGACATAAGCATTTGGGAGCAAACAATCACATATACTTGTGCATTGGTAATCTCTTGTGTCAACTTGGAAAATAGATAATTTTAGTGCACATTGTCTTCAGCCTCACACTGAATTATAACACCAATTTTCCTTATTCTCCAGCTTGCAAACAGCAGACCAGGATACTTATCAGCCTCCACAACTGTTTGTTTATCAAATCTTTTATTTATTTATTTATTTAGTTAGTTAGTTAGTTAGTTTTGGGAATTGGGGATTGAACCTAAGAGGTGCTTTACCACTGAGCTACATCCCAGTTCTTTTACTGTTTCTTTCTTTCTTTCTTTCTTTTTTTTTAGATAGGGTATTACTAAGTTGCTGAGGATGGCCTCAAACTTGCAATCTTCCTGCCTCAGCCTCCTGATTATGACACTGAACTTGACAACAATGATATCATATTATAACTAAAATTAATTAGACTTTTAAAAATATATAAAAGGCAAGGACATCTAAGGATTTATCCAGAGATTGGAGTGTAACCAGCCTCTCTAGAGCACATGTAGATGATCCGCAAGGGAAAAGAATAAATTTGTCTGATTTCTCTACATATGTCCCTCATGACAACATTTCATCTTCCGAGTTGCTAGGGTTGTTCTGAGGACAAAATGACATGTTAGAAAAGCACAGGTGCACTTTAGAGTGCCAGGTGCCTGCAAGGGTCAATGCAGTTGAGGAATAAAGACTGCTTATTGAAGACCTGGTTTTTCCTGGGATGTTTTTATAATAAACATTTTCACAAAGATCCCTTGATATATACAGTACCAAGAAGACAAGAGGAGATCCATATAAAGAATACTCATATAAAGAATACGCATTAAATTTTAGAGCAGGTATCTTTACCCCCAAAACTAGAGAAGGAAGTTATGAATGTGGTTTGCAACTGGGTTCAAGACAAAGCTGTCTGCACCTCTAGTGGCTTATTTACCAGTAAAGAGTGGGAATGGTCTGCTCTGGCAGGGAGACTGCCTGTCACACTTATTGAGAATTATTTATACAGGGTGAATGAGAAACTAACAGACTTTTACAGTCTGACTTATTGTTGGAACAATTGATCAACAAATGATCAACAGATCATGCATTCTCATAGCTGGAAGGACTGACTGCTCTTGTCTCTCCCTCTTTCTCCTTGGTATGCCACTGCATCACACCAATAACTTCCTCTACCATAATAGTCTACACATAAAATATTTCCAGAGACATCAGACTATCTATGTTGAGTCATCATTTATTCACCATTTGCTAGTACCATCTAGCTTCTGTGCTAGCTAAGCAAACCTCCCCTTGCTCCTTCTCTACTACATGGAAATGTCCACATTGCCAGTGCAATCTGCATTGGTGAGAATGGTGCTCCCAGGTAGAAAAGACCTGTCCTAAACCAAAAGCTTTCTGTGAGCTTCAAACAAGGTCTCAGGTTGCCTTTGTGAGAGTCAGAAACCTTTACAAACATTCAAGCTCAATAGCATTACAGTGCAGGTAAGCATGTGTGTGTGTTTGGGTGTTTGGGTGTGTGTGTGTGTGTGTGTGTGTGTGTGTGTGTTGAGGAGGGTCTATGGTAAAGCAAACAGTCCAGAACACAAAAACAGCCAATTTACAAACTTTTTGCATCCAGACGAAAATTATTGCACTGTCAAGCAGCACACAAAAGGATCGAAATCATTCATGTCCAAGAGAGGTAATGGACTTCAACTGTTCTGAGAAGGGGAAGTCTGGGCAATAGAAGGAAAATGGGCTGCAGCAGGCATTAACATCTAAGTGTGAATTCAGATATTGCCACTTACTTGCACAATGGAATTGTGTTATTTAATTCACTTTTTGGATCAGTGTTCTCACCTCTATAACGGTGAGAATAATTCCTGTCTTGGAGATGTCTAGGGACTAAAGGATGCAACATAGGGCAGATATCAAAATGACTAACATAATGCCTGGCACCAGTAATGACTAGAGTGCATTTGCCTAATTAATTGTATTGTACTCAAAATCATGCTTGGCACAGAGTAGATACCCAGAAATGCTTTATTTCCCTCTTTATTGGAGAATTTATAGTATATTGGACAGAATATAAAAGCATGACATGTTCAGGCAATGCTTTCTAAAGGAAAAGGCTTATACGTGTAAACAGTTTCTCATGGCCAAATGGAAAACGCATGCACTTTGAAATCACCATTTGGTATTTCTATCACCTTGGGTAAATTAATTTATCTTGGTCTTTTTTTTTTCATCATCTGTAAAATAAGAGATAAGAATACATTTTTTTTCACAAAATTGAATGATCTATATAAAGCACCTAACACAGTGCTTGGCAGGCAGCAAGTGCTCAATGCAAACTTGTAGTACTTGTGCTAGATAAGGAGGGTGGAAATAGATGATCACTGAAGCAAAATACCAGTTTAAGAATACTTTTGGTAATAAACTTATCAGATGATAATAGATTCACCTTAATTCTTCTTAATATACCATTAATCAAAAATTAAAACTTAGACGGGGAGAAAGTGATCAAAAGCAGATATGTCTACAGGGAGAACGATATTCCAGAGATAGAGTCCTATGCTGAATTATACAGTATTCAAAGCTGACTATTTTTAATTAGATCTCCATAAAAATAGCACACTCATTACATCATGATTGTAAATCACTGCTGTATTAAAACCATTACTTAATATCTATTCTTATATTGATTTAAAATGACCCTCCTTTTTAATGTTGAATCATTGTCAAACTAGACAAGGTAAAGAATGGAGAAGGACTGTCAGTGGTCTGTAGATAATTTCACATTTGGGCATTTTCCAAGGGGCAGGCAAGCCAGTCCATTCCACACCTTCAAAGAATGAATTGGCATATTCATTGAATTGGTTTCATAGAAATGAGATAAAGTGAAGAGATATTATCTTTGGCTGGATTTGGTCAATGAGGAGGCTGCATTCAAACATAAAGCCCATAGATCTGCTTCAAATGTGCATTAGAACTGAATTAGTGAATTTGTGATTTCTTCTAAGCCAACCACATTTCACTCCAATTTGGCAAACTAATGGGCACTTAAAAATATTCTTATGTAGAAAAGTAGCAAAAAGCTTTCAAAAAAACATATGGGAAGAAATCTTTATGATTGTATATAATACATAAATCCAGTTCAATTAAGAAAAGACCCTACAGTTACTTCCCAAAGATATATGTTCAAATACTGACACTGTTTTTTGTTTGTTATAACTATTCTCCAGTTAAGACATTTCTTTTTATTGAAATCATGCAAGAACTATTTCATCTCTCTCCTGTTTCATGAAGTTTACCATGCTGTTCTTAGAATGGGCTAAGAAGTATGGATTTTGTAATATTGATGGTACATACATATTCCTTCAGACTTTAGCAGTTGTACAGTCTGGAATGGAGAAAATAAATGTTAGGTTTTCAATTACATTTAAAAACATATTTTAAAGTCCTTAAGTTTCTGTAGTATGCTTGGCAGGAAAAAATACTGTTATAAATATACAGACAATCCCAATACATTAAAAGTAGGTATAGCCAGGCATAGTGTCACACACCTGTGATCCCAGAAACTTAGGAGGCTAAGGCAAGAGGATCACAAGTTTGAAGCCAGCTTCAGCAAGTTAACAAGGCACTAAGCAACTTAGCTGGACCCTGTCACAAAATAAAAACAAAAAGGTATGGGGACATAGCTCGGTGGTAAAATGCCCAAGTTCAATACCTGGGACCAAAAGAAAAAGAAAAAAGAAAAACAAAACAAAAAAATTAGATACCGATATCTAATTTTTAGGGAAATTTTCCCTAAAAACAATCTCAATATATTATTGTATTATGAAGATATTTCAAGATTGATTGAAATATGGATATAAAATTAAGAGAATGGGCCGAGGATATAACTCAGTGGTACAGAATATGCCTTGCATGTGTAAGGTCCTGGGATCAAAACCCAGTGACACAAACAAAAAAGAGAGAGAGGTTCAATACCCAGTGCTAGGAGAGAGAAAGAAATCAAAGTAGTCAAATGGTCTCATATAAGAAATGGTGAAACCTAGAACTTAAAATGGAATGGTAGACAATCTGACTGGAAGTTGAATGGGGTCAGTAGTAAGAGGGAGAATTGGAAAAAAAATGGAAGTTTAGTGGCTCTTGAGTAAGAAGAGAGATGGTTAAAATTTTCAGTTTTGGAACATAAAATATTATGAGTAAAATAATATAATTCACATTTTTCTTCTCCCCCATGAAATTTTTGATAAATTACCTATTTTCTCTAGTTCCTAAATATGTATGTTTGTGTATTTATTCACTTACATTAATAAGATATACTAAGCCCTAATCTAACATTAGGGCAGAACACTTAAGACTATGGCACATATATTCAAATAATATATGGATAATTATCTGAAATGAATAATTAATCCTGACTATCATAAGGGACTATGCTCAGGAGGGAAAGTCAATAAGAATTTCATCTACTTAAGCTGAAATTCTCATAAAATAATTGAATACTTAGTATATTTACTCAATTATATGCCTAATTCATGTGTACTGAACATCTATTATAGACTGGGCATTGATGGTACAAAGGTTCTTATGGTACAAATCTTAAGGTACAAACTCTTAAAAAGTATACATTTAATAAATTTCCAAAATATATTCCAACTTCAACTTCCCTCTTACAGATAGACTCAGTGTTTTTAATAGAGTCACCAAGACTTTTTCTTTCCACCTTAATAAATTTTCAAAATAACAAAATTCTTCCCCAACACCAATTATGTAGGCCTTTTTCTCTTCTCACCCCCCCCCCGCCCATGAAGACTTCACTAGTACAAAGAAAATCTTTCAAGAAGAACTGATATTTGACATAGATTATACAGGTTAGGTAAGAATATCTGAACAGAGAAAAAACAAAGGGACATTCATGTCAGGGGGAACATCAGGTAAAAAGATTCTAAGGCCTGACAAACACAAACTGTTTGGGAGAATGGTTGGAATCTACTTGGAGTAATGGGAGGTAAGAATAAAATTATAAACTGGAATATTTGCTAATAGCCTCAAATGGAAAACTAAAAAAAAAAAAAAATAATTATCTTGTGGACCAAAAGAAGCCAATGATAACCTTTCAATTGGGAATCAGCATAATCAGATCTGTTTACCTGAAAGGTTAACAAAGAATGGAGGAAAGACAGTGTATGATGAGACAGAAATCTAACAGAGAAGTTTTTAAAAACAGTCCAGACAGTAATAGAACAGAATTTTCTAGAACAGGAAACAAAAGGGTGCTGAAAATAGAGGATTGCTAAGTGATGGTGACTGGATGTGGAGGGGAAGAGAGAAGGCACAGAGGGTGACTTGAGCCTCCTTGCTGTGATCACAGGACAAGCAAGATGTTAGAAGAAGAGAGGATGTATAATAGGGGATGTTAATAAGAAGCCTCCATGACAAGATATGGTCTATTCACACCATTTCAATGCTAATATAAATGCTCTACTCTTAAAAGTTCTGAGCAAAATTTATTTCTAAAATATCCCATTTGTCAAATCAAACACTGATTGCAACTATAAAGAGAAGCTTTCCCTGGCAGAATTTTACTTTGTAAGAAAAGAAAAACAAAATCACTACCAAAAAAAAATTCTGGAGAAGAAAACTAAGTTAATAATAATAGTTAACAGTAGACTGAATTTATCTCAATTAAAACATGGATTGTAGCCAGGTACAGTTCACATGCTTATAATCCCAGCACCTCAGGAGGTAGAGGCAGGAGGATCACAAGTTCAAAGTCAGCCTCAGAAAATTTAGCAAAGACTCTGTCTCAAAATAAAAGATATAAAGGCTGTGGATGAGGCTCAGTGGTTGAATGCTCCTGTGTTCAATTCCCATTACCAAAAACAGAAACAAAAAATGAACTGTAAATTTTTAATGATATGGCTCCAATGCTGTTCTTTTTATTATGCCCCAAGTATTTATATTTTGCTTACCCTCAATGGCTTATAGTTTCCTGGATTTTAATTTAAAATATAAGGAAAAATGATAATTATTCTAAATATAAAGAATATATAGATGTGGTGACAATGGTGTTTGAGATACTAATAGTGTTGAGCTATAGAATACTATTAGTATTTTTCAAGAAAATTTTGTATTCTCCTTGGTTTTGCTTCTGAAGTGAAGGACAACAACTCAATTTTCTGTTACTTAAACCTGAAGTAGAACATTGCTCATATTTCTAGATTGAAAATAAAATAAGTATAATAATCATTATTCTTATTCTTAAGTCCCAAGGCAATTAGTATTCTAGTCTTTAACTGTAAAAACCAGTTCATTCTCCATGAGAACTAAGGGCTGTTTCAGGACAACTCTTCAGTACCAATTGTTTGGAAAATGAATGTACGGCTTTATAAAAGCCAAGGTTTGGGTTTTGGGGCATGTGGGTATGTGGAAATATGTGCATATATGTACATGTGGGTGGCATGCACATAACCACACTTTGCATGACAACTGATATATAGTGGATATTAAATAAAATTTAACTTAGTTAAAAAAAGCAGTAATTTCCAATTTTTGTGCTTTTCACCTTGCAAGATCATCAAAAGTATCGGTCTTACTTTCAGACTCTCAACTTGAAGTCAGCTTGGAATCAGCAAATACCCTCAAGAGAGAAGCAATGCCAATACACATGCTCTTTATTTTTTTTCTCCCTAGTTAGTTCTAAAATGTGTTTAGTTGACATTTTTAAATATATTTTGTCCATCTTTTAAAATAAGATTGGTCCAAGTACCAGAAGCAGAAGCTATGGGGTTTGTTTTAGGGTCAAGGTATTTTTTTTTTGCCTTTACTATTTGTTTTCCTTTTCTTTAAAACTCTTCTTTTTGCCATATCCTAAAGGTTTGGATTTATTAAGCCAAAAGACACTTCTAGAAGCATTTTCACATCTATAAAATGCTTTTTATATGCTTATCATCTTTAGTTTTGCATACCACTGTTTACCAAAATTTAGGATATAAGTAAAGGTCCCCACTTTGTTACATGACATGGTTCACGTGCTGTTGATGAGAAGACAAAAATTCCGATGTTAAGAACTTAGGAGTCTATTTAAAAACTCCCAGCTGAAGGAATGTTTTAGAATGATAATCTTAATTGTATTCTCTTCTCTGGGCACAAGCAGCTCCTCAGAGCCTGTTGTCTTCTCAGGAGCTGGACTTCACTAGCTTGACAAACCAGAGCCAACTGAAAGCCACTAGCTAGCTGACTGACATGATCTAATTCTTTCTTCACTTACATATGCCTTTATCCAGTGAAGGTTTAACTACATGGCTGAACAATGATCAGATTTTAATATTTTACAGAGAATCTCAAAACTACACTTATATACCATAGAACTTTAACATTGCAGAACAGCACAGTTATCTAATTTATGTCTTTTTCTAACTAAAAACTTCATTGAAAATCTTCCAAGATGCATTTACTACCAGTAACTATTTCAATAAAGCAGTCTACAACTTTCTGGAGGGATTCTACATCACTCCCATGATCATTGAACTCTTGGATAATATCCATCTTTACTCTGTTTTGGAAATATCTACTGAGAAATTATGAGACACTAGTCAAAAAACTAATATGAGATCTATGAAAGAAATAGTTAAGTTAGATAAATGTGGGGCTAAAAAGCCAAGTATCCCATATGGAATAGGGTCTAGCAAGCAGGGATGTGGGGAGGGAGAGTGGATATAGCAGAAAAAGCAAAAGTATAAAATTGGCAAGCTTGGAGAATATATTACTAATAAGACACGTTTTCCAGCAAATTTTGTAGTCTGAGTAGACTATAAATAATGTGTGATCACAGAAATTCTCTGAGAGTGAACCTATAGCTTCTAAGCAAAAGTATGATGGGGGAAGAAAAGGCTAAGTTTTAAGTCAAATGATTCAGTTCTGCCACTAAGGATAAGTATGACCTTGAGAGGATATCTGGTGTCAGATTTTTAACTTCCTCAGCTACATACTGAGGATTTAGAGGTTCACCACGATACCTCCTAGCACAAATATTTTATGATGTCATTCTCTTGAGTCCTTCTCTGATGAGAAAGAGGGCTCAAGATAAAATTTGGATGACTCCAAGAAGAAGTTCAATGCAGAATTACCCTAGACAAAAAGGCAGTAATACATGTGAGAGAAACGCAAGGTTCCACATATGCTTTTGGACCTGCTGTCACATTAACGCCTCCCTTTTACCTGCAATAGATTCTACAGCAGTGCAGCCTTTCTCTTGGGTAAAAGTGATAGTGGAGGAACTGTTCTTAAAAGACTTTGGTTATAAATCTTACTTATCCCAGATGTTTGCCCTCCCTTTGGGATCATCTATATTTATCTAGTATCAACTTTTATTTTTTGCTATTCCTTAACTACTCTTTTTACTTGTTGTTTATGCATTATTATGGGTTATTTGTGTTTAATTTGCATTTATGACTTTATTTTTGTTAAGACATTTGGGTAGTTCATGAACTGGTAATATTTTTTTAAATTTTTTATCAAATATGTGACAGACAATACTTAAGTCCTCATGGTACCTCACTCCTCTATATGACATGTTAATAAAATAAGCAAGACATAAATAATAAGTTGATAGATAAAATAGACATTTTTTAAAGAAACAGGTTAATCATCTGTAACAACTTTAAAAACTTCAGGTGAATTAATTAAATTGATTTTACCTTATTTAATAGTTTCCCATTTTGAATATCAAAGTAATATCTGTGGCAAAAAGGAAAAAGTGCATGTCTGTGCCTTCATAGATTATCTTGTTTGGTTGATCCTTTTCAAATTCCTCACTCAAATAGTAAGAGATTCATGCATACAAGGAAGAAAAAGCAGAACACTGTAGTAGATTCGATGATATAAGAATCTAAGACATGGAGGAAAAGACCACATAGTAAGAACCACAGATCCCCATATAACCAATTTTATAGACTTTATTTTCTGAAGCAACAAATAGGATAAAGAACCCCCAAATAATGTGGTGTTTCTCCCCTCCCTTTGGTACCAGGGATGGAATCCAGGTGCACTTAACTACTGAGACACATCCCCAGACCTTTTGTATTTTTTATTTGAGCCAGGTCTCACTAAATTTCTTAGTGCTTTGCTGAATTGCTGAGGCTGGCTTTGAACTTGCAAATCTCCTGCCTCAGCCTCCCAAGCCACTGGGATTACAGGCGTGTACCACCATGTGTACTTTTAATGATTTGTACATGTATTCATGTGATGTCATACAAAGGTATAAAAAAGATATACAACTTCCTTCATAGTCAATCTTCTATATCATTGAGAAAAATAAAATGGTAAACCTAATTTAGAAAAACTGCTAGAATGCATGATTGCCAATGCTACCAGTGACGAGTATAAGATAGCTAGAGAGATGTCAAAATGAGGGGTGAGGATGTTCAAAGTATAAGGAGGTTTCCACCACTTACCAGCTGTCGTTTAATCTCTCTGTGAGTCATTCAATGCTATTAATGATAATAACACATAAATTTATAAGGAATCATAAGATTGAATTTAATCAAAGCATATAAAACTCTTACAATTCTGCCTACCACTTTGACTCCATGAGTGTTACCTAATATGGTAGCTGTTATTGTTGTTACCCATCTTAGCATCTCACAAAGGAATAAATAATATGTGATAGACATGTATGAAGACACAAATTGGTGTGCATATACTTTTTATACAGCCAGAGATACGAAAAATTGTGCTCTATATGTGTAATAAGAATTGTAACGCATTCTGCTGTCACATATAAATTTTTTAAAAAGAATAAAACCTCAATGTGGAAATCTAGTGTTTGATACTTTCAGTTATGATCTTGGTAGGAAAGACATGAAACACTGAAATAGGATGATTAACAAATGTCTCATAAAGGGACAGTTTATAAAGGTAAGTAGAGTGGTTAAAAAAATCTGCAAGGTTTTTTTGGTCCATAACTAGCATCACATACAACGGATGCATTGTTGCTATATCTAAGATTCATTGAGTTTTTAATTTTTATTTTCTATTTTACCCAAAATTGAGTTAGGTAAATATGGGTAAATTTTCTATTTTACCCAAAATTGAGTTAGGTAAATTGTATTCCTTCTTATTTCTTTTTTTAATTTATTTTTCTTTATTCTCCTTTTTATTTGTTTAGTTAGTTATACATGACAGTAGAAGGCATTTCTGCACTTTCATATATCATACATAGATGGGATATAATTTCTCATTTTTCTGAGTGTACATGTTGCAGAATCATATTGGTCATGCAGTCACATATATACAC
The DNA here is from genome assembly GCF_021218885.2 of Marmota monax. Lineage (NCBI taxonomy): Eukaryota > Metazoa > Chordata > Mammalia > Rodentia > Sciuridae > Marmota > Marmota monax. The sequence continues at coordinate 2,914,534 of NW_026693595.1, read as the reverse complement.
ACAGTAATAATGTCTGTTTTATTCTACTATCTTTCCTATCCCCACATTCCCTCCCCTCCTCTCCCAACACTTCCCTCTACCTAATCTAAGGTAGTAACGCTATTCTTCCCTAGTACCCCCCCATCTTATTGTGAATTAGCATCTGTACATTAGAGAAAACATTTGGCCTTTGGTTTTGTGGGATTCGCTTATTTCACTTAGCATGATATTCTTCAACTCCATCCATTTACTGGCAAATTCCATAACTTTACTCCTTTTTAAAGCTGAGTCATATTCCATTGAGTATAGATACCAACATTTTCTTTATCCATTCCTCTATTGAGGGACACCTAGTATGGTTCCATAGTCTAGCTATTGTGAATTGAGCTGCTATAAACATTGATGTGGCTGCATTAGTGTAGTATGCTGATTTTAAGTACTTTGTGTATAAACCCCGAGGAGTGGAATAGCTGGGTCAAATGGTGATTCCATTCTGAGTTTTCTGAGGAATCTCCATACTGCTTTCCATAGTGGTTGCACCAATCTGCAGTCCCACAAGCAATGTATGACATGAAACACTCAAATAGGTGTAATAGCCTGTAATCCCAGTGGCTTGGGAGGCTGAGGCAGGAGATTTGCAAGTTCAATAGGCGTTGGTGACCACATCCTCACCAACATTTATTGTTTCCTGTATTCTTAATGATTGTCATTCTGACAGGAGAGAGATGAAATCTTAGAGTAGTTTTGATTTGCATTTCTCTAATTGCTAGAGATGTTGAGCACTTTTTCATATATTTGTTTACCAATTGTATTTATTCTTCTGTGAAGTGTCTGTTCAGTTCCTTAGCCCATTTATTGATTGGGTTATTTGTTTTTGTGTGTGTGTGTTAAATTTTTTGAATTCTTTATATATCCTAGAGATTAATGCTTTATCAGAGGTGGATGCGGTAAAGGTATTCTTCCAATCTGTGGGCTCTCTCCTCGTTTTATTGTTTTCTTTGCTGAGAAAAAGCTTTCTAATTTGAATCCATCCCATTTATCAATTCCTGATTTTACTTCCTGAGCTGTAGGAGTCTTGTTAAGAAAGTCAGATCCTAGACCAACATGGTGAAGATTTGGGCCTATTTTTTTCTTCTGTTAGGTGCAGGATCTCTATTATAGTGCCTAAGTCTTTGATCCATTTGAGTTGATTTTTGTGCAGGGTGAGAGATAGAGGTTTAGTTTCATTTAACTACATATGGGTTTCCAGTTTTGCCAGCACCATTTATTGAATAGACTATCTTTTCTCCAGTGAATGTTTTCGGCACCTTTGTCTAGTATGACATAACCTTAATTATGTGGGTTTGTCTCTGTGACCTCTATTCTGTACCACTGGCCTACATGTCTATTTTGGTGATAATATCAAGCTCCTCATTTAGTTTGGGTAGGTCATATGTCTCTAGAAATTGTCAATGTCTTTGATATTTTCTATTTTATTAGGGTAAAAATTTTCAAAATAGTTTCTAATTATCTTCTGTATTTCAGATGTGTCTGAGGTGATATTTCCTTCTTCATCTTGTATTTTAGTAATTTGAGTTTTCTCTCTTTTTTCCTCTTCATTAGTATGGCCAGGGGTTTATATATTTTATTTATTTTTTCAAAGAAACAACTTTTTGTTTTGTCAATTTTTTCAATTTCATTGATTTCAACTCTGATTTTAATTATTTCCTGTCTTCTACTGCTTTTGGTGTTAATTTGTTGTTCTTTTTCCTGGGCTTTGAGATGTAGTTTTAGGTCATTTATTTGTGACTTTTTATTCTTTTAATGAATGCACTCAATGCAATAAACTTTCCTCTTAGTACTGCCTTCATAATGTCCCAGAGATTTTGATATGTTGTATCAGTGTTCTCATTTACCTCTAAGAATTTTTTTTCATTTCATCCTTGATTTCTTCTACTATCCATTCACCATTCAATTGTGTATTATTTAGTCTCCATTGTTATAGTAGCTTCTATTTTTTTAATTTTTTCATTGATTTCTAATTTCATTCCATTGTGGTCTGATAGAATGCAGAGTATGATCTCTGCTTTTTGTATTTACCAAGAGGTGCTTTGTGGCATAAGATATGGTCTATTTTAGAGAAGGATCCATGTGCTGCTGAGAAGAACGTGTATTTGCTCATTGATGGATGAAATATTCTATATATGTCTGTTCATTGTTGCTATTTCTAAGATTCATTGAGTCTTAAATTTTTATTTTCTATTTTACCCAAAATTCAATTAGGTAAATATGGGCATTTTTAACTTCAAAGTATTTGGATTCCTTGTTATTTTTAATTTGTAATTAGTTGGTAGCTTTATTATATTGTAGTCATAAAAAAAGGTTCATACAATTTTTGCTTTCAAGTTCACAAATATCTGATTTGAAGATTTCTTTACAATATCAAAAATACCTGAGAACCATGAAGAATTTTTATTTATATATATCTTATCTACTCATACTTACCAGATTAGAAGTTAAAACTGAGAAAAATAACAATAATATATGTACTGAATGTTAGTATCAATAACAAATTTTTGTCAAAAATTACTACATTTTCCAAGATAAAATTATAATAAACATTGTTTTTAACATTTTTATAAATCTCTTTTAATGTCAGATGTACTACAAGACTATTCAATTAACTTATCTGATTCTGCCTTAAATCTATGGTGAAAGAATATATTAGTTAAACAATGTAGAAAGTCTGGCCTCACTTGGGTACTTTGCTGGAAAACAGCTATTTTAATAGGCTTTTCCTATTATTATAGATATTTTTATTTGACAATACTCCAAAACTTTACAAGTGGTCTTAAAGACAAGTCTTATAAAGGTTATTTACAATGCATGAAATATGAAATCTGAATTTTTTTTAATTTTATTTTTTTATTTTAATTTGTTATATATTGACAACAGAATGTATTAAAATTCATATTACACATATAGAGCACATTTTTTCATATCTCTGGTTGTATATAAAGTATATTCACACCATTTGTGTCTTCATACATGAATTTAGGGTAATGATGTCCATCTGATTCCACCATCTATTTTATACCCCTTACCCTGTCCCTCCCCGACCCTCCCCTTTGCCCTATCTAGATTTCATCTAATCTTCCCACTATGAATCAGCCTCCTTATATCAGAGAAAACATTAGGCCAAATCTGAATTTATCAAGAAACATTTCATGTTCTATTGTATTAAAATTCATTGATGTATCTTAAATTTTGAATTTTTAATATCTTGTTTATTATGTTAGTTAATGAGCTAACTTAGAAAATGTTAGCTATTTAAGGTAAGCACTTTTTGAATATAAAAATCACATTCATTACTACCAAGGTCAGTCTGGGAAACTAAAAAAGGAGTATACTTTCTGATTTTTTTTTCTTTTTTACTTATAACCTTAAAACTTACTTGGCAAAAACTCCATCATTTTCCTTGAAGTGACAGATTTGCTTCATTTATTTGAAAAAAGTAATGTCTGTTGATTATTCAAGTCTCAAAATCAATTTTTTCCCTCAGTCTTTCTTTCAAGCGTAAGCTACGTTCCACAAAAAGTAGCTAGTTCAGCTTGGAACTCAACCAATGGCACAAGTGCTTGAGACAGCCATCTTTCTTTTCCATATAGCAAAAGTTCCTTATAAATATTTCAATCGTCTTAAATATTACAAAGATATGTTCTTAAGGATTGAAAAATGATAAAATTTATAATTTTTACTGATTTTTCAAATGCATTCTGAAATAAAATTTGTATTTTTCCCTTTGTATGATATAAATAATGCAAGTGACTATTTACACCATTCAGTGCCCCTTCCTGATTTACATCTACCTAGTATTGCCACATTATCAATGAAAATGTCCACACAGTGAAAAATATAAATCTTATAACTATTATGAAAATAATTTTAGTTCCCTGGATTCTCTGAAATTTCTTAAGAATGCCCTGGGATTTATAGATCACAAGTGAGAACTACTGTTTAAATAATGAGATATTCTCCACTTGTAGACATTCATTACCCCCAATAAATTCAGCCTTACTAGTTCATTTTAATATCCTGAGTTGGTCATTACATCACTATACAATGTATATGTGTACTGATGTACTGATACATCACAGCTTACGATATAAAGATGTGTAGTTATTATCTCTCAATTTAACAAAAGCTTACAGATTATAAAATAATCTGCAATAATAGTTGTAGTGTTATTCAATTCAGGAGAACTGATAATTATCAGCATTAGAAATAACATGGAAAAATATGCATTAAAATGTGAATTGTGATGATCATTGAATGGTGAGAAATTAGATATTATTTATTTTATTCTTTTCCCTCATGGGAAATTCCAAAATTAAATGTTTATTTCTTTAATTTACTTTTATTGGTTCTTTTTTAGTCATACATGATAGTGAACCCATTTTGACAGAATTATAAAAGCATGGAATATAATTTGTTCTAACTCAGTCCTCAGCACCTCTCCTTACCCTCCCCTCCCCCACCTCCTGCTCCCTTTCCTCTACTAATCTTTCTGCCATTTATCCATAGCTATTTTTTTAATTAATTTCTTGAGGATGTACATGATGATAAGATATTCATATATGTACATAAGAAAGTTATGTCAGATTCATTCCACTGCCTTTCCCCTTTCCCTTCATTCCCTTTTGATACTCCACTGAACTTCAATTGTTGGTAAATGGATGGATCTGAAGACAATTATGCTAAATAAAATAAGTTAATCCCCCAAAAAAGCAAAGATCGAATGTTTTCTCTGACATGTGGGAGCTAATCCACAATATGGGTAAGGGGATAAAAATAGGACAAAATCAAACATTTAGATAACATACAATGTTTCAATAAAAGTATAAATAATATCCTTTGATTTCAAGTGTTTTCTGTGTGCATATATATAGAAATGTATATAATACTTAACCTTCACTCAAATATAACCGATTAAAATTTCTTATTTTGAATGTTCCAAATATTAAATTTTAGTTTTAAGACTTTTATAAAATAAAATCTAACTTTATTTATTGTATAATACCTGATATATCAAGAACTCAGGTGTGTTTGTAGTTTCCATTGTCTTTTTACATAAAGCAGCCCTATGAGTATTCTGCCCTCTGCTTTTATCCTTGAGAAGAAATTCCTCCAATTTTCCATTGCTATATCAATCAATCTTCTTTCTCCTAATAACAACATTATGAATTGTCCTTTTATTAGTAAAATCTGACCACTTCTCACCAATTCAAATATTTACTGAAATTCTTCTTTAGCTGACATTCTATTTTCTTTTTCTCTCCCTCATTTCTTCTCTAGCTCTACCTTGTCCTTCCCCACCCCCATTTAATTTGCTTAGAATATGTGTATGTATTAGCTCAGACTTTTATTTAAGACTGTTTCAAGACATATTTAATATTTATTCCTATAATTATAAAAATTAAAATTTATACAGTATCTAATAAGTTATCCTGGCATAAAGGAAATAATTCAGCATATATTTCTTTCTCCTAACATTCTGCTATTTCTTATCTCCTAGTTTTTATTGGGTATAATCTGGGAATTTGGGTAGGTTTATTTTTTTCCAAGTTATAGTTTTAAAATTTATTGGAATATTTTACTCAATGGATATGATGTACCATTGCTTACATATAATAATATTATATGTAGATGGATTCATTTCTTACCACATTTACTTTTATCTTACAACTTTCTTATTTTGAGAGTTCCATATACTGCTTTATTAGTCATTTGCCCAAAATAAGTCACTACTGTACGTTTTTTTAATGGAAAGAACCAGAAATATTGCATTTTTGCAATTTATATACCTGAGTTTTCTATTTTGTCATATATTAATATCAATGTCAATGAGAAAATGATACCTTTGCTTTCTTTTCCTCTTTCAAAGTCATGCAGCCTCTTCTTACACTTAATGTTGCAGAGAAGTTTGAAGAAATAACTGATATTTATTTTTTGTAGATAACTTGGTTTTCTTCATGAATTCTTACAGGATTCTCTTTTAATAGTTGAAATGCTATTATTTATTCTCCCTCTCTTTCCTGGAAAAAAAATAGAATCAACATCTAATATGGACTGAAGATGGTAGCTTTAGATTTCTGTTCAGTGATCCAGAAATTTGAGGATCCCTAAAGCTGACTACTGTGCCATAAAGGAAATATTGATACTGTGGTTTCACCTCTGGGTTTGGTGAAACTATGGATGTAAGTCTTGTTTTGTATTTAGTGTAAACTACTCTCTCTCTCTCTCTCTCTCTCTCTCTCTCTATATATATATATATATATATATATATATATATATATATATATATATATATGTTATAGGTGGACACAGTATCTTTATTTTATTTTTATGTGGTGCTGAGGATCGAACCTGGTGCCTTATGCATGGTTGGCGAGCGCTCTACCTCTGAGCCATAACCCCAGCCCCTAGTCTAACCTACTCTTAATTTTAAATATCCAGGCTCTTTTCTGATACTACAGAATGAAAAATCTTCAGTTAAAAACCCAAGAGACACAGAAACCATACCTCTTCCTGAGTTTCCATTTGGTGTGTATACAATTACCCCTACATAATCTTCCTCAAGCATTTAGATGCAAAAATCATGAGAATTTGCTAAAAATGTACATTCTTGAGCCTCAGACCCCCAGGGAACTCACAAACTATTCTAAATGCTCCAATTCTAAAACCTAACTTAACCTCTATTCCTTTGTCCCAGGAACTTAAGATATATACAGGGCTCTGCCAAATTCTCTTCATGTCCCTCAACATTGAATAAGATTCACAAGAAAGCAAAATTGTGAATGGGTTCTTGATATTTCCCTAGAATTCTGCCTTTTTCATACTCTAGAACTGAGAAAGCATCAGAATAAAAGCTTCCTTGCAGACAGAATTTCTAGCAACAAGACTAATTTTTCTTTATTGTTCCTTTCATCATTCTTAGTCAAGGTATGCATTAATGAGTCATTAATAAGCTGAATTTGAGTTAAAATTTCATTTTAAAATCCTCCATAACACAATTTCAAAATTTCAAAAGTTGATTGGTTGTTTCTTGAATGAAGTGTACCTTCCAGTGGAATGTATTTATAATAATATCAAGTTCTTTCAGTATGAGTCAAAATGCCGGGTTTTCTTATAGTCATATAACCTAAATATCTAAAATAACTCCTGTTCCATCTCTCACTTGCAACAACAAATACTGCCACATCTGACCTTAGATAATGACAATCTTTTGCACATTACACACCCCGTACATGGAATCTATTTAAGCACTAAAAGAACAACCACAAAAATTTATCAAGATTTTCAAGTTATAGACAGGGCTCAATGACATCTTGATGACAGTACCAAGTCTCAGGTGTTGACAGAATCAGATATTTTTATGATTTTACCCAGGTAATTATATAAAAGGGATTTCTAGAACTCATCTGCAGTGTTAACACAATAAATGGACCTGCACCATATTATCTCAGAGACAGCCACCCAGTATAAATAGTGTGGAGATTATAACACGTAGGAAGAGACAGAGAGAAAAAGAAAGGATAAGAGGGAAGGAGATAAAGAAATTCAAAACCTCTTGATTCAGATAATTTAGCAAAGAAAGATAAGCTTTTCTATATTTGGCAAAAGGTAGACAGATTTGGTTTGCTCCAGATTTGGCAAAAGATAGACAGTAAAAACAATCAAGAAGCACAGCATTATAGAAAGGGGCCCCAGTTATCCAGAGCTGTGGGTGGTAACTTTATAATCACAAAAAGATGCAGTAAATAACAGAAGCTCTGCTCTCAGACCAGTATTAATAGAACACATTTTAAGCTTTTCAAGTATCTCCTTTAAATATGATTGTTCAAAATAAAATAATTGAGAAATTATCTGGCCCATAATAAAAGAGATCTTTTAAACTCTGATATAGGATAAATTACTTTTCTTGTAAATAATTTTAGCAATTGAGTTTGATCATCTATTTTTACATAATAAATTGCCTCAAAATACAAAGACTTAAAACAACTATCTCTTTTGCTTCTTTGCTCACCTTAGTAACTTGTACAGGCTTATCAGGGAAAATTGTCTTTGTCCTGCAGCATTATTTGTGATGGCTCCAATCACTGGGGGCTGGCTGGAACTGCTCAACTTAGGTTATGTGTCTCAGGCTATATAGTTCCTACTATTGGTTAGGGTCCACAATTGCCCTCCATGTGGGCAGCTTGGATACAAGCTCACAGTATGGTCATCTCAAGTATAGTCATCTCCCTACTTACTATCTAGCTTCCATCAGAGACCCAAAATAAGCACTACCAGATCTTCTTAAGTCTTAGATATGGATCTGGCAAATAATTGCTTTGGCCACATTTTATTGGTTACAGCACATTACAGGGTCAGCCTAGATTCCAGGAGAAGGGACCATATAAGGGCATGAACACCTAGACATGTGGTATATTTGAAGAGCACCCAAATAACAATCAGCCACAGAAGGAAAAAAATCCTTTATATACACATATATAGATGAATATTTACTTAACTAGAATCCAAAAAGATTGGAAAATTTAGAGGCACAGGAGAAAAATTTAGTTTTATGATTTAAAGTTAAAAAGAAATGTGTCTATATTTTAAGTACTTTTTTAGAAAGTCTCATTTTCTAGTACTCAAAGTAACCAAGCTAAAATTTATGATTGGATACTAGCATAAATTTTCTGCAGAAAGAGAATAACAACAAAATTTTAAGATTGTATTGTGCAAATCAAAAACATGAGTTTAAAAATTAGAGTAGTAGAAATGTATATAAGGATCATAGTAAATTTCATTCACAGTCCTCTCCGAGAAGTGTAAAAAGAAGTAAGTTGATGTGGATGGCTCTACGTACTATTCTATATACTACATATTATAGTGAGTGACCTGACATGGAATGAAATCTAATCCCTACAGATAATTATTTTAAAAAACATAACATCTCCAGTCTACTCTTTTTCTTTTGCCATGTGTATCTTTGAGTCATACGACTATTAGATTTAGTTCCCAGGAATATATTTCCAGATAGCATTGACAGAGTATTTTTTTAAGCCAAGAAAGAAAAAGCCTAAACACAGAATCTGTCAGGATCTTATGGAAAGGATTCAAACAATTTTTAGGTGTCTAAGAATAATCACTAAATTAAATATGTAGGCAAACAGCACTGGGTCCAGGCTTAGGCCCAGCTTCATTTAACGTAAAACAGTTTGAAGGCAATTTATAAAAAAAATAAAAACAATTTTTAAGCAAGCAAAAGTATTAAGTACAGTAAAATTTTACCCAAATTTTTTAATGAATGAAGTTTCCTGTTTCACCAAATATTACAAGTTAATGTAAAATGCACATTTCAAAATTTAAAGTCTTTAAATAATCTATGCTCTATTATGAAAGTCCATTACATTATTATTTGGTACAGTAGATTTAAAGATATAAAATTTGTACTCAATCAGCAGCATGATATGTCCTTACAACATAGGCACATAGTTTACATGACATGATGAGAAGCTCACACCAGGTGAATCTCACCCCAAATCCCACATGCAACTACTGATGAGTGGCATCTGTTCCTCCTTCAAGGTGAAGCATGTGCTTTTGAAGGCAGGACATATTTGATACAATTCGCTTCTGTATGTCTAGACATCTTGCCTCCTTTCTTCATTTATGCTGCTTGCCTGCTACCTGTGTAAGTAAGCGTATATTTACAGAACTTAATCTACTTCTGAAAATAGCATTTACTAAAGTTAAAGTATACAAAAGCATTTATTAGAGTATACAAATTAGTCTCTGAAATCAGAAGTTTTGGACAGAGGATGAGCTGAGTGTAGGTTCTAAACACAGACCAACCCTTAAGTGCGGGAGGCATGAATAGGATATGCCAGTTCTGGATTGGTGCTGGGGAAGGAGGGAGACAGGAAAGCAGGGGACAGCATCAGAACATAAAGATCCCGGAAGGCAGACCTCCTCAAATTGGAGAGGATACCTAAACAGAGGCAATAGCTAATGCAAAGGGTCTTGCTGAGATGGCTGGTATTTGAAAGATATGGGTGAAGCCTGGGGTTCAATGGATACTAATTTCTCCAGATTTTTCATGATAAAATTCCATTTAGAGAATTTCAGTAGAAATTTGCACATTTACATTACATCACTTCCTATATTATTGTTGTATTATTTTTTCCATGGGAGTTGACAGAACTGTATACAAGAATCAGTTAAAACAGGATCATTTTTAAATTTATCAGAATCTGAGAAATTATTTTACCAAGGAGTTTTTTGCAATACTCTTTCCCCAATCAAGCATATCACATATTTGACTTTTACAATGAATACTCTGACAAATTTCTTTCAGATCTCAAGACCAAAATAGTATTTGTTTCTATGGACAACTGGATAAGCTTCATTCTACTGTCTTCAAACCTTTCATTTTTCTCTTCTTTGGGAAGCTTAGAGCTATTTTTATTTTTTTTATGAGGGTGCAATAATTTTTATAAAACACAAACTTGTGATAGATTTTCTTATCTTTCCCTTGCCCTTTGTCAACATTTAAAAAAACAAGCCTTGTATTAATTTGTATAAAATAGAACTTTATGGTTATATTGGATGTATTTCTTGAAGTATACATTAAACCCTTTTAATATACCTTCTAAGTTTTTCCTAGGGATAATGCTGACCTCAAACTGATTTATTTGAATGATTCTTAACAATTACCTACACATTTTTCAACTTACTCTTTTTCTGATTTTTTAAAGTTTGGAGTTAAAAAATATATTTATTATTCCTAATTGAGAATTTTATTTTATATACTTAGGTCAGACAGTTCATTTCTTGTTTTTGCATCTGTAACATAAAAATCAAGGATGAATATTTCCCCAGAGGGCAATGAGAGACTATGTTTGCAATCCTTTTTTAAGTTGTGGATTGATAACCTGAGATGTTATTATTATTCCTCATAAAATAGAACACAGGGAGTTAACATTTCAGCACCTTGTGTTCAAAATTAAGTGGAATTTCAAAATGTATATAAGGAACATGTTGGTACTTACACAACTTCTTAAAATTAGTATTTGGCAATGGCTTTAATAAGTTTTATAATCTGTTTAATATCTATCAAAGAAACAACTATCTGCATACAGTATACCTTCTGGTTAATTCCAAAGAACAATGAATAAATATTTATCAATCTCATTCATTTACTTGCCTTTTACTATTTTCTCTCCTCACTACACCTTCCTGGAATGATAATTGTTATGTGTGGTTTGTTTTCATTTTATATGGTTTTCACTATATTTCTCAAATGTTCATCTTTCCCTGAGACAAAGTTGTGATTCTTTAATCACCAACCCTTACAGTAGAAAATCCATCCACACAATTTCCAGAACATCACTTTATAATGATCCAAGTATAAATCAACACATTATCAACTCTATTTGTTAGTAATCATATAGAGGAATGAATGTTTTAAAAATAAAATTAGGACCCTCCCCCTTGCTCCTCTCTGTAGTAGCAGAAACTCAGATCTGATCTACTACTCTAACTAAAATGTATTCAAGTGCAAGCATGTAGATATTTTAATATATGTTTTGCTACATTATTTTCAACTAAAAGTAATCTTTTAAAAATGCATTTTAGTATCCCAGATGGGAAAGTAGAAATGGAAAATAGGAAAGATATTTTACTTGGTTTTGGAAGGAAAGCACATCAATTAACAGATTTTAAATTATTGGCCTGCTTTCACAAATTAATGTATTTTGAGGCAGTGTGTATATACAGAAAGGAAGTTTCATAGTATCTGTTACTATTCCTTTAAGAACTGTAACTTCAGTAAAAAAAAAGTAATGAGTTGAAAGAATTAGAAAGACATCAGGAGCATTCTAACAATTAGAAGAATCTGTTAATTAGCACAGAATATGAATCTTAAGCTGCCTTGCTCATCAAATCATTTATTTTAATGAAGTAGTGTTGATCAGAAACCTTACTAACACAAAAAATAATTATAAGAAAAAATTAAATAAGCAAAAAGCCTTCTACAGAAATATGGTCCAGGGCTACAAAACGTAGATTCACTTAAAATTAGGATTATCATGTCACGTACCTTACTCTCGGGAGTTCTGTTAGAATTAATTAGGTGGAATTTGCTTTATTACTATGAAGGAAGAGTGTGTCTGCCATGCCAAAAATGATGCAAACTGCCCATTTATATTTGCCATTTTAAGGCTAAAGAAAATAGAAGTGACTCAAGGCTTATTTTAAAAAGGGAGTGCCAGAGTTCACCATGATTATTTTGAAGAAAGGAGAACATTGTTATCTATGCAGAGTCCATGGATTGATATTTCACTTGGTTTTAAAATATGAAGTAGAATAGAATTAAAGAAAATTAGTGAATAAAATGGAGGCTCAAAATATACATAAAGAAGAAAATCTGTGTGCATGATCATAGAAATGTATCATTCCACAGATTTAATTGGTCTTACAACCATTTGAAAACTCACTTTATTTTATTTGTCCAGTGTAAGATCTTGTATCACTATAAAACACAAGTTTGCACTGCTATTATCAGTCTCTCCTCTAGGCTCCCAGTATGTGTGTGTATGTATTTTTTTTAGTGAGTTTTTTTTTCTCTAACATGTGTCATAAAATATTAGCTAGGTGTACTTATAAGCAGAATGACTGTTTGTGAAGACTTATGACCTTGTAACAAGAAGAATGCTATCATATAAACCTGAACTGAACACAAAAAAGAGTATACGAGAGAGAAGGGAATTTAGATGTCCATGAAACATCATAAAAATATTATTTTAGTTCAAAGAAACTGTTTTACTACATAGTATTAATATTTATCTTTATGCCTATATTGTCATATATGTATTTTATTCATTAATTTTTTAATAGAGGAATCAGCCCACAAAAGTCATAATTCAGCCCTAGGAGAGACAAAGAAAGCAAAGGAAGGAAATTATTTACTTCCACCAGTGAGGAAGATAACTTTCTGGTTGAGGACTGAGATGAAATGCATTTGGATATAGAGAAATAATATTACATGTCCCACATGCCCAGGATTTTGGAGCTGTTTCTGTTTTTTCACCAACATACAATTTCAACTGGTTTTTCTAGACTACTAATATAGTTTAGGTATTGAAACCAGATATAAAGACCCAAGTTCAAATATTAGTGACAAGTAATGACTGTTGCTTATTAAGCAATTACTGTGTGAAGTTTCTGAAGAATTGTTTCATTTGTCCCAATAATCCTGTGAGATGATTATTACTAATAACCTTTCAACTAAGCAAACTGAAGTTTAAAGGCATTAAAAAGGTAGCTGCATCTATAGATCCTCAGACAAATTAGGTCTTAAATGCTTTTGATTACAGGAAAATAATAATAATTTATTTATTTATTTATTATTATTATTATTATATATTATTATTATTCACTGTTTTTTGTCAAGATTCTTGTTATGGTTTGGATATGAGGTGTACCCCAAAAAGCTCACATGTGAAACACTGCTAGATGGTTCAGAGGAGAAATGATTGAGTTGTGAGATTCTTAAACCAATCATTGAATTACTCCCCTGATAAGGATTAACTGAGTGGTAACTGAAGTGGTCCAGTAGGGCTGGAGGTGGGAACGGAGTGTGGCTTTGGTGTATATATTTGTATCTGGAGAGTGGAGTCTCTCTCTGCCTTCCGATTATGATGTGAGCTGCTTCACTCTGTCACACTCTTCCTCCATGATGTTAAGCCTTACCTTAAGCCCCAAGGATTGAAGTCAGCCTATAGACTTGAGACTAAGACCTCTAAAACTATGAGCCCTCAAATAAACTTTTCCTCCTCTACAGTTGTTCTGGTTGGGTCCTTTTAATCACAGCAGTGAAAAAGCTGACTAATATAATCCTCAAGTGCATGTTATTTCAAAAATGTAACACTTATTTATCCTATAAATATTTATTCTTTTAAAGAATTAATTTGAAAATAGCAGTTTGATCCTGAAGAAGAGCTAAGAACATTTTAATTTCAAATTGCTATTGTGATATATTAAGTTGATGAAAAAGCCACCATTGGCAAAAGTATAAATTAGTATAACTCCTTTGGATCCCACTGGTGCTATCTGGTAAAGCTGAATATAAACATATGCCAAGGCCACAACTGCACTCTTACATATACACCCAAAGAAACATGTATACATGCACCAAAATATTCAAGAATATTCAAAACTGGAAATATCATGTACATACATCAAAAATATAAAGTATAAATAAATTGTAGTATATTCACATAACAGAATGTCATACAGCACTGAAAGGGAATTAAAAACATCTACACATGGGCTTGGGCTGTAGCTCAGTGGCAGAGCTCTTGGCTTGCATGTGTGAGGCACTGGGTTTGATCCTCAGCAGCACATAAAAATAAACAAATAAAATAAAGGCATGCTGTCCATCTACAACTATTAAAAATAACATCCACACACTGAGCACTGATAAGCTTTACATATATACTATTAAATTAAATGATACAAAAGAATGAAGATTATTGTATAATTCTATTTGCATAGAGTTTAAAAGCAGACACAATTTCCAGGCATGGTGGCATATGTCTGTGATCCCAGCAAATAGGGAGGCTGAGGCAGGAGAATCACAAGCTTGAGGCCAGCCTCAGCAACTTAGGAACACCATCAGCATCTTAGCAAATTCCCATCTCAAAACAAAAATCTAAAAGAGCTCAGTAGTAAAGTTCTCCTGGATTTCATCCCTGATCCCAAAATAAACAAACAAACAAACCAGGTAAACAAACTAGACAAAGTTAAATTGTGACTATAATTAGACAGTAGTTTCCTTGGGAGAGGATAGAAAATATTTTGATTGAAATGGATCACCAGCCTGACTTCTATTTCAATTAGTCATCTCTTTTTTCCACCTGGGAATTACTTCACTGTTGTGTTTATTTTGTGATAATTTACTTACCTTATGATTTATGTAGTTTTATTCGGAAGACCATATTTCAGCAAATATTTTTAAAAGTCATGGTAAAAATTCACACAACTAAATTTGTACTAAATACATGGTGTTATTACTCTGCAAATAAAATAAATTGGCAGGTAGAATTTTTCTTAGGAAGCTTGCTAACTTGTGGAGGAAATTAACAAAGAGAAAGCATTTGTAAAGTATTTTGACATGCTTTTGTAAGAATAACTCA
The DNA here is from genome assembly GCF_021218885.2 of Marmota monax. Classification (NCBI taxonomy): domain Eukaryota; kingdom Metazoa; phylum Chordata; class Mammalia; order Rodentia; family Sciuridae; genus Marmota; species Marmota monax. Next base: position 2,899,331 of record NW_026693595.1, on the reverse strand, counting down.
AATAATTAAAGTATGAGGGTAAATTTCTGAGATGATAAATGGTTATATAGGGAATTGACTTAAGTGAGATGAGGATAAAACACATTTTCTAAATTGTTAAATATATGTATTTTCCCCCATAAAGACTTACTTATTTTTTTGGGGGTGGTGGTGGTGATAAATCACTGTTTTCAGGACATAATGTATAAAAAAAAGTGATCAAAAATGATCTTGTAATTTGAAAGGAAAGAGTAGCTTGAAGCTATAAAAATTATATTTGACAAATATTTATAGCTTGGTAACTCTAAATACTTTAATGTCTTCTGTATTCTCTCTGACACATTTTGGTCTAAAATAGATTAAATAAATGATAAAATCCATGCTGGGCTCTGCTTTCGTCTGCATGCCACAGAGCAATCATCAAAGTTACCCAGTAATTTGTGGGCTAGATCTATTATTATCTCCCAATGATTAGGTCAAATCAGTCAGGTTGGAATCCTCATTAGTTTTGACAAGGGTCTCTGTGCCACTGCCCCTTAATAACTTATAGCGATGCTGTGGATATTTAATCAATTTATGAGCCATACCTTTGTGATAAGCCACCTTCCTCTACAGAATGAATAACCTGTTATGTTCAGCACAACCCCTTTAAAAAGCCCCCTGCCTACCAGCCATACCTAAGTTTTAAATAGAAGACAGATTGTTTCTTCTGATAGCATCACATCATCACCTGGCCTAGAAGATTCACAAAGAACTACTGAGAAATTGAAATATAGAAACATGATTAGCTTATAATTTAGGACATAAGAGTATCACTTTGTGGTTCCCAGATGATCTATCTTTTCCCAAAAACCCACGTACACAAAAAAATCCACAGGTACTCATGGCAAATGCTAGTTTATCAGAAAGTAGAGAAGGTAAGTAAAACTTTTAAGTGCATCGTCTCTCCATCTACCATCTCTTAGCTGAGGTCTTCATTTTCATTGTGGGTTCTATTTCCATATCCCACAGAAACCCATTATCTCATAATTATTTATCATATCAAACACCTCCTTTTAATTTTAACTTCAATAGATTTCTCCTTTTTTTTTTCTTTTTTGGTCGAGTTGGGGAGGTTCCCCCTCCTTTTCCACTTTCCTCCCATCTATTTTTATAAAGATATTTACAACCTTTGGGAGAAGAGGAAATTGTTTACACATATAATTGCAGCTAAAAATCAGACTACTAATTCAGAGTAAACTGTTTGATCCAGAACATTGTTAGAAATTTAATTACTTGTCAAAAAGTAAAAATACTTTTTCAGTTATGGGTCTGTTAAACCAGCAAGGTCTGCTAGAAAGACATGGAAAACTACAGATTTGTGACAGCAGAATTTTGATTGATAGATACTCCAAGGAAGAAAATGTGTAATGACCAAAATAAATTCAACAATGACTGATGTCTTTGTGTGATTTCTTAAATAAAAAAAAAAAAAATCAGTGGTTAATTTGCACAGAGAGGGAAGATTGTGCTTTTTAGATTAAGGCTAAATCTTTATCCTGAAATCTATGGTTTTAAGAAAATACACCCTTCCTTACATGCTACAAAATAAATTTTGGATATACTCAAAATCAATCATATACCTACATGTAAGAGCTAAAATTTAAAAACGAGTATAAAAAATCCCAAGAGGAAATCTTAGTTATTTTAGCTCTGATAAAGCCTTCTCAAACACAACACCAAAAGCACAAACACAAAAGAAAAAAAAAACTAGATTATACCAAAATAAAAATTTTGTAAATGAATTTTTTAAAAATAATACCATCAAGAAAACAGAATTAGGAAAATATGTGCAAACTGTATATCTGATAAGGGATTTGTCAGCAGAATAAGTAAACAACTCAAACCTAATAAAAAGGTAAATAAATCAATTTCATAATGAATAGAAGATCTGAATAGACATTCTTCCAAAGATACACAAGTAGGCACATGAAAAGATATTAAGTATAATTGGTCATTAATGAAATACAATAAGATGCTACTTTATACCAACTAAGTAGCTATAAACCTTCATACATCACAAGTGGAAATAATAAATACAATAGGTGATTTAACATACTGTTTGACACTTACTCAAACTGTTAAACATAAACTTACCAAATTTCCCAGCAATCACATTCCTATGTAAATATAAGTATTTGAGGAAAATGGAAATACATGTCTCAGGAAAAAAGAAAACCTAAACACAAATATTCATGGCAGCATTATTTATAACAGTAAAAGTGAAAATAACCTAAATTTAATCAAGTGTGAAATATTAAAAAATGTGAACTATCCCTACAATGGGCTTTTATTCAGCATTAAAACCTAAAAATATCGAGATCTGCTACAGCACAGATGAAATCTTCAAAATATTTGTCCTAAGTGAAAAAAGTCATATACATAAGACCACAAATAACATGATTCAATTTATATTAAATGTCCAGAACAGACTAATCTATACAGACAGAAAATAGATTAATAGTTAAGCAGGGTGGTGGAGGAAAGAAGGTGGGTAGGAATATGGAGTAACTGATAATGAGTATAAAGTTTATTTTCTTGATGATGAAAATTTTCTTAAGCTGACTGTTATAATGGTTGTACAATTCTGTAAGAATACCAAAACCATTAGATTATACACTTTAAATGGACAATTTTATAGGATAGGCATTATATCTAAAAAAAAGAAGCTATTCAAAAATAAAACAGAATTCAGTTGGAAAACCATAGTACAAAGGATTTTGATACACACTCAAACAGACATACACACACAATGCTCTAGAAGCACAACAGAGAAAACCTTTTAATTATTTTCTCAGCCATTTAGTGCTTATTTGCTGTCTTTGGTCAGTGTGTGTGTGTGTGTGTGTGTGTGTGTGTGTGTGTGTCTAACGGTGTTCTGGATAGACTTGAATATAGTTGGTCCATGGAGCATCACAACACATCAATCACCCAGATATGTGCTTATGTTCATGGTTTTACATAGGGCATAAGCTGTTGTGGGCTGGAACTAGCTGACATTGGTTCAAGGGAGCCAAATGTTGGCATCATTTCCCAGTTCCACATACCTCCTGGTGCCCTAAAATTGGCCATGGTGGGAACATTCACTCCATGGAAATCAGCAAATGCTACAAATGCTACAAATCAGTTTTCTCTCAGATTGCTGTTTGTTAAACATTTGCCAGTATACCACTGGGTCTAACAGTTCTTTGGGGAAGTTACTCACACCACATTATGCTTGGGATTCAGGTATACCCTTAAATATCAACAAAACAAAAAAGACATTCAGAAGCCACTTTGCCTGTGAGTACTTCCACATTTCTGAGGGAGAATTTGTCATAAGGCAATACAGAATCTGGCAGAATGAGCCCAGCCAGCAAAAAAAAAAAAAAAAAAAAAAATTGAGAATTACCAAGAATCAAGTGTTCTGGATATAACACAAAGGCACAGCAGCAACTTGGGAAGAAAATGCACAGGAGAAAAAAAAATTAAAGTTACATTAAAAATTCTGGAAGAACCCAATATTCATGTAATCCTGGTAATGGGTACCTTGATAAGATACAATGGGGAGTCACTTCAGAAAGACTGGCCAGCACTGTAAGAGAAGCATGGGTTGGAGAGAATCACAGGAATCAGTGCACAGCAGTGTGGGCTATCCTTGGAAGAGGTGCTATGCTTGGCATCTCAACCACAAGCAGAGACAGCTCAGAATAAAGTGACAAAGGGCAGCATTTGAGGAAGAACAATAATGCTGATAGAAGTAGAGACTGCCGTACTAGTGTGACAGGGGAGAAACAGGAGATAGAAGGGGAAGTTCTACCTTATAGGTGAACTCATGAGTACCCCTCCTTGGAGATTCCAAGGTATTTTAGGAGGGGGATCTCTGAAAACAATCTAAGCAACCTTACCGAACATATGTGTCTTTGGGGAGACAGACATCACCACAGTAACTTGATCAGGCATCTATCATAAAACACATACCATATATTAGAATGATTTACTTTCCTGTTTTTTCCCATACTCCATTGTCACCTCCTTAGAGTAGAATTTAATTCCATCTTACCTTGTGTGGCAAGAGCCAAAAGGCACATTTTGAGCATTCCATATCTGCTAGTAATAGTAAAAGCTAAAAACTAGTCTGCATAGAATTTATTATTACCAGCCACTGTTCAAAGAGTTTTATATATATTCACTTGCAGTTTCTAGAAATATATCAATATTTTCCAGATCAAAAATAAACTGAGGCACAGAAAAAAAATAAGTTGCTCCAGATAAGTAACAGATTAGATAGTGATTGATTGACTGATTATGTCATTCAGATAACTTGATTTCCTGGTTTCCTATTCAGATTCTGCAACTGTGTAATAATGTGCTATAGGTTTTTTCTCACTATGAATAGAAAATCTTTAATAGGTCATGAATCAATTTAGTGGATTGTAACTGGAATTCTTTATAAGAATAGAAAAGTGCATAATATGAAGTGAAGGTGATTTGTTCTGTAAAACCTCTGTTTTTGAGTTATAATATGGGAACAAATTTGTGTGTACTAGATATAATGCAAGATGTATTTCCTACTGTGGTTTGCTCTCAAAATTTGAGAAACATATGCCATTTTATCTTAATAGGCTATTAGCCTTAGTTTCTTCTGAAGTCATATATAAAATAAGAATTATAAAAGACAAATAGCTAAATTCCACTGTCTAAGCCAGAATCTTTCCTAATAAAATTAAAAGTTCAGGAAAAGTAATTTAAACTTATGAACTATAATATTAAGCAAGTAACACCAAGATCAGATGTATCTTTCCAAAAGACACATCAGAAGACTTTACAAAAATCGTGACTAATGAAGCTTGTAAGATTTTTTAAATTACTGTGATTAGAACACTGTTCAAAAAAGCTGTGGCCTTGGTATTAAATGAACAGCAGAAACAACTCACTGAGCTTACCTCAGATGCACAGTTCAAGTTAGGATTGCATCATAACACTGCTGGCATTTCTACATGGCATAACAGTAATAATATTGTTAATAATAAACAGTGAAATCAACTCTCCTCTCTCAAATGACCTCCTGATTGTGGCAAAAAGACTCTCATTTACTCACTCTCTTCGCCCTCCCCCCCAAGAAAACAAAACTTCCAAACTGCTAAGACCTTTGTGTTTTTTTGTTTTTGCACCAGGGATTGAAAGCACAGAATCCCATCCCCAGTCCTCTTCATTTTTTATTATAAGGCAGGATCTTTCTAATTTGCTTAGGACCTTTCTAAGTTGCTAAGGGTGGTCTCGAACTTGTGATCCTTCTCCCTCAGCCTCCTGAGCCACTGGGATTACAGGAGTGCACCATTGCACCCAGCTAGCTGCTGAGACTTTTGAGGGGAGAAAATAAAAAACAAATTGCCCAAAGACTGAAATCTGATTGTTGTTGAATTTTGTCTTGGGGAAAAAAGATGTAGAAGAATTGTAATACTGCTATTGTCTGTCACCTATTTTCCTGAAATTTCACACCCATGCACTTACTGTAAAAGAATAAGAATTATGTGTAGTCCAAAGAAAGAAATCGGTTCTTATTTTTGCAATTTCTTAAATAGTCATATACATTTAAATGTTTTAAATAATCATGTGCATTTAAATGTTATTATAAGCTTTATAAAGGTATCATTTATCACTTAACTAGAATATTATTTCTATAAGGTCAATGATGAGTGTTATCCTTTTATTAAAGTGGCTAGCAATTCTCAAACATTAAAATATGCCCAAGATATAGTAGAAAGTCTAGTGAAAGTGGTAAGCCCTAAAGAACAAGAATCCACACATTATTTGCACCTGAGCTAGGAATTTTGTACACCTTATCTCATTTAATTTAGTGTCACAAAAAGTGTCTGTAAAATAGCAGTTATTCCCAATTTTAGGAAACCAATGAATAATCTTTTGGTAGTAAATTGTTAAGAGCCAAACTGATGTCTTTATGTTTCCTGCCCCATACTTCCTCCATTAAAGAGCAGTTAAACCTTTAAACTAAAGGGGAAAGACAAGCACATATACCATCACTTCATAAAACAGAGCCTAGGGATATTTTGCTCTGTTTTCAGAAGCAATGTATTATCATAGTGAAAGGGACTGATCCATAAATAGGAGACATTTAGGCACCAGAGTGACATTTTGTTCATTATTTCATTTCATGTCATTTGCCACATGTTTGTCTCTAATCCCGTGCATGTTCCTGTACCTATGTAATATTCAGTGTGAAATTCTATGTCAGTATATTTAAACTTCCAAAAGTCAGTAGGTTCAGAGTTGTGATTCCCATAGCAACCATAATTCCACCCCTTTGTTTTTATATAGCATTTGTATAACTGGAGAAGTTGTTAAGTTTTATATCTTAATATAAATATGCAGTCATGTTGAGTGTCTTTTTATAGTTGCTGTGGGAACCACAATTTTGAATTTTCTGATTTTCTTTGCATTTAAATTCCCAATCAGATTACTGCAATCACTGACATTCCTCTAATTTTATTGAAGAAGTGGAAGTGGGGAAAAGGAATAGTAATTTTATTATAAATTCCCATAGTTTTTATTTTAAGATGCTACTTAACTGCCAAGGGGAAATTAAAAAAAAAAAGTAACAGCATATTTTAAAATAAAATGGTGAAAGGAAAGACTACTGTGGTAAATAAATGTATTTTAAAATATGTGCAATTGTCAAATATTTGGAAATGTTATGTTTTCTTATGGTCACAGAGTACTAAGGTTTAAAACATAGAAATTTATGAAGTTCTCAGATCTCTTAGCAGACATTCGTGTATTGGTACAGATGAAGAGTGATATGAGTGTACACGGTTGTATCACGTGTGTGGGATGCACTACCCTTTCCACTCACAGGAATAGTTTAATAGAATTAACTTCAATAGTCACAACATTTGCTTATGATTCAATATCCTTAAGATATCCTGTGCAACTATGATGTGTTGTGTGGGTAGGTTAGCCCAGGAAACTTACCTTTAATATGAGGTTATAATAGGCCTGTATTAAAAGACAGTTTTTCCCACTGATGAAAGGAGTCTCAAGTCAGCAGGAACAAAGATAGTGACCAAACCTCACACAGCACAATCCCTGTCTACAGCAGCCCCAATGGTGATTGTTTTCTTGTACATGGGGGTGGTGGTAGTAATTTTTTGGTAGTATTTCTAAAACTCCTGTGACACAAAATTAGTCAAACCACATGATACAAAGGCATATTTCATTTAAGTTTTCTGGAGAGCATCATTAAAGCCACATGGGAATGTTTATAATGATGGGCCATGTTTTATTCCCCCCCCAAAAAAACAAAAAAATAAACAACAACAACAACAAAAAAAAAACAAGGATATTGGAGAGTTTGAAGGATATTGTTTGTTGCTTCAGTTTGATTAATGAGATTTTTTAATTACAAAATGATATCGGTTCATGTGAGATTAGTTTTATAAATATTTCTTTTCCAAAGTAAACTGATTAAACATTTGGCATGTGTGAGGCACTGGGTTTGATCCTCAGTACAACATAAAAATAAATAAATAAAATAAAGCTATTGTGTCCATCTATAACTAAAAAAAGAAAAAAAGAAAGAAAAAGTATATAGAGAGAGCTTTCTGGCTTCACAGGAAGAGAGTATTTTACTAAGATCACTATAGAACAAGATTACCATTATCATAATTACCTCAGGATTATAGATCCTAAAACTGTATTATTTTTCTAGCAACTCAGAGCTGATCAATAGTTGGGTCAAATTCACAGATCAGGATATAAAGTGTGGTAACATTTTATAAATTTTTGTACAAGTATAATTGCCAAGCCATCTATATGGCACATATTTCTTAAGAAACTCCATAGAAGTCAATCTACCTAGGGATGCTCATTTTTTGAACAAGTGGCAGTTCGAAAAGCCTGGAATCATACTGTAAAAGATTAGTTGAAGGATTGGAATGGCAAGTGTTTTCTTCATTGGAATTGTTTACTGTCAAGATAATTCAAAATTCAAATTGATACCAAAGGTCTTATAGAACCAGAGAAGATGTTACTGGGCATTGGACTCAAATCCCAAAAATAATCAATTAGGGTCTCATCCCTCCTCTAGCATCTAGCCTCCAGATCAATATCTAGTCCTCAAGTCTCATGCTTAACTTGGGGACCAAGACTTATCTGGGAAATGAGGTGATGTTAAAGCTATTCAAGTTTTTCAAGATATTCAACTTAGAGAGTTTCAACTTCAGACACACAGTTTGGCTCATTCTAAGGATGCATGGACACTAGAACATCACTCCAGTTTGAGAAATACTCAACTCTACACTAAAACAGAAAAAAAGGCATCTTACCCAAACTCTGTCATCATTCTGGATTCAGCAGCACTTCTGGATACACCAAGAGGCGCAATACAAGTTACTTTATAAATCCCAAACAGATTGAACACACTGAACATTGTAGAAATATTAACTATCTCTCCAACCCAAATGGACCTATCAGAGGCACATTGGTGAATCCCTAAAACTCTAGGATCTCCATAAAGATAATTAAAGTGGAATTTCTAGATACCAAAATTTACCATGTTCTATCTTATAAAATTGATAGATGTGATGTACTTTCCCATTATTCAGCTAAGCAGAAAATTCACAAATTCTTATTCAACCAAAGAATGAAAAAACATTCAATGAACAAGTAAAAATTAAGCCCACTAAAAATTGACAACATGAGCTGTAGGTACTCACTATTCATAATAATTATATGTTGTTCATGTATGATTTTTAACATATTCACAAATATAAACTTTTTATATAAATGTGTATGGTGTATGTTGTCTTTAATACTATCTTTTGTTCCTTCTTTTGCCTGGCTTCTCCACGTTAACAATGGACCTCTTTTGTGAATATTATATTCTAAAAGGTATTGTATTCCATGACTCCATGTTGGAATAATTGTAAATTTAGAGTTCTGAAAAAAGTTCCAACCTTCTTTGAGTTATTCACAGGTAAAGTGATTAGATTGTGAGAGCTCTAACCTAATCAGTCCATCCAAGTTTAAAAGACTGGTTAACTGTAGGCAGATGGGTCATGGCTAGGGGAATTGGGTCCCTGGGGGCATGTCCTGGAAGGGTTCACCTTCCTTATGGTCCCACCGTTCCCATTCTCTCTCTTTATCTGCTTCCTTGCTACGGTGAAGGGAACAGTTTCCCTCTGCCATGCCCTTCCTCCATGATGTTTTGCCTCACCTTGGGCTCAAAGCAGGAGAGTCTGCTATCTATGCACTGAGACCCCTGAAACTGTGGACCCCAAATAAGCTTTCCCTCCTCTAAGTTGTTATTGTCAGGTATATTGGTCACAGAGAAAAGGGGTGACTAAAACACCAGTATTTGTTAACTTTACAAATATTTATTGGTTATTACTTTTCAAGAAGCCTATGATAAAAACATTGAATAAACATACAAAATTTCCCACCCTCATAGTGTGTACATTCTAGTGGAGGGAGACAGACACCACAAGTAAATCATATACTATGTTAGAAAATAATTAGCATAAAAACAATGTAGTCTAAGACGGACTGTGAATGCTAGGAAAGGGGAATTGTGATTTTTAAACAAAGATGTAAGAATAGGCAGTTTCACAGTTAAGCAAATACATTGCTTATTTGTCATGGAATACAATACCTTTTAGAATATAATATTCACATTGAGCAAATACCTGAAGGCAGTAAGAATAAAAGCCATGAAGCCATGCATGTATCTCCAGAAGCTTTTCAGTAGATGGATAAGCCAGACTGAGGTACCTGAGCAGTTGCATCCTACTCACTTAACTGGAGTAGTATAGGAACAACAGACAGGTGGGAGGAATAGGATCTGAGAAGTTATGAGAAATAAAATTTTGAGGGGCTTATAAGTCACTGAAAATGTCAGCTTTTAGTTTACAGAGAAATAGAAAGAGAATAGATAAAACTAATCCAAAAAAAAATAAATGAGGACATACATCAACTACAAATAAGTATGCATGGAAATATGTTTTCATTGTGTGTACATTGAGCATTGTTTACATATCCTGCTGGGTGACCATTAAACAAAATCAATGTTCCTACTCCTATAGATATCTAGCTTGACAAGACTATAGTCATCTTGGTGATAACCACCATCTTGTCTGCCATAGGATAAATAGCTACTAAGATAGTCAGCTAAGCATTTTGTACCTGAACTGTGTCTTAACTGACACCTGTAATATATTACCTGTAAAGGGTAATATATTTTTGAGAAAAAATAAGGTTGGCTGCAAGTCCTAGCTTAACAAATAAACCCCTTCCTCCAGCCTCAGGGTGCAGAAATCCTCCTATATTGCTGCTGCCCATGACATACCATATATATAAGTCCCTAATAAATTCTGCTTCGCTGTTTGTTTTCCCAAAACAACTCCCTCAATCCTATCCTTAGCATTCACCCTTTAAAATTCAGCTCAGGAATCACTAAGTAGTTCTCTGTGGAAAGAGAGCCCTGAGTGGTAGTGTGTTCAATTTCTGATATAAATACTCCACTTGTAGCTGATTTCCAAAATGGTTGTGATTAACAACTGGCTCCTAGTAAGTCAGTTGAACCATGTCTAAGACTCTCTAGCACGTCATTGTTTGTATTCCACAGAGCAAACACCAAATACAGTCACTTATATAGTAAACATTTTTAAAATGTATAATATATTAATAAAAATTATAAATTTCTGATGTTATATACCAGGTATATACTTCATTCATTACAAATAATTTTCTCAAAAAGTCTTATAATTTTATAGAGAAGACATCATTATTTTTCCATATGTTAGAAGTATATACTGATACTTAAGAGGGATGACATAACTTGCCTAAATTCACTAGCTAATAAGTGACAATCATGAGTTGAACTCCAAACTATGTTCTTTACTTTATGTTGAATTAATAATTTTAACCTGGAATTTAAAATATCCAAAGTACTGACTGCTTGCTAATTTTGTAAATATTTTATCACTTTAAAGTAATTATATATTGAAAAAATGTCACACTGTTATAATTCAACTGATTTCCACTAGATAGCATAGGTCTACTTTGTACCATCCTATAGATACAAAGTGAAATTTGTATCCATATCTATTGTATCTATTCTATGCTTTAGCTCCTTCTAGTATAGACAACCACCTGTCTACTCACAATTTCAAAGAATGAAGTGTAGCCAATTCTATACCACTGTTCTCACAATTTCATCCATTCACATAGTATCCAGTTAAATTCAGCTCAAATATCACCTATTCTGATAATACATTTATTTACATCTGCTCCTCCTCAGCCCACCTCATAACTGAACAGGTGTTCTACAGACTAGATCATGCTTTCCAGCATTTGGTGACTATATCCAGCATCATGCTTAAACAAGTAGTTATGTGGGAAGTGTTCATACTGTTTCTCTCTTCTCCATTAAAATAAGAATTTTTTAAAAAATAAAATATTATGTCTTATTCATCTTTATATACCAAGCATCTGCTATTAAATGCAAAATGATATCTTGGTTGAATAAATGTATGACTAAACATATGAATGCAGGACATAGGGCAAATATCATCATGTTACAGTCTGGCAACTCTATATATAATAGGAAATTCCATATTGTCACAAATACCTGATAGTATTAGAATTATTACATATTTCAAAAAACACAATGAAGCAGTAGTTAAATGCTTGGGTTCTACAGGGATACTATCTGGGTTCAATTTTTCTCTTCACACTTTACTGACTAAAAATTAATTTCATCTTTCAAACCCCCCATTTTCATCTCCTATAAAATGGAGATGATTTTTATAAGAAAATGATCATTATGCATTAATACACATGAAGCACAGAAGAAACTTGGTAGATAGTAATAACCAAAAACCAATACTAATAATTATCAGTGTATCTTTAAATAGATTAATGAACATAAAACACATTTAGTTGATTAAAGCATGATTTTAATTAATAGCCAAGGCAATTGCTAATTATTTTACTTAAAGAGATCATCACTTACAATAGTAAAAACAATAATCATCATCACTATATATAACACCAAAACCTAACTTTACATGCTTTTACCTATTTTCTCTAAGAAACTTAATTTCAATTTAATGGTAATCACATATTGAGTTAGTATTCTCTTACTTATCTACCCTTTTCAAGCATAGGAGACCTGTGAGAACAGGCATTTCTTTTTCAGTCCTGATTTATGCCACATTGCAAGTGTCTGAAAGCCAAGGTCTACATATCACAAACAGTCTAGAAGGAAAGAAAGGACCTTTTTAATGCAGGAAAAATAGCTAGTTGTGTCCCACCATATTTGACCTCTTGCTAAAATCAGTAAGCTGATAACCACTGTTTACAAAAACAATTTTCTAAAATTTCTTATTCCTATGGCCTCCTTTATTCAGTCTCAGGTAAATGTGAGCTTGAAAATATGTAATGTTAAAATTTTAATAAATCCCATTTCCTACTTTTATAATCTGAATTCTTGTTTTCATAAATAAAGCTCATTTTATCCAATTTGGTTTGTTTTTCCACATTCTTTGTTTCAGCTGGAATATAATTTTGGCTCAGATATTCTATTATTTTTTCTTTTACTTTCATTAGAAATGTCATGTTTTCATGTGAATCCTGACTCCCAATTACCATGATTATGCTTTATGTTAATCATTTTTAGGATTGCATGTTGTGCATAAATCTTTTTAAGCAAATATTGTGTAATTCTTGGTAAAAAAAAAAACATAGCTATGCCATGAGGACTAGTAATTTTTAGGAAGCCCCTCAAAAATAATTCTAACAACTGTTATCACAAATTCTCAATTATTTTCACTTTTGGGAATATAACATTTCTCTGGGAACAACTCAGATAATTAACCCAATACTGTGCACATATAAGAAAGTTTGGTTGATATAACAAAGATTTTATACTTAGAAATACAGTTCAAATGTATTTAAGGCTTACCTATTTCTCCTGATACAAAATTATGAAGACCATATTTAATAATGATTTATTATAAAGAATATCAAAAGCAGAAACAGAAATAAGAGGTTTATAAAGTTCCAGGTTTTCATTTGAGTATGGCCTTCTTTCTCCTTCCTGGTTCTTATTAAGTTCTTTTCATAAAAACATTTTAATAGGGCTGGGGTTGTGGCTCAGAGGTAGAGCGCTCACCTTACATGTATGAGACACTGGGTTTGATCCTCAGCAGCACATAAAAAAATAAAATAAAGGTATTGTGTCCACCTATAACTAAAAAATAAATATTAAAAAAACAATTTAAAAAAATTACTAAAACATCAGATGGCTTCTTGCCTGAACTGTAGGCCTCAGGCCAATCAAACCCACTCATATACTATTCCTCTAGAATATGTAGTGTCAGCTCCTTTCTTAGTGGCCAGCTGAAAAGCAGTGAGGAAAAACAGAAATGGTAAGTTTTGCTTCCATTCAACTCTGGAAAAGAAGAGTTGTTTAATCAGAAAAAAAATGGTGATTCCTATAATCCTTCAGTTTTGTAGGAATTCTGTACAAGCCCACTTAAAACAAATACTATTAAACAGAATTAAGTCTTACTGAGAACTGTTTTTGAATGGGCAAACTTCTCGAGAGGGACACTTTTAACACATGGTTCTAAAGAACGCCCCTGCCCTCTCTACTATTCCTAATATCATGGTTTTGTGCTGGATGTGTGCTGTCACATTAATAGAAGACATCAAACCTAATAGAGACGTGCTAGGGTTATGGGAAGTGTGAATTATTAACTTGGGTATATGGGAGAGTATTAAATGAAGCTGAGAGGGAGAAGGCATTTTTAATTCTCTGTTTGTATCTGATTCGTTTTTGTTTTCATACAATGATGGAAGCCAGGTAGGAATGCTAACAAGAAATTTCAAATAGACAAGAGAGAATTTTAAACTGTTTCCATCAGTCTCTGATTCCATCAGTGCATGAAATACATAACTTTAAATGAATTAAGCAACAAGAGAGACAAAGGATACAGCAGAAAGGGAAGTATCAATGTTGTTCCTCCACAGTCATTAAGAAGGATCAATTAAGTCTAATCCAAGAGAGACAGAGTCCCATATCTTCCTCTTATTTCTGTACCACTTGATGAGAAATTGGAAGGCCAAACTTTTTATCACATCACTTTTATCCAAAACTACAGATTTCTTTATGAAGTATTTCATTCACAGATAAAAAGAGAAAAGTAAACTATAACAACAGAGAAAAGAACACTGTGAGAAAATTAGGGCCAAATTGAGTATTTTAATAGAAAAGTTACTTAAACCAGGGATTCACAGAAGCAATTCACATAGCTCTCAAATACCTTAAGTATTTCATCTTAAAACATGAAAAACACACATGGTTTGCCAGGCTTTTGATGTAGGGCCAAGGTTTTTATTCTTCTTCTCCTTTTATATTATGGGTACATCCATAATGTATCTTGTGTGATTTTTAGGATCCTGAATCAAGTTTTTGAAGTAAAACAAGGATTCAAGAGCATAGAGAGGAACATGGATCACAGTCTTTATAATGAGTAAAGCAACTATTCCAATGAGGTACATACATTCCCTGCTAGTAACTAAATATTTTTAACATCACCTTTACTTATAAAATAATATGAATAAGCAATTCATATTACAACAGTAGAATTTTTATGCAACATCCTACAATTGTTTTATGTTTCCTTTAACTGTGATCTTAGCAGCTTAGTTTTATACAGTCTTTCAACATAGTCACTGCTTTTATAGAAGCAACTCTCTCTCTCTCTCTCCCTCTCTCTCTCTCTCTCTCTCTCTCTCTCTCTATATATATATATATATATATATATATATATATATATATATATCCATTCAATCCATGTATGAAATGGTTAAACAATCTGCGCAAAATAACAATTAAAGTTATTAGAAAGTTATTAGAAAGTCTGAGAGTAAACCATGAGCTCTTGATAAGCATTCAACTAAACTCTGCATGCATGTACTTGTCCTAGAAAGTACTTACAAGATAAAAGCACTGAGTGAGTCACTGACATAGTCAATATATGTGACAGAAGGCTGAGAAAATATCAATTAACCCAGAAGATCATTTATCTAGAGCATAATTATTATATTCATAAGTATAAAGACAAAAGTATACACATACCATCATATGCCAGCATATAATAAAAGCAAGTATAGAATAAACCACTCATAATAGAAAAACTGAAGAATATGTTCCTCTTGCCCCCTTAACTCAAGGGTATTTAGTATTTGCTTCAAATATATGAAAAAAATACAATTTAATTAGTGCTTAAAATCTGACAGTAAATCCATAGAGAAAAATAAACACCATGAATTTTAGCATTCTGAATTAGTTTCCAATACTCATTGGAACAAAGCCGTGGTGGTACTTGCGTTAAAGCAATTCATACCAGAGAGGATTATTTTAGCTGCAGAAATAGGAAAACTAAAATAAAATGACTATTTGGGTAATTCCTAGTGGCCTCTTTCAGTATATGTGAGAAATCTGATAAATCAGGACACACCTGTGGTGAGCCGCTTCTGCCGTTTCTGCAGACTATGGTCGCCATTACAAGATGACGCTGGCTCCGCTGTGGTCTGTGACAAACAACTCCTTATCTGGGAGAGTTGGCACATGATTTTTCACCACCCTGTACACCACCCTGTGAGAAAGCTCCACGCGGCAGCTTTGCATTGGGGCTTGGGATGCTTTATTAAGGCTGGGAGGGGCATCAGAGAGAGAGAAGAAGAAACATCAAGGGCCTGAATAAACTGCTGAAAGAAGATTCCTGAGTTGCGTCTTCCTTGCGGGCAAGGGGTCGCGACAAGTGGTGCCGAAACCCGGGAACCAGAACTTTCAGCAGTCAGGGGTGGTGCACCGGTTAGTCCCAATAAGTGGGATCCGCGATCAAAGCGGGGTTAGTCCCTAGTAAGTGGGATCCGCGACCAAAGCGGGGCAGCTCCTCTGTAATGAAAGAGAGAGCCTTACATTTTATTGCAGCTGCACTGTGTACTTTCGCTTCTACTTTCGCTTTCTTTTTTTGTGCTTCCTTTGTTGTTGTGTCATGGGTGCCGCATCTTCAAGTCCGCTTCTCCTGGCCCTAGATGGCCTGTTACGTTCCAAGGGACTGGAAGTGAAACATAGTACTTTACAGAGATTTTTACAGAAGATAGATATCGCTGCACCGTGGTTTGCATTTTCGGGCAGCCTTACTGTACCTAGTTGGGATAAATTAGGCAAAGATCTTGACTTTGCTTCTGAGCAGGGCATATTAGAGGGTGGGGTGATACCCCTTTGGAAAATGGTCCGTGGTTGCCTTACAGATGGTAAATGCCAGGAAGCTGTGAGTGAGGGTCAAGCTATTCTTGAGCAATTGCATGAGGAAAAATCTGAAGGATCATGTAGTGAAGTGGCAGAGAGTATTAAAAGTAACAGTAGTGAGAAGGCAAAAGAGCCTGAAGATAAAAATAGGAGAAGGCTCTACCCAGACTTGACCGAATTAAAAACGCCTGAGAACACAAGCAACTCAGAGAGTTCTGAGGACCTTGATATATTGTTACAACAACTACATAAGATAAAAATGAAAAAGAAGAAAAAGGAGACACAGGGCACGCAGGCCTACTGTAAGAAGGGGAAGGGAGTTAACATTGGTCAACAAAACTCTGAGGAGGAGGAGGTAGAATATCTAGAAGAAGATATGGTGCCGATTGCCCCACCTCCGTATGTGGGGGAGAGCCAAGGTTCCGGGAGATCTTTTCATGCACAAGTTTGGAGGACAGTTAATACAGATATGGGACTTGCATACCCTGTATTTCAGGACAATAACAGGGGAGGATATCATGAGCCTTTAGACTTTAAGATAATTAAAACCTTGGCAGAATCTGTCCGCACTTATGGCATAGATGCCGCTTTCACTCTCACTCAGGTGGAGGGACTTACTAGATTTTGCATGACTCCCTCAGATTGGGCTAGTCTAGTCCGCGCTTGTGTTTCCCCAGGGAAATATTAGGAGTCCAAAGTTGGCTGTTTAATGTTTCTGGCAGTACCCAAGACTCGGAGCGAGGTAGGAGGCTTAAAATTTCTGCAAATAATTCACAATTATCTAATGCTACATTACCCTCTGCAGCAGTCCGTCTCCAATCTCCGTTCCTGTTTCTTTTGGCTAATGTTACATTACAGGGGATGCTTAATTGTTCTAATATTACCTGTTATTTGTCTGAGTGTTGGAATGGCTCCTGGACTACGGCAATGGTTATGAAATTTCCAACCTTTGTCCCGATCCCGGTTACTGCAGATCCAGAGTCATTTCCTATTGTTGAACTGATTAGAGCCCGTAGAGATTTTGGAATTACGACAGCCATAGTGACAGCTGTGGCGGTATCTGCTGCTGCAGCAGTTATAGCTGGAGTAGCCATGGCCAGCCAGGTACAAACTGCTGCTACTATTAATCAGGTTATTCAACAAACATCCACCATACTTGAGTCTCAAAGTAGAATTAATCAACACATTTTATCTGGGATTCTGGCTGCTAATCAAAGGATAGATCTGCTTCAAGCTCAAGTTGAGGAATTGTCTGACCTAGTACATTTGGGTTGTGTTGATCAACGTGCACATTTATGTATAACCTCTGTCAGATTTAATAATTCCAGAAATGCCTCCCGCATCATCGGAGAGTATCTATCCGGAACCTGGTCCATGGCAGCGGAAGACATGATCCAGTCTCAACTAACCCAGATAGCTGTCTTGAACAGTACTCGTGTCGATCCTGTGACTTTGGGTCAATTCACCGATTGGATATCTTCTGCTTTTTCCTTCTTCAAAGAGTGGGTGGGAGTAGGCATTTTTGGGGCAATGTGTTGCTTCAGTGTTGTGCTTTGTTTGTGGCTTCTCTGTCGCCTTAAAACTCGCCATGCACAAGAAAAGGCTATGATCATACAAGCTCTTGCAGCTTTAGAAAATGGCAACTCGCCTCAAGTCTGGCTTGCGCATCTTAAGCAGTAAACCTTTGTCATGGTCGTTACACCCCAAGTTATTATAACATTGCACTGGGATCGACATGACTTTCCTTGTTATTCTCTTAGTGTTGGAAAGCCCTTGCACTCTGCCGGTATTACTGCCATTGCACGCAGATGGGTTTCCACACTAGTGCTTTTCTATCGCCTTGAAGTTCGTGCCTTTCTTTCAGGGTGCTGTCAACTTGTTTGTCCTTATAAACAGCCACAGTTCAGCCTCAGCTATCCCCCTTCGTCCACCATCGTCACGATACAGGATGCGAGGCAAGGCACTGCACTTGAGTGATCCTTGACGTGGACCTCAAGGAGAGCATGTCCTATTGCATGCGGGTTAGACGCGTTCACGCCCTGCCCCACGAAAAAAGGCGTCGGCTGATATGGCTTCAGGTCTGGGGAAGGCGCCTCCTTAGGACTGAGTCATACTATGCAGCCACTTCTGCACAGTGGGATAGGACCTCTACTCTCGCCTGTATTGTTTTGAGAAAACAGAAAAGGGGGAACTGTGGTGAGCCGCTTCTGCCGTTTCTGCAGACTATGGTCGCCATTACAAGATGACGCTGGCTCCGCTGTGGTCTGTGACAAACAACTCCTTATCTGGGAGAGTTGGCACATGATTTTTCACCACCCTGTACACCACCCTGTGAGAAAGCTCCACGCGGCAGCTTTGCATTGGGGCTTGGGATGCTTTATTAAGGCTGGGAGGGGCATCAGAGAGAGAGAAGAAGAAACATCAAGGGCCTGAATAAACTGCTGAAAGAAGATTCCTGAGTTGCGTCTTCCTTGCGGGCAAGGGGTCGCGACACACACCTGTGGTAGAAAAATTTCCACAGCACTCCCACCCACCCAAATTCCAAATCCTGGAGGTAAGCACACTTCTCCCCATTCATTCATTCATTCATTCCAGTATTGCTTTGAACACATTTTATAGCTGTGATTAAGGTTCAAAATGAGTTGTCCTTAAAATAGAGATTATTCTATTTGAGTGGTCCTGAACTAAATCACATGAAATATTTAAAAGCAAAATTTTCACTGCCTGAGCAGGAGAAGAAATTAAAGTGATACAACTCAGCAGAACTAAAAGAAAACTAACATCCATGTTGCCAAGTGTTTATGATGACCATATGACAAGGAACTGTGAAAGCCATGGAGGGGCTAATAGCAATCACCAGCCAACAGCCAGCAAGATGACAGGGACCTTAGTGCTTACAGCTGCAAGGGCAGACTTCTGCCAGCAACCAGGGACATTGGAAGAGGAATTCTGAGCCCTACATGAGAAAAAGATACAGCAACACCTCGATTTTAGCATTCTGAATTAGTTTCCAAGAAATGGGATAAGCAAGTGCCCCAAATTGGGTGTCCTAAAAGAATAAAACTTTATCCTCCCAAGATTCTAGATGCTAGGATTCTGAAATCAAGGTGTCAGGTGGATCAAGCTCTTTGTGAGTGTCTGCGAAGGCTCCTATCTGGCTTCCTCCTGGCTTTTGATGGATCATATGCCTTTGCATTCCTTTGCATGCAGCCACATCATTCTAATCTGCCTCAGTCATCATGTGTTTTCCCTATGTGTCCCCATTTTCACACAGCATTTTCAGAAGGACATCAGTAATATTTGATTAGGGCCACCCTAATGACCTTATATTACTTTGATTCTATCTTCAAATACTCTATTTCCAAATAAGATCATATTCATAGTTACAAGGGGTTAGGATTTCAACATACCTTTTGGGGTGATACAATTCAACCCATTATATCTGCAGACACCCTGAGCAGAGAATCTGCTGTGCTATGCCCAGATCTGAACTACAGAAACTATGAGATAGTAAGATTAGGTAGTGTGCTAATTTTGCTATAATATGGTACACTGCAACAGAATAGTGACAAAACACCCTAACTTTTTGAGATTCTAGATTTTCACTATACATAAAGAGACAATATATGACTCGAAAAAAATTTGCAACAGAAATAAAAGTATTTATAACCTCACTATTTCTAAAAGGAGTAGATTCTTGTTACTAAAGGGTTCTTTACAGTAAGAGGTCACTGGCATGAGAATGCAGGCTTGAAAGACAAGAACAGAAGGAAAAAATAGAGAAATGGAGGAAATCTTGAGTGGTGCTGGTGAGGGAAGATTAGAGACTATAGGAGACAAGAATAAAAAATGAAAATCAGCTGCTGGCAGACAAAATGGCAAGTTGTGAGAAACAAACTCACTTGCCCAAACCTAAAGAATAGACTAAGAAATACAAGGTAGAGCAAAAAGCTAGGCTTTACTTTAATGATGATCTTGTAAGATCAGGTGTCAGGTGTCTGTGGGAGGAGAGAGGGAAGCAGGCACACATAGATTTGAGTACAATCAGCATTTTATCTCTTAGAACATAATGTTCCTTTTCCAGTTCCTCATTGGCTGAGTACTATGGGATACATAGTCTTCCTGAACATCACCTAGTTTTACTGTTTCCTATTGGGTTATTTAAAGAAATATAAATTTAGTTGTCCCCAACTTTTTTGTTCTCTTGTGGTGGGACTGAGTACCTTTTGGTATCATACAGAGTTGATCTTTTCTGGTCAGATTGGGATTGGGGAGTTTTCTTCTCACCTCCTATTTGTCAAGGGGCTGTGAATTTTTACAAGCTAATTGTAACTTTTGTAACTAATTGTAACTTTTTACTCTGCTCTCCCCTCCAGCTGCCTTTCTTATATCCCAAGTAATTTTGTTTAAAGCTAAATACTATATTTTGAAAATGCACCACCGGAATATTTCTCACAAAGAGGCCTATTGCCAAATGGGATTTTTTTTTTTAGAGTTAAATGTTCTTTTTTTTTATTGGTTGTTCAAAACATTATAAAGCTTTTGACATATCATATTTCATACATTAGATTCAAGTTGGTTATGAACTCCCAATTTTACCCCAAATACAGATTGCAGAATCACATCGGTTACACATCCACATTTTTACATAATGCCCTATTAGTAACTGTTGTATTCTGCTACCTTTCCTATCCTCTACTATCCCCCCTCCCTCCCCTCCCATCTTCTCTCTCTACCCCATCCACTGTAATTCATTTCTTTCCTTGTTTATTTTCCCATTCCCCTCACAACCTCTTATATGTAATTTTGTATAACAATGAGGGTCTCCCTCCATTACCATGCAATTTCCCTTTTCTCTCCCTTTCCATCCCACCTCATGTATCTGTTTAATGTTAATCTTTTCTTCCTGCTCTTCCTCCCTGCTCTGTTCTTAGTTGCTCTCATTATATCAAAGAAGACATTTGGTATTTGTTTTTTAGGGATTGGCTAGCTTCACTAAGCATAATCTGCTCTAGTGCCATCCATTTCCCTGCAAATTCTATGATTTTGTCATTTTTTAGTGCTGCGTAATACTCCATGGTGTATAAATGCCACATTTTTTTTAATCCATTCATCTATTGAGGATAGCATCTTCAACAAATGGTGCTGGGAAAACTGGAAATCCATATGCAACAAAATGAAACTGAATCCCCTCCTCTCGCCATGCACAAAAGTTAACTCAAAGTGGATCAAGGAGCTAGATATCAAATCAGAGACTCTGCGTCTGATAGAAGAAAAAGTTGGCTCCGATCTACATATTGTAGGGTCGGGCTCCAAATTCCTTAATAGGACACCCATAGCACAAAAGTTGATAACAAAAATCAACAAATGGGACTTACTTAAATTGAAAAGTTTTCTCTTAGCAAGAGGAACAATAAAAGAGGTAAATAGGGAGCCTACATCATGGGAACAAATTTTTACTCCTCACACTTCAGATAGAGCCCTAATATCCAGAGTATACAAAGAACTCAAAAAAATTAAACAATAAGAAAACAAATAACCCAATCAACAAATGGGCCAAAGACCTGAACAGACACTTCTCAGAGGAGGACATACAATCAATCAACAAGTACATGAAAAAATGCTCACCATCTCTAGCAGTCAGAGAAATGCAAATCAAAACCACCCTAAGATACCATCTCACTCCAGTAAGATTGGCAGCCATTATGAAGTCAAACAACAACAAGTGCTGGAGAGGATGTGGGGAAAAGGGTACTCTTGTACATTGCTGGTGGGACTGCAAACTGGTGCGGCCAATCTGGAAAGCAGTATGAAGATTCCTGGGAAAGCTGGGAATGGAACCACCATTTGACCCAGCTATTGCCCTTCTTGGACTATTCCCTGAAGACCTTAAAAGAGCGTACTACAGGGATACTGCTACATCGATGTTCATAGCAGCACAATTCACAATTGCTAGACTGTGGAACCAACCCAGATGCCCTCCAAATGGGAATTTTTAAGAAGTTGTTTGCAGGATGTTGAGCAAGTTAAATCCTTCTCTTTCACCTTCTCCGTAAAAATTTCAGTAAATCCACATCTGTTGTCACAAGTTGTCAGTGTATACCTGTAGGTATTGCTAATTTGCCACATCTAACTTTATATTTATTATTTCTTGCTCAAAAATTTCTCTGGTAAACATATATTGTTCTAAAAAGTATGAAAAAGTTCTTTTGTGAAAATAATTGTCTGCATTTAGTCATGGTGGAGAGGCACTATTTTACTGGGAGGTATAATGAAATACTTAGTGACACTTAGGGTGGTCTAAGAACAAAGCAAATGCTGCTCATGATAGTATGTCACACAAGGTTTATAGCAGTACACAGACATAAATTAATCTCTGAATTTCAAGTAATTAAGTTTTTATTTATGATCGACTTTCCTATACTCTACTGAGAATAGATGATGATGATGACAATAATAATTTATACTTCTCTACTGAAATAAAAAACAAATTTGAATATAATAGCTGGTACTATATTCAGACTGACCTTATAGGGAACACACCTAAAGTGTGTGCCCCAGAGTAACAGCACCTGAGAAATTGTTAGAACTGCAAACTCGAAGGTCCAGCCCAGACCTACTAAATCAGAAAATCTGAGGGCAGGCCAGAAATATGTGCTTTACCAAGTCCGGCAGGTGATACTGATTCATGATCAAATTGCTACAGAAGACTGACCCTATCATGCTATAACACAAATGCCTGCTGCTGTTCCCTTTCCACTATGAACCCACTGCCTACCACAATCAGAATTTTTATGTCCATTTTACCTTACATACATTTCATTCATTTCATTCACCTATTTCTCTATAGGATTTCTCTCCTCCAGAATGTAGGTATAATATTACTTATAGACTAAACCTACTTATAATAACTTTTAAAGAGGCATTTTTACAAAAAATAATCAGTTATACAATAACACAATTTGGTAATTCAAATCCAGAATATCTGATCAACCTATGATCACATGAATGCGTCATTCTATTCTATTGATGGATATTTACAAGCAAATGGCTTTCAAGAGAATAATGGAAATAATTTCCTTAAGTAAACCCATGTTTAAGTAGCATAAGATTTCTCAAATCATTACACTTGTACATTGGCACAGATTTGCTGCTACACTTCTGCAAAGATGGAGAACACTGCAATAAAATATATTCTACCACAACTTAAAGCAGCTCATATCATCACAAGTGTCTTATAGACTCATTAATTGTAAGGGGAAAAAAGAGTAGAAGATAAAATGTGTACAGGACATAAATGTTTAACCACCACATAGAGTTTGAATAATTAATGAAATGATACCCTTTAGTGCACAGCCTCATATCTTTAAAATATAAGTGCACTATTTCAATATTTAAGCCAAAGTCAGTGATGTAGTTTTAGCATGTGAACTATATGTCTGGGCAGTGAATTGAACAAATGCTTCATAATAATAAAATGGCTTTTAAATGTGAATTGGTCTCATAAGGTGTATCTCCCTAACCAACACAATTTATTCAGAGTAAGATTAGCAAAGACAATTTTTGAAGCTGTAATATTCATTACCTCCACATTTTATAATATTGCTAGTTCCGTGTATCTGAAGTGGTCCAGTGTGTTTAGATTGAACTTTCATCATGTCTAAACAGTTTAACTGATAGTTACTTGATAACTCTTTTATGAAGCAATTTTTTAATAATGGTTTCATATATCTGGTTTATGATGCCATTAAAGTCATCATTTGTCACATTAGTAATACAGAGATTCTTAAAATATCCCTAGTAGCAATTCAGGATGGCTTTTAATGTCAGCATAAATTCCTGTATTACTAAACTAGCTATGTGAAATATTAACAGTGCTGTTTGCAATTTCAAAATATACATGATAACATATGTATATACCATAGATCTCTTGTTTGGTGGAAACCAGTTTAAAAAATAAGAAATGACACTAAAACACATTAGCTTAACCTTGTGGTATGATTTAACAGCAAAGAAAAATTCCTTTGGGTTGTGGAATGGATCTTTGGAGTTTTTGCTATAGAATTCTCTATTTTCCATACACGAAGCAATTTTAAATGAAGAGGGAAAAAAAAATCTAAGTTGTCCAGAACACCATCTAATTATGAAGCCATCTTAGTCCAAACAGTGTTTTAGAAGTTAAAACACTTCATGGCATGCTTCCCCCCACTCCCACTCATCCCAACATAAGTAGTTTATTTTCACTTATCGTTTCAAATATTTCAGAGCATGGTTACTCGGCTTCATTGTTTCTGGACCTGTGGTGAGGCAGAACACCACGGTGGCCAGGAAGCAGAGAAAGAGGATGGGGCCACAGTCCCAGTATACCTCTCAAGGACACACTGCCAGTGACCTGCTGCCTTCAATTAGGCACTGCCTCCTAAAGTTTCCACCACCTTCCAATAGCACTACCATAGGGACCAAGCTTTCACACAGTGTCTGGGAGACACTCCAGTTACAAACTGTAATATATACTTATCAAATAAGAAAGCTAAGTATCCCTCTATCAAAGAGAAAATTCTCTTAGAAGATGAAACCAATTCTTACCACGCACTGATGAAAAAGAAAAGGAACCCTTCTACCCTTTTGTCAGTGAGGTAGCAGACACATAGCAGAGCCATACACTGGAGCCTGCTTCCAAAGAAGCCCAACAGTAGGGTTCAGGGACACTAATACCGTTATTTGTTTCCAAGAATGAAGCAGACTGCAGTGCAGTAGGCTGGAGTTATGTATGGACAGAAGCCTGCAGCAGCAAACCAGCTCTGCACAGCCTGTCTAATCTAAAAAAAACAATTTTATACATATAATTTTATATATAATTTAAATATAAATTTGAGAGCTCTGGAGCCTTATCTATGGGCCTCTAGAAAAACTACTTATGG
The DNA here is from genome assembly GCF_021218885.2 of Marmota monax. Taxonomy (NCBI): domain Eukaryota; kingdom Metazoa; phylum Chordata; class Mammalia; order Rodentia; family Sciuridae; genus Marmota; species Marmota monax. The sequence continues at coordinate 2,874,071 of NW_026693595.1, read as the reverse complement.
ATTACAGTTGAACTCCACTTTCCTTTCTGGGACTGTAAAGTACCATACCTTTTTTACTGTTCTTGGAACTTATACAATTCTATCACATAAGGTATCATAATGATAATATAATAAAAGCATTGTAATACAAATCAGAAAGTTTTTATTTCTAAAACCAGACTTGTGCCTTACTGGTGATATGTACTTCAGCCAAACTTTAATCTTACTTAATCTCATTCTCTTCATTTCTATAACTATTAATAATATGTTTTATCGTATTATTGTGTGAAAAATCAGAGAATATACTTACACAAACTTAGATGATACAGCCTACTACACAGCTGGACTATATTGCTATAGCCTACTGTTCTTAGGCTACAAATTTGTACAGAATGTTACTATATTGACTAGTACAAGCAATATTAACAATAACATTTGTGAATCTAAATATTTATAAACATAGAAAAGTTACAGTAAAAGTATGATATAAAAGGTAAGAAAGGGTACACCTATATAAAAACATACCATGGATGGAGCTCAGAGGACTGGAAATTGCTCTGGATGAGTCAGTGGTGAGTCAAAGTTGTGAGTGAATATGAAGGTCTAGGATAATATTGTACACTGCTATAAAATATATAAAAACATTGGACATGTAAGACTATACTCAACTTATTTTTAAATTTCTTTCTTCTATAATAAACATATTAGAAAACCTTTTTAAATTTATAAGCCTACAATTCTTTTAACATTTTAATTCTTTTGCAGTAACTTAGATAAAACAAACCCATTGTACAGCTGTGCAAGATTTTTCTTTATAACTTTCATCTATAATCTTTTTACATCTCACTTTTTTACTGTTTAAATCACTTTGCTAAAGCCTTAAGACACAAACATAAACATTAGGCTTATGCAGGGTCAGGACTACCAACATCATTATCTTCTACCTCCACATCTTATCCTACTGAGAGGTCTTCAAGGGAAAAAACAATGTGTGTGGTCCTCATCTCCTATGATAACAAGGCCTTCTTCTGGAACATTGGAGGCTCTTCCCAGGAAGTTTTCACCATTCTTTAATTAAATTCATTCTTACTAGATATTAATAAGAAAATTTTGTAAATACTATTTTCAAATGACACTGTAATTCAAGTTATCCTATTGACAACTACATTAAAAACTAATTCTGATATTCTATGAACTGTATTACTATCGTGTGAAACACATAATAAAAGAAATAAGAAGGCTCTCCTTGTTCTCTCCCTTTCTCTCTCCCCACTCCTCTGGCTTTCTCTCTCTCTCTCTCTTTCTCTTCCTTCCCTATCTAAATCAGACACAACTGCAATAAAGATCTCTTGGTTTCTCTAAAAAAGAAAGAAAGAGGAAGATTACCATTCTAGGTGAACACTTAGCCTTATTTGTAACCTCTGACTAACAAAAAGTAAGACAATAGATATGTAGGGGTAAGGAGACAGAGAGTGTGTGCATATGTGTGAGGTCAGGAAGAGAGAGATGTTCTATTAGGAAAAAGATATGATCAACATTTTAATGTAATATGTATTTAAAGTATTCCATTGTTGATGTATGAAATTTCAACAAACTAACTTAAAACAATGCAAATTTACTACACTGAAGTTTCTAGGTTGGAAGTTTGGCATGGTTCTCACTGGGCTGAAATCAAGGTTACTGGCAGACCTGCCTTCATTTCTGGAGGCTTAGGAGTCTTTCAGTTGCCTCACCTTTTCTAGCTTCTGCAGGTTGCTTGCATTTTTCTTAGCTCATGATCCCCTTCATCCATCTTTATTCCAGCAATGTAGCATTGCTCTTTCCCATTTTCCACCTTTATGTTTTCTCTGACCATAGTTGGAAAAAGTTTCTTCACTTTTTTGACTCATGATATTAGATTAAACTCCAGCAGATAATCCATAATCTTGCCATCTCAAGGTTTTATTTATCTGTGCAAAGTTCCTTTGTCATATAAAGAAACATACTTAAAATTTTCAAGATTAAAACATGGATAACTTTGAGAGTCATTATTCTTCCCAACTTAAAGTGCAACATTACTTTGGAAATATTTGTTAAAAGACAAGTTATTTTCATTTTTTTTCTTTCCTACACTAGTTTTATAATATTAACTCCTTTAATCAGGAAAAAATAGGGGAGAACTCTCTGTATGGTTTCATATGATACTTGGAATCAAGTGAGTATTTATGAAAAATTTGTCAAAACTATACTATTAACTATATATCCTAATTAATATCCCTTCTTAATTAGTAATAAACCAGTCTGAATTGCAATAAGGATCAATTTATCTTCATTTTAAAAATACTTTCTGCACAGTTGTGGCTTGATAATTAAAACATTTGTGTCCAGGGACCATCTCCTCCTAAATCAGAGTCATTATTGTCTCATGAAGTCATTAACTTGGATTAATTGGGTAAGAGTTGTATAATAATCCATGGATGACTTCAGCTCCTAGGAGAGCATTTAGAAACTGTTTGTTATCTTTAGAGTAATACATAAATTTAATCTTTGTGAAGTCAGGTGCTGTATTTCCTTTGGCTCACTTCTGGGACAGTGCCTATCATATAGTAGGTGTTGAATAAATACTTTTGAAATAAAAATAAATGAATCAATGTATTTTCCAGGAGGTAATGAAATATAAGAAAACATAAAAAACTAAGAAGACAGACAAGGTGTGATTTGAAATGTTTCACACTAGTTCAACCTGTACAGAATTATGTTTGTTTGTTTTTGCATAGTGGCTAGTTTGGAACATTTAATTTGCCATGTATTTTAATATGATGTACATATATAACTTCAATTTATCTTAAGTTATTGATTCACTGTCTATTGACTGTTATTCAGGTACATTCCAAAGTAAAAGATTAGAATATATCAAGAGGCTTCGGAATAATAACACAAATAAATGTAATCGGATGAAATAAAACTATTATGGTATATTTCTGTTAGCAGTTGCAAAAATACAATTTGCTCTTTTTTGATAGGAATAGTATCATGTGAAGGAAAGAACATTCTCAGAAGTTCATGAACGTTAAATGCTTGCTAACTTTAAAAAGTACACACCAAGAGTAGACTGATTTTTTTTTTTTTTTGTACTAGGGATTGAACCCAGGACAATTCTACTCAATCATTACAGCCTTTTTGTATTTTTTAATTTTGAGATTGGGTCTCACTAAGTTGCTTAAGGCCTCACAAAATTGCTAAGGCTGGCTTTAAACCTGCAATCCCTCTGCCTCAGTCTCTCAGGTCACTTGGATTACAGGTGTGCCCCACCATGACTGGCCTGATCATGTTCTTATAAGTAGGCTTTCCAAGTCTGAAAGTCTACCTTACATTCATCTCACATTATCATCTATTCTTTCTCTGAAGCAGGTTATAAGGAGCATATTTTTTAAAGAGTAGAAATAAAACTCTATGAAAGTATATAAGTGAACTCCATGTTGGAATGACTTTGATTGCTACCAGTTTATTCTGTAGCAGAAGATTCAGTGATGTGGCCTTTCTCTTTTTGATAACTTTAAAAAATAAAGTTCTTAATTAACTTCTGACAAAATGACATGCTTTAGCATTGCATTATCTGCAGAATGAGTATGAAGTTATTTAATATTGTATCCCAACATGATTAATTTGTACCTTCATTTAAAGTGAAATTCCATTGACATATTAAACACTTGATGAAATGCAGAAGCACTCAGTCTTAGATTTTGCTATGTGTCCCACAGTTAAACAATACATGTGTCAAAATTAGAGAACAGTTGCCAAGGAATAAAATCAGTTTTGGTAAAGAGAATTTAGAAACCACAAATGAATTCAAGTTTACATTTCTTTCTTTGTTAGCCCAACTAAGCATGCCTGAAAAAGAGGTTGGAAATGGAATATTACAGAAAAGACAAAGAATGGTTGTTTAAGATGAGGAACTTATCCATACTTAATATATTTGGGATCTCTGGACTCTTTATCATATTCAATGTCAATAGTGATTCATCCTTTAAATAACTCCATTTCTCTACTGCAAGCAAATAATCAAACAAGATAGAAAATTTATTATTTTAACTATGCCTCACTGAGACTTTGTGTATCCAAATTGATCGAACTATAAGACGCCCACAGTGTGAACACCAATACTATTAAAAATAATAAGTTAATATTTTATTGTGTATACAATCACAGGCCATTTGGTGGGTATTTAGTCTCTATACTTTATACTTTTTGTAAATAAAAGAAAGTTCAAGTTTCAAAGAGCTAAAAGCTGGTTATATTTTCAAAAACATGTTAGATCAATACACTTACTGTGATTTTAGTAAGTGTATTAGTAACTGATAAGGGTAGTAACTAATTAGCTTTATTAGTTCAAAAATTTCATTCACTTCCTCTCCCTTTTTCAAAACTAGAAGACTGACATGCATTGGACTTCACACTCTGCAGCAACATCCTTGTAGTCATCCAATTCTACTTAAAGAAAAACATGCTAAATTACTTTTCAGAGAGAGAATGAGTAAAAGGCTTGATCATTGGGCCAGGCCCTCACTATGTGGCTGAGGAGTCAACGCACAGTGAGTGGTGAAAGGCCAAAACATTATATTCCTTTCTATATGGGAGCAGCATATATTTGATGCTGATAGAAATGATACAATTAAGAAAAAAGCATGATAATGAAGGAGAGAGAGTAGTAATTTCAAAGGTGATATATTTAGAGTAGGTGAAGGGGGACAAGATCTAGTGAACAAAAAGAGGGATTAGTCTTAGGGAGCAACAAAGTGAGTTCAAATAGGGCCAGGAAGAAAAGGGGAGAGGATGGGCAGAGATACAAGTGTATAGCAAATGTGAGATTTTAAGGACATTCTCTTCTGATTATTTCTATTATCTTTCAGGAAAATAAGAAGCAGTGTTCTCAGGTGAGTGTAAGAAATGAGAGTATTTAAAATTTAAGAAGAGAGAGTATGATATTGTCATTTATAGGCAGAAATGAAACGGGGCTGTTCTGTGATTGCAGAGTAGTACAGCAGGCCTAGGTAAGATCAGTGGCCATAGATTAAAGCCCATCAGGATGTCCATCAGTTTTCACCTACAAAAATATAGTGGTATAGTTGTACACAGTGAAGTTGGAGGCTGATACTAAACAGAGTTGCTGCTTCCCAGATGAGTATCAAAAACAATAGGGAAAAATATGTGGAGGATGTAACTAAAGGAAGGACCAAAATTAAATATTCTGAAACCAAAAATAGCTAAATGAGTAACTGAAATTTAGGCAGTAAGAAAGAGTATGTTAAAAAAACAAACAAAAAAAATGAAATAGGATAACAGATTTTTATATCCTGATAGGGTTAAAAAACTACATAAAGAGTAAGCTGAAGATAAAGTATTATGGTCAAGATGGTCAGAGAAAAACATGACTGAAGTTGAGATTATGGAGGGGTTAGAGTTATTGATAATATCTAGAGTCAGCAATGAGAGTATTTAGTAAGGACATGGGGTAGAACCATGATAGAAGAATTAAAGGAATTCAAAGAGCAGAGTGTGAATAGATACTAAACACTGGAGACAGAGGCCCTGAAACTAGCCAAAACTTTCAACAATGAGGGAAAATGGTGTGGAAATTAATAGTACAGTTTAATGATGTCAGATTGTGAATTGTGCTGTTCTTTTGATGATATTGATCCAGTAAACCAAAAAGGATGAACAGACATCCATGGCAGACATCAGAAGAGAGCAAGTCAGAAAGAGACAAGGTTCACTCATAAGAACAGATGAATGAACAAAACAATATTCAAAGAAGAGTTTGAGGGGCTGGGGATGTGGCTCAAGCGGTAGCACGCTCGCCTGGCATGCGTGCGGCCTGGGTTCGATCCTCAGCACCACATACAAACAAAGATGTTGTGTCCGCCAAGAACTAAAAAAATAAATAAATAAATACTAAAGTTTCTCTCTCTCTCTCTCTCTCTCTCTCTCTCTCTCTCTCTCTCTCTCTCTCTCTCTCTCTTTAAAAAAAGAAGAGTTTGAGTAAAAAAATGGTTTTAAGTAATATCAGCTACAGAAGGCACAGTTGACATGTTTCAGAAACTGACGTGGGGGAAGAGATTCTATCAGAAAAGGGGATAAAAACGAGCCATGTATGGAGGAAATTATTAGGTGTGAGAACTGCCTTCAGTGACATGGATGAATAGTAACTGACGAAACAGTTGTTAATTTTGGTTTCATGAGATGGCAGCAAATCTGGAAATGTTGGTGGGAAGAAGGAGCCATTAAGAACTTAATAAGAGCACATGGTATTCTGGTGTACCTTCTGTAATACTGACAGTGACATGGAACTCTGCAAGGAGATGGGGATGCAGATTTCAATAGAAAGTCTATAAAACACCTATTTATAGAGCATTTAAACTTTAAACTGACTACATACTTATCTAAAAGTGGTTTATAAAGCACTGAATTACCTTCACAATTTATTTTTTTTAATTTGGCCAACCATAGGAATGAGGGCACATGAAAATTTTATTTCAGTTACTTCATCTCTTGATGAACACATGAACAGTAATGAATACTCTATGATAATTTACATGACAGAGTTCTTCACGATGCCTGAAGTTCTATGTGTAGCAAGTATCACATGATTTCAAACCTCAGAAACACAAACTGTAAACAGGATATGGCATTAATCTAGACAAGAAATTATGGTGGATGAGACCCTGAGTTTCACATCAGAAGTAGTTAGATCAAATTTTAGAGATTTTTAATGATGAAACCAAAAGAACTTGCTGATATATGAAGAGGGTGGGGATTATGGGAGACAGAAGTAAAGAGAGTCCAAGATTTTTACCCTGAGGAATTAGGTAAACAGACTTGCCCTGTTTTCAGATAGGAAAAAAACCGCTATATGAGCAAGTAAAAATGGTGATCAGAAGCTCAACTATGAATGTGTTAGGTTTGAAATACTAATTAAATATCCAAGTCACTGGATATATAAATTTTGGAGGAAAATAGGGGCTTCAGATATAGATTAGATGCTATTGGGTTAGATCAGAGAAGGAAGGAAGGGAGGGAGAGAGGGAAAAGAAAAGAAAGAAACTATATGTATATATAATATACATATACACAAAACATAACAAGTCATAAGAAAATTGATATAATGAAAGCATGAGACAGAAAAAAGAGAAACCCGTGGATGTGTAACCGATGTGATTCTGCAATCTGTATGCGGGGTAAAAATGGGAGTTCATAATCCACTTGAATCAAATGTATGAAATATGATATGTCAAGAGCTTTGTAATGTTTTGAACAACTAATAATAATAAAATAAATAAGAGAAAAAAGAGAAACCCATGGGCCTGGGGTTGTAGCTCAGTGGTAGAGTGCTTGCCTAGCATGCGTGAGACACTGGGTTCGATCCTCAGTACCACATATATGTAAAATAAAGATATTGTGTGCACCTAAAACTAAAAAATAAACATTTAAAAAAAAGAAGAGAAAAAAAAGAAACCCATATTCTCACCTCAAGGTATAGACAGGTATCAGGTAATCACTCCCTTCTCAGTGGAAAACACCTATCAAGTGATCTGATGATTTCCTAGCTCTAAGATGAGTGTAGCTAGAAAGTCAGAGAGCATCAATATTATATTAGGAATAACATAAATGGCACATCCATATATTACACAAACATTAAAAATAAAGATACAGAAAGGAAATAAGTGGCATGAGAAAATCTTCATACTATCATGTGAAGATACAACACTAAAGTAAAAACAGGATAAGTAATTATATATATATTAAGATACCAGTTGTGCTTGTATATGAGTATGAATTTCAGTTTGTATATGTAATATTATGACAGATCCAAATCAAATGTGTGGAAAATTGGATCTCAATTTTGCTATCAGAAATCAATTCCTACTTGGACTCTATTCTTGGATAGAAGCAGAAAACTGTATGCTGTTTCTTGATATTTTAATCAATTCTAATTTAAATTTCTATCTTTTTCTAATAAATCTTTATTATAACTCAAAAATTATTACCATCTCATTTAGTACTTCTCTACCCTTCTTCGCAGTGCCAAAGACAACTTTCTCCAATCCTGTTGAGAATTTTTTTCTGACATAATAACATATAATTTCAATAAGCAAAAAAACTTTTAAAAGGATCAAAATACTTTCCCAGTCTTGCAAAGTTGTTATTGGGGATTTAAAAATGTGATGAGTGTTTATATTTTGGAAAACTGTAATGTATGCAATAAATATATTCAGATATTTTCAGCTCATTAAAATGTACTAAATAATTATTTCAATTTCTAGTTACATTTCCAAGACTGTGATGATTATATATATATATATATATATATATATATATATATATGTTTGAGTGCCTTTGTGAAAATCCACTTATATGAAAAATGAAGCCCATCTCTTTATGTATGACCAATCAGAGAAAAATGCGGAGCCTCTCTTAGGGAATGGATGTCTCAGAAATTCTCTGGCGATAGGAGACAGAGAAGTGTATATAGTTTGAAAATGATTATAAATAATACTGATATATCCCTCTTCCCATACCTACCCAGGTTATGAATCACTTATTTCTGTTATATACATTTTACTATTGTGTCCAATTAGGTCACTGAAATTTGATAGAAGTACAATTTCATTTTACATTAGTGTTTGCTCTAATAAGAGTAATGTAGAAGATATTTCTGAATCTGCTGTGAAACTGCTAAATACATTACCCATTAGTGTATTTGCTGCCCTTAAAATACAAATGGTCAACTTTGCACTGCCAACTTTTCTCTACTGAAGAGTCAGTCTTTTTACACTGATCAGACACTGATAGCTAGGTAATCTATTATCTTTCACTATTTACATTGATTTCTAGAGGATCAAATTAAATTTCAGCACAGTAAAAGATAACTCATATGATGGTCCATTTAAAGAACTCAGAAATGTATGGAAAAGCAGCAGGTGAGATTTGGTGTGATCAGAGGTCTGTTCTTTCTGAAATTCTGATGTAGGTCATTACCAAATATGCTGTGGAAGGTTTTATTCTACAGTTTCCTTCCCGATATTCCTCAGTAAAGCTAATTTGCAATACATGTGGCCTTAACATGGAAATAGGGTCCTTATTCAAGTGGCCATTAATTAATTCAAGTAAACTGTATTCTCAAAATAGTTATACAGATACACAGTGCCCACATCTACTCAACTCCTGAGAAGAAACTCTAACATACCATAAAGGCTTCAGAAAACTGTAATAATTAATACTCTTACAATAGCTCCCACCATGTTACCATGCTCATTTTACATAGTGATTTTACTTTCAAAAATTCTCAATGTATTCACTTATCACTTCAGACCATCAAAAAGTCCAAGTATTGTAAAACATATTTTATAGACTTTTATTTTTATTAAGTGAAACTTTGCCAATTAGTATTGTTAAAATTATTTATACATTATGTTTTGCCTTAATGGGGCAAAAAAGATTTTCTTTTATATTCCACACCACTGGAAAAGAGGAAAGTAAGGAAGTTATATAAAATATATTTTAGACTGTCTCTTATTTCAAGGAAACAGGACAAGTTTTAGAGGAGTCAGGGGCATCATCTTTTTAACATGTCTTTTGGATAGATCTTCTGGTTCAAAAATAAAAGCCAAAAAGAAAAGTGGCAGTACTAGAACACACACAAATATTTGTTTTAAAAACACAAAACTAATATAGAAAATAGATCTCATAACCGTATGTATAGGCATATCTGGTTTTGTTTTCGAGTTTGGTAGGACTATTGTTGCAATTACAGAATAGAGAAATAACTCAATGAAACTGCATCAGAAACCCTTATTCAACATTTTGCTTTGCTCTCCCCTTTCTTTGAGTAAATCTGACGTTATAAGCATAACTGGTCCTCTGTGGACCTCTTAAATAATTTAAAGATGCTGAGCCTCATATTCTACAGCCCAAAGATGCTGACATTATTTTAAATTAGGTTTTTACACTTAAAATGTATTGAAGTGCATTTGGTGGAGATGAAGTTTTGCTACCTGTGCTTTTTTTCACTGAAAACAGTGTTCAGCAGACAAAATAAAACAATATCTCCATAGTCTGTTTTTAATCCTTTACCTTTAATAGTCAAGTGACATGAGCTAGAGTAACATACATGACAATCTGGTAATTTCAGAATAAATTCTGAATGCAGATATTTGTTTATATTAAATAAAAACAGAAAATCATAAATATATTCTAAGAAATGAAATAGAGTTGCTCTTATGATGTATCTCACTGTTGGACAGATTCAGGTTTTGCTACAACTGAAAGGCTGTTTATGATAAACAAAGTCATACATAAAGGATTTTATGAATCCTTTATGTATGACTTCTGCAATGCTGAACTGTGGCTATTACTTTGCCCTGTGGCACCAATTTTTATGGAGTTCACACATCTGATTAATCCCAAACTTAAGAGGTATATTCTTCTTTGTCAGCACCTTTATCTATTTTTACATGAAGGCAGAAAGCCAGTTCCTTTCCTGCATCTAACTGCCACATGTGGTTTTTAAGTCCCTAGGTTGTATATATCTGGGTCAGAGGCAAAGCTCAAAGTTGAACTAGGGCTTAGTGCACTGCTTAGCCTCAATCAGAATTTTCCTTATGTGATCAGGCATGTTCCCAGTTGCCATGCAATGCACATTGGCAAGGGAAAGGGGGAGCAAAAAAAAATTCTTTTCCCCCAAGAAACAGGCACCTTGCCAAGTTTTCATAGAGTGAAAAATTGGAGCCCCTGAGAGAAGCAAATGTTTGGAACTGCTAACCCTCTGCCCTATCACATTCCAAGTCAGTCAGATGGTCACAGTCATCTTTGCCAGAATATGCCATGTTTTTTCTGAGCACAGAGACAGGTTTCTAGCCTCACAAGATATAGTATCATGTGCTGGGCATTTATGAGCTCACATGGAATATTCTTTTTTGTTTACATATTATACCTAGATTCTAAAGTTTCTTTTTTCCTTTTCCTAGTCCTGGGGTCTTTCTTTCTTTCTTACTTTCTTTCTTTCTTTTCTTTTCTTTTCCAATTGGGATTTCATTTCCCACTGGAACCTTAGAATCTTTACTCACCTGATTCTAGAAATTATATTTTACTTGTATGAGTCAAACTCATGGTCACTAATTATAGGTTTAATATCCAAATAGCAAAACTGACTACATATAAAAAAGATATTTCTTCTCAATAGGAGGAATAATTTAAACCAGGGAAAGGCCTCAAACATGCTCAGATTGTTTTGACCTTGGTACATACAGATGGCAATAATCTAAGGAAAAATCCAGGTTATCCAGACATGGTGGAAGAACTTTATGTATATGAAGATTTCCTATTGAGATGAAATTGATACGCTAAAGATGTATCTGCACTCCCATGTACAGTATTATTCACTATAATCAAGATATGGAATCAGCCTAAATGTCTATCAGTGGGCGAATGGATAAATGAATTACAGTACATAACGTCACAAAGGAATACTATTTGGCCTTAGGAAGGAAATCCTGTTAGTTGCAGTAAATGGATGAACCTGTTAGACATTACGTTAAATGATCCTAGACACAGAAAAACCCAACACTACATGATCTTGATTACATGTGGAATCAAGAAAACAGTTGAATTCACAGAGAGTGTAGAATGATGGTTACCAGAATGTAGTAGGCCCTTGGAAAGATGCTGGCCAAACTTATTTCAGTTAGGAGAAATAAGTTGAAGAGACTCATTGTTCATGGTGACCATAGTTAATATCAATGCATTTTATTCTTGAAAATTGTTGAGTGAATTGTAAGTGCTCACACCACCAAAAATAAGTATTTCAAGTAATAATGTTAGTTAGCTCAATTTAGTCATTCCACATAGTTCAAAATATCATGTTGCATGTGATAAATACAATTAATTTCTACACATCAACCAAAAATTAATTAAAAATAAAGTGTACGTGATTTAAGCAGTAAAACACACACACACACACACACACACACACAATTATGCCTTTGCTAGGGATACAAATCTGCTAAAACCATTTAATTTCTCAGAATCAGTGAAAACCTCTACTTTAATGACTGATAAGTTCACATTATAAGGCTATTAGAAGAACAAGCAGAGATGACCTAAACTAAAGCACATTTGGAAATGTAGAACATTGTATGAATAGCATCTGCTTTCTCGAATGGGCCCTTAAACAGAGTGGTATTGCCATTCCTTCCCAGGGTAGTTCAAAATCTTCAACAGTTTGTGACTTGGGGTATTTTAAAATGTCATTTTAATAGATTTTTATTATATAAACTTATATACAATAAAATTCACTCATTTAAAATGTATAATGTAATGCTTTTTTCACATATTTAGAGGGGTATGCAACCATCACCACTGTCTAATTCTTGAACATTTTTTCCACCACATGTGTAAATATTATATGCATACAATTTTTTAACATTTTCTCATCACACCTACACACTGCATTTGTGTTGTGTGTGTGTGTAAAATATGTTTGCAATCACTCTCCATCTCCTCCCAACAAACTCCATACCCCTCAAATCCTAGTCAATCACAAATATATTTTATGTTCCTATGGATTTGCCTATTCTAGGCATTTCATACAAATGGAGTACTCTACCATGTGTTTTGAGGGGACTGACTTCTTTCACTTAGCATAAGGCTTTTATAGTCCAAGTTGTAGCACAGTACCTCATTCCTTTCTGTCATTCGATAATATTACCACAAGAGATGTACCACTTTCATTTATTCATTCATCAGCTGATTGGAATTTGGGTTGTTTCAAAATTGTGGTTATTACAAGTAATATTTCTATGAATATTCATGTACAAGTTTTGGGGTAGATGTTGTGTTTTCATTTATCTTTTGTTTGTTCCTTGGACACTTGAAATTGAATCTCAGATTCACTTTTATGTTCCTTCTAAGATTTTTGAAGTATCTAGCCTTTGCACTGAGTTCTATGACAGATTTTGAGTTAATTTTTGTGTATAATTTGAGGGAGATTCAATTTCACCATTTTGCATGTGGGTATTTAATTCTCCCTGCTCTATTTGTTGGAGAGACTTTTTAAATTGTCTTGGACACTTTTTGTTAAAAGTCAATTACCTGGAAATTTAGGGAATTATTTTAGTACTCTCACTTACACTATATTGATCTGTATATTTATTTTTATACCAGTAACATATTGTCATAGTTACTTGTGGATATATAGTAAGTTTTGAGACTGGAATTAAGTACTCCAACTTTGTACTTCTTAAAAATTGTTTCATGAATTTAACATCAATTTATCAATTTTTATAAGAAACCATCTCTTATTTCATTGGAATTTGCATTTAATCTACAGATCAAATTGCAGATATTGCCATTTAACATTATTAAATCTCCCAATTCATGAACACAGCATGTCCACTCACGTAGATCTTCTTAATTTATTTCAACAATACTTTATAGGTTTCAGTATGCAAAGTTTGCATTTTTTTAGCTAAGTTTATACCTAAGTATCTTGTTGTTCCAATGCTCTTGTCAATGTATTATTTTTTCAATTTCATTTATGGAATGTTCATTGATAGGGATTGAAATATAACTGATTTTGCATATTCATCTTGTATCTACAGCCTGATTGAACTTACATATGGGTTCTAACAGTTTCTGGTGGGTTCCTTAAGAATTTTCTTTATACAAGATCATGTCATCTGCAAATGTAGAAAAGTCTTATTTCTTCCTTTCTAATTGAGATGTCTTTTATTTCATTTCTTTCCAAATTGTCCTGATTAGACCTTCAACAACTGACATTTAACGTAAGTCAGAGGCTACAGCTGCAAATACTTCTGGAAAAGAAAAGAGCCTGAGGAAAAAAAAGAAAGTAAAAAGTAGTAAGTATATTAATATTGTACATTAGTTTCTGTTCTTATGATTGTCTTAGTGTTTTTTTTAGATTTTCGTAGTTTATTACTGATTTGTAACACATATAAATGTGTAACCTACCTGGGATTATTTGTGTGCTTTTTTGTTTTAGTGTATGTGTTCATTTATTTGCACCTGGTTTTATTTCCACAGGCACAGTGGAGGACCTACTAAGTTAACTGTAGATGATGAGAAGGAAGCAAGGTGGTAGCACTTGTCAGACTCTTTGACTTTGTGTTGTAAGAGCCATTCCAGAGCCATTCTTATTTCACAATTTAATTAAATGGTCCACTAAAATCTGATGACATGAAAGATAAGTGAGTTTTTCAACACATACGTGGCATGAAGGAATTTGGATCACAGAAATTTCAAAAGATTACAGAAATATTAATAAATACAAAAATTATTTAATCAAGACTACTGACCTGCAAAAATATATTATGCAAAAGTTGATGTCATGTATTAATCATTAATTATGAATAAAAAGAACATAAATTTGTTTAATATTGTGTTGCACAGTCCATGTTGCTGGGTTTTACTTTGCTTTCACTAATTCAACTCTGTGGATAACTCAATTTTTATAGCTGCATGTTATACTCAAATAAGTTCTCCAATTTATCTTAATTTATGAACTCAGTATATTTAAGATGATCTTATCAAACACCTCTAGGATAAGAGTCTACGTTTACCTTATTTTTCTTTAACATACATATTTCGGAATACAAACAAAACTAATATATATGGAATATCTCACATCTCCTCTCTCCTTTCAATCACTGACCTGCAACTGTGACAGGTAAATCTTGACATTCAAAGTGTAACCTTCTACACTTATACCTCTTACCTTTTGTTTTGTTTGAGTTTGGTTTGGGTTTTGCTTTGTGGGGGTGGTTTTTTAGTTTACAGATTTGGGGTTTACAAGTGAAATTGGAATCAGCTAATGCACATTATTCAATTGCTTTTGTCACTTAACAGTTCACATCAACATTCTTCCAGTTCAAAGCAGCTGGTGTTAACTCATTCTATTCTTTTTTTCTGAAAACAGTTGTATGTCTATATTTAATAAATTTATATGTAATTAATATATTTATAGTTACTTATTTAATATACATTTGTATATATTTTATATGTTTAACAGTACACCCCTGCCCCATAATGAATATTCAAGCTGCTTCCAGTTTATCCACTATAAATAATCCTGTGAAAATCATCTTTATATAAATGTTTGGTTTGGGTTTCCTTTTTTCTAAATTCTCATATATTTCAGCCATAATTTCATTGTATTCTTCTTCCAATTATTAACACGTAGTAATTATTTGTATAATAAAATATTTACATTGTGTCTGTGATTTTCTTTTCATTTTCCCCAGCTTACTGGTCAATTTCAAGCACTTTAAAATGATATCTTCATAAAATTTAAAAAAAAAAAATTACTAATAAACTCAAATATATCTTCTCCTTTATGGCCTCCATTTTTTCGCTACCAAATATACATGACAAACAGAAGATGTAGATATATAAATAAATACACTTTTGCTCTTATTTAAGTATTTAAACTTTTTGGAGGGAACTATGGAATAAATGTTTATGCTGAAGCCCTAACAATGAATATGATGGTATTTAAGGATATGGTTTTTAAGAAGAAATCAGATCAGGTAATGAGGGTGGATCCCTCATGAGGGATTATACCATTACAAAAAGAAGAGACTCAAGATTGATCTCCCCCTTGTAAAACTACCAAGGACAGGGCCTTCACCAGGAAAGGAGCCTGCGAGCATCTTGATGTTGGTCTTCCTAGCCTTCAGGACTGACAGAAATAAACGTTTGTTGTTTAAGCCACCTGTGGTATTCTGTTAAAAAAAATCCAAACTGATTAAGACAAAGAACACATTAGAATATGTAAACAGTGGGTTACCTCTGAGGGGAGGAACTAGAAGGAAGCCACTTTTCCGAGTATTTCTAATGTATATAATGGCAAATGTTCAAAGTTCTGCTCTAACACTAGCTGTGGGACTTCATCAACACTGGTTTATATTCGTATTTTGATAACATCAATTAATTAATAAGATGTATATTAGAATGCAGTCATTACAGCTGAAATAAGTCGGTGTATGTAAAGCATTCAGAGTCTCAACAAGCAAATTATATAATTATAATTAGCTTTTTCAGTTTTTATTTCACCAGAAACACTGAGAATGACTAACTATTAAAATAAGAATGGATATGACTACCTACCGATGTTAAAAAAAAGATAGACATAATTGAATTTTCATTAATTTTACGAACTATTATATGTGATTGTATGACTAATTTAAGAGAACAGGAAAGAATTCAAAGCCCCCCAAGAAGATGATGTGGGATACTTCACAGAGAAGCAATAAGAGCAGACATAGAAACAAAAATGGATTCACATGAAGGTACAAAACTATGCATTTAAACATAAAAATATCTCCAACAGATATTAAATTAAAAGAGGAACTGTCGAAAATTGTGTATAAAGTGCTATAATTTGTGTAAAATGTACATTCTTAGTGTCTAACATCTATATGAGTTGCAATTATATCTTTTATGTTCTGTCTTCTTACTCACTTAGTGACAAAAAAAAGTAGTTAACTTTGATATAGTACAACTAACAATATTTTCAGTTACAGTTAATGCTTTTTGGCTCCCTGTTTTCAGAAATCTTTCCAGAACCTTCAAATCATGAAGTTATTATCTTAAGTAGAAACTATAATTTTATTTTCTACATTTATATGTATGACTTGCCTGAAAAGATTTTTATAAATGGTGTGAGGCAGATACCCAATTAATTTTTTTCTCCCTCAACACAAAATTTTCTCAGAATCACTTATATTTTAAAAAGATTATCTTTCCCCAAGGCTCTGCAGTGTCAAGTTCTTATAATCAGACATCCATTAATGTGTTCATATTTCTGGGTTCTATGTACTGCTGCAAAGATTTGTTTATTCATGTGGCAATATTACACTCAATTTTTATATCATTGTAATAATTCTTAATATCTCATAAAGAAGTCTCACACCTTCTTCTTCTATCAGAAGTCTGAAATAACATCAATCCTTTCTATTCCCATATATATCATGGAATTTATTTGCAAATTTATTTATAAAAGTAGTTCCCTGCTGGGTTTCTGTTCTCACAACTAAAAGGCTCAGGGGTCACTCCAGTTGAACTGGGCTGACTGGGCTGCGCAAAATAACCTCACAAGAGACACAAATACTTTTTCTTTGGGGTCCCTGTGATGTCTCATCTGACCTTAAGGGTCCAAAGGAAGAGAGAGAGCGAGAACATGCTCTGACCCCTTTTATTGAGGAGAAGCTATTCAAATGAGGCAAGGGGTCAGGTTTCAGGGGGCTTAGTCTATCTTTATGATGTCCACTGTCAGCAGGTTGACTGTCACCTGGGTAGGCCACACCCAAGGGCACAGTAAGAGAAGGGGACACACACAAGGCACTTCCATGGAAGATTCTATCCTAAACAGGGCAAGGGGTTATATTACAAAGGAACAGTTGAGCGTAGCTTCACCCATGAGGCTGTAGCAAGACACACCCATGCACAAGACACTGACCCTCTCACCCAAGAAGGGTGAGGAAAGCTCTGCCACATTTCTGCGACTGAGCGCATCAGCACCCACCTGGGGAGGGGAGTGTGACTCAGTCACGTGTAAGGTTGGTCTTCCACAGTTCCCCACATAATAAAAAATTAAATTAAAAAAAATAAAACTGCAGATATTTGGAACTGACAATGTACTTTAACTACATGAATGTTTTTTATAATAATACTGAGCATCCCGATCTATGAACACAGTACAGCTCTTTTTTTTTTTTTTAGATATTCTTTAATTTCTCTTAATAAAATCTAGACATTTACTCAAACATTACTGCGTATTTCTGCTATAACTGTTATTGGCCATTTTTAACTATCATAAATATATCTTTTGGAATTATGCTTCCTAATTTTCAGTGATACATGTGATACAATATGTGATCATTTTAATGATATATGTAATATATTGTGATTATTTGGATATTATTTCTAATAATTCATGCATATGTTTTATGTTCTTTTCATACTTAACATTCATTTCACTCAGTATAACATTTTTATTTGTCTTTTGCCTGTCTGTATACCTTTCACCTCTTTTTTTTATGTTTAACTGGACTGATTAGGTCCTGCAGTAAAATGTTCAATAAAAGTTGTTGTTGTGTGTGTGTGTGTGTGTGTTTGCAGGGATGGTGTTTTAATTATACACAACTTTTTCTCAGAGGGAAAGTTTCAAACAATTTGCTATTAAGTTTAATCATTGTGAATACAAGGACAATTTTTATTAGGTTAAGGACTTCCCCTTTTATTTTCAGTTCTCTAATTCTGAATCAATGTTGAATTTCAGACAAAGCTTTGCAGTACAGGACAATGTGATTATATTATAATTTTTCTTATAATCTGCTAATTTGTTGGGCTACAATTGATTTTGTAATGTGAAATTAATCTTGCTGTCTCAGAATAAATCCAACTGAATGATGATGTACACAGACAGAAATAGATACAAATACAAAGAGACTGTTAAAAATACAAACTTTCAAAAAATTATTTTAAAAGTCAAGTTGGCTTCTATTAGTGATTTATAAATTGAGGAAGCACCTCACCTAAAGATTTAGATAAGGCACTTCAATGAGCATCATAGAACATTCAGTTTTGATAAGAGAGTTTGAGCAGGAAGGAAATAACATAATACAAAAAATACTTCAGACTACTTTATTTGTAAGGTTAAAACAGAAGAAACTTCCTCATCATGCCAACTAAAACTTGCTTATTTGAGGATATGGTGTTTTCTCACTCCTATTTCTCTAAAAGTTAAATAAACAACTTAGTTTCAATTTGGAAACATGGAACTTTAGCATGAATGACTTCTTTTTAGATTTTCTATTAGAATCTAGTATACACACTCAGTCCAAATCAGTGACCTCCCACGTTTTTTTTTTAATTGATTCAGTTTAGTTATGACAGTAGAATTCATTTTGATATCATTATAAAAGTGTGAAATATATCTTATTCTAATTTTATTTAATAAGATAAAAACATGTATATCATTGAATTCAATTTGATGCTACTTTTTCAGAATTTTTATAGCTATGTTAATAAGTAAAGTTGGCCTGTAATATTCTTTTTGCAGTTCAAGATTTGCATCCAGATTATGCTACCATCATAATATTAGGAAGAGAACATAATTTCTTTTTTGTTGTTGTTGATTGACAGAATTTGTATAAAATTAGATTTTTGCTTTGTCATATGTCTACTTGAACTCTGGCAAAACCATCTGAACCTAGCATTTTTATCATAGATTATGAACAAAATTAATTATTTTCTCAATTTCTTACATAATAAAAGTATGATTCAATTTGTAGCAGCACAATTCACAATAGCTAAACTGTGGAACTAACCTAGATGCCCTTCAGTAGATGAATGGATAAAAAAATGTGGAATATTATTCAGCAATAAGAGAGAATAAAATCATGGTATTTACAGGTAAATGGATGGAGCTGGACAATATAATGCTAAATGAAGTTAGCCACTCCCCAAAAAACAAATGCCGAATGGTTTATCTGATATAAGGAGGCTGATTCATAGTGGGTAGAGAGGAGGAGCATGGGAGGAATAGAGGAATTCTAGAGAGGGCAGAGGGTGGGAGGGGAAGAGACGGGGCAGGAGATTAGCAAGGATGGTGGAATGTGATGGACATCATTATCCAAAGTACATGTATGAAGACACAAATTGATGTCAACATACTTTATATACAACCAGAGATATAAAAATTTGTGTTGTATATGGGTAAAAAGAAAGGTAATGCATTCTGCTGTCATTTACTTTTAAAAAATCAATTAAATTTTTTTTTAAAAAATGAAAGTGTTTCTTGGAATATTTTTAAGGATCTGTCCAGTTTATCTAAATTTTTCAAATGCATATGATAAAATTGTTTATAATAGCTTCTATTTTTGAATGGCTCTCATTTCTATAGTGATATTGCTTTTTTCCTGATATTCATTTTTTAATTATCTTTTTTTGTTTATCTTTTTCACCAAATGTTTTTCAAAATTCAAAACAAGATATCATCTTTTCATTATGTGGTTCCTTTATTTTTTATCTAACAATTTTATCTTTATTATATCCTTTTTGCAGTGTTTTTAGGTTTTATTTTGTTGTTTATTCTCTAATTTTTGAACTAAAATAATTCACTTATTAAATTTTTATCTTTCCTTTAACATATATAACTTTTGCATATATTTTTTCTTAGAACATAATTTCAGGTGCATCTCATAAATTTTAATCAGTAGTATTTTTGTTATCAATTAAAGAAATTTTTAACTTAAAGCATATATCTTTAGAATTTCAAGTCGTTTCTTACATTTTTTTCATTTATATATGTATATGAAAACAAATATTTTTAAATCGCTCTATACTATATTTCTCATGATCTAATCTCTATTTTATTTGTTCTTTCTTCCACTGTACCAAGCAGCTGCCTATCACATCATTAAAATTTAAATTTCAGATACAATAATTTTTATTTCTAGAAGTCCTATTTCATTGTTTATCAAATCAGTTATTTGATAAATTGGCTTTTTTATGAATTCCTATTATTTATAAACCCTTTGCTATTTTAGGTCATGTCTTTGAATATATTAGGCAATATTTTTCATAATTTAGATTAGAAAATTCTAATATCTGAAATTCAATGAAGGATATTAGGCTATTTACAATTTTTATTGGTTCTTATTACCAAAATCTATTTTCCCAAGATGACCGGTACTTTCATGAAAAGTTTCAAGTCCTTAAAAATTATTTTTAGGCTGGACATGGTGGGGCACACCTGTAATCCCAGCAGCTCCGGAGGCTGAGGCAGGAGGATCATGAGTTCAAAGCCAGCTTCAGCAACGGCGAGGCACTAAAGAATTCAGTGAGACCCTGTCTCTAAATAAAATACAGAATGGAACTGGGGATGTGGCTCAGTGGTCCAGTGCCCCTGAGTTCAATCTATGGTACCAAAAAAAATTATTTTTAGAATCCACCACCCTACACCCACTAAAATAAAAGCACTGACATTTATTTCCCTCAGGAAAATTACATCAAGTTCACAGGCTGCAGTTCCCTGGACCACCATGTTTTATATACCTAGCCTGAAAATTTGCAAATAATTAATCTGTAGCCAACACAGGTGGTTTTTGCTGTTCTCTTTACCCATCCCATCCTCTCGGATACATGATAAGAGAAAAATAATGTAATGATTTGAGGCATGTTCTTAGGTGTTGTCTTTTATAATCATTTAATCATAGCTTAATGTGTTAAGCACAATCTTCAAAAAGACCTGCCAGGCTTTGGGTCTTGGTTCCTGTTCTCTTTAATATGGTCACAAAACTGAAAACAAGTTACACGAAGCTGGAAATTCATTTAGGGTGAAAGTAAATCTGGATTATTTTAATCTATTCTCAAATTTCAAGGGCAGATTTTTAATTGACCTAAAAACAGAATCTTGATCTGTCTTATTAGTTTTACATTATTTTTTTACTTGATTACTCATAAACTTAAAAAAAGTAAAAATTACAGTCTCTATGATGACATCTATTTTCATTACTCACATGTCCTATCTTATTGGATTTTCTTTGCTATTGAATTGAAGAGTCTTAAAAATGTATATTACTATTTTAGAAATCATGTTTATTTCATTTATATTTATTAATAACAACACAAATATTTGGTGTTACTTCATGTCATCTTGTCATTTCTGTTTGGAATGTAAATGAGATTGTGATGCAGTTGAATAAAGATTCCACCAGGCAAAGTGAGAGAATGTAAAGTATTTGTAGGTGAAAAGACTAAGGGAACTTTGGGAAGAGTTATATGATGGAGGAGCAATCATGGGATGCCTCTAGACTCCATGGTTTCTGTGTCCCCACAGGAACATGAAGATGTTGTAACTATCACTTACATGAAGTGGGCGTTCCTCTGTGCTTTTAAAAGATAATTTTTTTATTTTCATGAACCACCTAAGCTTAGAAAATCTGACTTCTTTCTTGCCTGCCCAACCTATGTAAGAAGCTGGTACAAACAGCCTTAGCTTTTCCCACAGTGTGTAGGCAGAGATAAGTAGAGTGAAGATCAGCTTCCCCAATGTACCATCCCTTAGCTGAACGAAACCTAAAGCCTGCTTGAAGTCTACTTTAACAGTCCTCCTTAATGACTGTAATCTTAATCTGCTTTGTCTGAATTCTTTCTTATTTTTCTTCCTTGCTTTCTTTTTGCTTTTACATTCACCTGTTATATTTTCATCAGTTTTAAAATATTTTGGCTTTTAACTGCCACTTTATTACATGTGTCTGCCTTAAAAAATATCTATTGAATTAACATAATTCTGGTTATTTGATTGAGAAAATAATTCACTTGCTAAGATAATTCACATATCAATTATTTTCATCACATATTAGTTTCCATTTACTATTTCCTTGCTATTTAACACATTTTATTATCTTTTCTTTACGCTTCATTAATCTTCTCAGCTTAAATCAACTTTCTATTCATTTTCTCTCCATGCCTTTTCTTCATATCAATTTTACAGTGTACCTATGCATTTTAATTTGGTAATGGTCATAATTAAGTCTATATTACTCCATTATTTAATAAAAAACAACTATGTCTTTCTCTAATATCTTTTTTTAACTCTACCTATCTCCCACAATTGCACTGAGCTAAATTCTTTACAATCTAGATTTCCCATTAATAGAGCAGTCTGTGATAGCAAGAAAAGATAACCCCTCACATTTTAAAAGCAAGTATATGCTTAAAAAATTAAAAACACCATTTTATTTTTATTTATGTATTTATTTGTTTATTTTTGGCAAATAACTAGAAAATTTTCATGTAAAGAAACATACTAGAATAAAATAAAGAGAGACCACAAAGGCAGGCTATTTTGTTTGGTAAAGCCAAAAGACTCACAGTAGTATAGAAACCATCTGTAGCCCACAGACCTGACGTTTAAATACCCACTTGGAGAGGCATGTCCAGGGCACAGGCTTTGTGCAATCATAAAGGCCAGCCCTGTTTCTGAAATAGAGAATCAAAAATTCTACCTATCTGCTTGAAGAAGTAAGCTGAATGCTTCTTTTTTCTTCAAGACATGGATAAAAATAGATTTATCTGTTAGAAATTAGAAACCCAAGAAGATACCTCTTGTGGAGAGCACAAACTGGAATATAAACCACCTGGGGTTTTGTTAAAATTCAGGTTCAGATTCAGTAAGAGCTCAAGATTCTACATTGCTAACACATTGCTAACAAGGATCCTATACTTTGAGTAGCAAGATCTGAATGAATCCTACTACTGAGAAATAAAGCCCTCAAATGAAGGAATTACTATAAAAGTTAACCTGCAATGAGTGAAAACTTCAAAAGCAAAAGTCAAACTACCTTGTATGGAACAAAGGACATCATCCACTGCAAACATTCTCGAAGTTGAATTCAGAATAAAAAAATAACAAATCACAGTAAGAAACTAGTCAGCAAATGTGTTAAATTTATAAAACTACATCAAATACCTGAAGCAATCAACTTATAAATAGGAAAGTATTATTTTGACTCACAGTTTCGGAAGTTCTAGTCCATAGCCAATTGACCCCATTGTATTTGGTGAGACAGCACATCATGGTGATACAGCAAATCATGATTGAAGTACACGGCAAAACAACATACATACCTCATGGCTAGGGAGCAAGACAGCAGGGGAAAGAGGCCAAGAAGGTTTCACTATCCCCTTCAAGGATATGCCATCGATGACCAAAAGACATCCTACTAAGCCCTCTTCTTAAAATTCCTACTAATTCCCAACAGCAGCAAGCTAGGGATCAAGGTTTTAACATATGGACCCTTGGGAGACATTCCATACAACAACAGGCTTAAAAAATAAAAAGTGAATATTTCAAGAACTTCTATAATAGTACAAATAGAAGCATATTTTATAAAAAGTATTTAAATTTTCAGAGAGCTTAAGGAAGGAATAGTAATCAAAGGCAAGTAAAAAGATAATGTTACAAAAATAACAAAATATAAGTTGAAAAGCAAGTATAGGTTTCAGTAATTTCTCAAACCTGAAGAATGAAATGAAAAATCAAATACAAGAGTCTTACAGAACCTCAGATGTACAGTTATAGCTCACCCACACCAAGACACATTACAATGAGAATGACTAACATAGAGATAAGGATAAAGATCTTAAAGGTCATGAGATTAAACAAATATGTATATAGCACCCCTTCCTGTTCAAAACACTAGAAAAACTAGGGATAGTAAGAACATGTTCAACATCATAAAATGTACATCTGATAAACCAATGCCAACATAATTCTAAATGGAGAAAAATTAAAACAATTCCCTCTACAAACTGGAACAAGACAAGAATGCCCTCTTTACCATTTCTATTCAACATTGTCCTTGAAACTCTAGCCAGAGCAATCAGACAGGAGAAATAAATTAAAGAGATGTGAATATGAAAAGAAGAACTCAAACTATCAAACTATCACTATTTGCCAATGACATTATTCTATATTTAGTAGAGCCAAAAAATTCTACTAGGAAACTTCTAAAACTCATAAATGAATTCAGCAGAGTAGCAGATTATAAAATCAATACCCATAAATCAAATGCATTCCTACATATCAATGATGAATCTACTGAAAGAGAAACTAGAAAAACTACCCCATTCACAATAGGTTTAAAAAAATGAAATACTTGAGAATCAATCTAACAAAGGAGGTGAAAGACCTCTACAATGAAAACTACTTACAGTAAAGAAAGAAACTGAAAGACCTTACAAGATGAAACAACCTCCCATATTCTTGGATAAGCAGATTTAATATTGCCAAATAAGCATACTAACAAAAGATTTATACAGATTTAATGCAATTCCTATTAAAATCCCAATGACATTCTTCATAGAACTTGAAAAAGCAATCATGATACAGTTATTTCATACTAGATAAAGGCACCCAAAACATTCATTAGAGAAAAGATAGCCTATTCAATAAATGGTGCTGGGAAAACTGGAAATCCACAAGCAACAAAATGAAATTAAACCTCTACCTCTCATCCTGCATAAAACTCAAATCAAAGTGAATCAAATATTTAGGCACTAGACCATAGAACCTATGTCTAATAGAAGAAAAAAGTAGGCCTGATCTTCACCATGTTGGCTTAGGATCTGACGTCTTAAAAAAAAAAAAACAAACTCCTAAAATGCAAGAAGTAAAATCAAGAATCAATAAATGGAATGGATTCAAACTAAAAAGCTTCTTCTCAACAAAGGAAACAATCAATAACTTGAAGAGAGAGTCTACAGAATGGGAGAAAATCTACCACACACACCTCAGATGATCATTAATCTCCAGGATACATAAAAAACATAACACACACACACACACACACACACAAATAACCTAATCAATAAATGGGCACAGAAAAAATATAATTGATCAACAAATATATGAAAAAATGTTCAATATCTTTAGCAATTAGAGAAATGCAAATAAAAACTACTCTAAGATTTCATGTCACCCCAGTAAGAATGACAATTATGAAGAATACAAACAAGAGTAAATGTTGGTGAGGATGTGAGGGAAAAGATACATCCATTTCCACATTGCCTGAATGCAAATCAGTGCAACTATTATGGAAAACAGTATGGACATACCTCAGAAAACTTGAAATGGAACCACCATTTGACCCAGCTACTCCACTTTTTGTTTCATACCCAAAGGACTTAAAATCAGCAATATTACAGTGATACAGCTACATCAATGTCTATAGCAGCTCAGCTTACAATAGCTAAACTATGGAACCAACCTAGGTGCCTTTCAACTGATGACTGGATTAAAAAAAATGTGGTATATATACACAATGGAATATTACTCAGCCTTAAAGAACAATGAAATTATGGCATTAGCCAGTAATTGGATGGATCTGGAGAATATTATGCTAAGTGAAGTAAGCCAATCCCCCAAATCCAAAGACCTAATGTTTTCTCTGATATGCAGATGCTAATTCACAATGGTGGTGGGGGAGCTAGGAAAAAAATAGAGTTACTTTAGATGAGCTAGAGGTGCATGAAGGGAAGGGGGGGGGGAGTGGGGATAGGAAGGAAAGTAGAATGAAACAGGTATCATTACCTTAGTAAATACATGACTGCATGACCAGTGTGATTCTACAACATATACAGTCAGAAAAATGTGAAATTATACTTCATTTATGTATGATATATCAAAATGCATAAATGTATTCTACTGTCATATATAACTAATTAGAAAGAATAAAAAAAAAAATTAAAAAGGTCTAGGAATGAAGCTAGTGGTAAACCACCCTTGGATTCAATCCTCTATAATGGGAAAAGAAAATCTTTGGAGATGAGCAAGAAAGTCCTTGGAGAGATGTTGGACACCAAGTCAGGAAGGAAAGTGAAAGTAAGTTTGTAACTTTGAAGCATATGTGGTTGGAAACAGTGAATCCAGTGAGTCCTACTGCTAGTTACCCAGTAACAAAATAATAAACAACTTTAAAACAAATGCCTTAAAAAAAAGGAGGGGGAAATGCTTGATCTGTAACACACTAAGCCAGAATCTTGAATCTTGTTTCCCTAAGTTTTTTCTCTGTGAAATAGTATGGACAAGAAGTAAATGTAGAAAAGAATGTATTTTTGGAGGATTAGTCATAAAATATAGCTGTTATTTTTATGGTCAGAGGTCTAGCAAGTAGCAAAGAAGTAGGATAATAATATATATGTATATATAGTCTATTCCCTGGAGCTGAGCAAACTGGAAAACACAAAGAAGCTTATATGTCCATAAGGATATTCTAACTGGGAGCAATAGGAGGAAAAATGACTACTAGCTTGAATACAGTGATTAATAAAGTACAAGAATTACTTCTAGTAACAAAAAGTTAAGAGTTGGTAGAGTTAGTTGGTGCAGATTAATCCAGCCTCTAGGCCCTAATGGTGCCATTAGAACTCTGATGGTTTTCATTTGGTAGGTATTTAGCCTCCAAGTTTTCCTCCCATGGTGACCAATAACTATTGTCATTGCAAGCAACACATCTCACCTGAACATGTCTGAAAATGAAAAAGTAGGGGAGGGACAATTCTCACATGTCTCTCTCCATTAAAAAGGAAAACCTACCTGGTAAGTTTCACCAAATGGCTCTACAGAACTTGCATAAATGTATAGAGATATCTCTATCCCAGCCACAGGAAAAGGATAATATGGTGAATGTTCTTGGCCTAGCTCTATTATGATTCATCTTCTGGTGCTGGAGAGGTTGGCCTTCTGATTCCCGATCCCTAGTCATAATTGGTGTTCTGTTCACTACAGAAAAGAGGGGAATGGCCATTGGTTAGTCAATAGTCCCCATTTAATGTTATTTATTTTTTTTAATTTGTAATTATTCTCTAATAAGATTGTTTCACCTGCCTGCAATGGAGGTTGTATCAGGGTGACAGTGAGAATATAAACTAGAATTTGGATGAAAGGCACATTCCTGTCTGATGTCCCAAAATTCCTTGTGCTACCTCTTAAGTTAGATTTGCATATAATCACTTTACATTATAGAAATGAAATAGAATTTGTAATTTTTTTCTGCAATGACAGAAAAAATAAGAAATATAATACTTAAAAAATTTGTTAGGAAATGCCAAAATGTAGATGTGATATTGTTTAAATTTTGGACAATCTCTTTCATATATACATATTATATGACTTCTTTTATCCTTCAATGAAATAAATTTTTAAAACATGAATTTAGTAAGAATATTTCAAGCTTTGACAGCAACCTGATAGCTGTCCAAATTATAATGCTTGAGAGTTAATCTAACAAGAAATAAAATTCTGGTGACAAATCATGAGTCTACTAAAGATAATCACTTTATTAAAGTAATGTGTCAAAAGAGATTTACTGTCTTTCACTTTCTTAATATAATCCGCAGGAAAGTATAATATTAAGAAACTCAAGAAAGTTGATCGAACAGGTCATAGTTAGAAAGGTTCTAGTGTGTCTTCTTGTTTTTCAGAGAAAGCTAGTTTTGAGAATTAGAATATATGACCAAGAAAAAACAATAGTTTCAAAGTAACTGCACTCTCTACTCCTTAATGTGTGTGTGTGTGTGTGTGTTCATTCTGTTCTGTGCTAAGTCAAAAGTTTCTACTCAAAGGTCATGAAGGCTCAGAGACAGAACAAGATTAAAATATCTAACTTGCCTATTTGCTACTTCAATAAAAATGCAAGATATTCAAAAGTACCTCTCAATTTGATGACCCTTCCTCACAGTTCAAATGAACAGGAAGAAACATATGATCTATCCTTCATAAATGCTATATGAATGAGTAAAAATAAAAATTCAAATTCCAGGCCTTATCTTGGCATATTGTCTCCTTCAATTCTCATCACAAATTTAGAGTTCTCTAAATGTTCTTGCTTTGTTGAGGTATATAATAAGGAAATAGATTTTCAGATCTAGGAGAGAACAGAACAGGTGGCTGTTGTTTCCAAAGCTAGAATTTGTGTAGGCTGTAGATGGAGTTCAAGCAGAGGATGTCATTTGAAATGTGAGGTAGGATTTGGGGAAAGCTACAGGAGTAACTATGCATATGGCAAGCAGTCAAAAGCATTTATGGAAACCCTACAGGGCACGTATCCATAGTTCAACTTTGTCAAGATTTTGTGGGTTCTACTTTGAATATATTAATGAGTAATAAATGATTTATTTTTTTCTGAGAAATTCAAATTTGGGCTTTTCAATTATCACTACAGTAAACAATTATTTGTAAATTCATTATGAATATATTTCCACATGAGTCCCATCTATAATTTAAAAATGAAAAGTTCCCTGACCACGCATATATTTGGAGAAATGAAAGAATTCCTTAGTTATGTGGCATTTTATAGTTTGGTGAAAAGTTAAAAATATAAAACGGGAAAAAAATTGTTGTATGTCCATCATCTCTGACCTTCATAAAACTTTTGTAAAAAAGAGAAGAGTGAAGTTTAGCCTGGTTAGTTGGTTTTCCCGATGTCACAGCTAAAATGCCTTGCGTCATAAAGTTAAGGATTAGAACTTCAGGTCACTCTTCAACTAAAGGTCTCCCAACCTCAGATCTAATGCACATTCAATTTTGAATAACACCATGAGGTTGATTTTTTAACATAACACATTTTGTAAAACTGCACTGGTTAAACCAAACAGACCAGAAAAAGGGCACCAAGAATTTTCTTCCAAGTTGAATATTTCTCCCCCAAATATAAATGGGCAAGTGGGTAGGAAGAGCTTGTCCTTCTCCTCTTCTCTATCACTTTTCCTTTTTTTAGTATGTATTTTAATTGTTTGCCAAAAAAATCATATTTAACTAAATTGTCTCATATGAATAAAACTATTCAGGAATATAACTGCCTCTGTTTACTTTAAAGCAGTGAGTGTTACCATTTGTTTTGTTTCCTCTGGGATGTCCCTATATTACTTCATCTTATCAGGGATTCTTTTACCTTTGGAGACTTGAAGGTAGGAAGGAAAGGAGGAAGGAAGGAAGGTTTCTTGGTTGATTGTAATTCAAAAGTTTGTTTCCATTTTAATACTCAAAACAAAGAAGTAAATGTTCACAAGGTGGCAGATTGCAGGCAATGTGCACTCCCCTGCAGTGTTCCAAGCTCGATTTAAACAACAGGAAGATTGCACCTGAGGGTGGTGGGTGGCTAAGGGAATTCACCAGAATCCAACTTTGGACAGTAAAATAATTATACAGACACAGAGAGATGAAAACTTTGAACATAAAATAAGAAATAATACACTAATATGCTAGAGAAGTTCCAGGCCATTGCAGAGGGGAGAGGAAGCACAGGCAGCGATAGAGGAAAGTGCAGTGAATAAATTTGGCTTGGGGGAACCTGTGCAATGGTGAAGAAGGCTGACCTTAACCAATTTACAAATGGTGAGGGAAGCTGGTAAGTGAAAAGCAACCAAAATCACTTGGCCAAAAGGCAGATAGTCCAGTGGGAATCAGAGTCATAGCAATGGAAAGAACCCTTTTCAAGCCACCATGCAATAGCAAGTAGAGGCAGGAGATCATGAACACATAAAGGAAGTGGCCAGCCTGACCCAGCAGTCAACTATACGGGGCCAGGGGGTGACAGAACCAGTGTAGTATATACTGGTGCAGAGAGAATTGTGCTTTGGATGATTCAGACTGGAGGTGCCAAAGAAACAAAGCCCCCTTTCCTATTGGTATCCCATACAAGCACTGGGAAAATGCCAGTCACTGGACAGACAGGCACATCTGCACTCCAAGCCTGATTCTGCGTAATTCACATTCGTGATTCTGAATATGTGGGCCTGTCAAGGTTTAGATTCCTCACCCTAAAAATGGAATTTTTAGGAGGCTTCTGAGACACAGATGTCCATCAGAAATCAGCATCTGCCCAGCAATAGAGAGCACACATCAAATCTCAAATACTCACCAAGAATTCTAAAGGTCAGCCAAGCACAAATACCACCTACTGGAATTTCCAGTTTAGAGCTCTTCACCAGCCCCACCATGGAATTACATCATTTGTTAGCACTCCACATTTTATCCATCCTATTTCATGAGACAAGAAGATGAATATCACTATAACTAGTTTTGGCTCCTGACCACAGTGGCAGGTAGCTTGGTAGGAAACAGAGAAGCAGGACTCCGCAACCCCCAGCCCTTGACCAAATGGCCACAAAGCCCCAAAATAAATAAATAAGTACATAAGTACAGAGATTGGCACAACACTACAAACAATGAGCATCCATCTTTGCCAACAGTTTTGACCACCTCAGTGAAAACAAGCCTTTATTTCTCATTAAGATTTTTGTTCCTTTCCCCTCCTTTTCCTTTTCTTTAATTTTAAAACTTTTATTTTATTTTATTTTATTTTATTCTTGTACATTTCACAATCTGCATGATTATATGTGTGATTATGTTCTAGCTGTACCAATAGGTTAAAAAATTACTGACTCCATCATTCCTCTAAAGTGTTACAGATGTCAAAGTAGACACCAGACAGTATTTTTTAAAATTTATTTATTTATTTACTTATTTTTTAGTTGTTGATGGACCTTTATTTTTATTTATTTATATGTGGTGCTGAGGATGAAACCCAGTGCCTCACACATGCTAGGCAAGCACTCTACCACTGAGCCACAACCCCAGCCCAACTGGACATTTATTTTAAGGCTGTACATCAATTGCTAACATTATTGCTAATCCTTGCTCACCCTTTCTAGAAGAAGGGCTAGGAAATAGTGACTGGGATGCTTCAAGTTCACACAGTAGAGATTCTTCTGCTAAGCAACACTCACATGTCAGGCAAGGAAAGCAAATCTCCCTCCATACATGAATTAGCCCAAGTTGAGCCTCTACTATACTGCAATACACAGAACAGGAGAGACAAACCCCCCAAACCAATGACCAGGTGCCAAGTAGGAACAACTAAAGTAGGACCTCAGGTTCCACTCCTGAACACCTATTCTGATTGCAAAATCAGAGAAGTCCTCCGGAACAAAAAAAAAAAGATAACTACATACCAAACAACACACACATAAAAGAGGAGAATGAATCCATCTCAACTGATGAACAAGTCTAAGACCTCTAAAAACACAAGGAAACAGGCAAACAAATCTTTCCCCATATTCAGAATCCTCCAACAAAAAAATCCACAGATATGGAAATGAATGAAATTTCAGGAAATATCTCCAAAGGTGTAATTATGAAAATGTTCAATGAACTAAAAGAAGATCTAAGGAACAAAGTAAGAGAACAAATACAGGAGGTCAAAGATCATTTCAATAAAGAAACATATATTGAAAAGAAACAAATCTTATGTCCTAGAAAGGAAAGACACAAAGAATCAAATTAAAAATTTACTTGAACATATTACCAACATATTAAGTCACATAGGAAATAGACTTAAGTCTTGAAAATGAAACTTCAAGTCTTGAAAGACTGGATATGTGAACCTAAATGCTCAGTACACAATAAAGGATAAAAACAAAAGAACACGATCAGAATATACAAGAACTCTGGGTCAGCATCAAAAGACCAAACATGAAAGTCATTTGGAGACATGTCATGGAGATACAGGCTAATGGCATTAAGAACCTCTTCAGTGCAGGGTGGAGGGTGCAAGTCGCAACTCAATGAGACCTGTCTCCAAATAAAATAGAAAACAGGGGTGAGAATGTGGCTCAGTGGTCAAGTACCCTGAATTCAATCCATGGTACACCCCCCAAAAAAGAAAAGAACCTCTTTAGTGCGAGGTGTGGTTGCACACACCTGTAATCTCAGAAGCTCAAGAGGCTGAGGCAAGAGGATCACAAGTTCAAGGCTAGCCTCAGCAACTTAGCAAGGCACTCATTGAACTCAATGATACCCTGCCTCAAATAAAAAATAAAAATAAAAAGGGCAGGGAATGTGGCTCCGTGGTTAAGTGCCCCTGGGTTCAATCCCTGGTACCAAAACAACAACAACAAAAAAAAACCTCTTCAGTGAAATAATAGCAAGAAATTTTCCTAATCTAAGAAATGAGACAGACATCTACACACGGAACCCCAAATAGACAAGATAAAAAAAAACACACAAAACTCTACGATACAGATCATATTAAAAATGCTAAACATGCAAAATAAGGAAAGAATATTAAAAGCTGTGAGAAAAGAAACATTTGATCAAATTCAGATAGAAATCAATAAGGATCACTTATGACTCATCTAATCAGACCACAAAAACAAGGAGGGATTGAGGGGCTGGAGTTGCTCAGGGGTAGAGTGCTTGCCTAGCAAGTGTGAGGCACTGAGAATCATCTCAGTACCATAAATAACTAAATAAATAAATAAGTTCATTGACCACTAAAAAATATTTTAAAAAAATCAAGGAGGGACTGAAATGAACTATTTCAAACTCTATAAGAAAACAATTACTAGTCAATATTGCTATATTCAACAAAGCTATTTTTCAGAATCAATGCAAAAATAAAACCTTTTCATGATAAGGATAAACTAAAATAATTCATTACCATTAATCCAGCACTAAAAAGAAAATTTAAAGATATGGGCTGGGGATGTGGCTCAAGAGGTAGCGTGCTCGCCTGGCATGCGTGTGGCCCGGGTTCGATCCTCAGCACCACATACAAACAAAGATGTTCTGTCCACCAAATACTAAAAAATAAATATTAAAATTCTCTCTCTCTCTCCCTCTCTCTCACTCTCTCTTAAAAAAAAAAGATATACTGTACAGAGAAGAACTCAAAAACAAACCTCAAATCTCCCAAATAGATGAAGCTCACTAGAAGAGCAACTAATGAACTAAAAATAAGGAACAAAATTAATACAGCAAACACATCAAAATGGAAAGAAATAACAAATATCTATTAATAGTGACACTGAATATAAATGGTTTCAACTCTCCAATTAAGATATAGATTGGCCAGGTGAAGTGGCGCATACCTGTAATCCAAGCAACTCAGGAGACTGAGTGAGAAATGAGGATCATAAGTTCAAAGTTAGTCTCTGTAACTCAGTGAGGCCCTAAGCAACTTAGCAAGTCCCTGTCTCTAAATAAAAAATATAAAAGGGCTTGGGATGTGGCTCAGTGGTTAAGTGCCCCTGGGTTCAATCCGTAGCATGCACACACACACAAACACACACAAAAAAAAATCAAGAAAGAAAGAAAGAAAGAAAAAAGAAAAAAACATAGATTGACAGAATGGATTTTTTAAAAAAAGGCATCCAACTATAATATACTGTTTGGAAGAGATTCATCTCACAGAAAAAGACACCAACAGACTGAAAGTAAAAGTATAGGAAAATAAATATCACAAATAAAGTCCAGAAACAAGCAAAAGTAGCTATTCCCATAATTGACAAAGGAGATTTCAAAGAAAAATTAATCAGAAGGGACAAAGAAGGCCACTATATCCTGGTAAAAGGAACAATACAACATGAAGATATAACAACTATAAACATTTACACTTCGAATGTCAGTCCATGTAATTACATTATAAAAAACTCTTCTTGACTTTAAATCCCAGATAGACCACAATACAATAATACTAGGTGATTTCAACACAACCCTTTCATCAAGACAGGTCATCCAAACATAAAGTCAATAAATATATGTATGATCTAAATACTAGTATAAATACAATGGGTCTAACAGACATCTACAGACTATTCACACAAAAAGAGCTTAATTCACTTTCTTCTTAGCAGTTCATGGAAACTTTTCCAAAAGTAGACAATAATCTAGGTCAAAATCTTAGCAAAGAAAAAAAAATACAGTTGCAATCCTGTGCATCCTATTAGTCATTATGGTCATTATGGAATGAAACTGGAAATCAACCGCAACAAAAATTACAGAAACCACATATACATAGGGAGATTGAAAAATACTATTGAATGAGGAATTGGATAATAGAGGAAATGAGAGAAGAAATAAAGAAATTCTTAAAAAGGAGTGAGAACAGAGATATAAACATATCAGAAACTCTGGGACAGTATGAAGGCAGTTCTAACAGCACTGAGTGCCTACACTAAAAAAAAAAAAGAAGAACGAAACCAGAAACATCTCAAATGAAGAATCTGAATAATCTAATGCTATACTTCAAGGCCTTAGGAAAGGAAAAACAAACTAATAGCAAAATTGGTTGAAAAAGACAATAATTCAGATCAGAACTAAAATTAAAGAAATTGAGACTAAAAAAAAAATAATACAAAGGATCAGTACAAGGAAGAGTCCGTTCTTTGTAAAGATAAACAAGATTAAGAAATCCTTAGCCAAAATAACCAAAGAAAAGAGAGAGATGCACCCAAAATACAAAAATTAGAGATGAAAAAGGAGACTATCACCACAGACACTTCTGAAATACAGAGGATAATTAGAAATTATTTTGAAAACTTATACTCCAAAAACTACAAAATCTAGACATACTGACTGATTTCTAGACACATACAATCTTTCCAAATTGAACCAGGATATAGAAAACTTAAACAGAGGATCCAAGATGGCAGGCCAGAGGGAGGCAGCATTCTGTGTTGCTCCATAACCTGGGACTCAAGTAGTAGGAAACTATTTCTCTGGGAGCTATATTCCTGCTCCCCCACAGGAATCATGGCCACCATACCCATGAAGGGCTCCAGGCCTCAGCATCAGAATAGGTCTCCCAACTACTTGCCCATGCAAGACTACTGGGTGCCCAAGCGGGACCATCGGCATCAGAACACACACAGAACTTTCGGCCACCCACCTGAGCAGAAATCCCAGACACCACTCCCACACAGGACACCCAGCAGCTCCCCCCATGCAGGAACTCCAGCCACCACTTCCATTTGGACCCCCATTAACAATGTGGGGCTCCCCCAGTTGCCTCCATCTTGGGACTCTCCAGCAATTGAGATAGTCTCCTACCTGAGGTAGCCGGCCTGCACCCAGAAACTTCAAACAGGCTCTGAAGACAGCCAAAACCGCACTCTGCATGCCACAAAGCTCTCTCTGAACACATCGTCCATGTCCAATGCCATCACCTGGCTCCCCCAACCGGACCCTACACCCCTTTGCTGAAAGCAGCTGCCTCCAACTTGGGTCACCTTCATCACCATCTTTAGTGGGGGCAACTCTCAGTATGGAACTCCGGCTGGCCAAGTACCCAGTTTCTAACTCCCCTCTTTCCCCACTAGCCACTAACCTGGCACAGTGACACCCTGCTTGCCTTCACCATCCTGAAGGCAAAGTTACCAGCTAACAACAAATGACTCTACCTATTGGATGAAAAGGAAAACAGGAAACAATCCTTGTTTCTTCCTTCTTTTTTATTCTCCTTCCCTATTCTCCCGTCCTCAAAACCCCAATATATATGAAATCAAGTAATTTTCATGAATTAGGATTTTGTGGACTGGGACATCTGAGTATTATATTAAAGTTGTGTTGTATATTCTTTTTTCATCATCCAAGTTTTAGTATTTTATTAATTTTTCTTAATATATATGTGTGTTTGTTTTATGTACTCTACTGTCCTCCCACTTATTTGTCTAACCAAAATTACTTCCTCTCTATTCTCCTGCTACTAAACTTCTACTTTAGATTTCTCTTTCACACTTCCTAAGATATAATAACTCTATATCTCACTTCCTACCTCCTCAACATATCATCCTACACCTCAACCCTGGTTCTTTATCCACTGTCAGAAACTTTTACAAACCTACTGATTATATTGTAGATAATAATTGGATTCATTTTTTTTCTGTACAATATGACCAATCTGTAAGTGTCTTAACAGCAACTAATTGTTTTTAAGGTTGTATTTTGTTTATATTTGTATCTGTTAACACCGTTCTTCCCCTCAAAGGAGAGGTATTAGAACCTTACAGGGACACTATAAGCCTACAGGGTAAAAACGGTAATGCCTCAGATCCACAGTGCTAGAAGGGAAGAAAAACTGGCAACACAAAAAGACAAAGAAGAAAAATGCCCCAAACAAATCAAGATACCACATTATTAGAATCCATGGCCAGCACAGCAAAAGAGATTACAGAGAGGCTGTACAGAATGTTCATAATTAAAACATTCTGTGAATTAAAGAATGAGATAAGAGATCAAATACAGGCAGCAAAAGATTATTTCATCAGAGAGCTACATAAATAAATAAAGGAAGCAAAAGATTACTTCAATAGGGAGACAGAGGTTCAAAAAAAAAAAAGCAGAAATCCTTGAAATGAAAGAAACAATAAACCAAATTAAAAATTCAGTTGAAAGCATCACCAACAGATTAGACAGATTTGGAAGACAGAAGCTCCGAAAATAAAGACAAAATATATAATCTTAAAAACAATGTAGACTACACAGGGAAAAAAGTAAGAAACCATGAACAGAACATTCAAAAATTTGAGATATCATAAAAAGACCAAACTTAAGAGTTATTGGGCTAGAGGAAGGCATAGAGTTCCAAACCAAAGGAATGAGCAATCTATCCAACGAAATAGTATCAAAAAATTTTCCAAATATGAAGAATGAATTGGAAAACAAAATTCAAGAGGCTTACAGTACGTCAAATGTACAAAATCACAACAGATCCACACCAGGCACATTATAATGAAAATGCCCAACATACAGAATAAGGAGAGAATATTAAAAACCATGAGAGAAAGGAATCAGATTACATATAGGGGGAAACCAATTAGGTTATGTGCAGATTTTTCAAACCAGACCCTGAAATCTAGAAGATCCTGGAACATATATCAAGCTCTGAAAGAAAATGGGTGCCAAACAAGAATATTGTGTCCAGCAAAATTAAGCTTTAGATTTGATGATGAAATAAAAGCCTTCCATAATAAACAAAAGTTTAAACAATTTACAGCTAGAAAACCTGCACTACAGAACATCCTTGGCAAAATATTCCATGAAGAAGAAATGAAAAATAATGAAAATCATCAGAGGGAGGTATTACACTAAAGGAAAAACTAATCAAAGGAGAAACCAAGTCAAGTTTCATACCAGAAATAAACAAAAATGGCTGGGAATACAAATGATATCTCAATAATAACCCTGAATCTTAATGACCTAAACTCACCAATCAAAAGACATAGGCTAGCAGATTGGATTTAAAAAAAAAGACCCAACAATATGCTGCCTCTAGGAGACTCATCTCCTAATAAAAGACATCCACAGACTGAAGGTGAAAGGTTGGGAAAAATCATACGTCTCATATGAACTGTGGAAGCAAACAGGGGTTTCCATCCTAATATCAAAAAATTAGACTTCTAGCTAAAGTTAATCAAAAGGGATAAAGGAGGACATATCATGCTGCTGGAGGGAAACAGACACCAACAAGACATAACAATTATAAAGATATATACCCCAAATGATGGAGCATTTTTGTTCACCAAACAAATTCTTCTCAGTACAAGAGTCAAACTGACCACAAGACAAAAATATCAGGTGACTTTAACATACCTCTTTCACCACTGGATAGATCTTCCAAAAAAAAAAAAAAAAAAAGATGAACAAAGAAACTATAGAATTCAAAACTACAATCGTTAACTTGACTTCATTGACATATATAGAATATTTCATCCTTCAATGAATGAATACACTTTCAACTCAGTAGCACATGAATCCTTCTCTAAAAGAGACCATATATTAGGTCACAAAGCAACTATTTGCAAATATAAAAAACTAGAGACACTACCCTCCATTCAATCAGATAATAATGGAATGAAATTAGAAATCAATGACAAAATAAAAACTAAACTAGCCTCAAAAAAAATAAAACTCTTGGGAATCAACCTAATGACAGAGGAAAAAGCCCTCTCCAGTGAAAATTACAGAATGCTAAAGAAAGAAGTCAAAGAAGATCTTAGAAGATGGAAAATCTACCTTGATCTTGGATAGGCATAATTAATATTGTCAAAATCACCATACTACCAAAAGCAGTATAAAGATTTAATGCAATGCCAATCAAAATCCCAATGGCATTCCTCACAGAAATAGAAAAAGCTATCATGAAATTCATCTGGAAAAATAAGAGACCCAGAATAGCTAAAGGAATTCTTACCGAGAAGAGTGAAGCAGGGGCATCATTATACCAGACCTTAAATCATACTACTGAGCAATAGTAACAAAAACAGCATGGTATTGGCACCAAAATAGAATGGTAGACCAATGGTACAGAACAGAGGACACAGAGACTTACCCACATAATTACAGTTATATTATTTTAGACAAAGGTGCAAAAAACATACATTGGAGAAAAGATAGCTTTTTCAACAAATGGTGCTGGGAAAACTGGAAATCCATATGCAACAAACTGAAATTAAACCCCTATCTCTCACCATGCACAAAACTCAACTCAGAGTGGATCAAGGACCTAGGAATTAAACCAGAGTCCTTGCGTCTAAATCAAAGAAAAAGTAGGCCCAAATCTCCATCATGTTGGATTAGTCCCCAAATTCCTAATAAATCTTCTACAGCACAAGAATTAAAATCAAGAATCAATAAATTGGATGGACTCAAACTTAAAAGTTTCTTCTCAGCAAAAGAAACAATCAGTGAGGTGAATAGAGAGCCTACACCTTGGAAGCAAATATTTCCCACTCACATATCAGATACAGCACTAATCTCTAGGGTATATAAAGAACTCAAAAAATCAAACACCATAAAAACTAATAACCCAGTCCATAAATGGGCCAACGGACTGAACAGACACTCCTCCAAAGGTGATATACAATCAATCAACAAATATATGAAAAATGTTCAACATCTCTAGCAATTAGAGAAATGCAAATCAAAACTACTCTAAAATTTCATCTCACTCCGGTCAGAATGGCAGCTATTATGCATACAAACAATAATAAGTGTTGGCGAGGATGTGGGGGGAAAGGCACACTCATACATTGCTGATGGGACCTCAAAATGGTGCAGCCAGTATGGAAAGCAGTATGGAGATTCCTTGGATTACTGAGACTGGAACCACCATTTGACCCAGGTAGCCGACTCCTTGGTCTATACCCAAAGGACTTAAAAACAGCATACTACAGGGACACAGTCACATCAATGCTTATAGCCGCACAATTCACAATAGCTAAATGGTAGAACCAACCTAGATGCCCTTCAGTAGATGAATGGATAAAGAAAATATGCTATATATACACAATGGAATTTTACTCAGCAATAAAAGAGAATAAAATCATGGCATTTGCAGGTAAATGGATGGAGTTGGAGAATATAATGCTAAGTGAAGTTAGCCAATTCCAAAAAAGCAAATGCCGAATGTTTTGTCTGATATAAGGAGGCTTATTCATAAAGATGGTGGAATGAGATGGACATCATTACCCTAAGTAAATATATGAAGACACAAATGGTGTGAATATACTTTGTATACAACCAGAGATATGAAAAAGTGTACTCTATATGTATAATATGAATTATACCACATCCTGCCGTTATATATAACAAATTAGAATAAAAATAAATTATTAAAAAAACTTAAATAGATCAATATCAAGCAATGGAAATAAAACAGCAGTTAAAGCTTTCAACAAAGAAAAGTCCAGGTGGAGACAGATTCTCAGTCTAGTTTATCACATTTTTAAAGAAGAATTAATACTAGTATTCCTCAAATTATTCCATAAAATTAAAATTGAGGTAATACTCCCAAATATATTCTATGAAGCCAGTATAACCCTGATATCAAAACCAGACAATGAAACATCAAGGAAAGAAAACTAGAGGTCAATATCACTGATGAACATAGACAGAAAAATCCTTAATAAAATATTAGCCAACTGCATTAAAAAACACATCAAGAAAATGGTACACCATAATTGAATGGGTTCATCTCAGGGATATAAGGTAGATTCAACATATGCACATCATTTTGAATTAAATTATAATTCACCTCATAAATACAACTAAGGAAAAGAATCCATATGATCATCTCAGTACACAGAAAAGACCTTAGATAAAATCCAGAACCCTTTCAAAATAAAAATGCTGGAGAAAGTAAGGATAGAAGTAACTTACTTCAACATTTTCAAGAATATATATGACAAACCCCAAACCAACATCATACTAAAACTGAAAGTATTTCCTCTATAATCAGAAACAAGGCAAATATGCCCACTCTCACCATTTTTATTAAATATAGTTCTTGAAACTCTAGTCAGAGCAATCAGGCAAGAGCAGGAGATTAAAGGGATAGAAACAGGAAAAGAAGGCAAATTATGTTTGCTTACTGATGAAATGATCCTATATCTAGAAGACACTCCCCCCCCAAAAAAAAGCTTTACCAGAAGACTTCTAGAGTTATAAATAACTTCATCAAGATAGAAGATCATCATTCAAAATCAGTAGCTTTCCTATAATACACTAGTGATTTAGCTAAGAAAAAAATCAAGAAAATCACTTCATTTACAATACCTCAAAAATAAAATACTTGGTAATTAATCTAACTAAGGAGGTGAAAGACCTCTACAATGAAATCTATAGAACACAAAGAATGAAATAGAAGATGATCTTAGAAGATGGAAGGATCTCTCACGTTCTTGTATAAGCAGAATTAATATTATCAAAGCATTCATAGTACCAAAAGCATTATACAGATATAATCCAATTCCATCAAAATACCAATGACATTCACCACAGAACTATAAAATACAGTCCTGAAATTTAATTTATTTAGAAGAATAAGAGGACCAGAATAGTCAAAGTAATCTTAAGCAAGAGGAGTGATGCTAGAGACATCCTGATACCTGATCTCAAATAATACAACAGAGCTGCAGTATAAATAAATAAATAAATAGATAAATAGATAGATAGATAGATGATAGATAGATAGATAGATAGATAGAGCAGCATGGTATTGGCATCAAAACAAACATGAAGTCAGTGGAATAGAATAAAGGACCCAGAGACAAACCCATATAGTTACACTCATCTAATACTTGACAAAAGTGCTAAAAATATATGTTGGAGAAAAGATAGCTTTTTAAATAAATTGTCCTAGGAAAACTAGACATCCATACATAGAAGAATGAAACTAGATTCTAATTTCTCTCCCTGCACAAAAGTCAAATCAAAATGGATCAAAGACTTAGGAATTAGTGCAGAAACTCTATAGCCACTAGGAAAAAAAATAAAAACACAACGTAGGATCAACATTACAACACACTGGAGCAGTAACCAACTTCTTTAGCAAGACCTCAAAAGCACATGTAAAACCAAGAATCATTAAGGGGGATGCCATCAAATTAAAGAGCTTCTGCAGAGCAAAGGAAGCAATAAAGAATGTGAAGAGAGTGCCTAAAGAATGGAAGAAAATCTTTGTCACTACTTCTCTGACAGGGGCTTAATATCCAGAATTTTAAAAAAATCAAAAATCTTAACACCAAAACCAACCAAATTATCCAATCAATAAGTGGGCAAAAGAGAAGAATGAACATTTCTCAAAAGAAGAAATAAAAATGGCAAACAAATTTATGAAAAAAAAATGTTCAACTTCCCTAGCAATCAGGGAAATGCAAATCAAAACCACATTGCAATTTCATCTTTCTACAGTTGGAATGATGATCATCAAGAATACAAATAATATTAAATGTGGATGAGGATGTGGGAAGAAAGATACATGCATACATTGTGGGTGGGACTTCAAATTAGTACAACCACTCTGGAAAGAACTATGGATTTCTTAAAAAACTAAGAATGGAACCACCATATAGCTGAGGTATGCCACTCCCTAGTATTTATCCAAAAAAAAAAACCCACATCATATT
Source organism: Marmota monax (assembly GCF_021218885.2). Classification (NCBI taxonomy): domain Eukaryota; kingdom Metazoa; phylum Chordata; class Mammalia; order Rodentia; family Sciuridae; genus Marmota; species Marmota monax. The sequence goes on along the minus strand of NW_026693595.1, from coordinate 2,831,783 downwards.
ATAGTGATACAACCCATCAATGTTTATAGCAGCACAACTCATAATAGCCATGTTATGGAACCAGCCAAGTTACCTTTCAAAGATGAATGGATTAATAGAATGTGATATATTTTCACATAATGTAATTTTTCTCAGCCACAAAGAACGACAAAATTCTGGCATTTGCTGGTAAATGAGTGGAACTGGAGAAATCATGCTAAGTGAAATAAGCCAAACTTAGAAAATCAAGGTTCAAATGTTTCATCTCAAAAATGGATGCTAGAGCAAAATAAGGGTAAAAAGGAGGGGATTCAGATATTATAAGAATAGAGGAAAGATCAGTGGAATAGGAGGAAATTGAGGGGAAGGATGGGAAAGGTTCCCATGTGGAATGAATTTGACAAAATCATGTTCTTTTTTGTGTATATACACACATCACAGTGAATTCAACCTTAATTTGTATCTCTAAATCACCAATTTGAAATAGATAAATAAATAGAAGGAACACCAGTAGCATAGAAGAAGGGGAATAAGGGAGGGGATGAAGGAGAGAAAGTAGAGGCACTAGAGGTTAAAGTGAAGAAAATTAAATGCCATACATGTATGATTATATCAAAATGAACCCACCTATGACTACAATGCACTAATAAAATCATTAAAAGAACACAAAAAATAGAAGTAAATGTTTAAAACTCCAAAATTTTGACCATAAGGATTTTTTAAACATCAATTTTGACACTCTTTTTCAGAAATAATCTGCTATTAAGACTATAAAATACTTAGAAAATTTGCAATGCCTTTTTGGTCTTGTTCTGACCTGTAAGGTCAAGGCTCAGGTGACCAAAAGGAGGCAGATTAAAAGCTGCTGAACAAGGCTTTATTGAGATTTGCTCCTAGGCAAGACCCTCCAGTCCAACAGACTGGGTCAGGGGGAGTTGCACCCAAGCTCAGCCAGATGGGAATTTTATAGGGCTTAGGGCAGGAAGAGAGGGTTTGGGACAGGGAAGGGAGGTTTTTAGGGTCCCTTATCCTCCTGGGGTTGGTCAAGAGACCCCGCTGATTGACAGGTGGTTATCACTGCTTGTTTGTGGGCACCTGATTGGTTGTTCTTTTGCCAGGACAGGTTGCCTGGTGCTTTGTTTAAGGGAACAAACCACCTCAAACCTACCTAACACAACCTAAGGACTGGGTTCTTTGATTAAGTGTTTCATATACTAATGCAAGTCTTTGTGCTCAAACAAAATATAATCTCAGTGAAGACCATACTAGAATCATGCAAATTTCTTGCTTTTCATACTCACAGAATTTGCACTCAACAGAACCCATATAACAGGGTCAGGGGCACATCAAAGGGTATCAAGGAGGCAAATGGGGGAGGGGTCAGAATCAGGAAACCTACATATTGAAATTTTTCTATAAAACTAGATACATCTTGAAATTATTTAGGAAGGCAAGTAGACCTTCTAAGGAAACAAGTAAATATGAACAGTACCTTCTCCACAACTGGAAAGCACACTTTCTCTTGGTAAAGACAATGATGCAGCCTGACCTCAGGGCCTAGTAAACAACTGGATGAAGGTTGAACTCAGTCTCCCCTTCAGTTTCTTTTACTATGGGTTAACATGCTCTGTGCAGCGAACAGATGACCTAAAGGTTCCCAGAGGTGAAATAGGACAAGAGCTTGTACTTTATTGCAGACACTGAGATATCAGGAAGCCTGAAGGGTGCAGGACCATCCTCAGGGCACCAAAGAACATGCCAGTCAGAGCACCAAGTGGGTTGAATGGTGCTGTGAGGGAAGCCCCAAGTCTGGTAACTAGAGGGAAATCTTTGCCATCTTAAATTGCACAGCGATCCAGGTAATCCTTATGAAAACAGTTCTCTCACTTTGATTTCTGTTTGCCTTCTCAAAAAGCACAGAAACAACAGAAGAACAATAGGAACTTACCCTTGGAAGTTTCGGCGGAGGTTCCAGTATTTGAAAAATAGCATCTAGAAAGAGGATAGCAAGCATGTGCATTCTCTCACCCTGGCATGCACACATGCACACACGCATGCAGCATGCACGGGCCTGAACATGCACAAACCTTCCACGGTGTAGGCCAAGCTCTTTTGAGACCAGGCAGCTCAAGGAAGATACCTGCAGAGCTGAGCCTTTAATTAGAGTAAGAGTAGGAAGAAGAGAAAAGGGCTCTATGGTGTGATTCACTGTCTCCAAGTAATTTTAATTGCGACTCGCATGTGGAAGCACACAGCATCATTTCTAAAATTCTAATAAATGATGATCTTAGCAAACCCTACGGCTTAAAATTAAATGGGTAGAGAAAGAAGGTGAAAGAAAACGTCCCACAGCTGTAACAGGTTGAGGGAAGAGAGGAGAGAAGTAGAGACTTTTGTAAGGTCTTTTGTATGGGGAGAAGGGCCTGGAGGAGAAGTCCATTAGAGCATGGCAGTAGGTAGACACCGAGTCCATCTAGGGAATATTTGGTCCATTGTGCAGAACTTACAGTAGAATCATCTGGACCTCATTAAAAGAGCAGGAAGAGGGGTGGTAACCATCGCTGGAATGAAAATATACAGATAGCAAACCTTCCAAATGAAAAAGAAAATGTGAATAAACAGCACACTGAGCAAACTAATAATAACTGAAAGAAATGAAAAGAAAGAACAATACAAACATCAAAAAAATATAGGAAACCATGAAACAAAAAGCAAAAGAGAATGGAGTAGACTCATGCATGCATTTTTAACCAAAATACAGTCAAGTTAAAAGCAGAAAGCAGCTATATGCACTTGAAAGAAACAGCGTGAAAGGAAAGAGGAAGAGAAAAGGAAAGGGGTGGGGAATGAAGAAAGAGACATGGGAAAAGAGAGAAGAATGCACATCAAAAGGAAGTGGTCTGTTTAGGATCTTTAAATGAGTTTCCATTCTATACAGCAATATATATCATCTATGCAGGAACAATTGCTTCCATAGTAATGTTGAATGCTTACCAGTGATTAAAATGGAGACTTTAGAGTGGTTCTCTGGTTTTGTGGATTTGGGAACCTGCTAAACATGGAATTTCTAGTACCCACTGCAAACCTAAAATCATACATTCTCTGGAGATAAAGAGTCAGCAGTCTGTGATAACAAGTCATTCTGATGATTCTCTTTAGAATCTACATGACCTTATAAATATGCTAATGGAATTATTAGCCCGAAAGCAACCCTTTGCCAAAGATACACTGATGTTGGCTCTGGTCAGGGAGAAGCATACCCAGAGCTGATGGGCAGAAAGGAAGTGGTAAAGGAATTCTAAGAAATGTGGATAAGCCCCTTCTAGCTTATTACAGGTAATAAGGAGCCTCAACAATAGAGTTGTTATAGGAATAAACATATGATGATCGTCTAAATTTAGCTTCTCTGTGCTTTATGTTATATTTAGAATTGTTTTATTAGGCATATACCATTATCATCTCCATTTTACAGATATGAGAATTGAGTCATAGAAACACTGGCTGAAAGTTACCAGCTGGTAAGTGGCAGAGCCAAAATGTAACTTAAACAAGGTGTCCCTGAAGCCTGAACAGTCACAACCAGCATATGCCTCTTCATAATGATGCTTATGACAATATATGACTCCTCTTGCTATGACTACTCAAGACATTCAAATTCAATTTATTTTTCCACTTTGCTTTTCACCTTATATCCTTGGAGGTTTAAGAAATAATGGGCTGCTCACCTAGGCGGAAATAAGTGATAGTAGAGTCAGATCTCTTCTATTAACAAAAAGGATGACCCAAGATTTGACTATATAAATTGTCATTTTACTTACAGTTCATTCACTCAATGCACTAGCACAAATCTTTCCTTAGCTCTGCATAACATAGTCAACAGTACATATCTTGCTAGACCCTCTGCCATGGGATGGATGGTCTCTCAACTTAACCCCTCTCTTGTGCCAGGATCCTCAATTTCCTATCAGCATTTCCTCTTCCAATACACTCACTTGGCCAGATTTCACACTTGAATAATTTATTCACTCTGCCTACACCAGTGCCACAGAAATTGATGGAAATTGATCCAACTATTATGTGACAATGCATAAAAAGAAATTAGCATATTAGTAAGCATGTAATAAGTACACAGAAGAAAATGCCAGCTATTATCATTACTAGTCAATTTTCCTTCATTCTTAATAACGGCTACTTTAGACATTGTCTATTCTCTTCCCAGCAGAGAACTGACCCCTGCAATCACTTAAGAGTTTGCTCAGCTTCTTGCCTGTAAATAACAGGCTTACTTGCATCCACATCCACAATTATAATTTCCGTCATATCAAAGGAATAAGATATCATTTCTATTATTAACTTTCCATGCTCATTCAAATATGCTGGACCTCAGACCATCCTGCCTTTTCCAGGTCTTGTTCATTTGATTATCCCTTCTTGTTCCTAAAGCTTCAATTTTTTTACTTTTTTTCCTTATTTTTCAGTCAGCAGAAATTTTTTTCAAGTGTTTTCCTTACTGATTCTTTAACCATTTGAAAACTGCTTTTATTCTGCAAGATTCCCCTTGTAATTAATCTTACCAAAATTGCCATTTTCTTTTTTTTTAAAAAAAAAAAAAAAGCATCATATAGTGTGGAAATTCATCTTGAGGACATTACCCAAAAGACACAAAACACAAGAATCACAAGATATTTATTAAAACTCATTTTTATTCAAAATGTTAAAAATAAACCATATTTCCATAGGTAGAGACTGTTAAAGCAATTATAGTATGTCTGTCTGTAAATCTATCTGATTGAAAACTATGTGATTTTAAAATAGATAATTATGAGCTAAAACAAAAACACATGAAAAATCCTACATAAGTTTACTGAATAAGTAGGAATAGAGTTGTTATAAGTATATTATGATTTCAATAATGGAAAACACTGTCTGAATGGAAATCAAAACAAGAGTCCATGAATATTATGCTCAGTTTAATGTTTAAGGTTTAAGATTATGATTTATATCTTCCCTCTATTTGACAAATTCTCTGCATGTTGTCATATGGGTTTTATAAGTTGGAGAAAAATCTTTCTATTTTCATGGACTAGACAATTCCTGCATAAGTCATGACATATCACTAAATCTGCCAAGGTTTTGGAGCACTTATCACATTTAAACAAATATATTAAGAAGTCTGTGTGTTATTCCTGAAGATGGCTGGAGTTTTTTTGTGTGTATTTGTTTTATTTCTTTTTTTTTTCATTTTTAGGTGGTATCTTCAAAGTTTATTCTGTTTGTAGAAACCTCTACTGAACTTGTGACTAGTCAACAAGTAAATTGAAGTTGACTTTGATTGGCAAAAAGACCATATTCATCTTCTCAGATATGTAATAAGAAGACAGCTGTCTGGCCACACTAGATTATTAACATGTCTAAGGTTAATGTTAGATCTAAGTTCAAAAACTTCTGTATTAAGAGATAAAATATGAAGCCCTCTGAGACAAGAGGCCTTATTTACTATGCCCTCATCTGTCACAAAATGTCTGAAATGTGTTTGTCCATTAATTAGTATCAAAACAACTTTAAATAAAAATAAATTACACATACCATGGTAAATGAAGAAGTCTTTTTATTTTTTATTCTAATTTGTTTTATATGAAAGCAGAATGCATTACAATCCATGTTACACATATAGAGTACATTTTTTCATCTCTGGTTGTATACAAAGAATATTCTTGCCATTAATATCTTCATATATGTACTTAGGGTAATGATGTCCATCTCATTCCACCACCTTTGCTACCCCCATGCCTCATGCAGTAGCCTCCCACCCCTTGGCCTATATAGAGTTTATCTAATCCTCCCATACTCCCCCTCTCAACGCCATTATGAATCAGCCTTCTTTTATCAGAAGAAAACAGTCAGCATTGGTTTTTTTTGGATTGGCTAACATCACTTAGCATTATATTCTCCAACTCCATCCAATTACTTGCAAATGCCATGATTTTATTCTCTTTTATTGCTGAGTAATATTCCATTGTGTTTATATAGCACACTTTCTTTATCCATTCATCTACTGAAGGACATCTAGGTTGGTTCTATGGTTCAGCTATTGTGAATTGTGCTGCTATAAACATTAATGTGGCTGTGTCCCTGTAGTATGCTGTTTTTAAGTCCTTTGAGTATAGACCAAGGTGTTGGCTATCTGGGACAAATGGTGGTTCCAGTCCCATTTTTCCAAGGAATCTCCATACTGCTTCCCATATTGGCTGTAGCATTTTGAGGTACCATCAGCAATGTATGAATGTGCCTTTTCCCCCACATCCTTGCCAACATTTATTGTTGTTTGTATGCATAATATCTGCCATTCTGACTGGAGTGAGATGAAATTTTGGAGTAGTTTTGATTTGCATTTCTCTAATTGCTAGAGATGTTGAACATTTTTTATTTATTTGTTGATTGATTGTATATCACCTTTGGAGGAGTGTCTGTTCAGTCCATTGGCCCATTTATTGACTGGGTTATTAGTTTTTATGGAGTTTGACTTTTTGAGTTCTTTATATACCCTAGAGATTAGTGCTGTATCTGATATGTGAGTGGTAAATATTTGCTTCTTAAGATGTAGATTCTCTATTCACCTCACTGATTGTTTCTTTTGCTGAGAAGAAACTTTTAAGTTTGAGTCCATCCAATTTATTGATTCTTGATTTTAATTCTTGTGCTATAGGAGACTTATTAGGAAGTTGGGGATTTATCCTACATGATGAAGATTTGGGCTTATTTTTCCTTCCATTAGACACAGGGTCTCTGGTTTAATTCCTAGGTCCTTGATCTACTTTGAATTGAGTTTTGTGCATGGTGAGAGATAGGGGTTTAATTTCAGTTTGTTGCATATGGATTTCCAGTTTTCCCAGCACCATTTGTTGAAGAAGATATCTTTTCTCCAATGTATGTTTTTGGCACCTTTGTCTAATATAAGATAACTGTAATTATGTGGGTAAGTCTCTGTGTCCTCTATTCTCTACCATGGTCTACCATTCTATTTTGGTGACAATTTTTGTTACTATTGCTCTGTAGTATAAAGTCTGGTATAGTGATGCCACCTGCTTCACTCTTCTTGCTAAGGATTGCTTTAGCTATTCTGGGTCTCTTATTTTTCCAGATGAATTTCATGATAGATTTTTCTATTTCTGCGAGGAATGCCATTGGGATTTTGACTGGCATTGCATTAAATATATATATTGCTTTTGGTAGTATGGTGATTTTGACAATATTAATTCTGCCTATCCAACAGCAAAGTATATTTTCCATCTTCTAAGGTCTTCTTTGACCTCTTTCTTTAATGTTCTGTAGTTTTTTTTGTTGTTGTTGTTTTTTGTTTTTTGTTTTTTTTTTTTAATTTTTTATTGTGGGTTGTTCAAAACATTACAAATTTCTTGACATATCATATTCCACACTTTGATTCAAGTGGGTTATGAACTTCCACCTTCACCCCATATACAGATTGCAGAATCACATCAGTTACACATCCATTGATTTACATATTGCCATACTAGTGTCTGTTGTGCTCCGATGCTTTTCCCATCCTCCACCCTCCCCCCTCCCCACCTCTCCCCTCCCCTCCCCTCCTCTCTCTCTACCCCCTCCACTGTATAACCCTGAGGGTCTCCTTCCATTACCATGCAATTTCCCTTCTCTCTCCCTTTCCCTCCCACCTCTCATCCCTATTAAATGTTAATCTTCTTCTCCTGCTCTTCGTCCCTACTCTGATCTTAATTACTCTCCTTATATCAAAGAAGACATTTGGCATTTGTTTTTTTAGGGATTGGCTAGCTTCACTTAGCATAATCTGCTCTAATGCCATCCATTTCCATGTAAATTCTATGATTTTGTCATTTTTTAATGCAGAGTAATACTCCATTGTGTATAAATGCCACATTTTTTTATCCATTCGTCTATTGAAGGGCATCTAGGTTGGTTCCACAGTCTTGCTATTGTGAATTGTGCTGCTATGAACATCGATGTAGCAGTGTCCCTGTGGCATGCTCTTTTTAGGTCTTTAGGGAATAGACCAAGAAGGGGAATAGCTGGGTCAAATGGTGGCTCCATTCCCAGCTTTCCAAGAAATCTCCATACTGCTTTCCAAATTGGCTGCACCAATCTGCAGTCCCACCAGCAATGTACAAGTGTACCCTTTTCCCCACATCCTCGCCAGCACTTGTTGTTGTTTGACTTCCTAATGGCTGCCAATCTTACTGGAGTGAGATGGTATCTTAGGGTGGTTTTGATTTGCATTTCTCTGACAGCTAGAGATGTTGAGCATTTTTTCATGTACTTGTTGATTGACTGTATGTCGTCCTCTGAGAAGTGTCTGTTCAGGTCCTTGGCCCATTTGTTGATTGGGTTGTTTGTTCTCTTATTGTCTAATTTTTTGAGTTCTTTGTATACTCTGGATATTAGGGCTCTATCTGAAGTGTGAGGAGTAAAGATTTGTTCCCAGGGTGTAGGCTCCCTATTTACCTCTCTTATTGTTTCTTCAGCTGAGAAAAAAACTTTTTAGTTTGAGTAAGTCCCATTTGTTGATTCTAGTTATTAACTTTTGTGCTATGGGTGTCCTATTGAGGAATTTGGAGCCCGACCCCACCGACTGTAGATCGTAGCCAACTTTTTCTTCTATCAGACGGCGCGTCTCTGATTTGATATCAAGCTCCTTGATCCATTTTGAATTCACTTTTGTGCATGGCGAGAGAAAGGGATTCAGTTTCATTTTGTTGCATATGGATTTCCAGTTTTCCCAGCACCATTTGTTGAAGATGCTATCCTTCCTCCATTGCATGCTTTTAGCCCCTTTATCAAATATAAGATAGTTGTAGTTTTGTGGATTGGTTTCTGTGTCCTCTATTCTGTACCATTGGTCCACCCGCCTGTTTTGGTACCAGTACCATGCTGTTTTTGTTACTATTGCTCTGTAGTATAGTTTGAAGTCTGGTATCGCTATACCGCCTGATTCACACTTCCTGCTTAGCATTGTTTTTGCTATTCTGGGTCTTTTGTTTTTCCATATGAATTTCATGATTGCTTTCTCTATTTCTACAAGAAATGCCGTTGGGATTTTGATTGGCATTGCATTAAACCTATAGAGAACTTTTGGTAATATCGCCATTTTGATGATGTTAGTTCTGCCTATCCATGAACAGGGTATATTTTTCCATCTTCTAAGATCTTCTTCTATTTCTCTCTTTAGGGTTCTGTAGTTTTCATTGTATAAGTCTTTCACCTCTTTTGTTAGGTTGATTCCCAAGTATTTTATTTTTTTTTTTTGAAGATATTGTGAATGCAGTGGTTGTCCTCATTTCCATTTCAGAGGATTTGTCGCTGATATACAGGAATGCCTTTGATTTATGCGTGTTGATTTTATATCCTGCCACTTTGCTGAATTCATTTATTAGCTCTAATAGTTTCTTTGTAGAGCCTTTTGGGTCTGCTAGGTATAGAAACTGAAAATCAATGATAAAAGAAGGAAGGAAAAAGCATACATCACTTGGAGAATGAACAATAGGTTACTGAATGATCAATGGGTTATAGAAGACATCAAGGAGGAAATTAAAAAATTCTTAGAGATAAATGAAAACACAGACACAACATATCGGAATCTATGGGACACATTGAAAGCAGTTCTAAGAGGAAAATTCATTGCTTGGAGTTCATTCCTTAAAAAAAGAAAAAACCAACAAATAAATGATCTCATACTTCATCTCAAAATCCTAGAAAAAGAAGAGCAAAACAACAGCAAAAGAAGTAGAAGGCAAGAAATAATTAAAATCAGAGCTGAAATTAATGAAATCGAAACAAAAGAAACAATTGAAAAAATTGACAAAACTAAAAGTTGGTTCTTTGAAAAAATAAACAAAATCGACAGACCCTTAGCGATGCTAGTGAAGAGAAGAAGAGAGAGAACTCAAATTACTAGCATACGGGATGAAAAAGGCAATATCACAACAGACACTTCAGAAATACAGAAGATAATCAAAAACTATTTTGAATCCTTATACTCCAATAAATTAGAAGATAGTGAAGGCATAGATAAATTTCTTAAGTCATATAATCTGCCCAGATTGAGTCAGGAGGATATAGAAAACCTAAACAGACCAATATCAATTGAGGAAATAGAAGAAACCATAAAAAGACTACCAACTAAGAAAAGCCCAGGTCCGGATGGGTATACAGCAGAATTTTAAAAAAACCTTTAAAGAGGAACTAATACCAATACTTTTCAAGCTACTTCAGGAAATAGAAAAGGAGGGAGAACTTCCAAATTCATTCTACGAGGCCAACATCACCCTGATACCTAAACCAGACAAAGACACTTCAAAGAAAGAAAACTACAGACCAATATCTCTAATGAACCTAGATGCAAAAATCCTCAATAAAATTCTGGCGAATCGGATACAAAAACATATCAAAAAAATTGTACACCATGATCAAGTAGGATTCATCCCTGGGATGCAAGGCTGGTTCAATATACGGAAATCAATAAATGTTATTCACCACATCAATAGACTTAAAAATAAGAACCATATGATCATCTTGATAGATGCGGAAAAAGCATTCGACAAAGTACAGCATCCCTTTATGTTCAAAACTCTAGAAAAACTAGGGATAACAGGAACATACCTCAATATTGTAAAAGCAATCTATGCTAAGCCTCAGGCTAGCATCATTCTGAATGGAGAAAAACTGAAGGCATTCCCTCTAAAATCTGGAACAAGACAGGGATGCCCTCTCTCTCCACTTCTGTTCAACATAGTCCTCGAAACACTGGCCAGAGCAATTAGACAGACGAAAGAAATTAAAGGCATAAAAATAGGAAAAGAAGAACTTAAATTATCACTATTTGCAGATGATATGATTCTATACCTAGCAGACCCAAAAGGCTCTACAAAGAAACGTTCTGTAGTTTTCACTGGAGAGGTCTTTTAACTCTGTTGTTAGGTTGATTCCCAAGTATTGTTTTTGGTTTTTTTTGTTTTGTTTTGTTTTGTTTTGTTTTTTTGAGGCTATTTTAATTGGGGTAATTTTTCTTTCAGAGGATTTATCACTGATATATAAAAATGCCTTTGATTTATGGAATGCTGATTTTATATCCTGCTACTTTACTAAATTCATTTACTAGTTGTAAAAGTTTTCTGGTGAAATTTTTTAGGTCTTCTAGGGATAGAATCATATCATCAGCAAATACTGCTAATTTGAGTTATTCTTTTCCTAGCTGTATCTCTTTAATTTCTTTTGTCTATCTAATGCTCTGGCCAGTATTTAAAGAACTATGTTAAATAGAAGTGGTGAAAGAGGATAATATCACAGGTCTTGTTCCAGTTTTTAAAGAGAAAGCTTTCAATTTTTCTTCATTTAGAATGATATTGGCCTGGGGCTTAGCATTGATAGCTTTTATAATGTTAAGATATGCTCCTGTTATTCCTAGTTTTTCTAGTGTTTTGAACATGAAGGGGTGCTATATTTTGTCAAATGCTTTTTCTGCATATATTGAAATGATCATATGGTTCTAATCTTTAAGTCTATAGATGCGATGAATTACATTTATTGATTTCTGTATGTTGAACCAACCTTGCATCCCTGAGATGAACCCCACTTGATCATGGTGCACTTTCTTGTTGATATGTTTTTGTATTTGATTTGCCAGAATATTATTGAGAATTTTTGCATCTATGTTCATTAGAAATATTGGTATGAAGTTTCCTTTTTTGGATGTGTCTTTTCTGGTTTTGTTATCAGGGTGATATTGGTCTCATAGAATGAGTTTGCAAGTGCTCCCTCTTTTTCTATTCCCTGAAATAAATTGAAAAGTATTGGTATTAGTTCTTCTTTAAAGTTCTTATAGAACTCAGCTGTGTATTCTTCAGGACCTGGGCTTTTCTTGGTTCGTAGGCTTCTGATGGCATCTTATATATCATTGCTTGAAATTGATCTGTTTAAATAGTATAGATAATTCTGATTCAATTTGGGCAAATTGTATGATTGTAGAAATTCATCGATACCTTTGGTATTTTCTATCTTATTGGAGTACAAGTTTTCAAAATAATTTCTAATATCTTCTGTATTTCTGTAGTGTCTGTTGTGATATTACCTTTCTAATTATGTATGTTGGTAATTTGAGTTTTCTCTCTCCTTCTCTTCATTAGCTTTGGTAAGTGTTTGTCAATTTTATTTATTTTTCCAAAAAGCCAAATTTCTGTTTTGTCAATTTTTTCAATAGTTTCTTTTGTTTCAATTTCATTGATTTCCACTCTGATTTTAATTATCTTCTGTATTCTACTGATTTTGGTATTGATTTTTCTTCTTTTTTTAGGTCTTTGAGATACAATGTTAAGTCATTTATTTGTTGACTTTTTCTTCTTTTAATGAATGAACTCCATGCAATGGACTTTCTTCCTAGAACTGCCTTCAAAGTGTCCCAGAGATTTTGATATGTTGTATCTGTGTTCTAAGAATTTTTTAATCTCCTCTTTAATTTCTTATACAAACCATTGTTCATTCAGTTGCATATTATTTTGTCTCCAGGTGTTGGAGTAGCTTTTATTTTTATTTTATCATTGATTTCATATTTCATTCCATTATGATCTAATAGAATGGAGAGTAGTATATCCAGTTTTTTTATATTTGCTAAGAGTTGCTTTGTGGCATAATATATTGGTCTATAGTAGAGAAGGATCCATGTGCTGCTGAGTAGAAAGTGTACTCATTCATTGAAGGATAAAATATTCTATATATGTCAATTAAGTCTAAGTTATTGATTTTAGTATTGATTTCTACAGTTTCTTTGTTCATGTTTTTTTTTTTTTTTTTTCTGGAAGATCTATACAGGTGTGAAAGCAGTGTGTTAAAATCACCCAGAATTATTGTGTTTTGGTCTATTTGACTCTTGAACTTGAGAAGAGTTTGTTTGATGAATGTAGATGCTACATTTTAGGGGCATATACATTTATAATTGTTATGTCTTGTTGATGAATGGTTCCATTAAACAGTATGAAATAACCTTCTTTATCCCTTGTGATTAACTTTGGCTTGAAGTCTACTTTATTTGATATGGAAATGGAAGCCTCTGCTTGCTTCTGCAGACTGTGTGAGTGGTATGATTTTTTCAACCTTTTACTTTCAGTCTGTGGATGTCTTTTCCTCTGAGATGAGTCTCTTGAAGGCAGCACATTTTGGGGTCTTTTTTAAAAATCCAATCTGCTAGCCTATGTTTTTTGATTAGTGAGTTTAGGCCATTACGATTCAAGGTTATTATGGAGACATCATTTGTATTCCCAGCCATTTTTGTTTATTTCTGGTATGTAACTTGACTTGGTTTCTCCTTTGATTAGTTTTTCCTTTAGTGTAATGCATCCCACTGCTGATTTTTATCATTGTTTTCATTTCCTCTTCATGGAATATTTTGCCAAGTATGCTCTGTACTGCAGGCTTTCAAGTTGCAAATTCTTTTAATTTTTGTTTATCATGGAAGGTTTTTATTTCATCATCAAATCTAAAGCTTAATTTTGCTGGATACAAGATTCTTGTTTGGCACCCATTATCTTTCAGAGCTTGATATATGTTGTTCCAGGATCTTCTAGATTTCAGAGTCTGGGTTGAAAAATCTGCACATAACCTAATTGGTTTCCCCCTATATGTAAATCTGATTCCTTTCTCTCATGGCTTTTAATATTCTCTCCTTATTCTGTATGTTGGGCATTTTCATTATAATGTGACTTGGTGTGGATCTGTTGTGATTTTATACATTTGGCATCCTGTAAACCTCTTGAATTTTGTTTTCCAATTCATTCTTCATGTTTGGAAAATTTTCTGATACTATTTCATTGAATAGATTGCTCATTCCTTTGGTTTGGAAACCTATGCCTTCCTCTATCCCAATAACTCTTAAATTTGGTCTTTTTATGGTATCCCAAATTTCTTGAATGTTCTGTTCATGGTTTCTTACCATTTTCACTGTGTGATCTACATTGTTTTCAAGATTATATATTTTGTCTTTATTTTCTGAGGTTCTGTCTTCCAAGTGGTCTAATTTGTTGGTGATACTTTCAATTGGACTTTTAATTTGGTTTATTATTTCTTTCATTTCAAGAATTTTGCTAGTTTTTTTAATCTCTATCTCCCTATTGAAGTAATCTTTTGCTTCCTTTATTTATTTATGTAGCTCTTTGATGAAATGATCTTTTTCTGCCTGAATTTACTCTCTTATATCATCCTTTAATTCACAGAACTTTTTAATCATGTACATCCTGAACTCCTTCTCTTTCATTTCTTATGCTGTGTTGGCCATAAATACTAATAATGTGGTATTTATTTGGGGCACTTTCTTCCCTTGACTTTTCATTTTGGTTGTGTGTCTTTCCTTCTAGCACTGTGTATCTGAAGCATTACCATTTTTACCCTATAGCCTTATAGTACTCCTGTAGGGATCCAATACCTCTGTTTTGAGGTGAAGGGCAAAGTTATCAGATCCCAATATATCTGTGGCATGCAGTGTGTGGCTGTCCGCTGACATCAGGGCCTGTGTAAAGTTCCCATGTGTAGGCTCCTAGGGGACTATCTCCACTGCTTCAGAGTCCCAAGGTGGTAGCAACCAGGGGAGCCCCAAGTTGGTAGATGGAGTCCACATGGGAGTGGAGGCTGTATTACTGCACATGGGATGCTACCAGGTGTCCTGCATGGGAGCAGTGTCTGTGATTTCTGCTAGGGTGGGTGTCCTAAAATTCTGTGTGGGTGCTGATGCTGATGGTCCCGCTTGGTCACCCAGTAGTCCTGTGTGGGCGAATAGTTGGGAGGCCTACTCTGAGGCTGAGGCCTGGAGCCCTGGATCACACGGGTGACAGTAATTCCTGTGTGAGAGCATGAATATCACTTGTAGAGAAGCAGTATTCTCACTACTTGATTTCCAGGTCATGGAGCGACACAGAATGCTGCCTCCCTCTGGCCTGTCATCTTGGATCCTTAAAGAAATCTTTTTAAAAGTTATGTATCCCATGTGTTATTAGCAATATTCCCATCAATCAAGAAATTAAGAGAGGTCAAAAAGATTTACTAAACTATCAGATCTATTAAAAACAATATGCACAAAAGTGGTTTCTGACATGTAGCATTGCTTCACACAGCATAACTTTTATACCTTCTTACCAAAATATTAAGCTTTTTCTTTAATCTCTTAATTTCACCCCATATATTTTCCAAGGATGGTGGGTTATAGGACAAAGTCCTTCTTAGGCTCCCATTCCTGGGATGCTACCAATTCATTTTTTAATTTTTAAAATATTTTTATATTTTATTTTTATTTATGCATGACAGTAGAATGTGTTTTGGAAGAATATACATATATAAAATATAAATTTATTCTATTTAGGTTCCTGCTCTTATGGTTGTACATGATGTGGATTTACCCTGCTCATGTATGTAAATACAAATCTAGGAAAGCTATGTCCAATTAATTCTACTGACTTTCCTATTCCCCTCTCCCCTTATCTTCATTTTCAGTGGATTTCTACTATTCAATTCCCCAACGTCCCTTGTTTGGGCTTAGCATCCACAAGTCAGAGAGAACATATGGCCTTTGGTTTGAGGGGATTGGCTTATTTCAATTGGCATGATATTTTCCGTTTCTATCCATTTACTAGCAAATGCCATAATTTCATTCTTATTTATGGCTGAGTAGTATTCCATTGTGTATTTATACCACATTTTCTTTATCCATTCATTTGTTGAAGGGCACCTACGTTGTTTCCATAGCTTAGCTATTTTGCATTGAGTTGCTATAAACATGGGTGTGACTGCATCACTGTAATATGCTGATTTTAAGTCCTTTGGATATAGACTGAGGAGTGGGATAACTGTGTCATTCTAAGTTTTCTAAAGGGTAGAATCTCAGTGCAGTTTTAATTTACATTTCTCTAATTGCTAGAGATGTTAAACATTTTTTTTTTTTTGCTACAATGGATTGAACCCAGGGGCACTCAACCACTGAGCCACATTCTCAGCCCTATTTTGTATTTTATTTAGAGATAGGGTATCACCAACTTGCTTAGCACCTCACCATTCTTGAGGCTGGCTTTGAACACTCGATCCTCCTGCCTCAGCCTCCTGAGCCACTGGGATTACATGCACCCAGCTCATATATTTTTTGATCATTTGTATTTCTTCCATGAAGTGTTTGTTCAGTTCCTTTGCCCATTTATTGGTTGTGTTATTTCTTTTTCTGGTGTAAAGTTTTTTGAGTTCTTTGTATATCTGGAACTTAATGCCTATTTGAGATACTGGTGGTGAAGATTTTCTCCCAATCTGTAGGATCTCTGTACATGTCCTTGATTGTTTCCTTTGCTGTGAGGAAGCTATTCAATTTGATACCATCCCATTTATTGATTCTTGATTTTAGCCTTGTGCTTTAAGAATCTTGTTGAGGAATTTGGTTTCCAAGCCAACATGTTAAGAAGACCTTAGAAAATGGAACAATCTCGTATGTTCCTGAATAGGCAGTATCAATATAATAAAAATGGCCATACTACCAAAAGCCCTATAGAAATTTAATGCAATTTCTATGAAGATCCCAATGACATCCTTCATAGAAATAGAAAATACAATCATAAAATTCACTTGGAAAAATAAGAGGCCCAGCATAGCCAAAGCAATCATTAGCAGAAAAACGAAGCAGGAGGCATCACAATACAAGATCTTAAACAATACTACAGAGCTATGGCAACAAAATCAGCATGATATTGGCACCAAAACAGACATGAAGAACAATGGAATAGAATAGAAGACACAGAGGCACATCCACATAAATACAGTTATCTCATCCTAGATGAAGGTGCCATAAACTTAAGTTGGAGAAAAAACAGCCTCTTCATCAAATGGTGCTTGGAAAAGTGGAAATCCATATGTAATAGAATGAAATTAAACCCCTATTCTCACCCTGCACAAAACTCAACTTTAAGTTGATTAAGGACCTGGGCATTAGACCAGAGAACCTGCATTTACTAGAAGAAAAAAAGGGCCAACTCTCCAACATATTACTTCATTTTTTTACATCTTCCAATGAAAAGGGGGATATGACAATTACTCATTAAGGCCTGTCATTTTTATTAACTTTTCCAAAACAAATCTGCACTCTAGATCTGTGTTGGTGATTAGGATGCTCTGAGATTTTTCAAGGAGCATTCTCCCATTGGATGTTCTCATTTATTCTGGTTTTTATAGTTCATTCCTACTTTGGGTGTGATTTTATACACATCCACCATGTCAGTGAAGAATGAAATAATAAGAACTCTCAAATTCAAAAACCAGAAGACTGTAGCTCCTTGTAGAGCACAAAGCCTAAAGCTTGACAGACACCAAATAAGATGAAACTGTGCAGAGATACAGGTTTATAAAAGAAGATTCTAGAATAGTCTGAGAAAGATGGAGATTAGATTAAGCTGTGTCTTTATTAGAATATAGGTGTTTGTTTCTTTAGAAGCCTATTGTGTAAAACTACCTACTTTATATTTGTTTCAGTCAGGGAAGTAATAAGTTAGTTAAGCAAACAAAGAATTCTGTGGAAAGGATATGAGAGGCTCACAGGAGAGATGAGATGTGTGGAGCTCTAGATTAGATACCTGTCTTCCAGGAAAGATATAAGAAGAGCTCTTTATAGTGTAAAGAACTACACTGAGTTCTTTTTATATACCAAATATAATCTGTTACATGATTATACTCAGCACTTGCTATGGCCACATCACTTGCTTACAGTTAAGGCTCATAGAAGTTGATAATTTGCCCAAGGTCACACCTGGGCAGAAAACACCAGGATTTTAACTGTGAAACCTGGCAAATATTTGGTATTTCACCAGAACCACTTCTGGTCCCCAGACGTTTTGGGGGTTAATTAGCAATACTGCATCTAGGAGAACTTTCCAGGAACAAACTCCATGCTGCAGCCATGATGAGAGGTTGCACAAGTGGAGTGAAGAGTGACAAGAACAATCTCAAATTCAGAAGAGCAGCATCCCATGTGGTAATTCTAGAATAGCTGAAATCCAACTTACATTGGAGCAGACCTCCTCAATTTTTTTTATTTTGTTCATGTATTCCCTAAAATAATTTTGAATAACTATGCACTCCTCCTACGTTTTCCTAAATTGATAAGTAAGACTTTCATTATAAGTTTAAATAGCTGAAGAAGCACGCAATTTCCAACGTATCATAAATATTGACATTTCAAAATAGAAATCCCATCACTTTCAAATGTATCCAATGGAAACCGCAGGCATTCAAGTTGATATACTCCATCATCTATTTTAAAGGTACATGAACAAGCTACTCCTTACTATTTTGAATTTTACCTTTCTCTTTTCTTCTTAAATGTGTATTTCATTTTATTTTCCTCAATTTTATTCTACTGAAACATATTTTATTCTGAACAGTCTTTTATTGTTCTCTTACCACGTTTCTCTGCACCCAAAATGTATTCTGTTTTGTGAATTGAAACAATTATTTTATTGCCTGTGATTCTAAGTTTCTAATATTTAAAAAAAATCTGGTTTATCATTTTAGAAGTAGCAAACCGTTGATAAAACTAAATAAATATATATTTGAAACATTGACAAATCAATATTAAGTGCATCAAAGATTTTATTGGAAATGCATCTTCCTCAGTGAGATAAATGGGAATAAAAAATTGTTCATGAGTATGTAGGACAGATTGCTAGAATGACATGTGGCTGTCTGAAATTTAGTGATTTAAAGTGAAACTTGTGGTCTTTTACTTTCACACTTGCTCCCCTGATCCTTACATTTCCTACTTCTATTCATGGTCCTTTATGTTATCTGCCTACCTCACAGTTAACCAGAAACAAGAAATTCATGTATTTCTCTCTCCCTCTTATCCACCAACATGCAACCAGGTTGCAGGTTCCATCTGTTCTGAGGCCATGCTGTCTGCTTCTACCTTGGATTGCATTGATAGCTATTAACTGACCTGGCTCTTTCCTTTTTCTTCCCTAACTAATCCATCTTAAATATTGCTATCAAGCCAATCCTACTTACTCAAAGAAAGTTTGGGTCTTGTGACTGCTCTGATTTAAAACCTTCTATCATCCCCCATTACTTTAAAGAATTCCTTCCAAGTGCTTTAGCTCAGAACAGCACAGTCAAAGCCAACCACAATCTAGTGTTAATCTTCTTTGCTATACTTATTTTCCACCACTCCTATGACCAAATACATGCCCAGGCTTCTCAAACTCAAGACTCAAACCTCCCAGGTTATGGAACACTCACTGTCCACAGGATCGTGGTATCTTCCTGAAAGCAATAATTATTAAACATGAAAAAAGTTCTTGTATTATGGAAGGATATGCAAGCTTTGAATTATTAGGAGAAAAGATTAGGCTTCCAAGAAATTAAACCCTATAGTGTTCTTTGGTTACGCTACCGGTTTCCTCTTGACTATTGGTACACTCCAAAGAAAATTTTTTCTTTCTTCTTTGTTTTGTTTTGTTTTTGTTTTTTTCTCCTGACTTAGGTTATTTCTTAGATGAATAATGTTTTTCTACTCTTGACAGGTACCAAGATAAGCAGGATAAGCAGCATACCTGATAATTTGGGCCAAGAACAAAAGATGCTTAGAACATTGTTAATTTATATTCATCCCACCCCCTCTTGCCTTTCTTTTATGTTCTTTACAAATGTTTAGGGTTTTTTCTTCTCTTTAATGAACTATTTTGTTGTTGTTGTTCTTTTTAGTCATACATAACAGTAGAGGTTTTAAGAAACACTGTCTTAGGTGAAAGTTCCTGACTAAACAACTGTAATGAAAGTTACTATTTAACTCTTTAGCTTCTTTTTCAGAACCCATTCTTCCTGCATAGGCTCTGCACGTTCAGACCTCCTTTGGATATATCTGCACTGTTGCCTCTCACTAATGCTCTTCATAAATACATCTTAAAATCATATCTACCCCTCAAAGCTTAGATTTAAATGTTGCCTTCTTCATAGGGGTTTTGTTAATAACAGCCTCTCAGTTTTCCCTTTTAAAAAAGTAATCCTGTAACTTTTTTTTCTCAAGTGCACATATTACTTATCTTTAAAAGAATGTTAAGCATAAATGTACTTAAGAGCAAGACCTATAACACCTAAATAATGTGCCCAGACACTCTCCTCCAATAGCATGATAAGTGCTCAATAAATAAATAGTTGAATGGCAATAAACAATTAAAGCATTCACTTTGGTTCCCAGTATCATCATCCAAGTTATGGTTGCTTGGCTTTACAAATCTATGATCCCTTTTTGTTGAGAACATATAAAACATAAGTTCATCTCTGCTCAGAGTAGCAGATCACGGTCCACAGTGAGTCACTGAAAACTGACTCAGGAGAGTATTTTTGGCATTTAGTTTGAAACCAGAAGAGTATTCCAAATCTTCTCAAAGGTCAACAATATAGCTAAATAACTCATTTCAATTGCCCATGTGCCACCCTTCTAAAGAAAGCACAGAGCTTTCAATGGCATCTTTAAAAGGGGATCATACCTGATATAAATAAAATACTGAAATATTTACTAGAGCTAGAGTCTTATGTGTATATAAAGGAGAACATTAGTGTAGGGTGTCTTTGCAGCACAGCTGCTAGGTCATTTCAGAAAATATGGGTCTGACAGATGGAGAGAAACTAGAATTAAACCTGCAGGTATTTCTTGTTCTTTCTCAAGTCATGTTTATTTTAATTAAATTAGGGAAAAGAGAGCCTCATTTCTTAGAGGGAGAAGTCTTAAAGGACTTTCATCTCCCTACCTTTCTCCCCCCTTGGAGAATTCTGAATAGGGGCAGGGTGAGGTGGTAGGAGGAGAAAGCCTGTGGCATTTTATGATTGGAATGAATAACTTTCAAAGGGAATGATATATTCTTCTTCTACAAATGTTTAAGAGATTATGCTGTTTAAGCTGTTAAGGTAAAGAGTCTTCAATTTGGAGGTAAAATGCAGACAGAAACATAAAACCAAATTAGGTATCAAACTAATTAGAATCAATTAGTTTGTGCCAATAAATCCTGCATTTGTGTCTGATGCATTACAACTGCATGTTATTTTTTAAAGGGGGATTATCTAATTATCATAGCAAGATATGAATTTATAGACTTTTTTAACTTTCTTGTGAAAAATGGATTTATGGACACCCATGTCGTCTCACGTCAGAAAGCTTACTCTTATCAATTTAAAGTATACCCAGTGCCTTCTAGTATCAATTCCATTCCATCTAAGTAAATATGCTGCCAATTCAGTATTTTCTTTCTCCATTATTATTTCCCCTCTGCCAGGGATAAGAGCCAACAGCAGGTGACCTACATTTCCAATGTCCTGCTATTTTCTTCAACAATCATTGTTGTCAGTAATCATTTTTATAATAAATGCCAGTAACTTTTGAATTATTTTTAAAATGGCCCATTTTTCTCAGATTGGAAAACTAAAGCTGAGAAATGAAGAGGAAACCAGGTCTCATAAGGATTTAAGCCTCTGTCTTAGGAGAGAGGTCTTTGACTTTCTACCATGTCCTTGAACCTGGTTGCTGCTGAGGCAGTCGCCTTTGTTGGGTACCTAGGTCTGCCACACATGCACTGGAGTTCCAGAAGCACCTTCTGCTACCTGATGTTGAGTTCTAAGCAGGGCATGCATAGTGCATCTGTTTTCCTTCATCCAGAACTTCTCCTGCTCCACCTGTCTAAACTAGGAAAACTTCTTAATAAATAACTGCCAAGATTTGTGGTTGAATAGTGATTTGATATTAGAAACTATTTAAAAGATAGTAAAACTATTATTA
Source organism: Marmota monax (assembly GCF_021218885.2). Taxonomy (NCBI): domain Eukaryota; kingdom Metazoa; phylum Chordata; class Mammalia; order Rodentia; family Sciuridae; genus Marmota; species Marmota monax. Next base: position 2,809,972 of record NW_026693595.1, on the reverse strand, counting down.
TTCATTCAAGCAAGTAACTTTAAGGAAATTATAAGATTTCTGTGTTTCAAGGAATAGTATATATAGAATTCACAAGCAAGTGCAACTTCAGAAGCCTTTCAAAGAGTGCCAGGTAGCAAGGAAGGCATAGAAAGAGCCCAACAGTGCAAGGGACTATGTGACAGGAGCAATGAACATCTCAGCAGTCATCCATGTACACAGGTGACCAGGATGACAGGCAGGGACCTTTCCCTTCCAATGTCTTACCTCTGCAAAAGGACCCAGATCCATGTTCCAGTCCAGGAGGAGAGGAAAGGAAAAAGCAGTCAAGCTTCACATCATCACAGCAAGAGAAAGCCTCAGAAGTTGGATTTGTTTCACTCTGAAAAATTTTGTGGATCTGAGAATAAAGGATGAGAATCACTCCAACTACCATGTTACCAATTTTTAATTTGAAGGTGAGCATGTATATAAAAATGGCAAGAAACATAGGAAGGAGGGGCTGGGGTTGTGACTCAGCAGTAGAGAGCTTCCCTAGCATGTGAGAGGCACTGGATTCAATCCTCAGCACCATATAAAAATAAATAAATAAATAAAGACATTGTGTCCAATTACAACTAAAAAATAAAATATTGAAAAAAAGAAATATAGGAAGGGAACTTATAAAGGAGCTCACTGCCAGTGATAAAAACTAATTTCATCTTCTATTTCCAAATCTTAGACAACTAGGAAAAGTATGTATGTAGTCATGGTCAAACAAACACTGTGTTGAGTATTTAAAGATATAATGGGAGAACTGCCTATCTGAGAGGAAGTTCTGACTCAATAATCAATATCTACACATTCTAGAGACACTTTGAAATTGTTTGAGGTTTGGCAGAAATGGTCTTTTTGTGAATGTATCTCTATATTGTGAATTCCGTCCAATGAGAATAATTAAGTAAATGAATCAAACTGGTTCGAGCACCATTTGGCCTGAACACACAGATGCTAGAGCTCTTCTATCCTGGCAGAGATGGCTGGCTCACTTCTCTATGATGAGCTCTGTGTTGTTCTTTAGACAGGTGTTTCCTGAAAATTGACACCAAGAATGACAAAACAAAACCACAATAACAGGTTTAATCAGACACACCAAAACAGACACAGAAAAAGCAACTTCTGCTTATAAATGATAGAGATTCAAAAACAAGTAGGAAATAATGAGTTCATGAAAATATTTTGAATTTTGTCCTTCACACATAACAGAAATGACAAAATTCCTAACAGGATGATGTTCTACATCTGGAACCCAAAGAAACATCTTCTAGAGAACAAAATAAGCTGTATAACATTATTAATTTGAGAAACTCTGATTCTCAAAATATGATACTTAGCCTCAAAAACCAAAATGATATTTTAAACGTGGAACATGACTTAAGCTCAGTTGAAATCATCTCGCATACTTTGGATCAGAATAGGCAATTAACTTTGGTGAGGAAAGGGGGCTGTTCTTCCAAGGAATTAAAATACAATACAAGGATGTTTCAAAGTTTCTTATGAACACATGGGTTGATTTTGGATATATGGGTAAAAATAGAAGAACACCCCATCCTGGGTATCAAGAATTAGCTGGCCTCTCAGGCTGGCTACTATACCTATGGACACAAAAGCTGCCAGAATTAGCAGTTTCATTTCCACCCACTGAGTGTGCTGCGGTTTGAATTTCCTGAAAACCACACTCAGAAGGAATTAGCGTACAGGAGGCGATTGGAGGATGCCCCTGTGATCAATGCCTACTGAGGGGGTAAGGAAAGAAGAAGGACTGACTTGACAGAGAAGCTGACTTGGTCTCAATGTGAGCCTTGAGGAAGTTCTGAAAATACAATTTCTTCTGCAGCTGTCCCAAATTGGACTGAGAGGCCAGGCTCTTAGAAACACCCACTTCCTGCTCCTACCCACATCTGTCCCTGGAAGAGGTCATGACCTTGGACACACTAGTTTCCTTCAGCTGAAGCAGGGGATTCTTTGAGTATCTGTGGACAGACCAAGGATCAAACAATCCAATATTGCTTCCCAAAAGAATTTATTATAAATTGAAGGAATGAACATGCTTCACTTCCTAATCTATGTTTAAAGTCATTATTTCTCCTTCGTGTATAATATATGTTCTCATTTATGGACAAAGAAAAATGCAGACAAAAATAATTACAAGAATATTAACATTAGAGGTAATATCTTTGAATTGCAGTCTTTTTTTTCTACCAAAGGTTTGTTTTCTGCTACTTTTCTTTATGGTCAAAGAAACTAAATTACTGTTTATAGTTAATCAACAAGGGTGACACAATTATAGCAAACCAGAAAAAAATATTTAGTCTTGTAACTGTCTCATACTAGCTAATATACAATTTATGTTAGGCTTTGCTGTCTTAAAGGGAAAAAAGATCAAGTAAGAGTTTGTCCTATCTACTTTCATAAACCTTAGAATTAAAAATCACAGGATCAGACACCTCTAAGAAAGAAATATATTTTATGGCAAAATTATATCAGACTTGCCTATTCCCTTTTAGTTGATCTCAGTAGCTAGCTTTCATGAATCCATCATAAACAACTCAACCTATTTAGCTAACTGTTATCAGAAAAAAAAAGTCTTTGAACATACATTAATCCAAAAATTTAGCCAATCTACTTTTGAATTGACTGTTGGAAAAGACATTAAAATTGTGGTAAATTTTTAAATATAAAAAAGTTTCATTTCACTTCTTGGTCCTCAGACTCTAAATATTGCAACAAGTTCTGGTTATGTATGAAAGTTTGGGATGGAGAATTCAGGCACTGGGTTGTAGTAGAAAAGAACAATGGGAACTGGCAGAGATGACATGTTTTACTCATATTGCTTCAATTAAAGTTAGACCTTGTGCCCAGAGGGTCAGCAGCTTTGCTCCCTATTACAAAAATGTCCTTCTTTTGACATCAACATCTTGTTTCCTAGCAGAAGCATTCCACTGAGATTTGATGCATCTCATCAACACCATTCCATCTCCTGTGTTAAATGTGCTATTAGGAAAGGTTTGCAATGTCTAGAAGCTGGAAGGGGCTATGCACAGGCTATTCCAGCAGCTTAGCTATTGCACTGGCACATTGCCAGCTTCTCTGCTAAATACATAATTAAATCTCACGGTCGACATGGTGTGATTCATTCCCATAAAGTGTGAAAACAAACAACTGTGCATGCGCTGTCCCCAATTTCAAATTCAAAACAAAAATATCCTGGAATCTTCTATTTCCCTGAAGTTCCAAATGTAATTAGACTGTTTTTAAAGACAAGTAGTCTTCCAGCTTCCATGTGTTAAATCCAATCTGTCAGTTACAAATGGGTGGGTGGGGAGGGGGGGGGACAAACGACTGCGAAATGTAACATCTTGGTTTCCTCTCTTTATAATCAAGTGTTCAAATTGACTTTTTTTCCCCTAGAATTACCAAAATGTCATTGCTCTCTCATGCAGAGCCTTTGTATATTTACCAGTTTACAGCCAAGAGCAAATGTTCACAAGTAAGTAATCAGACCCTCAAAGCGCTGTTGACTAATGCAAACTTACAAACCGCAACCATGTGACTAAGGGCAGCTGAGATGTTGGTCTGGGCTTAGACTTCAGTCATAGGAATTCAAACTAGATGCCCAGAACCTCTGTAGCCATCACTACCAGATTCTTTTGTAGGGCAATGATTCATTTCCTTCTTCCTAATAAACTTCACATATAACGAACTAGATTCTTCCAGCTGCTTCCCAGAAGAAATTCAGTACATGAGGGACTTTAAGCAAGGTTTTCAATCAAACAGATATTTTACTGTATATTTGTACTGGTAGAGTTCAAAACAAACCAGGAAATATTTCTGGACAAGATGGAAGTCAAGGGTCCATTTTTATTTTAAATAAATATCACTTTTGTAACAAGTTTCAAGTTCATAATCCAAGTAACTGGAATATCAGCTAATATGTGAATATAAATTTATTAAATTTGAATATATTTTATACAAATGTGGGACACATATATTACACCGAATATATATATATATATATATATATATATATATATATATATATATGTATTCCTTCAACGAGCAGTACTTTTCTATTACATTGTCTACTACTTTCCAAATCTGATTCTATTCAATTGTATATTTTTCCTTGTAATACACACACACACACACATACACACACACACACACACTTCCTGATACTATACTTACATACTTCGTCTACACTTTAGCCATTCTAGGAAACTTATTTTCGCAAATACGACTTGTGCATCCCCGCCTCTATAACTCTGCTAATTCTGTTCCCTTAGCTGAGAATTCTCTTCCACAAACTGTCAAAACACCTCCCTGATATTTCACAGCCCAACTCAAATGCCACTGACAGCTAAATATTTGTCTCCTCTTAACCCCTCGTAATATTTTTTTTGTGCTTCTTTAGTTTCATTGCAATGATTTTTTGGTACATTGGTAGATGCACTGTTATGTTTTTTTTTCTCTCCACCTTTAAAATTGTGAAGGCTGATGACAAAAACTATGTCTCCCTCATTTTTTAATCTTTTTCAAAGGCAAGAGCAGAATTTTAAAGATGGTCCCTGCTCAAAAAATAAGCTGTTGATCAAACAAAGAAATGAATGCACTAATATCTCTGGCATGTTCCTTGTATATAAACCTTTTGAAAAATGAATAAGAGCAAAACATAAGAACATTTTAAAACACCCATAAACCATATGTATGCCTTTTCATGGTTTGTATGTACAAATAGTGTAGATAAACATTTTGTACTTGCAAAAATGTACTCTATTATGTAATGTACCACATTTATTTAACACTCCTATATATCGTGATTGAATGTGTCATAATTTTTTTCTACATACTACATAAATTTATCCAACAAATCATTATGTGGACACAATATAATTTAGATAATCTTCTGTTAAATATTTAAATTGCTTATTTTTCTGGCTCTGTCTCTCCTCTGTTCCAAATTTTTTAATATAAATAATTCTCCACTTCTAGTAATCCTATGCTTGAAATCACAGACTTTACCTGGGTCTCTCACTTCAACTGTTACAATAGCCCATGAACTGGTCTACATGGTTTTATATTTGACCTTCTTTAAAACATTCTCAAATTTGCCCACAGGGTGGTCCTATAATCTCTCAATTATGTCCCTCATTTTCTTGAAATCTTCTAATGTCTTCCTGTTCTCCTTAAGGTAAAAGTCTAATAACAGATTAGTATACTGTCTATGTAATTCTATTCTTACCCTCTTATAAATGTTTTTGTGGTCCAATCTATTATTTTTTCCCTTCTCCCCTTGTGCTCCACCCATGCTAATCATTACATATTCCTCAAACATATGAGCTCTTTTACTTCAGGACTTTTCCAATTTCTGTTTCCCTAGCTGGGCCACCTACCTACCTACCTCTACCTGACTTCAAGGAAAAACTGTCTGCTACGTCTTTGTTCCCCACTGCACTTTGCTTGTGTTTAAACCATTAAAGAATACCCACTTCCCATTCTTTTCAATCTTATTCTAATATTAGCTTCCCAGTGAGGGCCTAAAACTACAGTCTTTTAAATTTTTTTTCTTTCTTTTCTTTTTTTTTTTTTTTTTTTTTTGCAGCCTTGTGGATTGAACCCAGGGTCTTGTCATGCTAGTCAAACGCTCTACCCACTGAGAAACTTCCCCAGTCCTGAAAATTATAGTCCTTATACCAACTACACTTTATCTTTCCCATAGGCTTTTCATTATCATATGTATTTAATTTGTTTAATGTCTCTCCCCCAACTATGGACTCTAAATTTCATAAGAGTGGAGATTCATAACTATTCTATTCATATTGTATCTTTAGCCCCTAGAACTTTGTATCTGACACAAAATTGGCACTTTAAAAATATTTGTTGAATAAGTAGATTTTTTAAAAAATATTTATTTTTTACTTGTAGTTGGATACAATATCTTTAATTAATTAATTAATTTTTATATGGTGCTGAGGATCAAACCCAGGCCTCGCCCATGCTAGGTGAGTGCTATACCACTGAGCCAAAACCCCAACTCCCATATGTAGATGTTTTGATGAGACTTCAGCTACCTCTATCACTACATTCAAGATCTAATATTAGTAATCTAATATGCTTTTATCTCAACTTAATTATCTATACTCAAAACAGAAGTTCCCATAAATGATAAATTGAAACTTAAATTGTTCCATCTCTGAAACATACATGTTCTTAGGCACATTGTGCACTTAGAGTTAGCAAACTAGAACTACACTCACATTTCTGCTCCCACTAGTTGTGTTATATGTTTAATAAGAATCAATTGTTTGTTCCCAAACCTGTTTATGTCAGTTGTACTTGCTGTAATTACACAACTTCACAACTAGTAAATCAAGAGACTATGGATCTAAAATAGTAGTATTACTATAAAAATTCCATCTAATATTTTAGTAAGATTCAGTGAAAGCAAGTTGCTAAATAGAAGAATGCTAAAATGTAGCAATAAAATAATTTGAAAAATAATAATATAACACAAAACATTGGTTTTAAAAACGTTTTCAAGTATTTACTCCCTCCAAGAAAATAGAAACCATGAAAAATCAAAAATCACAACAAGGGGGTGATTTCTGTTTTTATATTTTAAAAAATAATAGACACTTTAAAAAAATTATATATATATATATATATATATATATATATATATATATATATTTCATTTATATATATATATAAATGAAAGGCCTTAGCCCATGTCAGGATGTACATTTTTGTGTTTAAAATGTTAAGGCATATAATATGTGTTTAATATATAGCATATACCTGTATATAAATAGATTTACATAATAAGGTTGGCTAAATTTAAAAAGATACCTTTATTGTTTGACTAACTCACCACTGGGAATAATGATAATAATAGATTTATGTAATCTTTCTGACCCCTCAGTTTTCTTATTAATTCAATGGAAAAAATACTAGTTGTGTTGCCTACAATCTTCATCCATTGTAAGAATAAAATAAAGTTACATATCACAAAGTGCCCTGAAAAGCTATTACAGAAGAAAGCTGGTGTCATAATTAAATGGATTTAAGGAAAAGCTGAAAGTAATAAAAGACACCTTTCCTACTTCATTCCCCTTAGACATACTCCTTTCCTGGAATTATCAAGGCATTTTCACATAATACTGTTCTAAACTTGAACATTCAAATGCATCAGGCATTCCAAGCATAACTGGAACAAATTCAAATGAACATCAGATTTCCATTTAAATCCAATTTTACACACTTTCTCCTTCCATTGTTTCAAGTCTCAGAACACTCTTTCCTCTTATAACTGAGTTCATTTCTCAGGAGTCAAAGAACTCACTCGGGTCAACTTCCGACCCGGGGCACCAACCATCATCTTCAAGGAGCTTCAGCTGTGCCTGCGTACCAAGGAAATGCCCACACCAGAGCCTCTGCAATTTGCTCAGCTAATTCCTGACATGCTCCATGAATGCAAATGACCTGAAACAAGGGGAATGCAGATGAGCAAGGGGACCCAGGTTCCATGAAGCCAACCATTCCAAATCTTTCATCCATCAGCTTCCATCTGAACCAGTGGTAGTCAGAGCCTACCTTGCAGGGCAACAGCCCAGTTGCCTTCCTGCGTAAGCCATTTCATGAGCAGTGTGACATTAAACTGGCATGTATTTAGGTTCTGGCTTGAGAAAATGGAAAGGATTCTGCATCTATCCAAATACTTCAACAGGAGAGGGGAATAGGAGGTGGTGAGTAGGGCATAGACTTTGAGTTTAGATCTTTACTTCTTAGCATGTTGTGACTTTGCATAAATTAATCTCTTAGCCTCTGTTCCTCATTATAAAATAGGCATAAAAATGCCTACCTCAGACTGAAGAGTCTAGGTTTCCTTTAATAATTAAAACAATATATTAAAGCACTAATTTGCCAGGATATATAACATGGGTTGATATTATTATTAATACATTATAAAACAAAATAATTTAAAGATAAGACAGAACTTGGTGATATTTCAGACTTCTTATGGAGACGTTTCTCCCTCTTTCAAACAAGGGGAAAGAATGTTGGCATAATTTGAAGAAAGTTTTATGTGTTCTCTTTTTGTATTCTGTTCCATTCAGGGAAATGCTTACACAGGGGTATAGTCCTTCTGGTCAACATCAGGTAATTATAACCTAGCTGCTACAGAAATATTTTTAATAATAAAAAACAAACAAACATGAGTAAGAGACATACAAATTCCCTTTTCTTGATCTCAACTCTGTCCTTAACATTCAACAATCCTCAGATGTTCAAATTAATCTCAGAGGAATTAGAGTTTTAGTTTTAGAATAAAGATTTTTAAATTAATAACTTTTTAAGAATAACAACAGCCCCAAAATATCTCATACTATTCCAAGACAGCTTGTATATTGTAAAAACATGCTTCCTAATAACTATAGGGGAGCATTTTCTAAATTAGGTGTCTGTTTTTAAATTCTCTCTAAATAGATGTCAATTAAACTATCTTACAAATCGTTGTAACAATATATAGAAAATAATTGCAAGACCATGACTCTACATAAAATCATGATACATATGTTTTACAAGTTGGTTTAAATAGATTTCTGATTTTAAAAAAATAGAAATTTGGGGCTGGGGATGTGGCTCAAGTGGTAGCACGCTCGCCTGGGCATGCGTGAGACCCGGGTTCGATCCTCAGCACCACATACAAACAAAGATGTTGTGTCCGCCGAAAACTAAAAAATAAATATTAAAAAAAATCTCTCTCTCTCTCTCTCTCTCTCTTAAAAAAAATAGAAATTCACCATTTTTAATTGATTGAATAAATATAAATTCTTATCATGTTACCTCTCCCCAAAAGATAAAAACTCTTTCCAAAAAGAAAAAGAAACTTTCCTTGGAGTAGAAGTTTAATTTAAATAAAGAAAGAAAGTAAGAAAGAAAGACTCAAGCAAATCTTGTGCCAACTGAGGGGGGAAAATGGTGAATTCAAAGGACTTTTGTGTTTTGCATCTGATATCTAATATATTTTTGTATTACAGCTAAGCTGAAGTTAATCATTTCCCATAATCTTTATAAGAAGCTACAGAAGGCCCAACCACATGCAGATCTGTTAATGGAGCTCTTAAATTGGGAGGTGGTCATCCCTTCAGGTGAATTCATCTCATTGTCACATCTTCAAATCCTTTCCTGCCCTCCAGGTTCCTAACTTTCCTCTGACTTTTCCTTTATTGTATCTACTGCATTGAGAATTTTAACATCAGCTCTGGTTGTCAGCTGGCCATAAATTTCATTTACACGCTTGGGGACACATAAAAGGACGTTGCATAAATATTTGAGAAATATAAATGATATATAAAAGGAAACTAATAAGTTTGAGAAAATGGAACTTTAAAATACTATAAAAGCATTTGTGTGTTTTGAGCAAGGAAGAATTCAAACATTGGGTAATGTCAACTAGAAAACTAGTGACAAGAACATGAATGCTTTCAGAAAAAATATATAGCTATCTTCCAGGTCTAACAATTAAAATTTCTTTCAAACATTTTACAGAATTCTTTATGTAAAATTTGAGGTGTCTTTGCTAACAGTTCTAAGGATTTCTTTAGAGAAAAGATTCAATTACCTTCAAATGATCTAAAGGGGAAAAAAACTGAACACTGATTATTTGAATGGCTGTTTTCTGGAAAATACTATTGAGTAAAAGAGGGACTGACATAAATAATTGCCACTCCAACCTCAAAGCCCACTGCATCATTTCAGAGCAGTAAGATACTTCATACACTGAGTTTAGAAAAAAATCATTAGTAGTATATTCAGCTCAAAGATTTAAGAGAACTTAACCAAGTCAATGCATTAAGATTTTCTAGCCTCAGAAGCCAAAGTTGCATGGCAGATATTTTAGGTGCTGTTCACAGGTGAAATGAAATTATGAGGAATGTTACCGGCAACCTGGGAGGCTGAGGCAGGAGGATCACTAGATCAAAGCCAGCCTCAGCAACAGTGAGGCACTCAGCAACTCAGTGAGACCCTATCTTTAAATAAAATACAAAATAAGGCTGAGGATATGGCTCAGTGGTTGAGTGACCCTGAGTTCAATCCTCAGTACAAAAAATAAATAAAGAAAGAATGTTACTGAATGTTTAAGTTTACTATAAAGTCCTCCTTTGTTTTGAGAACTTGATCTGAGTTAAACTTCTTCAATTAGGTCTGATTGAGGGATGCTTATTTTCTTATTCATTTTTTCAAGGTCCAGCTCAAATGCCACATCCTCCAAAAAGTTTTCCATGAAAGAAATTATCTTTATATTCATATAATATTTTATATATATTTCCCTATATTTTATGTTATTATTTATAGATCACTTGCTAAGTAAGTGGTAAGACTTGCTTCCCATCAAAATACAAACATATATGAAGATAGCATACTAGTGAAATTACAAAGGAAATATATATACTTCAGCTTACATACACAGTTTTAGAACACATCCAGCATATGTAGCAGCAAACATTAGGTACTTTCACTCATTTCAAACTATAGATGCATTGGGATATTTAAGGGTGCAAGGTAAGCATTTAATTCCTTAGCAAATCTATGTGAGTATCAAAGATCCACCAGATTTTAAACTTCATGAAGTCTGACATAACTTTTTTTAAGCATTGTTGGGTCCCCAGGATCTAGTACAACGTCAAGTAAAAGGTATTCAGTTGATATTTATTAAAAGATTAAGGTAATATAGTGTCTCATTTAAACTTCAAAACAACACTGAAAGAGTAAATTCCTTTCATCATTACTTTATAGATGAGGCTACAGAAATAAAGAGGTTAACTAACTTGTTTAATAAAATACAGATTGTAATTGAGGGCATTCAACAGGCAACTCCCTGGCTCCAAATCCTACTTCTAACTATTTCATATGCTTCTGGTCATATGATCAGCAAGCAATTCCTTCTTTCCTCTTTGTATTTGGGTAACATGAGAGCAAGAGGCATGCCTTCATACCTAATTTATGAGATCTTATACATGATAAGCATCAGCAAGTATTTGCTAAATCAATACTGGAAATTAATGAATCAATCTAATCTGATGATTTCAATAGTGAATTTACTAGGATCTTAAAGCAAATCATATTTTTAAATAATTAATATTTGATAAACTGCAACTATGGGACAGGGAATTTTTTGTAATTATATTTCTAATTTCAAGATTGTTGTAGACATACATTAAATTGTAAGAAACAATATGTAGAAATGCTATATATAAGTTACCCAATTTTGCATAATGGCAACATAGTATAAAACTGTAGTACAATATTTCAATGAAGATATTGACATTGATGTCATCAAGGTATAGAACAGCATAGTCACGTGGATCTTGCCTACTCTTGTTTTATAACAACATATACCATCATCACCACCATCATCTACAATATTCTTTCTCCCTAAACCACCAATAGCAACAACACCCCTACCAACACTACCAACACCACCACCATCACCACTGCCACTCCAACCACACTATTTCAACCACCACCACCAATGACAACAACAACATATCTACCACCATCACCGCTCCAACTGCCACTACGATCCCAACCACTGCCCCAACCACCAACACCACCATCATCACCACCATTGCTCCCACTATCACACCATCCCATGTGTTGAGACTCTTCGAAGTTGAAATGTATCAGTAATTTATTCCTTTTTACTGATGAATAGTATTCCATAGCATAGATGTATCACATCTGGGTTTGTGTGATATTTTGGCATGGGGCCTTACTGACCCTAAAGAAAACACCCCCCAAGTCCAGAAAATTCCTCCAGATAATGACTCCCTGGTAACTATACTTTTTACATGCAAACTGACCAAATGTAGAACCCACAGCACTTCTCTCTATCAAGATCTTACACCCCAAGTCAATTTTCCTCTACTTTCATTATCCAGGGTCTAGTACCAGACAAGTTGAAACAGCCCAACTTGTAAAATATGTGTGTGTGTGTGTGTGTGTGTATTTACATACCCCAGAACCTGCTGAAATGATTCAAACTAGCCAATCCTAAACCTGCTTGCCCTGCCATACTTATTCCTTCGTGTAGAAATCAGAATTAAGGGTCTTATTCATATTTTCTTCCTACTTCTTCATTATCCTAATGGCCCTGGTGTTTCCCCTTCCCCATGTGGCCCTGCATGGTGTGGCATGTCCCTTACTCATAGATCTGTGAATGGATCACAAACTATCTTTTCAATCTGTCAGTCTCATCATACCTGAATAAAAATAGAATCTAGAGAGCTTCCAATCACTCCTGCAAGGTAGGCGGGCCTGCAACCCACCGGCAGAAGAGGAGCAGCGTCCTGCTGAGAGGCAGAGCCGCCCCCTCCCCCCAGCACCTGCAAGGTAGACGGAACTGTGACCACCATCAGAACAGGCCAGACCTGCAACCGAGAGACAGAACAGGCCCAGTGGCCTGAGGAAGGGTAGAGCCGCCCCCCCCCCCGCGCCTGCAAGGTAGGCGCACCTGCGACCCACTGGCAGTACAGCCCCAGAGGCCTGCAGAGGGGCAGTGCCGCTGCCTGCGCCTGCAAAGTAGACAGAACTGTGACCACGGACAGAACAAGCCTAGCGGCCCGCAGAGGGACAGAGCCGCCGCCCGCGCCTGCGAGGGCGACTTTGCAACTATACAAGACCAATATAAATATATAGGGGGAAAATTCAATAGCACAACAGTTTCACCAAGTAGAAAGGAATGCGAACAGTATGAAGAGACAAGGAAAGAAAGGACCACAAGCATTGCAGGTCAACTCAACGTTAGAAGAGGTAATAGCTGCAGCAGATGGAATGTCAGATAAAGAATTCAGGATATACATGCTTCAGATGATCTGGAGTCTCAAGGAAGACATCAGACAGCAAAATCAGACAATGAAAGATCACTTCAACAATGAATTACATAAACAAATCCAAGAAGCAAAAGATCAACTATACAGGGAAATAGAGGTTATAAAAAACAAACAAACAGAAATCCTAGAAATGCAGGAAGCAATAAGCCAACTTAAAAACTCAATTGAGAATACTACCAGCAGAGTAGAACACTTAGAAGACAGAACATCAGACAATGAAGATAAAGTATTTCAACTTGAAAAGAACATAGACAGCTCAGCAAGACTGTTAAGAAACCATGAGCAGAACATCCAAGAAATATGGGATAACATCAAGAGACCAAATTTAAGAGTCATTGGGATACAGGAAGGGACAGAGTTTCAAACCAAAGGAATGAGCAATCTATTCAATGAAATAATACGAGAAAACTTCCCAGACTTGAAGAATGAGACAGAACCCCAAATCCTAGAAGCCTACAGGACGCCGAATGTGCAAAATCATAAGAGACCCACACCTAGACACATTATAATGAAGATGCCCAACATACAGAATAAGGAGAGAATTTTAAAAGCTACAAGAGAAAGGAAGCAGATCACATTTAGGGGTAAGCCAATCAGGATAACAGCTGATCTTTCAACACAGACTCTGAAAGCTAGAAGATCCTGGAATAACATATTTCAAACACTGAAAGAAAATGGGTTCCAACCAAGAATTGTGTTTCCAGCGAAATTAAGCTTCAGGATGGAAGATGAAATTAAAACCTTCCACGATAAACAAAAGTTAAAAGAATTTGCAGCTAGAAAACCATCTCTTCAAAACATCCTTGGCAAAACATTACAGGAAGAGGAAATGGAAAATAACAATGAAAACCAACAGTGGGAGGTAGGACACTAAAGGGGGGAAAATAATCAAAGAGGAAAACAAACCATGTTTAGTAACATAAATAAACAAATATGGCTGGAAGAACAACCCATATCTCAATAATAACCCTAAATGTTAATGGCTTAAACTCACCAATCAAGAGACACAGGCTAGTAGAATGCATCACAAAACAAGACCCAACAATATGCTGCCTACAGGAGACGCATTTGATAGGAAAAGACATACATAGGCTGAAGGTGAAAGGTTGGGAAAAATCATATCACTCATATGGACTTCGGAAACAAGCAGGAGTATCCATACTCATATCAAATAAAACAGATTTCAAGCCAAAGTTAATCAAAAGGGATAAAGAGGGACATTACATATTGCTCAAGGGAACCATACACCAACAAGACATAACAATCATAAATATATATGCCCCAAACAATGGTGCAGCTATGTTCATCAAACAAACTCTTCTCAAGTTCAAGAGTCTAATAGACCACCATACAATAATCATGGGAGACTTCAACACACCTCTATCACCACTGGACAGATCTTCCAAACAAAAGTTGAATAAGGAAACTATAGAACTCAATAACACAATTAATAACCTAGACTTAATTGACATATATAGAATATACCACCCAACATCAAGCAGTTACACTTTTTTCTCAGCAGCACATGGATCCTTCTCAAAAATAGATCATATATTATGTCACAGGGAAACTCTTAGACAATATAAAGGAGTAGAGATAATACCATGCATCCTATCTGATCATAATGGAATGGAACTGAAAATCAATGATAAAAGAAGGAAGGGAAAAGAATACATCACTTGGAGAATGAACAATAGGTTACTGAATGATCAATGGGTTATAGAAGACATCAAGGAAGAAATTAAAAAATTCTTAGAGATTAATGAAAACACAGACACAACATATCGGAATCTATGGGACACATTGAAAGCAGTTCTAAGAGGAAAATTCATTGCTTGGAGTTCATTCCTTAAAAAAAGAAAAAACCAACAAATAAATGATCTCATACTTCATCTCAAAATCCTAGAAAAAGAAGAGCAAAACAACAGCAAAAGAAGTAGAAGGCAAGAAATAATTAAAATCAGAGCTGAAATTAATGAAATCGAAACAAAAGAAACAATTGAAAAAATTGACAAAACTAAAAGTTGGTTCTTTGAGAAAATAAACAAAATCGACAGACCCTTAGCCATGCTAGAGAAGAGAAGAAGAGAGAGAACTCAAATTACTAACATACGGGATGAAAGAGGCAATATCACAACAGACACTTCAGAAATACAGAAGATAATCAAAAATTATTTTGAATCCTTATACTCCAATAAATTAGAAGATAGTGAAGGCATAGATAAATTTCTTAAGTCATATGATCTGCCCAGATTGAGTCAGGAGGATATAGACAACCTAAACAGACCAATATCAATTGAGGAAATAGAAGAAACCATCAAAAGACTACCAACTAAGAAAAGCCCAGGTCCGGATGGGTATACAGCAGAGTTTTACAAAACCTTTAAAGAGGAACTAATACCAATACTTTTCAAGCTACTTCGGGAAATAGAAAAGGAGGGAGAACTTCCAAATTCATTCTACGAGGCCAACATCACCCTGATACCTAAACCAGACAAAGACACTTCAAAGAAAGAAAACTACAGACCAACATCTCTAATGAACCTAGATGCAAAAATCCTCAATAAAATTCTGGCCACTCGAATACAAAAACTTATCAAAAAAATTGTTCACCATGATCAAGTAGGATTCATCCCTGGGATGCAAGGCTGGTTCAATATACGGAAATCAATAAATGTTATTCACCACATCAATAGACTTAAAAATAAGAATCATATGATCATCTCGATAGATGCGGAAAAAGCATTCGACAAAGTACAGCATCCCTTTATGTTCAAAACTCTAGAAAAACTAGGGATAACAGGAACATTCCTCAATATTGTAAAAGCAATCTATGCTAAGCCTCAGGCTAGCATCATTCTGAATGGAGAAAAATTGAAGGCATTCCCTCTAAAATCTGGAACAAGACAGGGATGCCCTCTCTCACCACTTCTGTTCAACATAGTTCTCGAAACACTGGCCAGAGCAATTAGACAGATGAAAGAAATTAAAGTCATCAAAATAGGAAAAGAAGAACTTAAATTATCACTATTTGCAGATGACATGATTCTATACCTAGCAGACCCAAAAGGGTCTACAAAGAAACTATTAGAGCTAATAAATGAATTCAGCAAAGTGGCAGGATATAAAATCAACACGCATAAATCAAAGGCATTCCTGTATATCAGCGACAAATCCTCTGAAATGGAAATGAGGACAACCACTCCATTCACAATATCTTCAAAAAAAATAAAATACTTGGGAATCAACCTAACAAAAGAGGTGAAAGACTTATACAATGAAAACTACAGAACCCTAAAGAGGGAAATAGAAGAAGATCTTAGAAGATGGAAAAATATACTCTGTTCATGGATAGGCAGAACTAACATCATCAAAATGGCGATATTACCAAAAGTTCTCTATAGGTTTAATGCAATGCCAATCAAGATCCCAATGGCATTTCTTGTAGAAATAGAGAAAGCAATCATGAAATTCATATGGAAAAATAAAAGACCCAGAACAGCAAAAACAATGCTAAGCAGGAAGTGTGAATCAGGCGGTATAGCGATACCAGACTTCAAACTATACTACAGAGCAATAGTAACAAAAACAGCATGGTACTGGTACCAAAACAGGCGGGTGGACCAATGGTACAGAATAGAGGACACAGAAACCAATCCACAAAACTACAACTACCTTATATTTGATAAAGGGGCTAAAAGCATGCAATGGAGGAAGGATAGCATCTTCAACAAATGGTGCTGGGAAAACTGGAAATCCATATGCAACAAAATGAAACTGAATCCCTTTCTCTCGCCATGCACAAAAGTTAATTCAAAATGGATCAAGGAGCTTGATATCAAATCAGAGACACGCCGTCTGATAGAAGAAAAAGTTGGCTACGATCTACATACTGTGGGGTCGGGCTCCAAATTCCTCAATAGGACACCCATAGCACAAAAGTTAATAACTAGAATCAACAAATGGGACTTACTCAAACTAAAAAGTTTTTTCTCAGCAAAAGATACAATAAGAGAGGTAAATAGAGAGCCTACATCCTGGGAACAAATCTTTACTCCTCACACTTCAGATAGAGCCCTAATATCCAGAGTATACAAAGAACTCCAAAAATTAAACAATAAGAGAACAAACAACCCAATCAACAAATGGGCCAAGGACCTGAACAGACACTTCTCAGAGGAGGACATACAATCAATCAACAAGTACATGAAAAAATGCTCACCATCTCTAGCAGTCAGAGAAATGCAAATCAAAACCACCCTAAGATACCATCTCACTCCAGTTAGATTGGCAGCCATTATGAAGTCAAACAACAACAAGTGCTGGCGAGGATGTGGGGAAAAGGGTACACTTGTACATTGCTGGTGGGACTGCAAATTGGTGCAGCCAATTTGGAAAGCAGTATGGAGATTTCTTGGAAAGCTGGGAATGGAGCCACCATTTGACCCAGCTATTCCCCTTCTCGGTCTATTCCCTAAAGACCTAAAAAGAGCATGCTACAGGGACACTGCTACATCGATGTTCATAGCAGCACAATTCACAATAGCTAGACTGTGGAACCAACCTAGATGCCCTTCAATGGATGAATGGATAAAAAAAATGTGGCATTTATACACAATGGAGTATTACTCTGCATTAAAAAATGACAAAATCATAGAATTTGCAGGGAAATGGATGGCATTAGAGCAGATTATGCTAAGTGAAGCTAGCCAATCCCTAAAAAACAAATGCCAAATGTCTTCTTTGATATAAGGAGAGTAACTAAGAACAGAGTAGGGTCGAAGAGCATGAGAAGAAGATTAACATTAAACAGGGATGAGAGGTGGGAGGGAAAGGGAGAGAGAAGGGAAAATGCATGGAAATGGAAAGAGACCCTCAGAGTCATACAAAAGTACATACAAGAGGAAGTGAGGGGAAGGGGAAAAATAATATAAGGGGGACAAACGAAAGTCAGTAGAGGGAGCAGAGAGAGAAGAGGGGAGGGGAGGGGAGGGGAGGGGAGGGGGGATAGTAGAGGATAGGAAAGGCAGCAGAATACAACAGACACTAGTATGGCAATATGTAAATCAATGGATGTGTAACTGATGTGATTCTGCAATCTGTATATGGGGTAAAAATGGGAGCTCATAACCCACTTGAATCAAATTGTGAAATATGATATATCAAGAACTATGTAATGTTTTGAACAGCCAACAATAAAAAATTAAAAAAAAAAATAGAATCTGCATTTTAAATCATGATGACTTTAATTTGAGACCAGAGTAGATAAAGCTGCTATGAACATTCATGTAAAGATTTTCATGGGAGCAAAATTTTTCGTTTCTCTGGAATAAATGCATAGAATTGTAATTGCCAGGTCTCGAGGCACTTGCATGGCTAGGCTCTCTTTTAAGGTCTTATGTAATCCTCTTGGCAACTCTAGTGTTGGTACTCTTATTATTCTGATTTCATGAGGATAGAGAATTGTAATAACTGATTAAGATCTACAGCTAGTATTAGACAGGGTAAGGATTCAAACTCAGGAAAAGTGTGTATGTATTTCAATTCTACTAATAAGAATCAACATTTTACTTGGTTTTATCATGTGCTAATTATTAGGACCTTGAGGACACTTTATCACTTTCCAGTATTTCTGGGTTAATTTGGAAGTAAAATTTTTTAAACTACTTGCATCAGAAAAAAATAATACTTGCATTTATTAGGAAAATGTAAGGATTGCATTCAAATAACTTGTATCTTGGGAGATACAGCAGGATGGTTTCAAGAATGTCTGTGCATCCCAACTACTCAGTAGCCTGAAGCAGGAGGATTACAAGTTTCAGGCCAGCCTGGCCAATTTAGTGAGTTGTCTCAAAATAAAATAAAAGCCATTTGGGAATGTATTTCAGTGTTACAGTGTTTGCCCATCATGTGCAAGGTCCTGAGTTTAATACCCACACTCAATAAATAAATAAATAAATTTTGAAAAAGTTTATATAAATGTAATTGTCCTTCTTCCTATTGCAAATGTTTCTTTCAAATTCCCCTGCCATATCCATAATAATATATATCCTATGTTAAATGAAGGAACATTATGCTAAAAGATGAAAGGAGCAAGCTTTGCTGCCCAGTTGGAGACCTTTGTTCTTCAAGTCTCATGGAATGACATTATCAGGAACTCCTGGTTTCTTATCTTTTGCAGTCCTGAAAATGTCCTGAGATGAAGGAAGTTGGCAGCTGGGGTATCATTTAAATCTATACTTATTTTTCCCAATGTCTAGGGGAAAAAAAAAAACAGCCAAAGATAAAGATTCATTCCAACCCAAACTTCACAAATGTTACAGAAGTGTATATAGGATTTTAACAGGTGGCAGTATCCTTTGATAATTAAGAAGGATTTTAAGCAAGATACACTTGTAATTACAGCTACTCAAGAGGCTAAGGCAGGAAGACTGCAAGTTCAAGGCCAGCCTGGGCAACTTAGTGAGACTCTGTCTCAAAATAAAACATAAAAAGGGCTGGGAATGTAGCTCAGTGGTAAAGTATCCCTGAGTTCAATCCCCAGTACCACAGAGTAAGAAAAAAAAAAGGATTTTAGAGGACTATAACAATGTTTTCTAAGGAAACAAAAGTGAAAAAAGAAAAAAAAAAAGAAGAAGAAGAAACTCAAGGCTAATTTGAAACATCTTCCAAACATAAACAGAGATCAGATCCTGGGTTTTGTTTGCATCCTCTACCATTTAAAAAAAAAAAAAAGTACTTTCAAGTGAAGCCCTTGGTAGATTCCTAAACAATTCCACTCTTCTTTCTTTCCAGAGATAATGCTTTCCTGAATTTTGAATTATCATCCTCATGTGTGTTTTGTTCTTTATATAGATAAATAGATAGATAGATATAGATAAATAGATAGATAGATATAGATATAGATATAGATAGATACCTAGATATAGATATCTTTAAATAATGAAAGTTTATACAGAGATTAATTTTTATATGCATGGCTTCTTTTTACACTTGACATTTTATTTTTTGGTCTTCTCATATCTATACATTGGCTCAAATTTTCATGTTCACTGCTTAATAATGTGATCCTATATTATGAAACCTCAGAATATTGATCCATTATCATATTTTGGGCACAAATTATTTTGATAAGCATTCACGCATAGCTGATGGAGCCAATGAATTTCAGGGATATTTCCTCCTCAAATCTTTTGCCCATTTTTATTCTTAAGTCAGTTGTCCTTTCTTTTCTTTCTTTTTTAAAAAATATTTTTTAGTTGTAGTTGGACACAATACCTTTATTGTATTTATTCATTTTTATTTGGTTCTGAGAATTGAACCCAGCGGCTTGACATCCTAGGAGAGCACTCTACCGCTGAGCCACAACCTCAGCCCCTGTCCTTTCTTTTAAACATACTTCCAATGGCTTCTTCCAAGTTTTTCTCTACTTCAATTTCCACGAGCTATATCACATTTTCTTATTCTCCCATATGCAACTGATTCAGCTCTTGCATGTCCCAGTGGTGATTTCATGACTTCTTTTTATCATTCATTTTTCTTGAACTTCATGAAGAAACTGAGCACTACCAGTTACTTAGATAAAGGGCCACTATTGAATGTGCAACACACTCCATCCAATGTCCCAACTCAATTATATATATAAAAAAGAACTGATGTTATGTTTTTTTCTGTCATGTGTATTTAATCCAAGAAAGTATACTCTCTTCCATTAAGGAAATAACATAGGAAGGAAGGAAGAAGAAAAGGAAGAAGGCAAGAAAGTAGAATGAGGAAGAAGAAAAAAAAAGGAAGGAATACTTCTACCAAGTGGAAGGACATGTATCCTTTACAGCTGACCTCAACTCTAAGGGTACCACTGAATAGGACTCATCTCTTTCCTTAGTCTCACACTGAAAAATCCAACAAACATTAAAGTACAGAAACATGGAAAGGAATGATTAATATTTTGGGCTAGAAAAATTAAGTTGGTTACATTAAACATTTTCCCATTTCTTCAAGCGACAATGATTCTCAGAATGTTGAATAACTGCGAAAAAATGAACAAAAATTTAAAAACAAAACTTACATTTTAGTTTGGACAATTTGAAATAAACATATATGCAATTATATATCAATTATACGAAAGTCTGATTTCGGACTTGACTAACATTAAAAGATATGGAATTAATTTTGATCAATTTTGTTCTTCCTCTTTGAATGTTGAAAATTGTTAATAAAGAGCAAGATAGTTCACTATATATATATATATATATGTGTGTGTATATATATATATATATATATATACACACATATATATATATATGATTGTTGATAAATTTCACATGTAACTTGATGATTTGCTATTTTTCAAATATAAAGTTGTTTTTTTAAAAAAAAAATCAGCCTAAAAAGCATGTTTTCTCACAGTGAAATTGTCTTTACCAGAAAAATATTTTGTGTTTCTGACTTTTAAGAGTTATTTGCCAATGCCCTGAAAGCATTGCCATATTATGTATTTAAAATATCAATGCTATAATTATAGCTATAAAGTGAAATATTTTATCAGGAAATCCAGTAATAAAACTGTGATTAAAAACAAAAGCTATGAAAATAATTCAACAGATGCTGAAGCATCCGTAGAGGGAAATTTATATCTCATTGCTTACAGAAGGAAAAAAGAAAGATGGAAAGTTAATGATCTATGCTTATATGTTGTTAAGAAGTGAGAAAAATAAAAGCAAATTAAATCCAAATCAAATAGAAAAAAAAATAGGAGAAAACACAAATAAATACAGAAATCACTAGTGAGTACAGTATAAAAATCAATAAAGTCAACAGTAGTTTGTTTTGAAAAAATTAACAAAATTGTTAAAATTTTTATAGGTCTTACCAATGGGTAAAAAAAAAAGAATTTCCATTACCAACTTTGAGTGAAGGATTGTAACTACAGACTTTTTGGATTTTAAGATTTAAGAAGATCATTCTGAACACTTGATGCTGATTGATAATTTCAGTGATATAGGTAAAATGTACAAATATCCTAAAAAAATGCAAGTTATGAAAACATTTATAATCAGAACTGCATTATCAGAATCTACATTGATTTAATAACTTAAAACTTCCAACCAGGTCCAGATGGATTCACTGGTGACTTTTATCAAATATTTAGAGAAGAAATAATACCAGTTTTACACAGATTCTTTCAGAAAGTAAAAGACAAAGAAACATACACTAATACATTTTATGGAGGCAGAATAATTGATACAAAAATTACACAAACTAGTATCCCCATGAATATAGAATCCAAACTCCTTAATTAAGTATTGGTAAATAAAATCCAGAAATATATTTAGAAAGAATTATACATAATAGGAAAGTGGAATTTACCTAAAAATGCAAAATTGGTTTGACATTTGATAGTCAATATGTATGACATTCATAGAGAAAAATCATATAATAGAGATGTTGAAAAAGCACTTAAATAAATCAACTTCTATTTATGAAGTAAAGACAAAACAAAAACCTCACCCAACTAAGGATACAAGAAAACTTCCTTAATCTGAGAAAAGTCATCTACATAGAACCCATAAATGCTATTACATTTAATGATAAAATACTTGAAGTTTTCTCCCTATGATAGGGAATAAGACAAAAATGCCTTCTCTTATAACTTTTCTTCCACATTATACTGGAAGTCCTAGTCAGCACAATAAAGAAGTAATTTGACTATATAAGTAAAATTGAAAAGAAACAAGTAAAACTGTCATTATTTAAAGATAGCTCAGGTATGTAGAATGTCATGAAGAATCCATGAAAAACTTCACAGCTACTAGGTAAATTTAACAAAGTCACAAAACATGAAGTGAATGGGAAAAATCTATTGTATTTCTTAATATTAGCAATGATGAATTGTACAATGAAATTAAAAGTATAATGTTATTTATAACTGAATAATGAAATATAAAATACTCAGGAAAAAATTATCAAAGACAGGCAAAATATCTGCAAGAAACCGTAAAGAATAAAGAAAAACTTAAAATGGCTTGGAAATATAAATATATATACCTATACAATATTTAGAGATCCAATATATTAGAATGTCAATTGTCACCAAACTCATCTATACATTCAATGCAGTTCTGAGCAATGTCCAATCAGGAAATTTTCTATAGATTCTAAAATTTATTTGGAAAAACAAAGAATCTAAAGCAATCAAAGCTAAATTAATGTTGGAAATTGATGATATTGGAGTAATACCTGCCTTCTAAACTCACTCCAAAGCAATAGAAACCAAGGAAGTGTGATGTTGGAAAAAGTATAAAGAATATGTGAATAAAGTTGAATAAAGAATCCAATAATAAGCCCACACACATAGTAAAATAATGCCCACCCTCTAGACAGTCCATTGTTCTGGAGCTTATGATTTTTGAAGAAACACTGGAATGTGAAATTTTTGCAAAAATATCCCAATTTTTAATTTAATATTATTTATTCAGAAGTACTGAGAACTGAATGCAGTTTTTTACTATTGAACTATGTCCCCAGTCCTTTTTTATCTTTTTTAATTTTGAGAAACGATCGCACAAACTTGCTGAGAGTCTCACTATGTTGCTGAGTCTGGCTTGGAACTTGCAATGCTCCTGCTTCAGCCTCTGGAGTCCCTGGGATTACAGGTATAGGTCACCACACCCCAAATATCTCAATATTCTAAAAAGTATCTAATGAGTATGTTTAAAATAAAGCAAATAAAATATATGCATGTGCGCGCGTGTGCGCCCCCAAAGCACAACTTTCTAGCAAATAGATACCAGGCGTTTGCAAACTCTGGTCTTGGTCACAATCTGTACAATTTGTCTTTCAGCTATTGCTTAACTTACCTAATTTCTAGAAATTGCTGAATAACAGTCAATAAGATTTTCATTTCTAGTGGTGGGAGAATTACTACTACATTGTAGTTAATAGAGAAGAGCCAAAGCCATCTTATCCTCCTGTTCAGTGGCGGGTCTGACTTTTTTTGTATCAACAAATTATGATCCTCTCTAACTTCCAACCAGGAAGATCAGCAACCTTTACAAGTGATGGGTAGCATTAATGCCAAAAGTCAGGGCCAGTTCTTTCAAAAGGGGAAGAAAGGAAAGAAAATCTGTTTAAATATTTAAACAAGAACTTGGATGGAGACTCAAACCTTCTATTATACAGAGTTTGAAAGACAGGATTTGACTGGGACAAATTTCAGGGCAGTGAAGGTATTTGTATTCAGTCAGCTAGTTCTTGAGGAAAGTTCTGTATGAATATATGGAATGCCTGCAGAGCCCATTTGCATGATTAGAAGCAAAAAATGCAATCTTTTTACTCCCTCCAATGTTTACAGGAATATTTTGAGGCCAACTTTAAAAAAGCATTATTATCTTAAGGTTGGCCTACAAATGATAGAAAAAAGTGACAAAAAATAATATTACTCTTACGCTCAACAAAATAAAGCAATATCTATAATTACTATGATGAAATAGTTATATGTAAATCCACTATTCTAAAACAGTTTTTAAATTCTATCAACAGTGACAAAAACCAAAAACTAAAGACAATTTGCAACACAGATGATGTTGCTAAAAAAAAAATCATCTTAAAAAATGTAATAAGAAGAGAAAGAAAGTCGAAAGATCAGGCTTATTTTTATTACATTTTTTTTTACCATGAACTAAGAGTTTTGCAAGTATTGATTCATTAAAATTGACTTCCAAGCAGATATGATATGATATGATATGAAGAAACATAAACAAGTAATTGGCCAATTTATGTGTTATTCTCTCTCTATGTCAAGTGCCAATAGTGCACAATTACATTAATTTTTCTTTCTATCCAATATCTAGTATTTTTGTTTCACACTGGTGTGATGTTGGGAGTAAAATTGTACTATTGGCTTGTGATTTCATTTAACCTGAAATCTCAACACTGTAAAAGGTTCATGTAGTGGTGTATGTAAATTTGAGAATCTCAGATCAAAGTCACTATAGGAAGAATTTAGAAATTAAGTCTGTAAAGAAAGTGACAAGTTAGAGGTTCATTATATAAGACAGCAGTCTTTTACCTGGCTAAAACAAAAATACTTTTGTTCTCCTCTAGGATCAAATAATCTCCACAAGGACATATTTACCCTCTCAAAAGAAATAACCTCCTAATTTTTATTTAAATTTCTACCCTTATTATCTAATAAGAATGCAAGAAAATATACATATTAACTATTTTGCCTATTTACAAAGAGCTTCCAAACTGAAATGTTTCTTCTGTATTTTGAAAAACAATTATGTAAGCTTAGATCATCTCACATACTTGTCCATCATAGAATTCTATCAACAAGAGACCCCTTCATTACATCTTGACAATAATATAAGTCAGTAGTTTTGATATGCAACAAACATACTCTGGGAATTTTCTTGATGTATATGCTTTACTTTGTAAAATTTATGGGGGATTGCACAAAAGAAATTAGATTTGCAACACAATGGTTAAATTGGATTTTGTTCTTTTTTAGTTTTTTCTTTGTATTTATTAGATTTAACCATATCACACTTTTCTTATCTGACTTTGAATCCTCCAATGTCCATTGCAAGTATAGAAAAATATTGTAATGCAAGTAAGTACTAAAGAGTATTTCTATATTCTAGGCTTTTAATAATACAGGAATATCTACATTACATATGTATAAGAAAATAGTATGTTATTTAAAAAAGTATGCCATAAATTCACTCACAGAATAGAAATGCAACTTTAAAATTTACCCATACATTTTCTTAAAGTCTTAGTATGTTGTAGAAAAAAATTATTAAATTTATCAGATAATCCATGAATTCCCTATGTCTTTCACTTATTCTTGCTCTTAAGTTGTGTCCATATACTAGTTATGACCAAAACATACGCCTCTTGGGATAAGGCAGTTAAGAACCAGTGCATCTTGACCATTAGTGCATCTTTTCCCTTAGGACTACCTGCTCCTCTGCAAGCAGGGCTATAAGAGAAAAAGGGGTCTTTACTGTATTCACGTGCTGAAATTTCACAGTGTACCCACAGCATAAGCTATTCAGTATTGGTTAACATATGTATAATTTAAACTGAAGGAGATTTGGAGAATAAATATATATATATATATATGAGCATAAGCAGAAAATGAAGTGGTAAAGACACAAACTTTAGTCTATGATGGACCTGGGGTCAAAATCAAAGAAGTCAAACTCTCTCACCAAGCCCACTATAATGTTATCATGCTAGGAAGTCAGCACTGAACTGGATTTAAAAAAAAAAAAAAATGAAGCATAAGACAATGAATACAAGAATCAGAGAAATGTTCCGGAAATTGTCTGTAATGACAATTGGAGAAACTTCAGGATTATAAAAATGGATTTTTCGTTAGCGCCACTTTAGAGTTATAAAAATGATTGGACCTCCATTACAGAATAGTAAAAAAGAATTCAATCATGAGCTGAAGAAGGGGAACTAGGAATTATTCTGCTTTGGAAGTCAAGAAGACATGCCTGTAAGTATAGGAAATGGATGACTGGGAGGACACAAGATGTTGGGAGGTGAGGCACCCATTGGGCAATACCGTGGAGTAGATGGAGCTTGGATCTTAGTGCTGCCCAATCTATGCCTGAGTCCCAGTTCCACCATGAATATGCTGTGTAACGTTGGACAAGTTGTTTAACCTCTCTGAGTCTCATGTCTCCCACTGTACAATAGTATAATATGAGGTTTCTAATAGTACTGCCATTGTTTGTGCTAAATGAGTTAATTCTCATAGAGTACTAGCACAGTGCCTAGCACAAGTCAAAGCAAAACTTACTTTAAAAAAGCTACAATGTTAAGCAGAATAAAAATACTGAAGATCAAATTTTATGACAAATTATACAAGCATAGCACTAAAATTTAGCAACAATTCCCTGAACTTAAGCTATGCTTCAGTATTTTAAATTGAGTGAAGTATTTCCATAGGCACAGAGAACTTGGAACAATTCACGTTCATTCACTTCTCAAATGTCTACTTACAAACTCTTTTTAAATGGGAGGGAAAGAGAAATGTCTGATTTATTCTGATCTCATGGCTTAAATATACTGAGATCAAAATTTATGTTATTGTACTATGTGGCAATTATTTGCAATGAAATATTACTCAGATTTGGAAGCTATTACTCAAATTTAGTTCAGTGGTGTTAGATGTTTTCACTCCAAATATGAAAAATATAAGACAGTGATAGATTATTATCTGATTTTCATCCTGAATTTATAAAATAATTTGACAACAATGAACCCAACAAGAATAAAGCATGCATCAAAATAAGGAAGCCTGCAATATCTATGCCATTTTTCATGCACATCAAATTATCCTTGACATAAGACATTTGAATTTGTTATATTTTCCTTCTACCATGACGATTACTCTATTTTGGTATCCTTTGCCTTAACAATAAAAAACACAAAATATTTGGAGAAACTAAGCGTGGTTGGAGGGAAAGCACCCCCTCAACCATTATAATTTTATTGCTCTATCTAATAATTAATAGTAAGGATGTTTAAGCTCCAAGTTAACAATCACTAGAAACTGCAGTACCTTATTTAGAAGATGCATCATTCAGATTACAAACTGATGTAATGAATTCTAATGAATACTTTCCTCCCACATTGAAGCTTAATCCCTATTCAAAGTGGATTAGTTAGTATTTAAACTTATCATATGATCAAGAGTGATTAGTGGCCTATCATAAAAAAGAATTCTATGAAATTCATGGTTCTTAATCACATGCAAGACTGATGGTGAGCCATTTGAAAAGTTCTGAGGATGGTGCATTATACTAAAAATTTTGCAAATGATGCCTGTTCCTGAGGTGTTCTGCAGTATGATGCAGCCCTGAAAGAATAAGGTCCACTTGTACGAAAAATTATTCCCTAAGGAATGAAACAGCTGCATGCTAATGGTTTGCTAAGTTCTTATTATCTTCATTCTCATTCAATGCTCAGCTTTACAATGTGTGATTCTAAGACTCTTTTGCCTGCAAGATTTTCTAAGGAGCTTTTGAAAACCTTAAAGCTCCTGAAAGACTTAGCACTAAGTCTGAAGTTTGACTAAAATGAACATACCAGAGATATGGTTTAGTAATTGAAATTGCCATTTTCCTTTGATTGTGTTTATGTCTTCCCAGGATAGGTGTAAGAATGAATTAACTTTGAGTATACATTACACAAAACTCTGAGATACCAAAATAATCAAGAGTACTAATGACACTTAAATGCCGTCCTTGCTCAGGATGACATTCTGTTTTTGGTAATGGAACACATGAAAATATTGAGGTAAATCAGAATTGCTTTTCATGTATCATAATAAAAAGTCAAAGGTGTCCTCCAACGCATCCTTACTTTCTCTTAATAGAAAGAATGCAAATATCTTCAGAACTCACATAAACCCATCTCCACAATACAGTTAGGCTCAATGATAATTTATTAAAGTCCATTTCTTTCTAGAATAAAACAAAATGTTAACAGTGTTTGGATTGTCAGTTTACTGTCACCATAACAAAAAAACACAACAAAACAAACAGAAAAAAAAAAAAACCCTGCTAAACCATAGCAGTGGTTATTGACTGGTAAAATGGTAGCATGGTAGGAGTTTTTTTTTTTTTTTTCCAGATATCTCCTCCACTGTGATTGCTTTAGATAGCTGCACATTGGTCTTTTTAACTAGAGAAGCTCTGTGTTGCTAGGTACAGAAATACTACCTTTCTCTTTGCAACTGAATCCCCTAATTTTAGGTGAAAATTCTTCTGTTCTCCAGACTACAAGGCCTTATGTTTTCTTAAAGTACTTGTTAATTTCTAATGTATGTCTTACAATTTTACACAAGTTTTTGTCTGTGGATCTAACTTCATGCCTTCATCCTTTCCCAATATTATTACTATTATTGTACCATTTTCTGTAGGAAATGGAGGAGTTAGAATTTTTATATTGCATTTATTTTTTAATATTTATTTTAGTTGTAGTTGGAAACAATACCTTTATTTCATTTATTTATATTTATGTGGTGCTGAGGATTGAACTCAGGGTTTCACACATGCAAGGTAAGTACTCTACTGCTGAGCCACAACCCCATCCCAATATTGCATTTATTTTTAAAAAATATTATTATATGTATAATGCAAAACAACTCAACATAAGGTCCAAATAAGCTTATTTTTTTCTAGGTCAAATGGATATATCCTTGTTTATGACATTCATGATTTGAAATTAAGCTTAACATCTCCTTATCTAGACACTCTATGATTTTATAAACACTGTATTTTATCTTAGCTTTTATTCTGCAACTGCTGGTCACTCTTGTATATCACACTGTTTCTTAACAATGGCACTATTAACACTTTGGACCCAACAATGCTATGTGGTAGAGAGTTGCATTGTAACTTGTAGGATATTTAGTAGAAACCTGGCCTCTACCCACTAGATTTGCATACCACCTACCAAGTTGTAAAGATTAAAAATACTTTCAGACATTGCCAAATGTCACTTAGGGGAAAAAAATCACCCCCAGGTGAGAGCCACTACATAGCTGTCTGTGTAATTACAGAATGGTTTCATTGTCAAGTCTGACCAAAATATCATTCATTTAAAATAAGCAACGTAAAGATTAGTATGCCATTTTTAAGATGGAAAATTAAGGTTTAAGAGTTACTGGTAAATTCAACAATTTTGTTTTACTCACTGAGAAGCTACAAATCAATTTTCTAATCACTTCATGATAGTTATTATTTAAATATTTTAAGAAAAAAAAAGTTTAATTAAATAATAGGTTGTTTCCATTTTCCAGAACAGGTAAAACAAAGACAGAAGAGCAATAAGGAAAAACAATACTTATACAACAGTATAAAACAACTAAGCCTGAGAGACATTTTAGCATACTCCACCTACCAACAAGAGTGTGCCCACTTCTCAAGAGCACATTCTTGGAACATTCTCCAAGATAGGCCATATGCTAGGCTATAAACCTTAATGAATTTTAAAAAGTATAAATAATACAAAATGTGTTCTCTAATCACAATGGAGTGAAATTAAAGACCAATAGCAGGGAAAAATTAGTGGAAGTAACAAATGTGTGGTCATTAAACAACACATATAGAACCAATGGGTCAAATAAAAATCAAAGGAGAAAGGACAAATAACTTTGAGATGAATAAAATTAAATAACACAACATATTAAAAAAATCCCAAGATGCATCTAAAGTTGTGCTTAGAATGAAATTTCTGGCTGTGATGCCTTTATTAAGAAAGAAGATCTCAAATCCAAAACCTAAGTTAAAACAAGGAAAAGAAAGGTAAACTAAACCTAAAGCAATGGAAGAAAGAGAAAAAAATTGAGAAAGTCAATGAAATTAAAAGCTGGTTCTTTGAAAGGAAATTGATTCACTTTCAGTTAGATAAGCACACACACACATGTGTACACACATGCACACCACACACATACAGAATATATATTCAACATGACTAGGAACCTAATTAGAATAAGTTATACTCCATGTATGTATAATATGTCAAAATACATTCTACTGTCATGCATAGTTAAAAAGAATGAATAAAAAATAAAATGAAAAAAACAAATATTTGAATTTGTAGAATCAGGATTTTGAAGAAGGACATTACTGCTGACCATATAGGAATAAAAAGAAGTACAAAGTAAAAATAAAAAGAAGTATAAAATGTACAAATAATTGTATGTTAACTAATCAGATAGCTTAGATAAAATGGACAGATTTTAAGAAATATAAAAACCAATTAAAAAAAAACAAATAGAACATCTGACTGGACCTATAATAAAAGAAACTGAGTTAATAATCAAAAGCAACACACAGGGCTGAGGTTGTGGCTCAGCGATAGAGCTCTCACATAGCACGTGCGAGGCTCTGGGTTCAATCCTCAGTACCCCATACGAGATAAAATAAAATAAAGGTATTATGTCCACCTACAACTAAAAAATAAGTATTTAAAAAAGCAACACACAAAGATAAGCCCAGACACAAATGGTGAATTTTAAAGAAACATTTAAAGAAGAATTAATGTAAATTCTTCACAAACTCTTCCAAAATATTTTTGAGAAGGGACTATTTCCTCCTTCTTTATTTTATAAGGCCCATTATGTCAATACCAAAAGTACAAATAAGAAAGAAAAACTATAGATTAAGAGTTCTTAGAATATGAATGTAAAAATTCTCAATATAATATTAACACAATGAATCCAACAACATACCAATAGAATTATAAATCATGACCAAATAAGATTTATTCCATCAATGCATGGTTGTTTTATTACCTCAAAATAAATTAATGTAAAGCATTACATCAGTAGTAATGAAGAAAGTATTCAACATTTTTTACGATAAAAACACTCAACAAAGCCAGAGTAGAAAGAAACTTCCTCAACATGATAAAGGTTATCTACAGATAACCCACAGATAAAATTGACTTGAATATTGAAAGGCTGAATTCTTTCCCCTGAAACTAGGAACAAGGCACAAGTGTTCAAGACCTTAATTTAGTGTTGTATTAGGGTTTCTAGCCAGGATAATTAGGCAAGAAAAAGAACTAAAAAGCATCAATATTGGAAAGAAAGAACTAAAACTATTTCTATTCACATATAAATTCATATACAGGAAATTTAAGGAATCTGCTAAAATTTAAAAAAAAGACTAATAAGGAGTTCAATAAGGTTGCTGTATCTAAATACAAAAATCAATTGTAAGGCTGGGGTTATAGCTCAGTGGTTGAGCACTTGTCTAGCACATGTGGGGCACTGGATTTGATTCTCAGCACCACATAAAAATAAATAAATAATAAAGGTATTGTGCCTATCTACAACTAAAAAAAAAAAAAAATTTAAATCAATTAAAAAACCCCAAAGCCTGGGGTTATGGCTCAGTGGTAGAGTGCTCACCTAGAATGTGCGAGGCCCTGAGTTCGATCCTTAGCACCACGTAAAAATAAAGGTGTTGTGTCCAACTACAACTAAAAAAAAAAATCTTACTGTGAACAAATCTGAAAAATGAGAAGAAAATTCCATTGACAATAGCATCAAAAAGTTAAAATAGATAGAAAATTAACAAAATGAATACAGAACTTATACTTTGAAAATATAAAATATAATTGAAATAAATTAAAGATCTAAATAAATGGAAAACCATCACATATTCATAGATTGGAAGACTTATCAGTGTTAGGATATTAACACTCCCCCAATTGACTTACAGACTCCTAGTTCTAGCTGACATCTTTATAGAAATTGGCAAGCTGATTTGGAAACTCATGTGGCATTATATGGGATCTCTAACACCAAAACATTCTTGAAATAGAAGAATAAAATATGAGGACTCATACTTTGCAGTTTCAAAATTTAGTACAAAGTAATGGTAATCGAGACAGTATGGTACTGGCAAAAGGACAGACATAAGACCAATGGAATAGAATTGACAGTCCAGAAATAAACCCACATCTATGAATAGTCTTTTCAACAAATGGTTCTGAGATAATTGGATATCTGCATGCAAATGCTGAATTTGGACCCTTACAGCATTTGCTAAAGTTAACTCAAAACAGATCAAAGACCTAAACACAAGAACTAAGACTACAAATCTTTTAGAATAAATTTTAGAAATGAATTTATGACCTTGGATTTGGTGAAGAATTCTGAGATTTGACACCAAAAGCATGACCAACAAAAGAAAATAAATTAGATCTCATCAAACTAAAATCCTCTGAGCTTAAGGGACACCATCAAGAAAGTAATAATAATAATAATAATAATAATGATAATAATACCACTGAATGGAAAAAAATACATTTGTAAATCATTTCTGATAAGAAACTTACATCCAGAATATATAAAGAACTCATAACTCAATATTTTAAGAGACAAATAACCGATTTGCCTATAGGATAATGATGGAATAAGCATTTTATCAAGGAAGATGCATGAATGTCCAACAAGCATATGAGAAAATGATCAACATTGTTTATAATCAAATAATTGCAAATCAAAATCACAATGAGATAACATCTCAAACCTGTCAGCCTGGCTAAATAAAAAACGTTAAAGAAAAACATGTTTTGGTGAGGTTGTAGAAAAATCAGAACTCTCATGCACTGCTGGTGGAAATGCCAAATGTGCTACCATGTTAGAAAATAGTCTAGTGGTTACTCCAATAATTAAACATACTGTTGCCACATAACCGAGCATATTCAACTTCTATACCCCCCAAAAGGTAAAATCATAAGTCCACACAAAACTTATATTAAGATGTTTGCTGGGGCGGTGGTATATGCCTGCAATCCCAGCAGCTGGAGGCTGAAACAAGAGGATATTGCGTTCAAAGCCAGCTTCACCAAAAGTGAGGCACTAAGAAACTCAGTGAAACCCTGTCTGTAAATAAAATACAAAATAGGGCTGAGGATGTGTCTCAGTGCCCCTGAGTTCAATCCCCAGTAACACCGTCCCCCCGAAAAAAAATGTTTAATTAATAACAGCTAAAGGTAGAAACTAGCTAAAAGTCCATCAGCTGATGAATGGATAAACCATATGTGGCAAATAGGCTATCATTGCCATGAAAAGGAATGCACTACTAACACATGTTATGACATGAATGGACTTTTAAAATATGGTGCTATGTGAAAAAACTAGTCATGATGGACCAGATATTATGATTCCATATGTATAAAAGTCTGAATAGGAAAATATAAAATGTAGAGAGCAAAATTAGTGGTTTCTTTACCTGAAGGGATGGAAACAAAGGTAGATAACTAAAGAATATTGCATTTCTTTTCAAAGTGATAAATATTATAAAATTGTGATGATACTTGGGCTGGGTTGTGGCTCAGTGGTAAAGTGTTTGCCTAGCACATGCGAGGCCCTGGGTTCAATACTCAGCACCACATAAAAATAAATAAAATAAAAGTATTGTGTCCAAATACAACTAAGAAATAAATATTAAAAAATAAAAATAAAAATTGTGATGATACTTGCACATATATGTGAATTATCCAAAACACCACTTAAAATGAGTGAACAGTATGGCATATGAACTATATATCAGTTTCTAAGCTAAAGGAGTGCTTTCTTTTTTCTTCTTGAATGTCTGTAATTCTGGTTTTCAGAAAAAAACAAGGTGTTTCCTGTTTTACGTCTAATAATATCTCTGAATATGATCATTAATCTATTTATACTTAAGGCCAGAAAAAAGAATGCTACCAAGGATTTCAGGATATTACCCTACATATTATTTTGATATTGTTCTTTACCTGAAATGGTTAGATATAATCTCATTTTTTTTATTTCTCCCTAGAGTAAATTTTCTCCCATTTATTCAATGACTGTGTAGCAGAGAGCCAATACCTTATAATATGTAGATAGATGACTGACAGATAGTTAGATCCTGTTGTTCTGGTTCTCTGGAGAACACTGACTAATGCAACTATTAAAAGGAAGAATTTGGTCTAATACATTGTAGAATTAGTAGGAAGTGAAATAGAAAAAACAGCATATTAGTTTCCTATTGCTGCTCCAGCAAATTGCCACAAATAGTGGCTTAAAACAACACACATTTCTTATCTTAACAGTTCTGGAGGTCAAGGAGGTCTCCCTGGGCTAAACTGAGAGTGTTGGCAGAGCTGCATTTCTTTCTAAGAAGCTCTAGGGGAGAAACCTTGCCTTGCTTTTTCCAGCCTCTACAGCTGTCTGCATTCCTTGGCTCATGGTCCCTTTCCATCTTCAAAACCACCAATAGCTGTTGCATTTTTATCAAACACATCACCCTAACTCTGATTTCTCTGCCTTCCTCTTTTACATTTAAGGGACCTTGGAGATTACATTGGACCACCTGGATTTAAAAAAAAAAAAAAAAAAACTCCTTATTTTAAGGTCAGGTATTTAGCAACCATCATTCCATCTACAACCCTGATTCCCACTTGCCATTAAAATGACATATTCATACATTCAGACATCATTAGGAGACCATTATTTACCTGCCACAATCAGCAAGTTTAAATGTGTGTCTTTCACATTTTAAGCTTGGTTTCTGAGGGGGGCAAGGAGATAGAGGAGCAGATGAAATATCAGTGGGGCATGGTAGTGATTTATTAGCAAAGACAAGAAAGACTTGAGTACATGTCATAGAAGAGAAGGGTATAATCAGCAGCAATGAGCTTTCTGAGGAAAAGACAACGTGAGTTTGTGATGGGAAGAGATATTTAGGACTGAAATGGAACTGTTAGCTTTGGAGAGCTGCATGTTCAGGAGGAGAAAGAAGTAAATGTGTGTGTGTGTGCAGATTTCTATGTTTGGTAGCAAGAAATTAAAGTTCACTAATTAGAAATAGAAAAGATAACCATCTGTTGGAAGCAGGGGTCGGCAGTAAGTTTCTATGCTTTAGAAGAATGGAAAGTATGGCAAATGGGGGTCTGAAGTAATCAGGGACCCATGGAAGATAATCCAATAATATCTACAGCCCACTCAGGCTTAAGGAGCCAGGGGTGTACCGTGGCACTAACCTATATGATTTCATTATTTTCACAGGCAGTATGAAGCATCCCTGGAATAAATATGGACATTTGGATTGATTGAGAGGTTCACCCTACCTGAGGAATGCTTCTACAAAATATTACAATAGTTACATAGTTTGGAACTCTATTCCAAAGTCCACTCTGCCTTGAGAACAAGAGTATTTCCTTTCTAATGTTAAATCAATGGATGTGTAACTGATGTGATTCTGCAATCTGTATACGGGGTAAAAATGGGAGTTCATAACCCACTTGAATCAAAGTGTGAAATATGATATATCAAGAACTATGTAATGTTTTGAACAACCAACAATAAAAAATAAAAAAAGAAAGATAAAGGGACATAAAGTTCAGAGATATCTTTTTTTTTCTAAATGCCAAAAGTCTGCAAAAATATTTGAAATAAGTTGAACCTATGACCATAAGTGAATCATAGGTATCTTTCAAATCAATCTACCTCCATCAAGAAAGAAGCAGTAAATGAATGGAGCTGGAGAATATCATGCTAAGTGAAATAAATCAAACCCCCCAAAAAACCAAAAGCCAAAAGTTTTCTCTGATAAGTAGTTGCTAATCCATAATTGAGTTGGTGGGGGGTGAAGGAAGTTTGGATGGTGCAGAGGGGGAATGGGGGGCAGTAGGGATGGGAAGGACGGTGGAACGAGACATGTATGATTACACTATCAGTGTGCCTCTGCACCATGTTCAGCCAGAGGAAGGGGGAGTTGTGCTCCATTTGTGTACAATGTGCCAAAATGCATTCTTCTGTCATGTATAATTAATCAAAGCACATTAAAAAATAAAGTAAGTAAAAATTGAAAAAGAAAAATTATTAAGAAAATATCTCAAAAAAAAGCAGTAACATAGTTTTAATGGCAAGGGTAGATACTTATAGTAAAGTAGTAATTTTAAAAATGTATGGTATTTTTAAATCAGATTAACAGATTTGCCTTGTTTTACATTTTATTGTTTGTTGTAATATGCATTAAAAGAACCCACAAGTAGAATACCATGAAATGTTCCAGAAGTAGATGCTTCAGGAACCTCACCATTTCATTGAACTCCTGTCCTAATTCCAAATGCCTGGATTTCTTTTCCAGAAGCACTTAAACCCTCTTTTCTCCCCATTCAGCACATCTGAAGCGATACCTACCTCCAAGAGCCCTTCAACAATGACTGATAATGGAGGATGTTCAAATATCTCACAGAAAGTCTAGTCACATGGTTTCCTTCCCTTCCCTCCTTTCGTCCCTTCTTCCAGTGTTTCCTGTATTATCCAAATTAAACTTCTTGCACTTGATCTAGAGACTTTTGAGGGAACCTAAACTAAATTAGGCTTTACAAGACAAAACACAGCTTATCTTTAAAACAAACAATAACAAATCTTCTGGATTATAAGTCATGGAATCTTCTTTGGTAGTTTTGCTAAAACAGTAAACCTCAAATAAATCATGCTACAGGTGCAATAGAATAATGATCTAAATCACTGTAGGGTGGAACAAACTACAAGGAGGAAGTGAGAACCAGAAAACTCTGGTGGTACTATTGTTTGTTTCTGAGGTGAAGAGTCAGAAAGTAAACAAACTGAGTCAAATACTATCGGGCAAGTAAATCCAACCACAAGCCAGATCACTTCGGGGTACTAGACTTTGGTTTGTTTCCATGTCCTAGTTATTAGGAACCATTATAGAAATTTAAATAAAGATCATGGCCTGAACTACATTAGCAATAATCTATTATATTTCAAAATATCAGCAAACCTCACATTGTAACTCCATTTATCTGCCAAAATAAATAAATAAATTCATAGCAAAATTCAAAGCACTGTGTCAAATTCTCATTCAACTTTGAGTTCCTCTAATTAACAATGAGAAACTACATCTCTTCTTATTTGTCCAAATTCCTCTTGGAGATGATAGAGTCATGTTGCATGCTCCCAAAGACAGAGTAAATGTTGACATGCAGGTATGTCAATGGATCACAAATGGAAAGGATTATTTTTTTAGCGAAGAAAACAGTGTAGAGTGTCAGGTGTGAGGAACCTGGTCATACATAAAGAGTGAAGAAATCCAAATCAGGTGGATCCATGACAAATCCTAATAGAGAGTAAGAATCAGAACGTTAAAGTGGGGAAGCAATGGGTACCTGCTTCTACATATCTCTGATCATATATTTATGTGGTAATTTAATGCTTGAAAACATTTCTGTGTTATTTTGTTATATGCAACCAATCTATGCCTCAACTTTTATTGAGTTCCAATAACACAAGAATGCATTATATTTACAGAGTTCTTAACCTGACACAAAAATTAGGGATCCAAATACTTTAGATGACAAAAAAGATTGCGACCTTAATTTCCTAACCTTTAAAACTTATCATTTCCTTTAATTATGCCTGTAACTAGCAATAAATCACAGAGTATCAGGGAATTCCTCTGCTTTGCCAGTCTGCCCCTGTAGTCTATTACACACCCCAGGTTAAGCACACCAAGCATGTAAATTTTAGAGGAGAAGCCACAGCCCCAAACCTTAGTTGGAGGCAACCCAAGGTCCTTAGGTTCTAGAGCAAATTTACTACAGCAGATTTTAGTAAAAGGAAAACCCAATTCTCATCTTTACTTAGCTGAATCATTTCTTCTTTCCAACCATGTAATAGTCATATTCAAATTTTATTTTAAAATTAAGTGTATGTAATAAAAATCACATATTTGTGGAACTTGCTTTAACCAGCCTTTACCTACATCACCCAGTATAATACAATCCTTTTTTTTTTCAATACCCCGGTGGTTCTACTGAGCTATACCCACAGTCCTTATAATGTAGCCTTAAACAAACAAAAATAAATGAAACAAAAAAGTTCCCTAAAATCTTTCGACATCAGGCTTTGCTATTCTTCTGGATGTAAAGCCTTAATCCTTGTGCATCTCCTTCTTAAACCTCAGCCCCAGTTCCTTTTATAACAACATAAAGCATTGTTTGTCTACCTTTCCAAAATGGAAGTCCTGCATTTTTACAGCTATGTCCTGGGCTCCTTGGGGGCATGAAGCTCAGTCCATCTCAGCTGCCATCTATTCTAAGGTTTTATGAGGCTAATCATGGGGATCCCCATTCTATTTCAAATACCTCAGAAAGATCTATCATATATCTTCTATTCCTACTGAGCAGTTCATAAAAGTTAAGTGTCAGGATCCTTTGCCTTTAGTGGGAATTACATCCATTCAATACAGATGATCTCCTACATCAGAAAATCTGTTTAGCAATTTTTTCTGTAATTTCTCTTTTAATAGGAAAACACATTAACTAACACAATATTTGTAGCTTTTGTGAGGGTCACATAAGATGTAGTTGATGAATGTTTGAATAGCAGGAGCCCATGTAGATTTTCAGAGGTTTCAAGTAACAACAATACAACTTCACCATTAAATTTACATATGTTAACTAAAAATTTAATCATAGTAAAAAAAAATGGTGGAAGGGATATTTTCTTTTTAAGTCTGAATAAAAAATTTGAGAGCAGTTAGTGATATAGGAGAGCAGGCCCTAGAGGAATGCCAAGACACTGGAGTTTGGAGAGGTAGGAGAGAAGATTCATAGCCGAAATGTCAGGAATCAAAAAGCCAGATTTGATCATGTTGCAATTCTGCAGAGGGCCATGATGCCAGGAAGGGTTAAAACAATCATCTTGCTTCTGGTTTGAGCAAGCAAGTTTCCTTTACAGATGTATCATGTTAGTTTGCATAAATTACTCAACCTGGTTACATAGAAATACCTTGGCTCCACAGCTGGCTTTGTTGCTTCTAGAAGATGTTATGGATTATGCTGTCTTTTGACCAGGTATTAATAGATTGCTCCTCAGCAACCCACAAGTGATTAATGAGATGAGAAGAGAAAATGCCCCACCTGCTCCATCAGCCTAAAAACAAAATTAATGAGGGGGAGAGAGAGAGAGAGAGAGAGAGAGAGAGAGAGAGGGAGGGAGGAGAGAGAAATATCTAAGATATCTGGAAGCAGTTTTGATACACTGTACAAGGCAAATCAGCTGCCTATCTGACTTAGTTTCTAATGATGATGTTTTGTGAATGAGTTAGTACCTTCTGAATTAGTACAGGAGCAACAGCCAATTTAAGAGAAATTATATATTCCTAAAATAATTACCATGTACACTAAGAAAATTTTACCGGCCTATTGATAGGACTATGATCTTGGGGCGGGGGGAGGATAAAATCTTTATCTTCATTACTCCATATTTAAGCAAAATGAACTGAGTTTAAAATTTAAAAAAAAAAACAGCTGTAAGAGTACATTGAATGGAAATTCTCTTGATGCAGAGCATAGACATGTTATCCCGGGCTATGTCATTTGTACTTATTTCCAGAGAATTAAGCCAATAGACATTGCAGGAATATATTTACCGGTTCTGTATCAGTGGCGGAATGCAGTCCAAACAGGAGGGATTTTTCTGTGTTATATGAATAAGGAATATGTGTAAAACTGGCAATACATCATTTATTGTACAACATGTTACTTCCAACTCTGAAAGTCAGTCCTCCCCTCGCCCCCACCCCCATACATAGTCTCTATCCCAAGAAGGAGTTGAAAATTTGATTGTTCCAATTGTGAAACTATAGGACCATGTATAACACTGGACAAAGTCACAGCCATACAATGTCTCTCTGCTTTGCCTCTCACCTGTACTACAGGTAAGGGACCCTCAGGACTATAAGCATGGTAGTCAGTCTGGGCACAACAGAGGTGAAGATACAAGGACAGGCTCTTCATGTGGGTTTGAGCCAGTCACATGCTCCAGACCTTCTCTATCACAGAGATCTGTCTTGAGATAGAAACAGTCTGTGCTTTTTTTTTCTTAAGTCAAGCTGACATGTTCCATGTATTATTTCTTTGCTTACTAGAACATAAGCTCTGGAACATGGAATTTTTGCCTCCTTTGTTCACTGCTATAATCCCCTAGCACCTAGAATAGCACTTGGTATGCAGAAAACAATGAAAATTTTTGCACAAATGATACTAATGATACTTTGATTTACATTCACATGGTACTGAATATATAGTATATTTACATTATATGTTAGAAATATTTACATTAGAAATATATAACATATATGAAATATAGCATAAAATGAGCTAAAGTCCACAAGGGATTTAGATATACCTGAGATACTTAACTGTACAGTTACCTTGAGATAAAAAAATCTAAGCTTTACCATTAATACTAGCTTTTTACTCAAGTAGAGAAAAATAGAAAATAAGTGCTATATTATGATATTTAAGAGCTAGAAAAATATTTACTATAAAAATATATGAAAATTTTGTGGAGGGCCAATTCAGCCAATAAAAATTTCATATCTAAAATGATGCATCATAATCCAAGATAAATAGAATAAAAACACTTCCTTGAAGTCCAGCACCTTTTGGCAAAAATTCTGTAAAGACCTTTCTTTTAATTGATCCATATAAACTTAATAACATAGCTAGTTTAGTGTTATGATTTTTAAGGGGTATGTCAGATTTATAGGGACTAAAATAAATGTTTCCATTAAAAAAGAGAAGCATCACCTATATTTTATTTCTAATAGGAATTCTTGTCCTTTACCAAAAATACCTAGGGGAAAAATTCCTTCCTTTTCTAAAATGGGTACTCACTTAAGTCCTTAAACAAACTGCTTTTATTGTAGTTCAACATTAAAATATTCAGCACCATCAACTTAGCAAAATTTTTATGGGTGTGTGTGTGTGTGTGTGTGTTTTGAAATGTATTACCGTTGGATGCAGAAAAAAAGTCTTTCTAGTGATGTTTCTATTGTTTGCTAAAATAAGTCAAATAGAAAACCCATTTTATAAGACAAAACTTATTTTGTAGAGTCATCCCCCCTTTCACATGGGGTGCATATTTCAAAATCCCTAGTGGATGCCTGAAACAAAGTAGTATTAAAATCCTATAAATACTATGATTTTTCCTGTGTACTTACAGATATTAAAGTTTGGTGTATGACACAGCAAGAGGTTAACAACAATAGTTAATAATAAAGCAGAACAATTATAATAATATGCTGTGATAAAATTATGTGAACGTGGACTCTCAAAGAGTTAAAGTTAAAACAAATATTAGTATTTTCAAAGCATTGTTGCCTTGTGGTTGAAACCATGGAAACCAAAATTATAGATAAGGGGAATTACTACAATTAGCCTCTCAAACAAGAAGGAGTCAATATTGCTCTAATAAAAATCCTGAAAATGGAGTCCAAGTTTCTCTTTTGTAGTCATCCAGGGGAGTGGAAGAGAAGTCCTTTCTCTTTGAAGGACTACATCATAGTGTTTCTGAGATACAACATACTTTGGGGGCATTCTGTATTTTTATTATTGGGTCAATCCAAAGCACTCATTAGATCATATTCTCTGTCCCCCTATGTATTTACCAATAATTGGTCATAGTCTAACTTAATGGAGCCCAGCTGCATTGAAGGATTCTATCAAAGTTAGCATACAGAACTCACTACTGGGTTTATTGAAGAGAAGATATTACAGATCTAAGTCTCTACTGCAGTGTCAATTTTGTGTGAAAACCCATAGGAGACGTTACTCCCAGAAACTCAGAAAACTATACTTCTAAGCAACTGGCTTTTGTAAATAGAACTCTGTCTGTAATACAAAAAACAACATTGCTCTGAATAAGCAACGCTGCTAAATTTTTGCTATAAAATAAGTATAGGATCCTGTAGTCTGTATTTAGTGACTCTAACATTGTCTCCCACACAGTACTATGGGACAAACAGGGACTCAAAATTAGTGATTGAAATGAAAAATGCTATGTTTGAAATAATTAATGTAGTTTTTCAAGCATTCCCAGTCAGTTATAACCCAGTAATTATAAAATTTCATCAATAAGATGAAATACAATGATCCCCAATCGCTGGGGTCAATAATTATCCTCAGGAAAAAAAGAAAGAGAAAATTAACAAGGTAATAAACTGTATGATGATACTTTGAAAAACAGCACTAGAGATTATCTGACTAATTGTCATCATGTCTCATTTCCTCTGAATTGGTATCTGAGTTTTCCAGCTCACATTTTGGAAAACCTCTCAAAAGAAAACATAAAAGCTACATTAGAAAAACAACGTTTAATAAATAATAGAGAGCTCGATGGGCCTCCTGTGTTTATAACTGCAGGGTCGCTTCTTCCTCCTTTCTCTTCTTTCCTTCCTGCAACATCACTGAGTTCTACAAACTTTGGTCATTTTTTTTAATAAAATTATTCACACTACCATCTATTTTATCTCTTGAAAGGAGAGTGCTAGGAATGTGGTTCTCATCATCCTAAAACCATAGGAAAGTGTGAATTAGTCTCCCATATTTTTCAGCCTTTCCTCACAATACCCCAAATCAAGCATCCAGACAAGCCCTTTGGCATAAGGGATACAGCATAAGTATTCAGACCCAGATAAGGGGGCTCAATTTACAATCATGGGGAGATTATTCATAATTTTGTTTCTCATATTTTACTCCCTATTTATGTGTTTTTTAAATAATACTAGGGAAACTGCATCATTAAAAAATAAAACTCAGGTGAAAAAATAAAAGTTAAATCTTAAATTGGTAGTTGATGCTACCTTCAAGCCCTTGACAATAATGAGTCAAACCATGCTAGGGAGAATTAACCCTCGGTGGCTGCCTGTCAAAGGACCTCCTGCTCCTATTTCCATGGAAACTAAAGGAGATTTGGTAGAATAAAGCACAGGAGAGTTTTCTTTTTTTATATGAAGTCCTTTCTCTCCTCATGTTAGCAGAACACCACTCAACTTCTGCTCAGCCTCAGAAACTGTCAGGCCAAGGAGAGTAAAATATTTTGTTACCTCTCAGGCGTCCTTTTTCTATTCAATTTCCACTTCATGAAAAAGAGAAGAGGATAATGCATAAGGGAATTTGTCATGGTTTTTCTCTTCAATACTATCAAAAGTTCTAGCCCCCAGTTACAAGACAGAGTGATGCAAACTCCAGAATCCAGTGTTGATAAGTAAGCTATATGTAAAGACAAAGGTATTTTAAGAAAAACTGGCCTTCCTAATAGCCATTGGCCAATAGTTTCATGAAGAGATATCCTGAGGAGCCTTGTCTACAGTTGTTTTCAGATCTTCATCATTTGGCTAATAAAGCACTTCTGTGAGGACAGGCTTGATTTTGGTCACAGATGATTAATGTTCAAGTTA
Organism: Marmota monax; assembly: GCF_021218885.2. Classification (NCBI taxonomy): domain Eukaryota; kingdom Metazoa; phylum Chordata; class Mammalia; order Rodentia; family Sciuridae; genus Marmota; species Marmota monax. Next base: position 2,766,273 of record NW_026693595.1, on the reverse strand, counting down.
CAGTGGAAAGTCTTACCTGCGTCTCTTTAATCTTTTCTACCTAGGCTTCTTGCTGGAACCCCATGTTCAAACAATTATCCTTCTCTACTGAATTTCTCCTCAAATGCCATTTAGGTATCATTCTGGATGCTTTCATCTTTGAGCCCCTGAAATGTAACAGATAAATAAAGCAGGAAAAAAAATAATGTGTGCTTTGTGATTTAAAATTCTAGCTCTTGTTTATCTGGTGATGGGAATAATGCAGAGGCAGATATTGACAATGATGGTGCAAATATTTATTTTGAGAAAGCAGAAATCTTTAGAACTGAGAGGTGTTGGGTTTCAGAAGGAAGAGGATAAAGAACAGTTTCTTACTTGGGGCAGAAGGCTAGAAGGGAGGTCAGACGTAGGTGTGAACTCATGACATTTTTCTCTTAGGAAGATGGTAGAGCTTAGTGCTGTGTTTCTCTTTCCCCAGTATTAATGGATCAAGTTGAGAAGTAAGCAGGGATTTTGACATAATAAAAACACAGAGGAGAGGAAAGCTTAGTAAATAATTGCCAGGCACTACTGTCCCTCACTCAAGGCCGATGATTCTGATACAAGTCTACTAGTTTACATGGTTCACATTCTCCAGTAATATTTTCCTGCAAAAGTCTGGAAAATATAAGCTGATTAGGGTTGGTTGGGGATCGAGTTCTGTCAAAGAGAACAGACAAAGACTGAGAAGTGAATTAAAGTTGTAGGGAAATGACTACAATGATGAATCTTAGAATGTAAGCTCTATAAAGAAGTAAGTGCAGGTCATAGAAACTTTCACACAGAGGGCTCACATAGTAGACAATTTTATCAAGTCACGCAATTTTACTAATGATTCAATTGAGTGTCACCATTTATAAAAGTGATAGTTCAGCCTGTTAAGCAGAGGTTCAGTGCTTCTCATTCTGGTTCAAAAGCTAATGAATGATTAAAAAGGGGGCTTGTGTATGCTGACTACCTGAAGAAGTACACTGGGCTCACCAGGGTCTGCTGCTTTCACCTCCATACCCCTCTTTCTACAGCCTCCTCCACACCACAGACCAGGAGCCTGAATGACACATTTCTAAAACACCTTTGCTTGTTGAGTTCCTGATGGTTTCTGTCAATAAAAGGCAAACAGCAGGAGATTGCTAATGAGGGAGAAGGGAGAGGACATTGTTTTCTTTGACCCACTCTTTGGTGGCAGCAGTGGTAGGCCACTAAGAAAAACTTCGGGTAGCAATGGACTTGAGGTGTCAGAGACAATTTCAGCAGCCCCAGTGGGAGTCCAGCCTCCTGAATGAGTCCAGCCAGCTGGCATCAGAGAGGTTCAACTACAGCACAGGCAGCGGCAGATCCCCCAGCAACTCAGTAAGGGAGTGGGCAGAGGAGGGGCATCCAGCACTCTCAGCTCTTGCATTTGTACAAATCAACAAACACCTTTTGTTCCATCCAGTTCCCTCTCTGTCTTCTCCTATTCGCTTTCACGAATTTCCAAAGGCTTTTTAAACAATTCCCTGAATTAAATCCCTCTACGTAATTTTGTCCCATCTTTCCAGATGCAGAACACCTATAAAAAATGTAAACTGAGCAACAAATATAACACAGTAACTTTGACATAACATTTAAACATTTATAATGTTCACAGAATTGAAAACTTGGATTTGTGAGCTCAAGTATCTTGAGATGTTTCTGATTCCCTAAGCAGACACTGCTTGAAAAAGAAAGGTAGGTAAGTAGGAGTACCAGAAAGATGAGTGGGAACCATTACTATCATGGCCAGAAGCCAGATGTCAAATATAATCCAGAAAAACTGTAAATACGTGTATACCAGAACTCAGGACCAACTGAGATCTCAGAAATATATTATGGCCAGAAGCACTTATGAATTTACAAATTGTGCCACAACTGAACAGGGGTTATCCCTTCTCCTGCCATTTGATAATCCAGCAATTGCTTAAGGTTTTATAGAACCAACAGTTCTTAGAGATAGATGTTTTACAAATTAAAGGGTTTGTGGAAAGATAAATTTTAGACATGCTCAAATTACTGCTTTTTTTTTCCTTTTCAAAGCACATTTGTGAGTTAAACTTTCTGCAGAACCCTGAAGTAATAAATCTGTTTAACTTCAGTTCATTCAAATATTTCTGATTATATATATACTGTGAGTATACACCCTTCTCTCTTTCTGTATCTCTATCTTTGTTCCTTTGCTCATAACACCTAGTAGCATCCCATTTAACACCCCTCAAAACAAGTATTCTGCTGAGTGCACTTTGGGAAACTCTTCTGTGAGGGAAGCTGCCCATCTGGTCTGTCTATTCTGGACTTTCAAATCTCAACTGCAGTTGGCAGTGCAGCACACTTTGACCAGATATCTATATATATAAATGTTCTAGAAACTTTGAAAGCAACAAAAAGATTAGTGGGAACGATTAAACCAACACTGTGAAACAAATAACTTCCAGCTTAATAGTTAATTTCATTCTAAATGAACCTGTGGATGTGCTTGCACATAATAGTCACAAACTCAGTGAATGCTGATAAACCTTTTCACTGAAATAATTAGTGAAATTGTTGCCCCATGCCCAAATAAACAAATGTGCTAGACACTGAGAGAGTTCTCCACTCAACCAGCTAGGCTGCTCACTAATTCATTATTGGTTGCACTTTCATTCATCTTTTCCATCCAATGAACATCAAATTGTGCCCTTCCATCAGCCCCAGCTTGATGTTGGGCACATAAAGAAAAATAAGACAGAGTCGCTGCCCTCAAGATGTTCAGGCTCAGAAAGTGGGAAAGATAAACACATAAAGAGGTGGTTATGAAAGTCAGGTGCTTAGGGAAGTGCATTTTGTACAATGACAAGGAACATTGCAAACAGCAAAGCCAGATGCCTAACACTACAATGAATGTAGGTGTTTGTGTACATACAGCTGTGAAAAAGAGAGAGGGCAGTGGAGGTTTATGTGAAGGAAAGGATACAGCTGTAGGGAAAGCTCCCTTTCAATGCTGTTTGCAGTGGCAAAAGTCACCCAGGTAGAAGCACAAAAAGCATCCCAGGAAACTGCTGTTTAGCATGTTGGAATAGGAAAACAATAAGTAAAATGTCTGAGTGTTATACAAAGGAGACTCTGAGTTATAAATGGGGGTACATTTTCTATGCAATCCCCACCTTTACTGGAGGACACAATTTAATTCAAAGAAAACAATGTTTTATGGAAGAATTTCAGATTGCAGCCATGGGTACATTGCTCCTGCCTGCACCTAACCCATAACATACCCTGATTTACCTCTTATGCTTCCTGAAAGAAGATAACACTAAAAAAGATAAGAAATTCATGAGAAGGAAGGAAAAGCACTGCATAAATTATTCTTTGAAATCCATAGCTGTCTTTTATGTTTTTCCTTCTTTCTCTATTTCCGAGACCCAGCCAGCTAGTTCAGGGATTTCTGACATCACCTATTGGTCACCTCTCACATCTCATGCAGGAGGAGGCACCTTCTATTCTACTTATGGAATCAAAAAGGGAATTTAGAGGCTTAAAAAATTATTTAAATAGGTAATTTAGTATGAATATTAAATATTTCAATAAGTAAACATTAACAAAAGTCCTCAACAGTGGACACAAATTCCCAGGCTCCTCCAAACCTGGTCACACTCCAGAATCATGTCTCCAGGAACTAACTTATCTCCAGAGGAAAGTGGGCAACAGCTTTATTGTGTCTCCGTTATCAGGAAAAAGTCTTAGATATTAAACCTTTACCTGACAAAGATCTCCAACATAGAGATGGATAAATAAGATTCCACAAAATCAACTCAACAAACTAAATGTAACAACCATGGTGACCTTTACTAACAAATGTGAGCAGGGCTCCTGCAATGTAGCGGCTTGTCAAGTGAAGAATTGCACTAAAAAGAGCAATTATCTATAATATGGCACCTATAAGGATGGCGGCAATGAACCACAAGCACCCATGAGTGTGGATTGTGATTTGCAACGTGTAAAGTATAGATGTAAATTCTATGTAAATTATGGAAGGGGTTTTAGAGATTACCTAATGCAACTCTTTTTATTTGACATATGTGCTACTGAAGGCCAGACAGATAAGTCTGCTGCTGAGGCCATGGGCAGTATACAAATTAGAACTCACGGTTCAGTCCCTTTATGGGTCATAATGGGCTGCCTTGTATATTCTTCAGAGGTGTCATACTGTTGAGCGATATATCACTTCTCAGTACAAAGCAGCAATCAGACCTCCTAATCCCACTTCTCTTTTACACAGATATTACCATTTCAATGTGTGGCTTCTCATTTTGCTGAGAGGTTTTTCTTCCTCACCCACCCCCTCCTTAAATCAGGCAAAGAGACAAGTAACTGACTTCGGTTTTCAAAAATGTAACCCGCAAGTGCATAATTCTTCCTGTCAGATTTCCTTTTCTGTAAGTTGGTGAGTTTATTGTGGTAGCACTCAAAAGGCTGAGCCTGAAAAGTTCTATAACATATGGCATACATTTAACATGGCTTGTGAATTAAAAATAACAGCCTGCCATCTGCCTCTGCAAGTTGATTTTATCAAAGTCTAAATGAGAAACTCAAAGACGTGAATGTTGTCAATTAAAATAAGAAATACTCAAGTTCAATACAGTGACCAATCCACGCTTTTTCCCCCCCTTACACTGGACTAGAAGTTATCTATCCCCTCCACTCCTGCAAACTGAAAGAGCTGACCAATTTTGAATCTACAGAACCATTTTGTAACCATTACATCTTATTTCTTTCCTAGCTTCCAAAAAAACCTTTGTCCCAAACTCAGCTTCCAAAGTTACCTTCTTCTAGGAATACATTATGTGTATTTCTTTTTAAGATGAGTGGACTCATAAACAATTGATTACAGTTCATAAAGTCTTTCTTCTCTATGATATTTTAATTTTTTTTCTCCTGAACTCGAGGAGAGTAAATTAAGTAATAAAAGCAGGAGTAAAGATTTTGATGATTTTTCATGATCATACAATCTTACATCCTGTAAAAATTTCTGGAAATGATCTAATGTTCTTCTAAGTTGGAGGCAGAAACTCATGTATTAGTTAGGTGGATTCGCATTTATTGAGCAACTATACCAGGAAAGGCAATGGGCAGCCAATGACCAGGTGAAAGGTTTAAAAAATTCTTACTTTCAGAAAGCTAGTTTCGTAACTGAAAAGACAGAATTTGTGCCAAAGAAGCAATTATATATGAAGTCCATCTTTGTGTGACCAAGTGCTCACCTTAGTATACTGTCAGTAAGTACAAGAAAGGGTTCTGAGAAGAAAGAATCCTCCTCCTGAGTGTCTTTTATTCTTTATCTAAGGGCAGGAGGCTTATCCTATATGTGTCCATTTTATTATTATGTAAACACTTTTTTGTGCAGAGCAATGAAATATACAATTATAGGAAGTGCTAAAATTTGTAAGCATTTTATAAAAGCTAAAGGGACAAGTATAAAAAATCATAAAATAATTTAAATAAAGTGCTCAAGCCTCAAGGCCAACTTGATTGAAATTTAAATGGGAAAGCTATATACATACTTGTAATTTCTTGACTTAGGTTTAAAGAGAAGTAAACCAAAGAACCCTTCAGAGATTCCACGAATTGAGTGTCATGTATACTAACATTGGAGAGTAAATTTTGCAATGAATAAGTGCATGTTTACTAACCATGAATGTCAGGATAGTCTCCTCCATCCATGCCAGTATAAACACACAGTACAAGTCTAGGTGGAGCTATCCACATGGGCTTCATTATGGACATTGGTAGTTTCCTACAGCTTGCACACAAATTACCAAAAATACGGTGGCTTAAAACAACAGACATGTATTCTCACACTGTTATGGAAGCCAGAAAAAAGCCCCAAATTGAGGTGTTGGCAGGGCCCTGTTTCCTGTGAAAGCTCTAGGGCAGAATCCTTTCTTCCCTCTTCCTGCTTCTAGAGGTTTCTGGTTTTCTGGTTCCTCACTGCAGGCTTTCTGGCTGTGGCAGCATGACTCAACCCCTGTCTCCATTTGTACTGGACCTTCTTCCATGTTTGTGACAAATCCTTCCTTCCTCTTACAAGGACACCAGTCTATGGTTTCTGGGCTCTTCCTAAATCCAGAATGATCTCATTTCTAGATTTGAAACTTAATCATATCTGGAAAGACCTTATTTCCCAAATAAAGTCATATTCATGAGTACTTTCATTAGGATGTTGGTATACCTTTTGGGGAACACAATAGAATTCACTAAAAGTACATAGGTATCTTCAGTTTCAAATTATGTGTTCTAAAAATCTGTATGAGATATTATAAATTATATTGGCCCAAAACAAAAATTTTTCTCCAGAATTTTCAATAAGTATACCTGTTCATTTCCCTCTCTGTATCAAATTGCCCATATCTATGAATCCATTTCCATATATTTATATATAGAAATATAAATATATATGTATAATGCATATGTATATATACACACATGCATACTTACATAGACACATATATAGATACATATATATGTACATATGTAAATATTTATCCCTCTTTTCCCCTGGATAAGATCTTCTAGTATGCAAGGATTCACTTAGCTCAATGACTTCATAGACTGGTAGTTGAAAGGCATTTCCAAATGTAATCCAGAGCCTAAGAAGAACCAGTGTGAGCTGGTTCTACTTCTCTTAGTGTTAAATCTTGAGCATTCTTCTGATTATAAATCTGATTCCAATTCTAAGAATAGAAGTCTGAATAAACTTACAATTCCTGCAATCAAGTAAAAGAGACATCTAAATGTTAAGAAAAATAATGCTCATTAAGCAGCCTCCCCAAGCCCAGAAAAGCATTCAGTGATTCATATCTTCTTTCTTCAAGGATAATAAATTTTTCCCTAGCCAAGGAAAGGCATTTGGCAGAAGGCATGCTCTAAACCCCATTAATGGCAATGCAAGAGAAGAGCCCAAATGATGAACTGTGTACATTATAAAGTGAAAACTCCCACCACAGGAATGCCCACGTATCAAATAAATCAATGCAAGCAATCAATCATCTTAATGAAAGCCTATAGTTAGAAGGTGTAAATGCTACTGTGCTCTCTTACAATTACGAGCAAAAAACCCCCGATTATGGACATAAACAATTCACTGCAGTTACATACAAATCAACCTCAATAGCATGGATTAAATGGAAACATAATTGGAGTTGGTTAAACATCTACAGTCTCCTCATTTATCTTTCAAAAATAGAGGCGAGCTGGAGGGATTTTCCCACCAGTAATTAGATGTTTCTTCCCTAAAAAACCCATCAATAGCTGTTTAAAACAAAATGCTGCCTTCCATTCAAATTACTGCAGTTGAGTGAAAAGGAAAACAAAATATAAGAATAACACCCGGGTTCTTGAAATAGATGTCCCAGGTGCTGAAGTTTAAGCCCAAATTCTAAGTCCAGAATAAATATCTGATAGAAACAGAAATCAGTCAGTGGTCAAGAAGAAACTGTCATTACAAGAATTAGGTGCCTACTGTCAACTCCAATTGGTCATGTCTGATACTTTCATCTGTTATAGATAGGGGGTTGTGGCTGTGGCCTTTCTGAACTAACCAGTGTGGTGATCTCCATTATATAGGTATTCATGCCCCTATTTGGGATTAGTGTGAAGTATTATCACCAAATTCAGCTGGGTTAAAATACTTTGTCTATAAGCCCCAACAGTAAACCTGAAGATGCAGTTTCGCAAAATTGATTACATATGTGGGCAATTTATTATTTAAATTTCAGTTGGTGATCACACCTGAGATTTTCTATGTCTCAAATTCTGACACCATCAGGAGATACAGTTAACCCCATGTGTTGTGTTCATCAGGGTGAAGATTTGCAAGAATTAATGAGAACACATTAACTTGTGATTTAGGCAATCAGCGTGGCTGACACTGTGAGTGAATCCACCAGACTATAAGTGGCTTTAAGACTATGGAATAATTCATTGACAAAGTGATATTGATTTTAATCCAGTTATTTCAGGTTTGTTATCTTACTCCTCAAATGAGAATCCTGCCTTGAAAATGAATTTCTTATCTTTGGTTTTACGTTTCTAGTGCATATTTTTATGTCATTTGCAAAAGTTTAGGGTGAGTATAAAATAGAATGAAAGGAATTCATTGCTATACCTATTAAAATATAATACTGGTGTCTCAGAAACATATTCTTAAATCTACCTTCTACATTTCCAATACTACTATTTTGTCACTTCAATCTCAGAAGATCCAAAAACAATGAAAATCTGACAACCAATTATCTTTCAGTTAATGGCTATTTACTTACACAAAGATCCAAAATAAGTATCAGTTACTATAAAACACTTTTGTGTAATTCAAATTAGAAATCCAGCACTTTAAAAACTTTCTCAATGCAGGGGAGGAGGTTGAGGATAACATCGGACAGTGGGATAGGGGGCAAAATGCTACCACACTGAAAGACCACCATGAAAATGTGGGGCAGAGGGAAAAGTTGCAATGAGAAAGGAAAGAATAAAATTTCAAAATGCTGTCCTCATTGAGAAATCTCAGCTAAAAAGCACATGAAGATTCCAATTGGCTGTTTGGAGCCCTCTGCTTCTCTTAGGAATACTTCACCTGGCCCAATACTCCCCAAGGGATGGTCCTTAAGAAGCAAGATGCCTCAGGGGACATCTCCAGACATGAAACTGATCATTTTACCCTATTGAGCCTCCTGGCTCCAAAACTGACAACAGTTCAAAATGCTTCTTTTTTGCAGTCATAATCTAGCCAGATAAAATTTTGTCCAGGATAAAAAAAGATACAACAAATGACACAAAAATTTTACATAGGAGATAGATCATGCCAGCTACAAATAGAAAACGAGGCTTGTTGTAGGTTCAGTATGAAAAAACAGCAATAAAAAGATTGTGACCTCAGAAATGAAGTCCTTAAAATTGAACCAGCAAGGGCAAATAGTTCTAAAAGAGCCAAAAAAGAAAAAGGTAATTTAAATCTTGGTGACTTTTGGAATTCTCTATTAAACAACAATAACAGAAAACGACAGTTCGAAACAATGCTAAAACGAGAAAAAGTGTTGGTAAAGTATTTGTGTAATTCAATGATAAATATGTTTGGCTTTGTAGACTATATAATCTCTCTTGCAACTATTCTGCTATTGCAGCAATGTGAAAGGAATGAATATTTCTGTGTTTCAATAAAACTTTATTTACAAAAATACAGATTAAGACTGATTAGGCCATCTAGCTGCAGATTATCGGCTCCTGAACAAGAATATAAACTTACATTTTTGGTGTGTGTATTCATATCCTGACATTTTCTCTAATAATTCAGAGACTTGGTTTTGTATTTACTACAAACTTGTAAGCCCTATCAGGTAAAAGACTGCATCCTGCATTTAGTTACCAATACTATAAGTAATTATTAAAATTATTACATCATTTAAGGCAAAGTCCCCCCTTTCTTCATAGTAAGAACCCATACATATTTCATTTAACTGCAATTTCCCCATCAATAAAATATTGCTTTATGAATTTCTAGTGACTTTCTTCATTAATTCAGTCTTGAAGCAAAGATGTCATATAATATTAATTTTGAAGTTGGAGGCAGGCAAATGTTATGTCCAGATGAGATACAGTAGCTTTGGGTAGAGCAACAGTTCCACTGAGAATATTTTTAAAATCTGAGTTAAAATAAACCTGTTTGTGAGCATTAGACTACTGCTCAGGAAGCCAATATTTAGGGACAAACATCTCAGAGAAAGGAAATAGCTCCTGCTGGCATGTTCCATGAGCTACTTTTCTGCTCAGGGCATTCCTGCATTTTTGGTGAGGTGAGAGGCTGAGAGTCTGGGAAGCAGAATACTGCTAAGAGAGTCAGAAAGGCCAGAAGAGCTTTTGAAATTCTCAAAGAGCTGAGAAGATCAAGTTTGGGGCTTTTGCTGGAGCTGGGATGTATGGAGCAAACGTTCAAAAAGAAAGGGAGGTGCAGTGAATTGAGCCCAGTGATCAACAGCGTGTCACTTGAGTATTTGTTGAACTTTTCAACTGCATAATGGAGGAGGCTAAGAAGCCAAATAGAAAAGCCCTGAGAACAAAAAATAATTTCAGCAGTCTCACAGTGATAAGAAAGAAAAAAAAAAAAAAACTATAGTTGAGAATAGAGATCCTGTTAAACAGACCAGTCCTAAAGTCTGAGATTCAAGAAGACTACATCTTAGTAATGGAAACAAATTGAAAAGCAGATCAATGCCATACAGACTTTTAACTTAACCTCTATTCAGCTCAGTCTCTGAATGCATACGCTTCTGTTCCTCTCATTCAAGCTCTCAGTGATAGGACAGGAGGATGGTCTCTAGAGGAAAAATGCCTTCATCCCAAACTTCTGTAGTTTGTATGCAAAATATCTAATGATAAATTTAAAAGATCAATAGGCATATTAAGATCAAGGGCCAAGAGAAAAAACAGACAATAGGAACAGATCCATACCTAACTCAAATATTAGTTATAAAACATGGACCTTAAGTGTGATAAATACATGTAAGAACATAAATCAGATGTACAAAAAAAAGATGCAAAAATTTACTAGAAACTATGAATCATACCAAGGAATCAAATACAAAACCCAGGGACTCAATTTAAATAGAGGGGCTTACTAAGAGAAGCATTATCAGAAAATAATGTTTGCACTCTAGAAAGTAAGATAGTAGAAAATAATCAGAGTAAACCACAGAAAATGAAAGATATTGAAAATGTATAAATAGAACATAGGTAATATATGGAATATAGCAAAAAGTTCTAAGATACATGTAATTGGAAACATGAAATACGAGTAAATAAAAGGCAGAAGCAATATATGAAGAAACAATGAACCAGAACAATCCAGAACTGCTGAATAACCATGGCACAGATCTACAAAACAAAGTTTCAAGTCGGATGAGTGAAAAGAAAACCACTTCAAAGATAACATAATAAAATTCCTTCAAACTACATACAAGGAAAAACAATGCCCAGGTAAAAAGGCATATTACCTCAGAGAGAAAAAAATTAATGAATAAACAAAACTGACAGCTGACCTCTTGACAGAAACAACAGAAATAGAAGGTAAATGAAAGGTACCTTTTATGTACTGAAAGAAAATATCCAAAAGCCTAGAGCTCTGTGCTCTGTAAAAATACCATTTGAATGTGAATTGAGTAAAAGATGATTAGACCATATGGCAAGGAGGCAAATAGTAAGATTTTAAAAATATAATCCTGTATTTAACAATAATTGTGTTTTTATAATGATGCTTATAAAATAGATATTCCGATTAGAAGATTTAGATCATTAATCTGAAGTAGAAAACAAAACCTGATTACTCACCATTTACAATGGACAAAACTTAAACCTGTGTTCTACATGAACATAGGAAGACAAAAGCAAAATCCTGGAAAAAGTGAACCAGGCAAACACCACACAGAAGAAAGTTGATATGACTGTAAGAACATCAGTTAAAATGGACCCTAGCACTAAAAGCATTACTAAAGAAAAGAAGCATTTCATAAAGATCAAAAGGTTAATTTTGAAGAAGACTGTAAAATGCTCAATTTCATAGGGGCTATAGTTGATAATGTATACTGAAAATGTGCCAAGATAGATTTTTAGACACTCTTAACACATACACAAAGAAACTGGTCACAGATGTTAGATGTGTAAATTGGTTTATTATATATATTAAGGTGTACAAAATGGTATTGATATACATATACATAGTGAAATACATATATTAGAAAAGCAAATCTAAGCTAAAAATAAGTTATCTAAAGTGCAGTCTCTAAAATTAGAAAAAGAACTAAACTAAATTAAAGCCAAGTAAAGTAGAAGTGAAATAATGAGTAAAAAATAATGGAATGGACAACAAAGATATCATGAAGGAAAACCAAGATGGCAAAATTTGGCTCTCTGAAAAAGACTGGTAAATTTCTGTCAAGACGGAGAAACAAGAAACAAACAGGACTCTGAATGGTGGCATAGGCCTGTAATCCCAGCGGCTTGGGCATTTGAGGCAGGAGGAAGTTCGAGACCAGCATCAGAAACTCAGCGAGATCCTGTGTCAAAATGAAAAATGAAAAACGGGCAGGGGTTGAACGTCCCTGGATTCAATTCCTGGTTAAAAAAAAGAAGAAAAGAAAGAAAGGAAGGAAGGAAGGAAGGAAGGAAGGAAGGAAGGAAGGAAGGAAGGAAGGAAGGAAGGAAATTAGAATGGAAGGAAGAAATGATATCAATCTTATAGCATTCTAATAAAGAAAAAACAATGATGATTTCCCAAATCATTCTATGACATCAGTATAATAAAACCTCATATGGACATAATAGAAGTGGAATAATTACAGGCATATTTTTCTCATAAATATACATCTAGAAATAATAAATAATATATTAGCAAATTAAATCCACAAATATATTAAAAAGATAGCTAAGCTGGATTTATTCCAGATATGCAAGATTGATTTAATCTTCGAAAGCAGCTAATGTATTTCATCACATAAATCAATATTCAATATATAAGATGAACAATTGGACATCTCAATAAATTAAAAAGAAATATGTAAGAAAATTTAATAACATTCATAATTAAAAATAGAAGGGAACTTTCCTAACATAATTATAAAATTTTAAAATCTTCTAAAAACATCATACATATTTATGAAATATTAAAAATTTCCCATGATTCAGAAATAGTCAAAGATGACCTCAGTCACTACTTTCTTTCTAGATTTTACTCTAGGAGGCCTTCAACCTCCATCCTACTGCATGAAACATAGATGTAATGTCTGGAGCTCTGGAAGCCATTTTGGACAAAGACCATACTGTAATAATAATGAAACATTGCAGGAACCTGTAAGTGATGGAGTTAACAAACAGGACTGAACTGCCTAATTCTGGACTTCTTCCACATTAGAAAAATTAAGTTTTGTTTAAACATTGCTATTTGGGGTTTACTACTGTTTGTGGCAAACATCAGTCTAACCAATGTGTTGCCCATTTATGAAAATACAGTCCAGGATTTCTATAATTTTGAACCATGGTTGGTGGGCAGCCCCAGTTGCTCAGTGTGTGTGTGTGTGTGTGTGTGTGTGTGTGTGTGTGTGTGTTAGTGCTAAATCCTGGAGAAGAGACATAGAGAAAATATCCCATAGGGTTTTTTTTTTTTCCCCTACATATTAAACCACTAGGTTAAGAGAATCAATAGTGGTACCAAAATTATTTCATTTAAGTGACTACATTCATCTTCAAGAATCTTCTCTTGTGGAGGTAATTCTTTTCTATTTCAGAGACTCCAGATGGGACCTTTCCCAGCATTCAAGTCCCAGGAGTTATTAGCTCTACTATAGGGTATGTAGAATAAATAAAGGTGAAAAGATCACAAAAATGAGACCATATGTCCAAACATACTGCATATGCATTGGCAGGGAGAATCTAAGTGTTAAGACAGATCATATTCTGCTTGCCAGAAAATTATATTTAAAAAAAAACAGAATAAAATAGCTCTTATCATTCCTGTTGGGCAGCTTGACAGCAGCTCCCCTGAAGCTTAAAAAGTGAATTTAGCCAATATATCAATACCTTCTTACTCCTACTCCTATCCTTTGACACTCCAATGTCAGAAAAATAATGCTGAGACCTTAAGAATAAGAAACTAAAATTTGTTTGTAGTCATATAATTATAAATCTCTCAAAAATATATAATAAGTAGAATTCATTTCCATTGCCCGCGTTGAGCCATTTTCTCTACAATAACCCTGAGGAGCATGATCCATGATTTTATTAGATCCAAAAATATATTTCCATTGCTTTTACCATTTGGCTCATCATCAGTGGGGTCTACTGCTTCCCATTGTGTGGTTATGTCTCAATCTGCCAGATCAAATGGGCGAAAATAGAACTTAACCAACCAGTTCCTCCTAATAGCACATGAGTTTATCTAAACCAAGCCTTCCTAAACCAGGACACTAGCAGAGGAGCTTTAAGTGAGAAAATGGAAGTAGGAGTCTCAGAGTTTTCAGTGATAGAAAGAGGATCAGGAAATGACTAAGTGAAGGATTGGGGTTTGGGGATGTTGAGGGTTATTTTGAAGTCCATCTTTCAATAAATAATGAACCAGAGAAGAAATCACCTTTGAAAATGGGTGGATGTATAGTTAAACAGATTTTTCAACAGAGCCTGAAGAATTTCTTCCTAAAGAGATAACTCACTCTCAGTTAAAAACTTATAGAGGACTAAAGACAAGGTAATTGGTATTATATCAAGAGAATATTCTAGTTAGCCTGGAACCCTCAACAAGTCACATCTCAGAGTTGCTAATCATCCCAAGGATGGCATTTGAATGACAGACAAAAGAAATTCCTGGACCAATTTCCACATTCTCAAAATCTAGACTGTCCTTAAAAATGTAAGATTTGTTATTTGAAAGGAGAACCGCCTCTTTAGGGAAGACTCTATTTTCTAAGAAAGTTAAATATTCCAAGCAGAAAACCTAACAAATTAAAACTAATTCCAACTTTTTAAAAAAGAAGTCTTATAGAGAATAGACCTACTCTAGCACTTGTAATCAGAGATTAAAATAAAATGTAAATAATCACAACAAAATGATATTCAGAGAGTCTTCTATTGATCCTGCCAGAAAATGAGATGAAATAGACTGGTAATAAATAATTTGGAAATTTTCTCTTTTGAAATTGGTGCTAGGACTTTTTAAATATTACTTACTGAGGTATTTTTCCTGCCTACCTTGTGAGGTCTAAGAACTCCTGACTGCTGGGAGCAGTTACATTGGAAACATGGTCCAGAGCACCACACCAGCCCTGGGATCACCTCACCTGCTTTTGACCTGTGATAGGCAGCTGGAGTAATTAATTCAAAAGTCCAGTAACATACTTGGGAGACAACTGACTTTATACATTGTTGTGAAAATAATAATATAGTGGTATAAAATACAAGTTAAAATTTCTTCCCTAGACTTCAGGTCATTCTTTAGAGATAATTACTCACTATTAACAAATTCTATTTCCAGATATTCTTACAGTTATCAAAAATAACTTAAGCAACATATATGTGCTTCTGTGTACTAGGGTGGAAACAATGGAGAATGTTCTTAAAAAAATAATAAAATAAAACATGGAGTGTATTTCCATTACTCTTTCTCCACTTCTTTCTCTACCTCCCAATTTTTGTTTATAATTTTTGTTTTAAAATAAACTAAGAAATTTAGACTTCCACTTTTTGATTTAGTAAGTTTAGACAGCATCTACTGTCTCCTACTTAGAAAAATAAATATTTTTATTGTAACCCAAAACTTGTTCCCACCAGCATGCCCCTTCTCCAAAAGTGTTACTCATAACATGATTTAAATTGTGAAGATTCATGTTTATATTGGGTTCTATAACAATAATTGGCTTCATGTCCTACAAATATAAATCTAAGAATAAAAACTAACATAACTCATTATTATAAATGTATGAATACTTCATATATATGTATTCTCAAACATAAATATAATAAAGCTGTAAAAATTATATGAAAGGCTAACATCCTTGAAATAAGGTGGTAGTGCCATGGAATTGTGTAGATTAATGGGACAGAAGAAAAAAATCAAAAAAATGTAACAAATATTTTAAACACATTTAAATATAACAGAATATATAATAGAATCTAAAGTGAAAATTTCATATCAATAAGAAAAGCAAGGATACTATACCTGTATGGAACAGCTGACTGTTTAAAAAAGAGTACATTATATCCCAATTTATAGTGAAATAAATCCAGATGGATTAAAGACATAAATGTGCATAATGGAAACATAAAATTACTCTAATATGTAAAAACATAGATAAATTTCAAATTCATTATATTGACTAAGAAGTGCAAGTTGTATAATAACTTATACCATGTGCCATTTGAATAAAAGTTAATTTCCCAATGAAACATTTTCATAGTTAGAAAAGTATATAGTTCAAGTTCATGACACAAGAAGAATGCACACATATTTTTGTTAAGTGATAGGTTGGAAAATAGCAAGAGGAATTCAATTCTACCTACATATCCTAAAGATAGGACATCTGAAATAAATTTGGTACACTGTTAAATTGAGATTTGTGTACTGGATTACAAAAGTGATTATTATAATCTCTCTACTTCTCTTATTTATAAGAGTTCAAAAAAAAAACACTTAAAGAAAATATAGTAAAAATACCTGGTGTCAATTAAGTCTTCACTTTACTCATCTGTATTCTAAGTAATATGACTGTCTTTTGTCACTCTCTGTAGTATCAATATGATACAGTAGAAGTTATAATTATCCAGATTTTAATATGTGGAAATTACATAATAGAGATTAAATATAAATAATGTGCCAAGTGTAAACAGTCTCTCCATGGCTATCTGAAGGCAGAATCTGCATTATAAAACATTTTGTTAAATGGCCTTTCTATGAAATGTGCAGCTTTTCTAGATATGACACAAAACTCAAAAGCTGTGAAGGAAAAGATTGATATATTTTGACTGCGTAAAAATTTAAATTTATGTATGTGAAAATTACCACAAACAAATGACTAAAGAAAAAAGATTATCCTCTTAAAGAGATTGGCTGTATTGAGGTATAAACTTCATACTTATAAAAGTTCTCATTTTAAGTGTATAATCCAGTGGTTTTGTTAACTGTAAACCATGCAACCACCACCATGTTCACGATATATTACCATCTCTCAAACAAATTCTTGTGTGCCTATGCCCAGTTAATTGTCCCCTCATTCAGTCACCCCACCCACCCTCAAGCAAGTATTAACCTGCTTTGTTCCTATTAATCTTTTCTAGAAGTTAATGTAAATGGAAGCCCATAGTAAATGCATATTCTTTTGTGTCTGCTTCATAATATTTTGAGATTCATTCATGTTGTTTATATAAGTAATTTCTTTATATTGCAGATAGTATTTTAATATATTTTTATTATGATTTATTTATTCATTTGCCTGATGAAGGACATTTGGTTGTTTGATGTTTTCAGATATTATAAGTAAAACAGAAATATTCAAGTACAAGACTGTACCGACATCCATTTTTTTTTAAATTTCAAGTAAACATAGTGGGAGAAGAATGACTAGGCTATACATTAGGGCTATGTTATGTCTGGCTCTGAGATATGCCCAAACTATTTCACCAAGTTGTTATACCGCTGGGTATTTCTGTCAGTAATATATGAAAGTTCCAGTCAACATAAATTAACCAACATTTGGTATTTCCAGTCTTTCCAATTGTAAGCCTGTTAATGAGTATGTTTAGATATATCATTGTAGTTTTATTTTGTTCTTTTCTGATAACTGATGACTAATTTCATGTGCTACTGGCCATTCATGTATCTCTCCTGTATAGTGTCTGTTTGAAATTTTTGTTCACCTTTCTATATGGTGATTTGTTTTCTTGTTACTAAATTTTCAGGGTATATATATATATATATATATATATATATATATATTCTGGATACAACCCCAATTTGTACATTTATAGAGAACATATTCTACTTACTTCGAATTTGTCTTTTAATTTTCTTAATGATGGCTTTCAAAAGAGTTTAAAATTTTAATCAGTTACAATTAACTTCTTCAAAAAAAATATAGTTTGGGATTTTTGTGTTCTGCCATTTTGTATTTCCTACCATTGTGTTGCACTATGTCCTCCTATGTAATCCTCTAAAAACTGTTGTTTGGGCTTTTAGGCTCAGCTCTATGATCCACTTTGTGTTAATTTTTGTGCATAATGTGAATTAAGCTTTGAGTTTTTTAGAGCAGCTGCAGCTCCTCCTCCTCCTCCTCCTCCTCCTCCTCCTCCTCCTCCTCCTCTTCTTCTTCTTCTTCTTCCATGGATGTTTGGTTGTTTCAGCTTGCTTTGTTGAAAGACTTTCCATTTCCCTCTGAATTACTTTACATTTTTGCAGGTTTACTTTTGGACTATATTCTATTCCATTAATCTATGTGACTATTTTCATGCCAATACTATATCATATTGATACTGTAACTTTATATACATCTTGAAATTTAAATATTTTTTTTCTTTTTTTTTTGTTTTTTTTTTGTTTGTTTGTTTGTTTTTTGGTACCAGGGATTGATCCCAGGGGAGCTTAACCACTGAGCTACTTCCCCAGTCCTGTTTTAACATTTTATTTAGAGACAAGTTCTGGCTGAGTTACTAAGTGTCTCACTCATCTGTTGAGACTGGCTTTGAACTTCTCCTGCCTCAGCCTCCTGAGTTGCTGGGATTACAGATGTGTGCCACTGCGCCCAGCAAGTATGTTCTTTTCTAAAAAGTGGTTGGGCTTTTAGAGATCCTTTGTTTTTCTATATAAATTTTAGAATCATATTTCCAATTTTTTTAGGTCATCTGAGATTCTGATTATGCTTTTATTTACTGTATAATATCAGCCAATTGGCATTAACCAATACTAAATCAATACTAAATTTTTCTGATCCATTTACAAGACATCACTCCATGAATTTAGGCCCTCTTTAATTTCACTTATCAATGGTTTGTAGTTTTCAGTGTACAGGTATTTTGTATATTTTGTTAAATTTATACTTATGATGTTCATTTTTGTACCATAAATTATATTTTTTAAATTCAACTCTCAGTTGTTGCTAGTATGCAGTTTATTTTTACATTGACCTTGTTTCTGCAAACTTGCATATTCACTTATTTAAGTATCTGTTTGCAGATTTCATGGAATGGTCTTCAACACAAGGTTATAGAGAAGAGCAGGCAATCTTGCTTTTCTAATAATCTTAGGAGAAAGTTTTCAATATCTCTCCATCTAGTATGATATTTGTTGTATCTTTTTAAGGTCAAGGAATTTTCTTCTAATCTGTTTGCTGAGAGTCTTTTTTATCATTAATGTGTATTAAATTTTTCATATGCTTTTATTTTATTCATTGGAATAAATATATTGCTTTTATCCTTTTTCTATTAATATGGTGAATTACTTTTTTAGTGTTAAAGAATCTTACGTTTCTAAGGATAACTTAATCATGATGTATTAACCAGTTAATGACATTTAAAACTTTTTAAACGAGAAAAATATCTCTTTCCCATTCATTTTTCTCCATTCCTTCATACACACCCAAATTGCAATTTGATATGGTTCAACATTTAATCTAGCTTGGATACTAGTAATACATTTTGTTCAGCTCTTGTTTTTATGAAAAGTCTTCTAATTGCCATTACTTTTGAAAGATACTTATGCTGGACATAAAATCCTAGGTTGACATACTTTTTAATAAGAACCTTAAAAATGCTGATTTTTTTTTTCTGCTTTCTATGGTTTCTGAAAAGAAATAAATGTAGTCGTTCTTAGGTTCATTCCTCCATACACAATGTTATACTTTTGTTGTTCCTGGATGATTCACTATTGGCTCCTAGTAATTTGATTTTGATGTACCTTTGTGTGTTTCCTTTTTACTTATCCTGCCTGAGGCTTACTGCAGTTTTTGGATATGTTGATTTATAATTTTTATCATGTCTGGAAGATATTTTATCTATTAATTACTCAATGATTACCCTCTGCCTTTCTCTCTGTCTTCTCTCCTTCAAAGACTTCAACTGAAAGTGAATCTTCTAGACACAGCCCAATAGGTTAATGGGCCTCTGTTAATTTATTTTTTCTGTTTGTACTTCAGTTAGAACAGTTTCTATTGTTTTTTCCACAGATCAATTTGAGCCCATTCTTCAGTATATTTAACCTTTATTATCCTTATCCAGTAAAATTGTCATTTCAAAAATTTGTTGTAATTTCTAGAGGTTTCATGGAGCTATTTTTTCATATATTCCATTTTGTTCATGTTTTCCCTTACATATTTGAGTGTAAAAGTTTATTCTGGTAAATGTGGTAGGTTTTTGCTAATTCTATCATTCTTGTCATTTCAGAGTCTCTTTCTGTTGAATGATTCTCAAATGGATGTGTTGTCCACATACCTAATAATTTTTACTTATATGCTAGAATTCATAGTCATACATTGTTATTAATTTTATTCTGTGTCTATGTGCTGTTGAACTTTTCTGGAAGGCAAATAAATCGTGTATCAGTTTGATCCTTTCAAGGTTTGTTGTAAGTTTTGGTAGAGCAGACTAAAATATCACATTCTAGGGATAATTTAGCTCTATTACTACTGTAAGAGTCTACTAAGTCATTACTTGATACTTGGAGTTTAGAATGAGGACTCTACTCTTGATTGAAGATTAGTTACTTCCCACTCTGTGAAGTTTGGCCATATAGCCCCATCATACTTTGCTCAGGTGTGTAAAGTTTACTCAGTATTCAGTAAAGACTGAAAAACAGATGCCTTTCAAAATTACTGAACCTCTTTTTTCTCAGTGGTGTCTTTCTCTAGGGAACTTAAACTTTCAATACCTCAGTCAACCCCGGTTCTGATCTTTGCTTCTCCAACTCTCCAAGAAGACCATGTACTGCTACAGAGCCCCTTCCCTACAGCAGGGGCCAGAATGTACCCAGAACTGAAAGTCAGGTAATCACATTCTTATTTCACTTTTCTTCCTTTTCAAAGTGATCAAAACTGTTCAAAAGCTCAAAATAATTGTTTTATATGATTTGTCCAATTTTCTTCCTTTTTTTTTAAATGAAGGGAGAGTAAGTAAAAACCCTGTTTTATCCTCATGGATGGCCAGAAACTGATTTTTAAAGCCAATCAACAATAAAAAAATAACCATCTAAAAAGGAACCTAAGATAAGCAGATGAGCAAATGATAGATTGATTTCTTCCCAAGAAAAGCAAATAGTGAATAGATATATGGTATTATTAGTAATTAAGGAACTTAAATAATATAAACATAGTTTTTTCATTTATCAGATTTTACCAAATATTTAAAATTATGAAATTTGTAAGTAAATGGATGGGGTTGGAGAATATTATGGTAAGTGAAGTAAGCCAATCCCCCAAAACCAAAGTCCAAATGTTCTCTCTGATAAGTGGATGCTGATCCATAATGGGGGCATGTATGTGGGGGGAGAGGAAATGGAGGAACTTTTATTGAGCAAAGGGGAGTGAGGGGAAGGAAAGAGGTATGGGGGAAGGAAAGATAGTGGAATGAGAAGGATATCATTACCTAGGTACATGTATGACTACACATGTGGTGCAACTCTATATTATGTATAACCAGAGAAATGAAATGTTGTGCTCCATTTGTGTATGAAGAATGTAAATGCATTCTGCTGCCATGTATAACTAAGTAGAACAAATTTAAAAGTATATATAAAAAAGAAGGAAAAAAATCCCATAAAATATAATGCTTCCTTTTCTTCAATGATGAAATTAATTATTTAAAGTTTTCCTTTCAATCTGAAAAGTTTTTATTCTTTTCTGTGAGTCACATTACAGTTAAACACAAGTCTCTCACATTCCTATTCTCTACTATTTGCAAAGATTCAAATTTGACCCCACGCAAAAAACAATATTGATATATATTTATGCTGCTCCCTGTTTGTCATTGTATACTTCTTTTAACTCAGGATTCCTGTCACTATTAGAAGTTAGCAAGTAGGCAAAATTGCCATCAAACCTAGGGTAGCTATACTAATCTGGATTCTGTCCTAATTCATGAAAACCACAAACCCATGCACAGCTAAAACCTGAAGAAGGAAAAATTCTCCTTTAATATTCAGGCCTCGAAAGATACTTTATGTTTTACTGAACAGAAACTAGATTTCAAGTACTACTTCTTTCTTTTTCTACCTTTCAGACAAATGCATTGATGTTACCTTCACCACAAGAACATAATTTCCCTTGGTTCCTCCATGTGGCTTATTTTCTTGACCAAATGTATCAAGAAAAATCGTCACAGTGGTATTGAGACTGGAAATGTAAGGCAACCTAAACCCAAGCCATAGCACAATTGTTCCAGTTTGGGACTTTGAGGATAAACGGGTCACTTCATTCCTATTTGAATCCTCCTTTTGTTCCCTACCTAGTTGTGGACATTTCTCTCTCCCCTCTTGGCTCTAAGTTTCTTTAAATTCAGGGACAGTTTCTTAGTGATCTTCACACTCCTCAGGTGCATCTTCTTCTAAAAGGACAAATAAAAAATAAGAAATAAATGAGCTTACTTGTCAACGTTTTACCAAAGTTCATAGAATTTCCAGGGAAGTTAAGATTATCTTCAATCCATAAATAATATATATAGGAAAAAAAATCCAGGTTCCAACTTACCTATACAATTTCAAATTACTATGAGCACAATTGGCAGAATTAAACCACTAAAAACTTTCAACTTAAAACAAACATAAATTCACAAATATAAAAGGTAAAAAGGACAGTAAAAACTGGAATATTCCATAAAAGTCATGTATTCATAGGTATGAAATATGCCATCAAGTCTTTTTACTAAGTCTAGTTTAATGATCATTAAAGTTAATCAAATTGTGATTTTGAGCTACTTTGTAAAGAAAACTTATGCAATAGAAATAATTCAACTCTTATTCAAGTCTTACATAGAATCATTTGGTAATGAACACTGTTCTAGAACGTGTATACTTGCTAAAATGATGAATAAGACTTAACTACCTTATGCCAAATTTCATATCAATTACAGCCAAAGTGTGAATTTTTTGTCAGAATCAATACCCTATGGTTTTGAGGTGATTATATAAGAATGTTGAATGATGAATATTAGAATGTTTCTATTTCTTTGCATTTATCCCTTAGAGAAATTTCAGTGGCATTCAAAATCTGAATCTTATGGAATATACCAAAAATCATTCCCTTTATATCAAAGAGGTTTTCAACCATTTACTATGTGTCCACTGATATTATCCTGTCTTTGTAGGGTACAAAGAATTGAGATCACCAACAATCTTTTATTTTTTATAGGAAAGAGTCTTGAGTGGTTCAATTCAAGTTCTTTTCTAAGTGTTTCGAGTGAAATCTAACTGTCCATTAATAATATAGATAGTTGGTTATCTGCATTGTCCTAAAATTCCATTAAACCTCCTGTTATCCCATTGAAGGTGGAAAGTACCTCACAGAACAATGAGCAATCACTGGCTTCAAAGGGTAGAGCTTATGACCTGTATAGCTATGTAATGAGCCAGAGAAGGTTTTTCGAGGTCCATAATATATGGAACCAAGATATTCTCATAAGAGAAGAAAGAGGTAAAGTAAGGATAGTCCATAAATCAGAAAAAAAAATATGCAAGTTCTTGGAAATAAATTTCTGTTTCTGATTTTAACACTCTATTATATCTTTGAAAAGATATTTATGATTTGAATTCTAAAGAGTATATAGGGGAAAAGATTTTGAAAAGGAAAGGAATTATGAGATCAGATTGTCAGATTGAAAACAACACAGGAAAACAGAGAAGATCGGGGCCAAGGATATATGCAAGAGTAAAATATGTGGATAAACACAAACCTAGCGAAAAATACTAAGACAATAACTATGTTGAAAGTAGAAGCCAGAAACACATAAATGTGATATTAATGAATTATGGAATTAATTATTTAACTCCTGTTTTGATTTTGCCTTCTCCATCAAGGAGAATTGCCCTTAAACTGACAAGTGTTGAGCACATTTTCATTTCCTAACCAATGGTCCTGCTAAAAGTGATTTTTGTTGGATAAGACATAAGAAACACATACATGTGTGCCTGCATACACACACACACACACAATATTAAGCTGGTAAGAAAACTCTAAACAGAGACCAAAAATGGAGAGAAAACAGAAGCCCAGAGAGATAAGCTAGCCCACAGTCTTCCTGCTGGCTGAAATGAGTACATTTCCTGAATCCTAATAAACTTTTTCACAGTTCTCAAGGCATGGGGAGAAAGCAGATAAAGGCAGACCACCAAATTGGAAGTTAAATAGGAAACATACACACTTAAATTTTAATTTCCCAAGTGCAAAGACTAAATGGGGGTAAAGGAAATTGCATATCTTGGTTCAGGGTTTAGAGAGGCATTTGCCATGAATGAAAATCTATGGAACAGCAAAATCATATCTCTAAGCAAGTTAAAGTTAATTGGGCATTTTTTTCTGATGGGGTAAGAAAGAGATGGTATTGGAAAAGAGCACTCAAAAGATGTCGCAGTTGATGGAAAGGTTCTAATGACACAATCACACTTAAGTACATAGGGATTTTATGTCATTTCTCCATAACTCAACTAAAGAAAACCAAAACAAAAGATTTAACTTGTAACAGAACATGAACAACTTTAAATACATTCAAAGTTAGGGTCATTACATTTATATGCCAAGCAATGAAGCATTTGCCCATATACTGTCCAAAACTATAATATTTTGAAAATTCATAAATAGATAAAGTCCAAGTTCTGATTTTAAAAAAAGAATAGAAAAAAGCAAAAGAAAGAAAGAGAAGAAAAGAAAAAAGAAATTTTATGCATTTTTTTTCATCAATTGCTGGCAAAATTCTAGACTAAGCTGTGAATAGATTTGTGTTCTTCACAGAAAAGAAAGATCTCTAAGCAACATAAGGAATTGACAAGGAATAAATCATTTCATTTTAGACATGCCTTAACTTCAGTTGGACATCTGCAAGAAGGCCTTCACAGAATATTTGCAGGCAATGAGGAAAGCCACAACCTGGAAGAAGCACACAGTTAAACATAAACACACATGGTTCAGCCACCAAAATTCTTCAGTTCTGTCAGTTCCATTCTGTTCTGTTCTATTGCCTACATAATATACATTAAATTACACCTACACACCAGAGGTTGTGTTCAAAGGAAGGAAGTCAGGACAGAGAAGGATCTGGGAACCATAATACATAAAGAATTGACACTTTATCATCTTGAAAAGATGACTCAGGTGTGGGAAAGATGCAATAGTTTTGTCTTGTTTGGTTTTTCTCCAAAATCTTCCGAGAGCTAGATTTTGGCTTTTTGCTACTGTCACTTTTGAAAAGTTTATACACAATGCCTAGAAATATACAAGCAGAAATGGTGATTTTTTTCTGCCTAGAAAATGTTATGAAAAGAATCCTTAGATGGAATGTTAGGTTGGACTAGATGACCTCTAAGTTTATCTCAAATTCCTTTACTCCATATAAAGATAACATAAAATAACCCAAAATATCAGGTCAGGAAATACAGTACCTGTTATTCTTTGGATTATGTGGAGCCCACCCAAAGCTCATGTGTGAGACAATGCAAAAATATTCAGAGGTGAAATGATTAGGTTATGAGAGTTGTAACCTAATCAGTGGATAAAGAGTTTTAATGAATTACTTGGTGGTGAATATAAGCTATAGGGTGAGGCTGGAGGAAATAGGTTACTAGGAGAGTGCCTTTGGGGTTTATATTTTGTCACTAGGAAGTGGAGCTCTGCTTCCTGAATGTCTTGTCCTGTGCTACTTTCTTTTGCTGTGCCCTTCTACCATGATGTTTTGCTTAACCTGAGGCCCAGAGCTATGGAGTCGGAGTCCTTGACCATGGACTGAACCTTTGAAACTATGACAGCCAAAACAAACTTGTCCTCCTCTAAGTTGTTCTTGTCAGGTATGTTGTTCACAGTAACACAAATCTGAGAAAACACTTTGCAAGTTAGACTTGAGTATCAGGAGTAGACTATTTTTATGTTGCTGCTTTACCTTAGATGGCAACCCACAGGAAATACAGCAGAGCTCTGTGGATCACTGCAAATAAAAGAGCCAAAAAACTCCTAACTATCTGATTCATAAGGCATAATGTATATTGCCTATGGCCCCGAGACAGGGATTTAGAAGTAAGGACCTTGAACCTGGAAAGAAGAGTGGTTTCTCAACTTCATGTCCTTCCTCTCCCCACAAATATTTTGGTGAGGATGCTGGTATCTACCATCCTATAAAGGAAGCAAACAGTGATATAGTCAGAGTAAATATGAACTTACTGAAGAGAGAAAAGAGATGATTCGATCAAATTGATAAATCTAAGCTGAAATAAAGGCTTGCCAGAGCATTACTCTTCCAGAGCAGACGCCAAACAAATCAGATCACCTTCATCTCACTTGATTGATCTGTTGTTCTTCCCTGTTCTGCATGTTTCCTATACCTTGTCTTAGCAAACTGCATTTAAAACAAAAAGGTAGAAGATAATTTTGGCATTCAATCTGTGTGAAATTTTTGAAAGGGGTTTCTTGAGGAAGACTCATTTCGTTCCAACAGCCTGCAGTCATTTTAACGTGAATAGCTCATGATTAAGGGGTCAGTTCTTACCAACAGCAGCAGATGTTGTTGGCATTATCTGGGTGAATGGTGGGCTGTATGCAAACAAAGTTCCCATTAAGAGAAAGAGTCCAAGTGTATCTTTCCTAGAGGATCACGCTCATTTAAATTTTTCTCCTGGCTTGTTTCCATGAGACTTGGGATTGTTACAAAGATGTGCCATGGAAATTTTCTCCTTCCAGCAGATGCCATCATTAAGCTGGATAAGAATTTCTAGATTTAAGGAGAGATTGGATCATGGCACACAATTGAGTCTTGTTACTTGACTCTGTAAACAATCAGCCTTCTTTATTATTTAACCATCGAGGAGCTTTTTCCTTTCGTGTAAATGAAGATGGACCTTAGAATAAAGCTTTGTGCTTCTAACAGGACTGAAAATGTCACTCTTTTATCCTTTGCAAAATGCAACTGAAATAAACGTTAATAGAACCTCTTCAGCATAAACAGTGGGAACCAGAAAATTAAAATATTGTGGTTTTGCAACACATGGGCCTTAATGAAAGTGTGTACTGCATGCTTGATTACTTACTAGTCTCTGTCCCCTGATTCTGCTCTCTGACCTCTTCTGGAAATAAATGCCTCCCTCTGCTCCTTCAGTTTTCCATATGACATGAATGTCAAGATAGCTGGAAAAATTAAAAACAATTAATGTGATGTGAGGGAAAATGGAAGAGTCTCATTAAGCATCACATATTTGGAAAAAGAAACTTTTTCTTCCTTCTCTCTTCCCTAAAAGGATAAAATAAAGATGGAGTAATTCAGTCAGTCCTAGAAGTTTAAGGTGTGTCTCTGAAGGTTGATTGGCAATATTTACTTTTACCTTGTTTGGACCCACAGACAGCAGAAAAGCTATTACAGTAGTTTCACTTGGGATGTCAGTGGAGTTGGAAAACTAGCCTGGTATCTGAAGACATAGAGAAGATTCTCAAAATTATTATTCTATTTTATTTTATTTTGGTGGTGCTGGGGATTGAACCCAGGGACTTGTAGATGCCAGGCGAGCACTCTACCAACTGAGCCATATCCCCAGACCCACAAAATTATTATTTTAAAATATGACAGTGAGGAAATTACAGATTATCAAGTGATTTCCGTGGTCATTTCCCCATGCCCTTCTCTCTTCACATGTAGGAGATAAAGAAAATGAAATCAAGTTTTACAGAAAAACTAGTGGATTCATTCTTTAGCCCTTAGTTAAGCTCAATGCTGAATTTTTTTTATAATTTTTACTGTTGGTTGTTCAAAACATTACATAGTTCTTGATATATCATATTTCACACTTTGATTCAAGTGGGTTATGAACTCCAATTTTTACCTCGTATACAGATTGCAGAATCACATCGGTTACACATCCACTGATTTACATACTGCCATACTAGTGTCTGTTGTGTTCTGCTGCCTTTCCTATCCTCTACTATCCCCCCTCCCCTCCCCTCCCCTCCCCTCTTCTCTCTCTACCCCATCTACTGTAATTCATTTCTCCCCCTTGTTTTTTTTCCCTTTCCCCTCACTTCCTCTTGTATGTACTTTTGTATAACCCTGAGGGTCTCCTTCCATTTCCATGCAATTTCCCTTCTCTCTCCCTTTCCCTCCCACCTCTCATCCCTGTTTAATGTTAATCTTCTTCTCAAGCCCTTCATCCTTACTGTGTTCTTAGTTACTCTCCTTATATCAAAGAAGACATTTGGCATTTGTTTTTTAGGGATTGGCTAGCTTCACTTAGCATAATCTGCTCTAATGCCATCCATTTCCCTGCAAATTCTATGATTTTGTCATTTTTTAATGCAGAGTAATACTCCATTGTGTATAAATGCCACATTTTTTATCCATTCATCTATTGAAGGACATCTAGGTTGGTTCCACAGTCTTGCTATTGTGAATTGTGCTGCTATGAACATCAATGTAGCAGTGTCCCTGTAGTATGCTCTTTTTAGGTCTTTAGGGAATAGACCGAGAAGGGGAATAGCTGGGTCAAATGGTGGTTCCATTCCCAACTTTCCAAGAAATCTCCATACTGCTTTCCAAATTGGCCGCACCAATTTGTCAATGCTGAAATTTGAATGTGAAAATCGCTTGGACCAACACTTGATTTATAATGAGAAAAATGAGACCCCCTGAATTGGGGTGTTTTTCTTGTCACACAGTGGACAGAATCAGTATACTGGAACAAGAATTTCAAATTTAATTTCATTTATGTATCAAATGGATGTCATTAATAATCCATCCATATCTACTGACAATTATTTAAGCATGGATTTGACCAATGCAACTTGAACCTGATTTTCCCCACTGAGTTTATAATCTAAAGCAGAAAATGCACTGATAAGGAATTAGGTTATTCATTCAAAACTGTTTTATAAAACATAAAATAGAACCTATTCAATTTTAGTACATGATATCTTTTTAACCTACATTCACTATCTGTAGCTTTGAAAGCTCACACTACTACACCAGTGCTGTCCACTATAAAAAAATATGTATATGTATATCCAAAAAAAGTCTTTATAAAATATTTTAATCAGGAAAAAATTACTTATTCTTAAGCATTTATATTATCCGGCTCCTACCATATTCTCTGCTGAAGTCATTAATAATACTTTTCACTGTCTTTGCATAGGGTACAAATTAGGATGCTGATTTCTTATTTAAAATTTTTGCGATTAAGAGCCCAAGTCTGATGGTGAAGAGCTCCAATCTGATACTAATTAGCTAGGTGACTTTAAGTAAATTATTTAATGGTTATGTGCCTTGATTTCCTCATCTATAAAATGAATCATCATAATATTCTCCTGCCTATCTGTGAGAGTCAAAGACATCATTAAAGTGAAACTGCTTTGTAGAGTTAATAGCACTTTTTGATTGTAAAACTGTGGGAGTGAGGCTGGTGATGATGATGATTAATATATCATGAATATGTGGGATCTGTGATCAGATATTCAGTAAGACTACTAGATCTCAGACCCATGTCATTTCTTTATGAGGTTACAGACTGAGCTGCC